>NC_085845.1:43729094-44350880 GCF_035594765.1 Anolis carolinensis
GAAGCTACTCATAAGATTGTACAAGATGAAATCTCAAATTAAGTACAGAATTTCAGATAAGAAAGCTTTAAGGAAGACACACAATACTCAGTCCTCTTGACATTTATGCCTTCCAATATGAAATTTAAATAAATAAAATATAAATAAACTTTATTTGTAACCCACCCTATCTCCTCAAGAGGACTCAGGGTGGTTTCCAGAACAAAAATGGCAAACATTCAATGTTGTCTGTCATCCGAAGTTAAACTACTATTTCCGAATAATATCAATGCACAGAACATTGTGAAGAAAACACAATACAGGAAAGCATATGCAAGACCATTACGTACACAGGAATGTTGTGTCACAGCTGGTTCTTCCAGTGTGTTGAGTTCAGTGCTGTAAAAGGTGCAGTAAGAAGCATTTGTGGCTGTAGAGAAAGAATGTTGTCTGCAGAACATGGTAATGCCCCCAAAATGATGTATAGTTCACTAAGAGACCACAAATAAATACATGATTTTTCCATTTATTAAAAGTACCCACAGGTCTAGAGTAAGCTTGGAGCTTTAGAAGATCAGGAATAAACCCAACAGCTGTACCCTATGAACTATATGGTACCCAACCCTTTAATAAATTGTATCAATTTGATTTTTGTGTAATTTGTATCTTCTAAACTGTGTACTGTATCTATTTATCATATGAAATGTATATGAACTACTTCTTAACGTGTCAGAATGTAACCCAGAGACAGTCACCCCTCTATGACCCTGTTCAGACAATCTCATGGGAATGGCAAACAGAGCAAGTCCCTTTGGCTATTTCACCAGCCAGATAATCAGCAGACTCATTCTGTTTATGTAAAGACAGGTGATCTCCTTTATCAGCCAGATGTTTGTGCAATTCACCTGAGGCTGAGAGTTTGCCGCTCCTTCACAAAAACAGGGGCTTAGAATATGTGCATTCATAAACTCCTTTATTGACAGCCAGGTCTTTGATCCTAAGATCAGCACCTTTGTCCTTTGAGTCTTTCACCTTTGTTTCCTGGGCTCCACAACTTTGTTTGGCACAGAACTGGACATCTGAGCAAATCAAAAGCTCATCAGCATATTTGTACCATTGTTTCCTCCCAGATTCTCTGCAGCTGATTGTCCTTCACCCTAACCAATCCCTGGCTGAAATTCTCCCTCCCAGCCAATCCCGGCACAGATCCTGCCCTACCTCTTTTTCAGCCAATCAGGAGAGGGAGCGGGAAGTCTGAATAGCTGTCAGAACTGTATAAGATGTCTTCCATTTTTCTGTGAAGTAATGCTTGTACCCTTTGAAACAAATTGCTTCTATTTGCACTCCTTTTGGCTGAATCGTATTAAACTTCTGTGGCTTGTCTTCAACCTGGTGAGTTGGCTTATCTGTCCTGGCCTATCTGGTTTAGCATACACTCCCCAGGCATGAACTCTCTATGGTCCTAGCTAAATCACTACCACGAGGAAGCAGGACATCAGTGGAAAGATGAAGGAAAAAGCGCCACACAATTCATAAATAAGTTATATGGGATTCACTGCCATAGAATATAGGGATTAACAACAGCTGCCTTTTAAAAGGGCCAAGATAAAATCATGGAGGATCTTTTCAATGGTGTAGCTGTCTTAGTTTTTTTTGCAACAAAAACAAAAATACCTGAATTTCTGAATTAACCATTCGTCTTATGAAACAGGCTATTGAAAACTAATATATAATGGATGTATTAATTATAAAAGTGCTCCTAGGTTCTCTGCTGTCCATTTAGAGCAGAGATTCACACATGTATTTGGCCTACAACCCCCTTATCAGAAAAAAAAATTGCTGAAAATCCCTGAAAATCTACCATTTTGACATGAACAAAGATGCAGCAACAAATTCACATTCTTGTATTTTTAGATTCCTACCAACATCCTACATGATGATGATGATGATGATAATAATAATAGTACCAACTTTATCTTTATATCCCGCCACCATCTCCGGAAAAAGGGACTTGGGGCGGCTTACAAGCAGAACCAAGCCCAGGGATGCAACAAAATACACCAACTAAAAATGCAGTTAAAACATAATAATATATAACAGTCCAATTAACACAATTAAAAATAGCAAAATATAAAAACAGCATTAAAACTATATTGAAACCAAACTTAATAGACCAACAACCAGGAATACGATGGGCATGGGCTTATGCAAACAGCAGACTATAGGGCCAGGGCAAGGGATAAAGTGCCAAGTACAATCCTATTGGCAAACTAGATATCGTTGTAACCACCTTGAAGTTTGAAATTGCAACTATTTATTAAAATCAACCATAGCAACATTCACATTCACTTGATGCCCAGGTGTCAGCGGTGGCTAGGAGGGCCTTCACACAATTAAAACTTGTGCGTCAACTGCGACCATACCTCGTGAAGTCTGATCTGTCCACCGTGGTCCATGCCCTAGTTACCTCTAGATTGGATTATTGCAATGCACTCTACGTGGGGCTACCCCTGAATTCCTGGGGGCAGGAATTAAGCTTGCATTAATGCTAATTGAGGGGATTAATTACAACATTCATACTGGCCTCCAACAGACAAGAGATCTTTCTCCCACCCTGGACCTTCCTCAGATATATAAACCTCCCTTGCCTAGTTATCCAATGCACCTCACAACCTCTGAGGATGCCTGTCATAGAGGTGATTGAAACGTCAGGAGAGAATGCTTTTGGAACATAGCCATATAGCCCAGAAAATGCACAACAACCCAGTGATTCCCATCATGAAAACCTTCGACAACACGTAGTGAGATTTGTTGGAAACTAAGCAAGGGAGGTTTATATATCTGTGGAAGGTCCCCGGTTGGAGAAAGAACTCTTGTCTGTTGGAGAAAAGTGTGAATGTTGCAATTTATCACCTTGCTTAGCAATGAAAAGCCTTGCAGATTCAAAGCATGGCTGCTTCCTGCCTGGGGGAATCCTTTGTTGGGAGGTGTTAGCTGGCCCTGATCGTTTCATGTCTGGAATTCCCCTTTTCAGAATGTTGTTCTTTATTTACTGTCCTGATTTTGGAGGTTTTTTAAAATACCGGTAGCCAGATTTTGTTCATTTTCCTGAACCTTCCACAGATATATAAACATCACTGACTTAGGGTTGTTGTATGTATTCCGGGCTGTATGGTCATGTTCTAGAAGTATTCTCTAGAATATTCTACTTCTAGAATACTTCTAGAACATTGCCATACAGCCCAGAATACATACAACAACCCTGTGATCCCGGCCATGAAAGCCTTTGACAACACATCACTGGCCTAGTTTCCAATATACCTCACAACCTCTGAAGATGCCTGCCATAAACGTGGGCGAAACGTCAGGAGAGAATGCTTCTGAAACATGGCCATAGGTAAAGGTTTCCCCTGACGTTAAGTCCAGTCATGTCCGACTCTGGGGGTTTGGTGCTCATCTCCATTTCTAAGCCGAAGAGCCGGCGTTGTCCGTAGACACCTCCAAGGTCATGTTGGAACCCGGAAATCTCACAACAACCCAGTGATTCCGGCCATGAGAGCGCTTCGTCAACATATATTATTCCGGAATTGCACAATTTCGATATATTACCAGTTCGCTGTGGATATACTGTTAGGAATTGTGGGAGTTGAAGTCCAAACACCTGGAGGGTCGAGGTTTGCCCATGCCTGGTGTAGACACACTCCTCAGAGTGACACCAGGTGCTTAATGCTCAATGGCCACCCTGTGCAGCGCCCGCAGCGTTGCGCCTTGCCTGAATCACCCCACCAACTGCGCGTGCGCAGTATGCTCCAGCAGGGTGGGGACTGGAGGGTAAATATACCCCTTTCCCGACTAAGTTTCAATCAACCTGAGCGCGTGAGGGCAGGAAAGACACGGGGTCGCGGCGCATGCGCGAGAGCTCCAGTGACCCGGCTGGGGAAGCCCTCAGCGGCGGCCATTTTGGCGGCGCCTCCTCCTCCTCCTCCTCTCTGAGGCCTGCTCTGTTACCACGTGAAGCGGCCGAGAGAGAAGCAAGGGGTAACCGGCCGCGGGGAGGCCGAGCGGCTGTAGCAGCGGTGGCAAGCTGAGGCTTAGTTGGTCGTAGAGGCGGTCGGTGGTGGTAGAGACAGCGGCGGCCTGGCGGGGAGGCGCTCCCGTGAGGCGGTGAAGGGAGGCCGAGAGTAGGAGCCAGGAGAGGAGCGCAGGCCGCCATGCCGTCGGTGAGCCTCCCGCCGAAGGAGAACGCGCTCTTCAAGCGTATCCTGGTGAGTGGGGACTTTCTCTCCAAAGCAGACCCTCAAGGGGTCGTTTGAAAGGGAGGAGGATTCTGCTACTACCTGGTGAAGATCTCTCCTGCGCCCACCTCCTGGAAACGAGGCCCGCGACCCTTAAGGAAGCCTTGCCCGAGTCGAGTCGGCGTTCCTTGTTCCAGAACCGGCCTCGCCAGGCATTCCTTCCTTTCCTGCGTTCCCTCCCTTGGGCAGCCTTCTCTCCGCTTAAGGAAGAGAGAAAGGGGCTAAGGGTAACTGAGGATAGCATTAGGCCACGGCAGTTCAAGTGGATTAATTCTACAATGTAGATGCACCCTTGGAGAATAACTTCACTATTTATAAACTGTCACACTTAGTATTGTGCCATGGGATAAAACTGTATTAATTCTTAGGTGTAGATGCACCCACTCGCTGTCTGGACTATCACTATTTAGAATAGATTCCATAGCATTGTGCCATGGCACTTGTAGCAGGATCAAACTGTATTAATTCTACAGTGTAGATGCACCCATGGAGAATCTATTTATGAACTATCACTATTTAGAATAGATTCAGTAGCACTGAGACATGGCAGTTAAAGTGGGATCAAACTATTACAGTGTAGATGCACCCTTGGAGAATAATTTCACTATTTATGAACTATCATTATTTAGAATAGATTCCATAGCATTGTGCCATGGGATCAAACTGTATTAATTCTACAGTGTAGATGCACCCTTGGAGAATCATTTCATTCTTTATGAACTATCACTTTTTAGAATAGATTCCATAGCATTGTGCCATGGGATCAAACACACCCTTGGAGAATCATTTCACTATTTATGAACTATCACTAATTAGTATAGTGATAGTTCTACCCAAGACTACTTCTAATGTCCCTTAGCAATTTTTACTTTTCTTAGGATGCATCTACACTGTAGAATTCATGCAATTTGGGATGGTGGGGGTTGTAGTTTTACAAGGTCTTTAGCCCTTTTTGTCAAAGTCAGCAAACTACAACTCCCATCTCAGTATTGCATCATGGGAGTTAAAGTCATGTCAAACCATTAATTCTATAGTATACACGCACCCTTAGAGCATCAGTTCATTATTTATGAACTATATTTAGGATAAATTCCATAGCATTTGGCCATGGCAGTTAAAGTGGGGTCAAACTGTATTAATTCTACAGTGTAGATGCACCCTTGGAAAATCATTTCACAATTTATGAACGATCACTATTTAGGATAGATTCAATAGCACTGGGACATGGCAGTTAAAGTTGGATTAATTTTATAGTGTAGATGCACCCTTGGAGAAATATTTCAATATTTATGAACTATGACTAGGATAGATTCAGTAGCATTGGGCCATGGCAGTTAAAGCTGGGTCAACCTGTATTAATTCTGACATGTAGATGTTCCACTAGAAAGTGTTGGTTGATTGGAAAAAGAAGAGTAGAGAAGCCCTACCGGTTCGGGGTGTGTGATTTTAATTTAAATAAGAGATAGTTATCATTGAATTGCCCGAAATTATAGTCTGCCCTTGCTGTGATTTGAAATAGTGTTTTTATTGATAATCTCAAGACTACTTCTAATTTCCCTTAGCAATTTTTACTTTTGTTAGGGTGCATCTACAATGTAGATTCCATGTAATTTGGGGTGATGGGGGTTGTAGTTTTTCAAGATCTGTAGTCCTTTCTGCCAGAATCACCAAATTACAACTCCCATCCCAGTATTGCACCATGGGAATCAAACCATTAATTTTACAGTGTACGTGCACCCTTAAAGCATCAGTTCACTATTTATGAACTATATTTAGGACAAATTCCATAGCATTTGGCCATGCCAGTTAAAGTGGTGTCAAAGCATATTCTATTGTGGAGATGCACCCTTAGGAAGTGTTGATTGAAAAAAATGAAGGGGGGAGAAATCAAGCTGGAGTGGAATGTGTGCTTTTAATTTAAATAAGAGGTAATTAGTTGAGTCTCCAGAGATCATCTTCTGCCCTTCTGATTTGAAAACACGTTTTCCTTGATCATCTCAAGATTATTTCAGATGTCTGTTGGTGATTATGTGTTGTCGAAGGCTTTCATGGCCGGGATCACAGGGTTGTTGTATGTCTTTCGGGCTGTGTGGCCATGTTCCAGAAGTATTCTCTCCTGACGTTTCGCCCACATCTATGGCAGGCATCCTCAGAGGTTGTGAGGTATGTCTGTTGGTGATTTTCACTTTTCTTGGTGTACATCTCCACTGTAGAATTAATGCAGTGTGGCCCTACTTTAACTGCTGTGGTTCCATGCTATAGAATTATGGGAGTGTAGCTTGGTGAAGAACCAGCACTCTTTGATAGAGAAAGTTAAAGACCCTTTGAAACTACAACTCCATAGTATTTAGTCACTGTAGTAAATGTGGGGTCAAACTGCAGTGGAGATGCACCCATAAGAAGTGTTGTTGCCAAAGGAAAGGAGTTGAAGCCCTATAGGAGTGGGGTGTGTGCTTTTATTTTAAATGAGAGGTAACCAATATTGAATTACCTGAGGTTAGCTTCTTCCCTTGTCATTTGAAAGCACCTTCTCATTGATTATCTGAAGTCTATTCCCAACTTTTCTTGGGGATTTTCACTTTCATTTAGGAATAGTTTAATTCCCACCAAGCTGAGATTTTTGTAGATCCTGACATTTATTTCATGCTTCATAATTAAAACAGAATAATTTTGGGTAGGTTTGTTGTTGTTTGACTGTGGCAGTGAAACAAATCCAATTTTATGTTAACTTTAAAAGTGCAGTCTTCTCTTTTTAAGGTTATATTAGACACAAATGACTGGCTTTAGAATAATATAGTTTCTGCATCACTTAAACAGGATAAAATAGTATGGCAATTTAATTAGTTGAGTCTTTTAATCTAGCATAGTCCTTTTAACAATTACTGAGGATAAGTAACCTAATACACCAATATGTTGTAGATTACCTATCCTAATTACACTAACTTAGTGAGATGCGGAGAACTGTGATAATACTGATCTATTAACAAAAGTTGATTAGGTTGTCTTGTCTGCTTACGGTTTTTTTTTTTTTGCTGATTTCTTCGCTAAAATGGATTATAGTTTGTAGCTTTTAAAGACAAAAAGCATTTATATCTGAAGAGTTTAATGCCAAAATACTTCTAACTGTCCTAGATGATAGAAGTAGTAGTTTGAAATACCAAAAAATGATAGTGCTCCTTGTTAATAATAACACCTTGAAAACATTAAAAAGATTATTCTATATGTTGTGTGCTTCCAACCTAATTATTGCATTTATTCTTTTATCCTGCCTTGGATTGTTTGGAGCAACTTATGAGAGCATTCCTAATGTTTTAATTCAGACACTGATCTGAGTCTACAAGTAATACTATTTTATGTTTCTAGACAATTCAGTTGGTTATTATATGGAAGCTTTCGCACATAATTATACACCAGAAACCCTAAATGCTCAAACGACAATAAACATAAGCTCTGTGCCAGTACACACAGCCTGGCTTTTTCTTGTGGAAGTGTGTTAACAAATCAAGTACATATAGTTTAGGCCTACATATGTATTTGAGATAATGGTTTATTTGACGTACATATGCCAGGATATCTTTAAATCATTTTTTTTGTTTATAAATTGTGGCTGTTCAGCTATCCTCTTGAGGTTTAAACTATCTGTGCATGTTATGTTTCTCCTGCTTCCATAATAAGGTAAAGTAGAATGAACAGTTGCATGTTTAGTGAAGTTTATTAAACCAAGATTCTTAACTTTCGTACCAGCATGCCTGTTGTTTAAGGTGAGATTTAGTTAAGTGTCACATTGAAGTGTATCCAAAGGAATACACCAGTTCATTATAAAAGTGGAGGCTGATGGTTGCATATGGGAGTAGACCTTTGGAACAACCAGTTAGACATGAGGTGAGGAACTTAATTCAATGCTCTTTTCTTGTCTCAGCTTGTTCACGTACATTTTAATACTATTATGCAAATAAACAGGCCCTTTAAAATGCTTTTATGAAGCACATTTCATGGATTCTCCCAGATGATTTGTTAGAAAATGCTAAAGTAGTCTTAATTTCTTGAGGTTTATAAAGCTTTCAAGTTAAATGTGATAATGCAGTTCCGTATTTACAACCATGTAACCATCTAAATTCACACCTATTTAAAGCCTGGTCATTGAACTTGTAGTTTTGCTTTCATGCACTCATTTATTCCTCATAGTTCAGCATAGTGTGGAATTCAGTGTGGTTATTTTATTGATGAAACTGTTTTGGTCAGCTGAACTAGGAGAGGGCAATTCATCCTCTCCCCTTCAGCCCCTTGAATGTACCTTCCAAACCTGCTTCAGGAACCCATATAATTGCATATGAGTTATGGCAGCATAAAGAGCTAGAAGAAAAATAAAATCTTATCTTGTTACACTACTGGGCTGTTGAAAGCATAGCGCTGAATTTAAGCTGGGCTAATAACTAGGATGGAGATACATCTATCCTTGCAGTTTCAAGAAATTGCAAGAGAAACAACCTTTAGTTATAGGACAGGTGGCATGCTATACTTTGGAGATGTCAGGAGGAGAAATGTGGGGGGGGGGGAGCATTTTCTGAAGTCTCACACATCTAGTAAGCTGACTTAAGCCCTGGATTCCATCTGATCTTGGAAGCTAAGCACAGTCAGCCTTGTTTAATACTTGGATGGGGGACTACCAAGAAATACCAAATGTTGTAAGCTATATTTCAGAGGAAGACAGTTCAAACCACCTTTGACTATTTTCTTGCCTAGAAAAACCCTTAGGAAATTTGTGGGTACCATAACTCAACAGGCAACTATAAGGTCCCCCCACATATCTATCATGCTTACTTCATCTCTGTATAATTGATCTAAATGTTAACAACATGCATACAATCCATGGCCCAATGGCAGCATGTGCTAATTTCATGCCCTATTTGTACAATGTCTACATTGTGTATATCACTCTCATACCTGTGGGGATTTGCTTGTTTTTGCTATAGTAGGTATTAAATCACGTAAGGTGGGTGAGGCAGTTGTGAACATCCCATTGCCAAATGTGTAAATGGGCTTTGAAAAGCAGGCAAGCCATTCTGCGGCCAAGAGCAAATCAATTTGGAAACTTTATGTCAAAAGCAAAAGATGACTGAATTGTGCTTAATAGGAAAAATAGAATATCTTCACATCTATTCTTTTGAAAGATACATTTCAGTGTTCAAGTAATTAGTATTTAAAGCTTCTCTAGGTTCACAGCCTCAGTGGTAGTGTGTTAATCAGAGTATAAATAAAGTTTTGTATTTTACATTTACCTCCTCTCTGAAAAAATACCACATACATTGAAGTCCTTTTGGTTCTCTCTAGGTCTTCCATCCACTGTGATTCTGTGATACGTTTCCACCCAAGTATAGTCAAAATATAGGGTATGCTATTATCCTTGGGTTCAGGTATCATGTTGGGTCTTCGAAGGCACCTGGGATGTATTTGGGTTGGTGTGGGGGGGTCATACTATACAGTGTTCCCTCACTACTTTGCGATTCACTTTTTGCGGATTTGCTGTTTTGCGGTTTTTCAATAAACTAAAAGAATATTATAAATAATTAATAATTACAGTTTACAGCCTAAGGAAGGGAGGAAAGAGAAGCCAAAGGGAGAGAAAAGGAGCCCAAGCGGCAACGGGAGGAGAAAGAGCCAATTTATCAACACACTTGGTTGATAAAGACTTAAAATAGTGTATAACTACTAAAGTAATGTATAAATATACATTACTTTGCGGATATTCACTTATTGCAGGTGGTCCTGGGACCTAACCCCTGCGATAAGTGAGGGAACACTGTATACACAAGAAAGGAGTAAGTTGGAGTGTTGTCTTTGCTCTTTAGGAGGCTTTGCTGCTTACAGAATGTAAATCATGCCAGAATTTTGTTATCATAGTAGCAACAATGATTATAAACTAAGGATTCACAAACTTCAGTTATAATTTTTTGTCACCAGATATCTCTTGTAAGTGGTTATAATCATTTAGCATCTAGTGGACACTGGAGGATTTCCAGGGATAGACAATAAGATAGATAAACATCAGTAGGGGTTGCCTTCTACATTCAGAAAGCCAGATAGGCCAATTTTTAGCTTACAAATGGATTAATCATTTTCAGAAACCACATATAAAAATCAAAAGATAGTAGAGCAGATGGCAGAATTATGCTTTCATGTTACTGTTCTCTTACTGAGAAGCAGTGTCATATGTTATGGTAGTACAGATTCCTTTCATATTTAAATGAGTCAACAGTTTTGAATGAATAAATGGCCACTACAAAATGTGCATTGGATTTATACAACCTCCAAGATGGATCTTAGAAGCAAGAATTAAAATGTAAAAACAGTGGCAGAAAGCATTTTTTTTAAAATTTGAAATTGGATACCCTTTCAGTATATATCTTCCAGTATAATTTGCATCATTGCTATAAAATGGCTGTGGGTACAGAACTGCATGCTTGTTGCAAGGGAAATCGTATCTGTTAGGATAGAATTAAAATGCATGAAGTTAAAATCAATGTATTTTTTTGGTTGCCATTTTTAGAGCCGTTAATCTGTCTTTAAAAGTTTTGTGTTTAAACTTTTTTCTGCTATTGTTAAAGAAGTTTATTTTCTTCCAAAACATTTTTAACATAGGATTATTTTTCCAAGTGATATCTTGAATATATGCATTTAAGAAAAGTCAATATGAATTGATAATTTAACTTTTAAAAAGCGATCCCATGAGCAAATGTTGATGTATTGTGATTAAAAAGAGGATTCACTAATGAAAACAGTTGTGCTGATAGAAGAATTCCATGCTATGTCAAGCACACAGTGCAAAAACTGAATATATATCATATGACTGCATAAGGAACAATGGTGGTTTGAGTTTAATTGTAAAGAGAATTAAGGTCCTCTTTGGAATGATGATGATGATAACAACAACAATAATAATAAAACTTCATTTATATTCCTCCACCATCTCTCTGAATGGACTCAGGCGGCTCAGAAAAGCACTCCAAAGTGCCGCACACATAAAATATAGCTTTAATGATTATAACAATTATATATCCATCTTCTCAAATGTATGTCTCACTGAGTTGAATTCAGGTTTTTTGTCTATATATGTCTATAGGGTTGAATGTAAGAAATGCCAGTGATTGAGTATACAATTTTTGAAACTATTTTTGACTGGGTATGAAGTGGTGAACCTTGCTCAGAGATTAAATCTGTTACCCCTGCCTCCTAGGATGATGACACTGCTGCAAAACCTCCTGCAGTATCTCCTCTTCTTTCATTTCCCGCACTATACCTCCCTTTCCGGCTTTCACACCTTGACGCCTCTCAAGGTTTTCCTGCTTTGTGGCAAATTTATTTGCGGCTTCCAGAAACATTGTCTGGACAGCCCCTTTTTTGATGCCTGGAACCGCCCTGAGAAGTCAATCAGAAGCAACAAGAACAACAGAAGCCACAATTCTCCTTGTCGAGATCCTGGCTTAGGTCATCAACCAGAGTCAAGATATTTCTCTGTCCCATATCTTTTTGTATACATGTCCATGTTTATCTTCATTTCTCTTCTTGTTTCCAATTCTTCTTTTCCTCTCCTTTTTTCACAAACCACTCCTCTGTTCACCTTTGAGATCTTGTAGGGGGAGAAAACAGTGGTGCAGTTGGAACAAACCAAGCTGATATGTGACTCAGTCACTTTATATGATATTTTGATAGTTATTATAGATCTTTGACTAATAATAGCATTGGCTAAAAATCCAGACTAATAGACATCTAATACCTTCACCTATTTTCTGAAACATTCCACCATCCATCTCCTTAAGACTCCTGCATCAGGAAGATCATATTTCATAGTTTAACCCAATGGAGAAAGTACGATACTGTATATTGTTCTATTTGCTGTATAAGTGATCATGTAGCATTCTACAAGTACATTGACCACCTGGTGACCAAATATTTTGGGAGGATGAATGATTGAGCTAAAGATACCCTCTCTCTCTCACACACACACCCGGATAAAGCGTCAAGTAGCTTATTTGGTACTTTATATAGGTTCCCCCCCCCCCCTCATATTTTCTGGTTCCATTGTACCTCTGTTCTGATTAAATTTAAAACACTCCATATGTATTTGTTAAGTACAGATTTGGAAACATGCTGCTATTATTCCAGGTGAGCTTGACACTTTAGGGCACACCCTGGAGAGTCACTGATAACATCTTTGGGATATGCTCCACAGAATGATGAAATGTATTCACCTTTTTAAGGTTACTATTTTTCTGGCTGT
Organism: Anolis carolinensis; assembly: GCF_035594765.1. Lineage (NCBI taxonomy): Eukaryota > Metazoa > Chordata > Lepidosauria > Squamata > Anolidae > Anolis > Anolis carolinensis. Next base: position 43,741,647 of record NC_085845.1, read on the forward strand.
ATAAGATGGATCATAGATGGACTATAAATGTTAATGAGCATGAAGTAATTTTAATATGGGACAAATTTCACTAAGAATTGAAAAAACAAATTTCATTTGCAATATATATCTTTTTATAAAAAGAGAAGAAGTTTTAACCTATTGCAGTAAAATGAGTAGAAAGTCTTGTGGTGCCTTAAAGGCTACCTGTTGTGACATATACTTTGATAGACAACATAATAAACATGTTTGTCTTAAAGGTGCCATATGGCTTTATTATATTCACAACTTGGTTGTTGCACCAGTATGCTGATGCATTGGAAATAGGATGCCTTGTGCTGCTGTAATGAAAGATCTGTGTGGGAAGGAAAGAAGGTAGTTTAGTGAGCTTTTTGCATTCTGATTCTATAAACAATCTAATTAAGCTACAGGATGGGCCATGAGATGTTCTTAATTTTGATGTGAAAATAATACATTATTATTCCCCAGATATATATATATAGAGAGAGGGGGGAATTGATAGGGGACTTAACAGAATTAAGCTTCTTAAATTGATGTTTCTCCTGTAAATTTTATGTTTATAGAATGTAAAATTATGATTGAAGGATGTTGCCCCCCAGTGTTTTGAAAATATTGTGCCTTGTATTCAGTTTGCCAATCTTATGTACAGGTTATCAGTTTTATTTGAAGTACAAAATATATACAGAGTAAGTTGTACACTGCTAACCAATGAATCTGAAGTTGTTGTATTGTACATAAAAAATATTCTTATCGGTCTCTTTGGGTTGTCCTGGGTTTTTCAGTTAGACATTACCTTGGTGAGTCAATTATCTGGCTTGATTGTCCAATCAAAAACAAAAATTATGGCCTGAATCTATATGGTATTTTATAGACCAAACTGAAACCAAACATGGGACTGATTCCTTTGAGCTCTTATAGAGTTCTGCTCTGGAAGGATGAAAGATCTCAAGTAGAGGAACAGAGGAAAAAGAAAGTTCCACAGCACTAGTGATTAGATGGCAATATCACATTGGATGTGTTCCTATAGTTCAAGCATGGGCAAACTTCAAGTGTTTTGGACTTCAACTCCCACAATTCCTAACAGCTGGTAAGCTGGCTGGGATTTCTTGGAGTTGGAAGTCCAGAACACCTGGAGGGCTGAAGTTTGCCCATGTCTGCTATCGTTGATGGAACACAGTGTTACAGTCACAGAGTATAACACTTAAAATGGAATTCTAGTAAACTAGCATAGGAATTCACAGGCACGTTTAAGTGTGTGATTCTAACACACCATAGAATTTAATGCACACCTCACTTTTGGCTATGTAATTTAGCCAAAAAAGATGAGCACTAGATTCAAGTAAATTTTCTTGCTTATGCTATGTATCTCTATAAAAGATACAGTGTTTCCCCGAAAATAGGACAGTGTCTTATATTAATTTTTGCTCCCAAAGATGCTCTAAGTCTTATTTTCAGGGGATGTCTTATTTTTCCATGAAGAAGAATTCACATTTATTGTTGAACAAAAAAATGAACATTTATTATATACTCTACGGTAGTTGTCATCACAAACCAGCATAACCAGACAAACTGTGAATCCTATCAAGAATTTCTTGTTACTACCATTATTTCCATGTACAACTGGTATGTACATTTACCAATCCTGCATGCTCTGGTATTCTGTTTGGCAGGCGCTGGGCATGCTTCCAAACAAAAACTTTGCTAGGTCTTACTTTCGGGGGAGGCCTTATATTTAGCAATTCAGCAAAACTTCTACTAGGTCTTATTTTTCGGGGATGTCTTATTTTCAGGGAAACAGGGTAGTCACTAGGCTTGAAATTATTTTTGCAGTGCTTTGTTAAAGGGAGATTGTGCTTGCTTTCAGATGTAATGGGAATGTGCTATTCATGATTTTAGTCAACTACCAAGACTTTAAAGAAATAACACCGTTTTCTTCATCTGGAAGAAATGTTGAATAGGGTTTTTTTGTGTTAGGAAATCTATTTCCATTGAGTTTAAGTAGCATTTATACTATGACCTTTAAGCCATTTAAAATTAAGGAAGGTTCCTCATTGCTAAATATTAGATAATTTGTAAATTAAGATTAGTATTTTGGGGAGAGGGAAATTTCAATTGAACTTGGAATAAGGCATTGTTCATTTAGCCATCTGTTCTGGAAGGTGTTACCTGTTGAATGAATGGTGAATTGCAATAAGCTGAATAGTGTTCAGGAAAAGGCAATAATTATTTCTGCATACAACTATTCAATTCTATCCTTTTATTGCATAATTTGGAGAAACAGTATTCTTTATTCCGTGAAGCTCCTGATGTTTAATAGTATATAGAATACAATAGGAATAGGAAAAAAAATTCTAGAACTAATTAAAAGCTAATGCATCTAATTGGGTAGGCGTAAAGTGGTATACCTGTATATATTTTCTGTTTGTGACATTTTTGCAGAGTGAGACATTAATAATTTTTGCATTTTATTTACTTTCAGAGATGTTATGAACATAAACAATACAGGAATGGTTTGAAATTTTGCAAACAAATTCTTTCCAATCCCAAGTTTGCAGAACATGGAGGTGAGTATTTTACCAATAGTTTCTATGAAAAGTGTGTGGTTGGCTTTTTCTTTGCCTAAAAGAAGCTGCATCAAACAGGGGAACAACTTGGATTGGTGTCATGTCAGCAGCAGGAGATTTAATTTTCCCATCATGCAAATTGATCTGTCTCTCCAAGCTGATATTAGCTTTGGAAGAGAAACCATGACTAATAACATCACAGTAGTTATTGGGGGCTGGCTTTGGGGAGCCAATGCAGTAAAGCATTAATATCCCACAAACACATACCCAAAGCTCCTTTAAGGGATTAGAGAATGGGAAGATGTGATTTATGGCCCCAGATTTCTTGCACTTCATAGAGAGAGCCAGAAAAAAAATTAAATTCTGCTAAAACTTGCTTGTCATAGGCATGAATGTGGGTGTATAAAACATGGTTTATATCACTATAGTAAAGTGTGTAGTACTGCTTAGACTTTGGATTGTGTTAAGCTATTAGCTACTAAGAAGTGTTTATGACAAACAAATTCTAATACATTACAGTGTCCACTAGGGTTTGGTTCCCGAACCACCACCACCCCCCGCCCCAGGATACCAAAATCTGTGGCTGCTCAAGTCCCATTATATAGCATGACATAATAAAATGGTGTCTCTTATATGAAATGACAAAATCAAGGTTTGGTTTTTTGATTTTGTCTTTTGGAATGTTTTCAATCTGTGGATGGTTGAATCTGTAGATATTCTGTATCTGGATATGAAAGACCGAGTTACTTTATGAGCCTATTTGTGTGATGATACCTTGGTTTAATAAGCTAAGATTTGAGGAAGCCTTTCATGCAACATATTAGTGATGCACATAAACATGGTAGGATGTATCAGATTGTTCTGGATTTCCATTTTATCCAAACCAGGAAACTGGCCAGAATCCCATTTTTCTTAGGGTTTTCTTAGGGAAAGACTGCTCAGAAGTGGCTTGCCAATCCCTTCTGCTGAAATACAGCTTACATCTTAAACATAACTGCACAGAATGTAACACTTTCCCAGAGATTGTGCAAGTGTTGCCTCCAATCTGGCCATTTTTTTTCAAGTACACAAAGGGCCTTCTTGCTTTTGACTTGGTGGGTGCGGAACCGATTGCCCATTTCCCAGCTGGTGAACTCAAGGTTGCTGTGCGCATTGTACAGTCAGTTGAATAACTATGGTATAGAACAAATGGGTTTACATTTATACTAGATGAAAAGTACATTGGATCTTTCCCTGTGTTTACAAGTTGTTATCAGATATGGCTTGAAAAAGAACAGGCCATGAATCAACTTCAGATTGTTTTTGATTGTGACTTGACTTGGCTTGTCATTTCCTTTTCTTTTTAGAAACCCTGGCAATGAAAGGACTAACTTTAAACTGTTTAGGTAAAAAGGAAGAGGCATATGAATTGGTGCGTAGAGGACTACGAAATGACTTGAGGAGTCATGTCTGTATCCTTTTTGATGTGTACTTTAGATTAGATTTATAAAACAGTATATAATAATATTGTAAATATTACCTCTATTTTTAGACAAAAAGCTAGTACATTCCTCACGTAATTTTAAAGTCTGTTCAACCTAATAAAATGCTTGAGCAGTCATATTACTTTATTATTTCAAAACTGCCTTGATAATTTAAAAAATCAGTAATATACCTTTCTGTTTCTACAGTACAGCTTTGTATTTTTCATTACATGTAAATTCAGATAAGTGTCTCGTTATGTGTGTTTGTTCCGTCCCCCAGGACGATGGTTTGCCTTACATTTTGTTTCAGCCTCTGGCTGCAAAAGCCCAGGAAAGGTGGCTTGGAGTCTGCAAGAGCTGGCTGCAGTTTTCTTTGCAATGATTGGTCAAAGAGTACAACATCTTAGGACCGCCCTTTTTTACCAGGGTCTAGTCTCCATTTTGGAGCCTCATTTTGGCTATAGTCTTCCAACGTGCTGCAGCTGTGCAAAGCTAACTGGGACAAATCATCCTCAAAACCAGGCCAATCTAAGCCTATCCAAATTAGATAAGTATTGAATTATACTGATCTGGAATAGGAAATCTAGTTAGAGGAGCAGGGTTATTCCGTCGCTTCTAGAACTAATCTTTGCTGTAAAGATAGGGAAGGAAAGAGTTTCTCCTTCTAATATAGACAGCGTGATTAGGGTATAGTGGTTTTATAATCACCTTTGCCTTCTGGAACCAGGGATAATTCTGTAACTAAAACCTATAGAAATTTGTTTCATTTTCTGTAACTTTAAGATCTGTGCCAGGTTTACAACCTTGTATGAATAAACATCCTTTTTTTTGAAGTTTTCCAGACTCAGTCGTTCAATATTTTTAGGACAGCTTATAGGGATTTGCAGTTCGCCCGGATAAAGGACGGCACGTTTCAGCTTTATAGTTTTTTTATTGTCTGGCGGACGGCACAGTGTTCATTTCTAGAGTAATAAAAACATAATGCACATAATGCGCATCAGTAGAAATTGACATGAGGCTAAATTAAGGTTTGCTTTGTCAGTTATTGAAAATCTAATGTCCTTAACTAAAGTTTTCAGGCTGGCATGTTTATGGGCTCCTCCAAAGATCAGACAAGAAATACGACGAGGCCATCAAATGTTACAGGAATGCTCTGAAATGGGATAAGGACAATCTCCAAATCTTGAGAGACCTCTCCCTACTACAAATTCAAATGAGGGATCTGGAAGGTTACAGGGTGAGTAAAGAAGAGACTTCAAGAGTATCTTGAGCATGTGCAAAAATTCTTTCACCTCACTTTTGTCATTTTTACCTCATTTTCAGCCTTAATATTGTTGTGTATAGATTTCCTGTTCTAGGAGTGATGAGTCTCAAAAGTGCTTGAACTTTATTTTTCTGCTATGAAGGTGAGGAAGATTCACCCTTCCAGATATTGGATTGCAACTCCATATCCATCATATCCTATAGTAATGATGGGAATTGCAGTCCATCAATATCTGAAGGACCATACATCCCTCTTCAGTGTTCTACTAGAAATGTCAAAATTTGAAAAAGTTATTTGGAAATCATCAATGATGATTGCAGTAGTTCTGCACAAAGAAATGTCCATTGTTTTCCTTTGTTATGAAGCCCCAAATCAGTGCTGCTTGATTTTGGACTTGCTTGGTTTTTGCCCATAATAAGTTTTCTCTAAGAATCTTATACATCATTAATTTTTTGATAAATGTTTATTTCAGTAGTGAATCAAGAGGAATATAATGTAAACATGGCATATTCTTGCTGCTCTACAGGAAACTAGGTATCAGTTACTTCAGCTTCGACCTGCACAGCGAGCATCGTGGATTGGCTATGCTATAGCTTATCATCTGCTGGAAGACTATGAAATGGCAGCAAAGATTTTGGAAGAATTTAGGAAGACTCAGCAGGTATTGTTCATTTTTATATATGTATCTAAATTGTGTGATGATAAGAACTAGAAATTCAGGTATAAATATAATATAAATTCAGTGTTGCACTAGCATCTGACAGCTTAACAGTATGTATTTTCCTTCCCTGCTCCAAAATCTGTTCAAGAGTTTTCCCAGCACTACAGAGCAGGTTTTGAGAGCTGGAATAGAGACATCTGCTTTAGGGGGTTTGCTAACACAAGCATGCCTATAACTGGAAACTGTCTATTAGGATTTAAAGATTTTGTACATGGCAGTTGTAAAAATACATGTGTATTGACATGGCTGCCATACTTCCAATTTTCTTGATCCATTCCAGAAATCTTGATGATAATCAACTGGCTTCCGAATTGTAGCCTGTAGTTTAATTTTATTTTAACCAACAGTTACAATCTCCCATTGTCTGGGAGCTTTGAAAGTTAACTTGCTAAATAAATTTGTCAATGAGGTTGAGGTATTTCCAGTTGTCATTATCCCTGGATGATTTGTGAAGGAGTCTAGAGTTTGAGAAGATGATTTTTGGCATCTATAGTTCTCCGAATCCCACATTTGGGAAGACTAGACTTCCAGTAAAGAATATTCTTTTTTTCTTTTTTTAGCACTAAAACATTCTCCAGGGAGTTTGGAGAAGCCCAAGATATAAAAGTTTAGACAGCTAAGTGATAGTAGGATTCCTACAGAGTTTTGCTCTTTTAGTAGAAAAAGAGGCTCCATAGATGTCACCATAAAGTGTGTAGCCATAAAATTTGGACTGGTCATATTCTGCCAGCAGTGGCTGTGAACATGGGGCATTCTGCAGTGTTGGCATGATATTCAGAATGACCAAAGTGTCCCCTCCCTCACAAAAAAATCTGGAAATTGATTGTTTTCCTGTACTTGGATTTCAGAGAGTTAAAGTGCAAAAGTGCCGAATCACAGAGGGAAATATACACACACACAAAAGAAAAATAAAGAGAGAAGGTCACTTTTTATTCTGCTACATCTCAGAATGAAAAAGTAACCCATTTACTGGTGGGAATAATTTTTTAAAGTCAGTGCTGGGGATTAGTCCAGGACACTAGAAACTTTATTTGAATGTTTTAAAAACTCTTGAAGGTTGCAGCTTCAATTGCCATCCTGATACATTTGCCTATTTTGGAGGAGCCTCAAAAATGGTAGAATATATGGATCCAGAGCCAGACATTTAAGTAACCATAGCACTAGATCTGTTTACACTGTTTTTTTAAATGTAATATTCTTTTCATCTAGTCTAAGAAGAAATGTTGCATTTTGTTAATTTTAGTTATCTTAACACAAACAGGAATAAACTTTTCACCCCACCCTATTCATTTAATTTTACCTTAATGATTACTCTTAGTATGTTTTGAACTGTATTCTTTTTTTAAAAAGTAAGCCACCTTGATTCCTAGTTTTAGAGATAGGTGGGATATAAATAAATACAACAGCAGAATCTTCTTATGGAATTTCCTGTGGTTGGTGATATCTCTTTTTACTTACCTTTTCCAAAAAACATGGAACACTGTTTGAAAGAACATTCTTTCCTCCGAAGTGATCATTCATATCAGAAGAAATTGTGCCACTTATGTGTCCGGTAGTTGTGTATTATCTTTTTGACAAAAAACACTGTATCTCTCTAAGGGCTGGAGGTGGTCTTGACAAACCAATATGTTTCTTTAAAAACATAGACCACACCCTATGCCTATTTCCATATACAGGTGTCTTTGGGTGGATTAGAATTAATTGAAATACGTTTTATAAATTGGGGTATTGAAATAAAAAGTATAAGTACCTAATAATTTTCTGCTTACACAGACATCTCCTGATAAAGTTGACTATGAGTACAGTGAACTACTTTTATATCAAAATCAAGTCCTCCGAGAAGCAGGACTCTATAAAGAAGCTTTGGATCATCTTGGTACCTATGAAAAGCAGATCTGTGATAAATTAGCGGTTGAAGAAACGAAAGGTAAATGAACCATTAAGATTTTCTTGTGCCTAAACTGCTTTATAATGGGAATGTGAAATATGGAAATATCAATTGGTTCAAATTGTTCAGTTAGACATTTTTTTCCTACATGTTCTGTTTGTAATAGATATTATTCTTCTGACATAACCTGTTAAGTATTCTACATCTCTCTGTTGCAGTGATAAGACAAGCACAATGTTTTGAAGGAGACTGGTCTCAGTTTTATGCTTAATGTATTATCTAACAAAAATTAATATGCTTGAAGTTGGAACATTTTGGGTGCTATTGAAAAGACTTCTTGTGTGTGTGTGGACAATTGAAGAGGGAACATTCCTAATACTTCAATTTGGATCCAATCCATGATCCATATTACTCCTCTTTGTGTTTTTTTGGTATGCTTTGACATGTTGATACAATCATAAATATGAACGGTTTTCTGGCAATATATTAATATCCTTAAAGCCTTGAAATTAATGCTTGTTGTGTAAACCTTTTTCAGTGTTTAAGCTTTTAAAAATTCCTAATCAATTTACAAAATTGGTTATACATTACATTGTTTGCATGTGTTCAGTAGAAAGATTGTGCAAAAATGTACCATAATTAGATTTATCTTTAGACCGCATCTTTAAATCAGAACAAAAACTCAAACATTCAACTTTTAAATATAGCCTGTCTCACATATAAGAGACTGCTGGGATTTTCTACTAATTCCTAATAGCAAGTTTTCAAATTAAACTGATCTATAATAACCTCTTGCATTTCAAAAAACATAAAAAAAGTTGCAAGTAGTATTCCTAAGAAATCTAAGGTATTTGCATTCTTGTATCAATTCTGATGAAGCATTCCTTTGATCTCAGAAATGAATTATTGATCTTCTATATATCGGCTAAGCATAATGGGGTAAATACTGTATTAGCCATGTGTACTGTAGACCCATTTAATGAATTGACTCAGTAATCGGAACTGACGGATGGAGAAACGCAAGGTACACGAGGCAGATATTGCACATCTACTTAATTGACTATATGTGTGTGTTAAATATCCTCTCACAGTTGATTTATAATTCTGCATTTTTAACAGGAGAACTTCTGTTACAACTCTGCAGGCTGGAAGAAGCAGCTGAGATATACAGAGGATTACAAGAAAGAAATCCTGAAAATTGGGCTTACTACAAAGGCTTAGAAAAAGCATTTAAACCAGGTAACATTATATCTTGGAATAAAAAAGTGTTCTATGAAATGTAAAAGCTTTTTGTCATTTTCCACAAGGAAATGGCAACTTATCTTTTTTGGTGCACAAACATTCTTCCCATCGCATCGTATTCTCAGTTGCTCTAGAAAGAGCATGTCTATGGATATTATCAAGGTTAATGCATTCTCTTGTAAACACAATTATTGCTGAAATTGAATTGGCAACCTCACTCCCGAATTGTTATGAGTAACAGAATTTTTCCCTCCTAGCTAATATGTTAGAACGATTTAAAATCTATGAAGAAGCCTGGATGAAATACCCAAGAGGACTGGTTCCTAGAAGGCTGCCATTAAATTTTTTATCTGGTGAGTTTCATTGTGATACTGAGTTAGAATTGCTTGCAGCATCATAATCCTTCAAAAGTAACCTTATCAGGCACTTAGACCTGACACTAACATAGTAAATGGCTAGATTGACTATTTTTCTGTTTGCTGAAGTGATTTCATTGTTAATTTTGATGCTTTGTCTCCTTCTTAGAGCAAAGAAAGTAAACAGCTGCCTATATAGAAATCTGGGCTTTCCAGATCTGAATTGTGGTTTGGCAGCATTTTGTTTCTTTTTGGCTAAGCAAAGCATAGTGAAAACTTCAGGAGATATTTATTGTGGACATTTCATGTCATGTTTCATTTGGCCTAGCAAATGGGCAGTAATCAATGTTGTTCTGAATGTGTTGATAATGTTTAAAGTAATGTTTGCTAAAGAAAGAATGATATTTTTCTTTGTAGGTGAGAAATTTAAGGAATGTTTGGACAAATTTCTGAGGATGAATTTCAGCAAAGGATGTCCTCCAGTCTTTAACACATTGCGATCACTGTACAAAGACAAAGAAAAGGTAACTAACACTGAAAAGTTTGGGCTTTTTTGCATAATGCCATTATAAGTCAGACAATCATTGAAAGCACCTATTTTCTTAAAACAATTCTTCAAGAATATATGGAACCTTACAGACAATTGTAGACAGATTCACAGTAATGTATTTTAAAATATTAACTTTGATAGTCTAAGGATGTACATTTTGCTTTGAATGGAGATGACTGCACAACTCCAGGTGCAATAAGGAAAGCTACTTTAGCTCAGGGATCCATTCAACACTCCTTGGGCTGAAGTCCCTTTATAGCCAGTATAGTTCTAGGTTCACCAGAGAGCCTTGGAGGTATACATGGCATGACAGTCAGAACTGTCATTTCTGGTGTATGGGGGTCAATTCATGATTTTGGGATTTGTGAAGACAGATTTGATTGTATTGTCTGTTGAGGTAAAATATTAGCAAGCTGATTAAATATTTGTTTCCCATATATAGGTTGCAATTATAGAAGAGCTGGTGGTTGGTTATGAAACTTCTCTGAAAAGTTGCAGATTATTTAACCCAAATGGTGAGTATTACAAACATTGTGTTAGTATTTGTGTTATTACGTATTTGTACGTTCATTAAGAAAATGGTGTGAATGGTTAATAGACAGCAACCAACACATAGAACAGAGCTTTCCAAACTCTGAGTCACCTGGAGTCCATAACTGTGACATATGGAAAATGTCCCGTCCCCCCCCCCCCCCAAATCTCTGCCTCCACAAACAAAGGCAGGTAAATACCTTGGTGGAAAGGGAAACACAATTAAAAGAGACCCTCACAGGGCATCGTCCAACCCCCTTCAGCCAGGCAGGAAGACATAGTCAACGCTCTCTTAACATAGCCATCCAGCCTCAGTTCAAAAACCTCATGAAAGGAGATTCGACTGGAAGAGACCCCAAAGTGCCTCCAGTCCAGGGCAGGAACACACAAAGCACCCCTGGATGGCTATCCAGCCTCTATTTAAAGACACCCAGAGTGGTTTAATCACTGCAGAAGTGGAGTGCTGGTGCTGTTCAAGTGTAAGTCCTGTTATAACTTTTATAATTTGCACAATTTGTTAATTGAGTTGCAGTAATTACCATTAAATGGATAGGTTTCTAATTAAGAAAAGAAAATCTGTTGACACTGATGTTTGTGATGACTATGTGGAGCAGCTATAGAGGGAAACTGCACAAGAATTAACTGTAGTACATAAGTATCAAGGAAAAATATCTAAACCTTATGTATACAGTAAATATTTTATATATATATATATATATATATATATATATATATATATATATATAGAGAGAGAGAGAGAGAGAGAGAGAGAGAGAGAGAGAGAGAGAGAAGTCATATAAAGGATTCGTTTAATATCCAGTTTGCTAGTAAAACTGAATGTGCCACAAAAGGATGCATGTCTAAAAAACATCACCAACATGAAAAGTTAGAAAAGTTCTGCCATAGAGTATGTGTCTTGGTTTCTGTTCCATTACCTTCCTTTACTCTTTCTTTCCTGTACTGTGGCCATCGGCTCCTCTACTGCAGACATATCTAGTTCTGAGATCAGAATGTTCTGCAACTTATATTTTTAGATTATCTTGGTGATCCAGTTTTCAGCTGCCAAGACTAGTCTTCTCTGTGCTTGAGACTTTTATGAAGAACTGCTTTACTCATGTGGATGCACAGTCAGCATTTTTGCCATGCTTTTGAGGAGTGGTGGAGCTTTAGTGCCTTAGGCACTTTTTTATCTCCTTATAAATACATTCTGGAAACATCTTCCTAATTCTCATTATGATGTACTTGCACGGATGGTTTATGGAATACCATATGGAAATCATAAACACGAAATAATACTCTAGCTTCTTACCTACAAATCCATCCAATCCACAAATAGCCAGTAGGAGATCAGAAGCCATGCCAATGGCTTCTTTCTTTGTGAAATCTGATTTTAAATTTTAAAAATTTCTTCCAAATAGATGACGGTAAAGAAGAACCTCCAACAACCTTGCTGTGGGTCCAGTACTACTTGGCACAGCACTATGACAAAATTGGGCAGCCATCCATAGCTTTGGAATATATAAATGCTGCAATAGAATCCACACCAACCTTGATAGAATTGTTCCTTGTAAAAGCTAAAATCTATAAGGTAAATTTTTAATTATTGCTGCAGACTTGCAACATACAGCGCTACTCTTCATGATTGCATTACTGCTTATATTTGAAGGATGCTCAGATTTCAAAAGTTCTTACACAGGGCTTTTTCTCTTTTAAAAGAAATTATCCTTAAGAATGTAAACAGTTCAAACCAAAAGACATAGCTCAGCATTGTGTTTTTCACAGTGGCCAGTCAAATATATGTCAAAAACCACATGTAGGATATTAGTGTAATAGTTCAATCCTGCTCTTGTACCCATTAAACTGGTATTCAGAGACAGATTGGCTTTCCCCTGGGGTCACTAAGAAAACATCTGATATAGAGTTTAATAGCTCAAAATGTCTGCTTTTTTCAATTTCTAGTTTCTGTTGCTCATTTGACAGCTGCTAATATCAGCTGTTCTGTACCTATGTAGCCATCATAGTTACAAAACCTCAGAGACATTGGCAGTGAATAACTAAGATTTCTAATCAGAAGAGAGCTTGGCAGCTGTTTGCCATTGAGTAGGATTCCAGTTAATCTGCAGTGTATGCTTTATTGAGCAGCTATACCTAATTTCTTCATTCTATAATCAATCACAAAACAGCTAATTTCAAAGAGCTGGGTAAAACTTTTGAAAGATATATGGGGAATGAAAAGAAAATAGTCCAGAATTATAAGCCTGGCAGTAAGGCCTATTAAGAATAGTAGGATTTCCTGCTGACGAGAAATGTATGCATTGTGGTATTTGTAATTCTTCTGAAATGTCCTGTATCATTCCTGACGTATTCATTCACATTCTTATAATTTACATGAGGGAGAAAACATGGCATACTAGAGTTAAGTGCAGTTTTTGTTTTTGGTCTTTCAAGCATGCCGGAAACATAAAAGAAGCTGCAAGATGGATGGATGAGGCTCAGGCACTGGACACGGCAGACAGGTTTATCAACTCCAAATGTGCAAAGTACATGTTGAAAGCCAACTTGATAAAAGAAGCAGAAGAAATGTGTTCTAAGTTTACAAGGGTTTGTTTGCTTGTTTTATTGTGCTCTTTGCATTAGGGGATATTATGTATACCTGTGGAAAATATTAGTTGTTACTGATAATTCTGTTATTGATCCCTTGGATGCCAAAGGATGTGGATTCTTTTAAGTATTTAGGCAACTACCATATGCTGTTTTAATCTGGCCTAAAGTACCTGTGCAGTTTATAATTTCTGGATAATTCTTTTGATTTTCCCCATCCCAAGCACTATTAGCTCATAATTTAACATATGTAGCTTCCCCCCCTTCTTAATATGTTTAAACTCCTGAGTAACTTGCAGTTAGAATACACTACAACATCCATCTATTGTCTGTTACAGCAATCTTGTAAAATATGCTTGGGTTTTAATAACACATTTCTCTTGCTCTCATTACTGGCAAATCTTTTACAAATATTCTTCAAAGTCAAAGTACTGTTCTTCTGGTGGTGTGATGACTCATGGGCCTTGTAGTCCTGCTCATGACATTGTAATGCCTGATGAAGAAGAAAACTTGGGTTTTTTACCTTCCCAGTCAGAACTGGAATCTTCTCAGCCAGATCTTTCCCAGGCAGATCTGGGAACCTTGCACCTGCAAGAAAGTTGTGTCCCAGAAGTATGTCAAACAAACCCTGAGCCTACATCTCCCGTGTTCTCTCGCCATGAGTTTTGTAAACAACAGAGGGGTTTGGAAGCAGCTTCGCGCAGGAGTGCGAGGATAGCAGCTAAGAATGTACCCAATTAAGTCTGCTTTTCGTGAGAATCTTTAAGGAGTCAGACATCTGGTCTCAGAGTTTAGCTTTCGTTTCTGGTTCCCAGAGAACTGCTTCGGCGGGAAAGTTAGACTCTATATAGGTGTTTTACCCGCGTAGTAACTTCGCGGAGTCAATTCGTCAGCCTCCGGAGCGAGTTGTGTCTGGACAGCGCACTCCGATTCAAGCCTCGTTCCTGCTCAAGCCTTGCCTTGTTTCCAGCCTCCGCTCCTGTTTCCCAGCCTTTGTTTACCTACGGATCTTGCCTTGTTCCCAGGACTAACCCTTGCCTTGTTTCACGGATTTTACCAAGTTATTCCACGGACCTTGTTCTTGTTCCTCGTTACCTTGTTCCACGTTTCAAGCCTTGTTTCAAGTATCAAGTTATTTCCTAGCCTTGCTCAAGTTCATGGACTAAAGGACCTTGTCATCTCCCCTCACTTTGCCTGGCAAAGTGAGTGTTTCGGTTATTGGATTACAACTTTGGACCTTAATATTCCATATTGGACATTGTTTCTTTGGACTAATTTTGACCTTTCCTGAAAGGTCTGCTTCTGGACTAACTTTTACATTTGCTTTTACTAACTTTATATATTTCCTTAATAAAGATATTAGATAGAATCTGGCCTCTGCGTATGGTTATTGGTGCTCTGTAGCCTGGGTCGTGACAGTTTGACTCCGCCACCCTAAGCACCAATTAACCTCGGCCAGAATGTCTACCGGAACCGTACCTGGGCCGAGCGGCCAGCCGATTACCTACACCATCGACAAGGATGAGGTGGACCGAATCCGTGATAAGCTCAATGCACAGGATGGGGAAATAAAGGGTTTGAAGGAACGCGGAATCCGTCTTCCGGCCATGGCGTTGCCAACCAAGTTTACTGGAGAAGCTTCTAAGGTTCATGTTTTCCGTCGCCAATGCCAAGCTTATCTAGAGGCCCGTGATGCCGAGTTTCCCCAGGAAGACATCAAGGTGGCGTGGATTTACAGTCTCCTAGACGGGCCAGCGGCTAACTGGGCGACGGCTCTGTTCGACCAAGCCTCCCCACATCTAAGGTTAGCGCAACATTTCTTGGACCACCTTAAGGCGACCTGGGGAATCGAGGACAATTTGGAGGCCGCCGGGCACAAACTCCGCCGCCTCTTCCAAGGAGACAGACCCATGTCTCAGTACATAGCCGAGTTCCGAGTGCTGGCCCACAACACCGGCTGGAACGATGTTGCCCTCAGAGGACAATTTCGGGAGGGTCTCAACATTGAAATGCTGGAGGAAATCTCCAAGGTGGATCCTCCCCAAACGCTGGAAGCACTCATCGATCAATGTTTACGGGCTGAAGTCATGATTGCCAACAGAAAACAGTGGGTCCGAGGCCAGAGCGGTAGAGCTGGGGCAAAACCCTCCGCTCCCGCCAGCGTTCAGCCGCGTCCAGTGTGGAGACCCCCACCACCATCCTCATACCCCAGAGGGAGCGAGGAGGTGCCGATGCAGTTGGGCAATGTGCGTCCCAGATTAGATGCCGCCGAGAAGGCCCGCCGCCAACGCCTAAATCTCTGCTGGTATTGCGGGAATGGGGGCCACTTCGCCAGAGAGTGCCCAGCCAAAGGGAAGCCCGCCGCCCGTCTTGCGGCGGCGTCCTCCACGGAGACGAGGGCGTCTGAGGCGGCTGGCACACAGCCGGCGGGGGAAGCCAACGACCGGGCGTAGAGAGGCTCGCCAACCCGGTCAAGAAACCCGTTCAAGAGCCGCCAACCGGGGTCCTGTTCCTTCTAGTGGTCACCTTATGGTCAGCAAAAAGGGGACCCGTCATGATCCACGCCATGATAGACTCAGGAGCTACCAACAATTTCATTGATAGAGAGTATGCCGACTCTCTGGGATTACAATATCATGACTTCAAGAATGCCCGTGTGGTGCAAGCCATTGATGGTCGCCCTCTCAAGACGGGCCCCGTAAGCCAGTGGTCGGAACCCACCAGGATGTGGATAAGGGAACATATGGAAGAGATTTCCTTCTTTGTTACTGAGGTTCCCCATTTCCCTGTGATTTTGGGGATTCCATGGCTGACACTTCATGACCCAAGCATCTCCTGGTCCAACAGAGAACTGCAGTTTGCTTCAAAGTACTGCCAAAATCATTGCCTCGTAGCCAAGGTCTGCCATGCCACAGACACCGAGCCCATTATCACCTTGCCAAAGAAGTACTCCGAGTATTGGGATGTATTCAATGAAAAAGAAGCCGAAAGGTTACCCCCACATAGACCTTATGACTGTGCCATTGACTTGGTGGAGGGGGCCCCGATCCCGCGAGGGCATCTCTACTCCCTGACTGAACCAGAGCAAGAAGCTCTCAGGGAATTCATAGAGACAAACCTTCGCAAGGGATTCATCAGACCCTCTCAATCCCCAGCCGTCTCCCCAGTGATGTTTGTGAAGAAGAAGTCAGGGGAATTACGCTTGGTGGTGGACTACAGAGCATTGAATAATATCACCAAGCGGAACAGCTACCCCCTGCCCTTAATCTCGGATCTACTAGACCGACTTCGAGGAGCCAAGGTTTACACCAAGCTGGATCTTCGGGGAGCTTACAACTTAGTTCGCATCAGAGAAGGAGACGAGTGGAAGACCGCCTTCCAGACTAAATTCGGATTATTCGAGTCCCGAGTTATGAATTATGGATTATGCGGAGCTCCCGCAACGTTCCAGCATTTTGTCAATGACATTTTCCAGGACTATCTAGATAGGTTCTTGATAATCTACCTGGACGATTTTTTGGTGTTTTCTAGATCACAATCAGAACATGAGAACCACGTCAAAATGGTGTTACAACGATTGCGGGATCATGGACTTTATGCCAAGCTGGAAAAATGCGCTTTTGATCTACAAGAGGTAGATTTCCTTGGATACCGTATCTCGCCTCTAGGGCTCTCCATGGATCCAGCCAAGGTTTCCGCAGTATTGGAATGGCGGGCGCCAACTAACAAGAAGGAGGTGCAGCGATTCTTGGGGTTCGCGAACTACTACCGCAAGTTCATTCCAGATTTTGCCCGCTGGTCTGACCCAATCACTAGCTGCATCCGTGGAAAACGGCCCTTCCGCTGGACTGATCAAGCAGAGAAAGGGTTCCAGCAACTAAAGAAATTATTCACATCCCAGCCAATCCTTCAGCATCCAGATCCTGAAACCCTTTTTGTGGTGCAAGCGGACGCCTCTGATGTGGCAATTGGGGCTGTGCTCCTACAACCGGTGGGAGATCACCTTCATCCTTGTGCTTATTATTCTCGTCAACTAACCGCACCAGAGAGGAACTATACCATTTGGGAAAAAGAACTATTAGCCATAAAGGCAGCTTTTGAAACTTGGAGACATTGGCTAGAAGGGGCCAAATTTCCCATTGAAGTCCACACTGATCATCGGAATCTAGAACATCTAAGAACTGCCCGCAAGCTAAATCAAAGGCAGCAACGTTGGGCTTTATTCTTTGAACGTTTCAACTTCCAGATTCATTATGTGACCCCAGCCCAAACCAAGCAAGCAGACGCCCTGTCACGTAAACCGGAATACGCTGCAGGACGCAAGGAGACCTTTGAATCCCAACTACTACAACCCGAGAACTTTGCCACGCTCACAGTGGGGAACACCAAATCCACTCCCATTGATTCAACTCCCCCTAATCCAGGGCCCATCTGTGCTCAAGAAATCAGGGCTAGTCAGCAAGCAGATGCCTGGGCGCAGGACCAACTTCGTCAAGGTCTGCACTTTCCCTTTTCGCTTAAAGATGGACTGCTTTGCTATAGAAATCATGTTTATATCCCACCCGGACCGGGCAGGGAAAAAGTACTTCGTCTGTGTCATGACTGCAAACCAGCAGGGCATTTCGGACTATTTAAAACCATGCACTTGATCCTAAGAGATTTCTGGTGGCCCAAGATCCGCAAGGATGTGGAAAAATATGTTAACACCTGCCCAGTATGCCAGCGCTCCAAGATAAGAAGGGAGAAGCCCTCAGGGCTTCTACACCCCCTTCCTAACCCATCTCGCCCATGGGAAATAATTTCTGCGGATTTTATCACTGACTTACCACCTTCCTGTGGATTCACCACGATCCTAGTGGTGGTGGACCTTTTCACCAAGTTAGCCCATTTCATTCCCTGTGAAGGTCTTCCCACGGCCCAAGAGACTGCAGATTTATTCCTCCAACATGTTTTCAGACTACATGGATTGCCCAAGAGTTTGGTCACAGACCGTGGATCCCAATTCACCTCTCGTTTCTGGAAGGCACTACAAAAACTATTGGGCATAGACTCTCGTTTATCTTCAGCTCATCACCCCCAAACGGATGGGCAAACGGAGCGCACCAATGCCACTTTGGAACAGTACCTTCGCTGTTATGTAAACTACCAACAGGACAATTGGGCTTCTCTGTTACCACTGTCGGAGTTTGCCTACAACAATGGAGTCCAGGCTTCTACAAAAGAAACGCCGTTCTTTGCAAACTACGGCTTCCATCCACGTTTCTTTCCCCCTGTCATTGAAACTTCAGAAGTTCCCGCAGCAGAAGATTGGCTGCAGGAACTCACAGCGGTGCAACAACTTTTGCTCCAGCAACTGGAACAAGCCAAGGAGGACTATAAACGTCACGCGGACAAACATCACCAGCCGGGCCCCGAAATCAAGGTAGGAGATCGGGTTTTTCTGTCCACTCGCTTTTTGCCCTCCCACCGCCCTTGCCGGAAGTTAGATGCCCGTTTCATTGGCCCCTATCCAGTGGTGGCGCAATTAAACCCCGTGACTTTCAAACTCCAACTTCCACGTTCAATGCGCATTCACCCAGTGTTTCACCGCTCCCTGCTCCTTCCGGCGGATGGTGTGCGGCCAGATGTAGACCGGCCGGCCCCCGTCCCTATTTTGGTGGATGGGGAGGACGAGTTCGAGGTTCAGGACATTTTAGATTCTCGCTTTCACCGCCGCCACCTGCAATATCTCATTGACTGGGTGGGTTTTGGCCCTGAGGAACGCTCTTGGGAAGACGCCTCCACAGTCCATGCTCCTGATCTAACCCGTCGCTTTCATCAAACCTATCCCGCCAAGCCACGACCTCGCGCCTCGGGGAGAGAGTCCCAGTTTGGGAGGGGCCTTGAGGAGGGGGATAGTGTGATGACTCATGGGCCTTGTAGTCCTGCTCATGACATTGTAATGCCTGATGAAGAAGAAAACTTGGGTTTTTTACCTTCCCAGTCAGAACTGGAATCTTCTCAGCCAGATCTTTCCCAGGCAGATCTGGGAACCTTGCACCTGCAAGAAAGTTGTGTCCCAGAAGTATGTCAAACAAACCCTGAGCCTACATCTCCCGTGTTCTCTCGCCATGAGTTTTGTAAACAACAGAGGGGTTTGGAAGCAGCTTCGCGCAGGAGTGCGAGGATAGCAGCTAAGAATGTACCCAATTAAGTCTGCTTTTCGTGAGAATCTTTAAGGAGTCAGACATCTGGTCTCAGAGTTTAGCTTTCGTTTCTGGTTCCCAGAGAACTGCTTCGGCGGGAAAGTTAGACTCTATATAGGTGTTTTACCCGCGTAGTAACTTCGCGGAGTCAATTCGTCAGCCTCCGGAGCGAGTTGTGTCTGGACAGCGCGCTCCGATTCAAGCCTCGTTCCTGCTCAAGCCTTGCCTTGTTTCCAGCCTCCGCTCCTGTTTCCCAGCCTTTGTTTACCTACGGATCTTGCCTTGTTCCCAGGACTAACCCTTGCCTTGTTTCACGGATTTTACCAAGTTATTCCACGGACCTTGTTCTTGTTCCTCGTTACCTTGTTCCACGTTTCAAGCCTTGTTTCAAGTATCAAGTTATTTCCTAGCCTTGCTCAAGTTCATGGACTAAAGGACCTTGTCATCTCCCCTCACTTTGCCTGGCAAAGTGAGTGTTTCGGTTATTGGATTACAACTTTGGACCTTAATATTCCATATTGGACATTGTTTCTTTGGACTAATTTTGACCTTTCCTGAAAGGTCTGCTTCTGGACTAACTTTTACATTTGCTTTTACTAACTTTATATATTTCCTTAATAAAGATATTAGATAGAATCTGGCCTCTGCGTATGGTTATTGGTGCTCTGTAGCCTGGGTCGTGACAGGTGGCAGGCTATAAAATTTCTTTTCTGGCAGGCCTTTGGAGAGGAAGGTTTTTAGACCAAACCAAAAAATGCTGTTTTTTGTAGTTTAACAGGTTTGAATTTATTGGTTTTAACCATATTTTAATAAGTCCCATATTTAATTCTGTTTTAATGTTTATATGCTTTAGGTTCCAATGTATACACTGTGTGATTTTTAATGTTAGCTGCTTTATGTGTCTCCTTTGAGAGATAGAAAGCAGGAGATATATATAATTTTAAATGTAATTGTTTTCATAAATGAAATATTTATAGCACCTTACCATGTTCTATTTCTTTTTCCTCAGGAAGGAACATCAGCAGTAGAAAACCTGAATGAAATGCAGTGCATGTGGTTCCAGACAGAATGTGCCCAAGCTTATAAAGCAATGAATAAATTTGGAGAAGCACTTAAAAAATGCCACGAAATTGAAAGAGTAAGTACCTAATGGTTTTATTTAGTTTTATTTTAGTTGTTTTCAGGATTCAGATTAGATAGGTTTAAGTTCTGGTTCATAGGAATGTGTATGTGCTTTTTATTACACATTCCTATGAACCAGACATGGGTTGTGTTTAATTTTCCATTGCACTGGTTAATACCATCTATATATATAAAAGAGTGATGGCATCAGGGCAGTGGACAAAACAACAAAACTACAGGCCCCCCAACCTCGAAATTTGACAACACAACCCATCATCCACGCCTCAAGGTTGATACAACAAAAAGAAAAGAAAAATAAAGTCCTAATTAGAGGGAGAGGAATAATTGTTTTTATCCAATTGCTGCCAGTTTAGAGGGCTAATCTCTGCCCACTTCGTTGCCTAGCAACCAAGGGACAGCCAGGTTTCAGTTAGGGGACAGGCCGATGTAGGCCTCACTTAGACTTCTTCCACAGATTATCTGATTTGAACTGGATTATATGGCAGAGTAGACTCAAGGTCCTTCCACACAGCTATATAACCCATTTATAATCTTATATTATCTGCTTTGAACTGGATTATCTTGACTCCACACTACCATATAATCCACTTCAGTGTGCATTTTATACAGCTGTGAAGAAGGGGCCTCATATAATCCAGTTCTAAGCAGATAATATAAGATTAGAAATATACAGTAGAGTCTCACTTATCCAACATAAACAGGCCGGCAGGATAAGTGAATATGTTGGATAATAAGAAGGGATTAAGGAAAAGCCTATTAAACATCAAATTAGGTAATCGTTATACAAATTAAGCATCAAAACATCATATTATACAACAAATTTGACAGAAAAAGTAGTTCCATGCGCAGTAATGCTATGTAGTAATTACAATAGTCTCACTTATCCAACACTCGCTTATCCAATGTTCTGGATTATCCAATGCATTTTTGTAGTCAATGTTTTCAATATATCGTGATATTTTGGTGCTAAATTCATAAATACAGTAATTTCTACATAGCATTACTGTGTATTGAACTACTTTTTCTGCCAAATTTGTTGTTTAACATGATATTTTTGTGCTTCATTTGTAAAATCATAACCTAATTTGATGTTTAATAGGCTTTTCCTTAATGCCTCCTTATAATCCAACATATTCGCTTATCCAATATTCTGCCGGCCCATTTATGTTGGATAAGTGAGACTCTACTGTACTGTATTTACAAATTTACCACTAAAATATCACAATGAATTTAAAACACTGACTACAAAAACATTGATTATGAAAAGGCAGACTGCGTTGGATAATCCAGAACATTGTATAAGCGAATGTTGGATAAGTGAGATTCTTCTTTAATATGAAATAATTACTGGGATAGAATAATGCAGAACAATATAATCTCTAAAACCAGGACAGTAAATAAACAGGGGAATTCCACACAGGAAACAATCAGGGCCAGCTAACACCTCCCAACAAAAAATTAACTCAGGGAGGAAACAGCCAGGCTTTAAAGCTGCAAGGCCATTACATCCTAATCATTTTTCCTAATTGCAGCATTCATACTTGCCTCCAACAGACAAAAAAAAACAATCAGAAATATTGTATATTCACAACCTTTAGGAAATAATATCCCCTGATGGCGCAGCGTGTTAAAGTGCTGAGCTGCTGAACTTCTGGACCAAAAGGCCACAGGTTTGAATTGGGGGAGCGGAGAGAGCCCCCACTGTTAGCCCCAGCTTCTGCCAACCCAGAAGTTCAAAAATATGCAAATGTGAGTGCATCAATAGGTACTGCTCCGGCGGGAAGGTAACACCTCTCCATGCAGTCATCCCACATGACCTTGGAGGAGTCTATGGACAACGCCGGCTCTTCGGCTTAGAAATGGAGATGAGCACCAACCCCCTGAGTCAGACATGACTGGACTTAACGTCAGGGGAAAACCTTGACCCTTGACCTTCACTACCACCAATTCCTCAATACTTTATTTCCCATACCACCAGACTTCGCCACAGCAACGCGTGGCCGGGCACAGCTAGTATTTTTATATTGGACCCAAACAGCACGTGTCTTTTGCCCTTTAATGTGTCACCAGAAGTGTGTGAGTGATTAAGAAATGTATGTTGTTGTGATACACAAGCTCCTGAGAACTTTTTAGCTGGAAAATTGAAAGGATCAAAACATGTGACTATATAACATATAGTCACGAGATATAGTGCTTTTCTTAAGGTGTACACTTCAATTATTGAAAATAGCACTATGTTAGCAGCTTTGACCTTTATGAGCCAGAAATTTCATTTTATATATGTTTGTATTTCTGTGATATCTGATGCTTACTAAATAACATGATCTTGTTTTAGCATTTTGTAGAAATCACAGATGACCAATTTGATTTCCACACATACTGTATGAGGAAAATTACACTTAGATCCTATGTGGACTTATTGAAACTAGAAGATGTACTTCGGCAACATCCGTTTTATTTTAAGGCTGCCAGAATTGCCATAGAAATATACTTAAAGCTTCATGATAACCCCCTCACAGATGAAAACAAAGAGCATGAGGCTGATACAGGTATAATATATTTTTAGAACTTGTTGTATGCAACATCACTACCAGCTTTGTGGATATGCTGAGTAGCAAGGTCTTTCCTGTGCAATCTTTGCTACTACATGAGGCAAAATCAGTGGGTAGCTTTCATTGCACTGCATGCTGTGTGTTGTTTAGAAACTCAGATATCTGGTTAACATTTTAGAGAGTTCAGCTGTAATTGAGTGTAAGTGTGTAGACCAGAAATTCATAGGGATGAATTTCACCACAATTAATCTGATATGAAAATGTAGAATTAATGATCCTAAAGATGTATTTGGAATTTATTCAGATTTTTGGGATTGCTCAGGTTAAGGGTGAGTTAGATGAGCGACTATATTCCCTTTGAAACTAGCTGGTCTGGGGCCAGAAGACTTTGGCTAGAAAATTGAGTTAATAGATTAATAAGTTTATCTGTAAGAAGCTAGGTGAAAACCGAGTCTTCTAAACATAATTATAGATTTTTTTTCTCCTGAATAGCAAATATGTCTGATAAAGAGCTAAAGAAGCTACGTAATAAGCAGAGGAGAGCTCAGAAAAAGGCTCAGCTGGAAGAAGAGAAAAAGAATGCTGAAAAAGAGAAGCAGCAGCGGAACCAGAAAAAGAAAAAAGATGATGACGATGAAGAAATTGGTGGACCAAAGGAGGAGCTTATTCCTGAGAAATTAGCTAAGGTAATTCAGTGACCCTATTGTGTAGATTGTATTTTAACCTGCGCTTATAGAGAACTACTAAAAAGAATTCATAGTGTACCAGTTCAGGATTGATTTTTTGCAATCATGAATCAAGGTATCCACAGTCACCTGTAATTTCTGAGTTATTCTGTTGATGAAATATCAAGATGGAAACAAATAACAACAACATATGTGTGTTACTGTACATGTTAAGTTATTTGGAATGAAGTTTCAAACACAAAGGCATACATACATATATGGCTTTTCCCTTCTTATTTACAAAACTCTTTTCAGATTGAACCATCAGGTGAGTAATATTTTTAACATCCATTAATATTGTTGACTGCCATATCTGATCTGTTAAGCAAAATATGTATCTAAGTTAACTTAAATATGAAAACACTAAATCTTTGTATCAAAAATTAGTATAGTTTTAGGTTGGTACATCACGTGTTATTTTGTACTCCTAATATCTTCACGAACATGGAACTCAAATACAGCAACCTAACAAAGATAACTGGGGGACCATAATATATGGAAACCCTCAAAACAAGAAGCATTGTATTAGTCGTGTGTGTTACAACTCTAACGCATTGCTCAGATTATTGAGTAACGATTGTGACAGAATCAGTTTTTAAATAGTACATACACTAGAGTAGTGGTTCTCAACCTGGGATCCCCAGATATTTTTGGCCTCCAGCTCCCAGAAATACTTTTAAAAATTTTTTTATTAGTTTTCTTAAAATACATCAGTACCTTCCATACTCTTATATTTCACACTTAATTCATTGTATCAATTATATATGTATATATATCTTTTATGTTGTTTTATTCACATCTGTGCCCCCCCTCCGAGCCACTTCCATTTACATACTCTTTCCAAAATATCATTTCTTCTTGTGGAGGTAATTTCCCATCTACATCTTTTAAACCATTCTCAATAAATTTTCCCCAAACTTCGTCAAAGTCGTTTTCCTTTCATACCCCTTTCCTGACTCTTAACCTACATGTCAACTTATCGTTTATTGCTAATTTCCATAGTTCTTTATACCATTCTTCAATTTGTATATTTATTTTACCTTTCCAGTTCCTTTCTATCAACATCTTTGCTGCAGTTAGCATGTTATTTATTGCATCCTTCTCTTTTTTTTCAATTTCTTGACATTATATAATGACAATATTTGCACTTTTTCCTATCTTCATATCCATTATAGCTTCTGTTTCTCAAAATACCTTCCCCCAAAATTCATTTACATATTTACATTGCCACCACATATGTATATGTGTGCCCACCTCCTGGCAACCTCTCCAACAATTTTTGGGCATGTTTGCTATCTTTACTGGTGTTAAATACCATTTCCAAACCAGTTTATAATAATTTTCTTTAACATGTATTGATGAGTTCCTTAAATGTCTTTCATCCCATAACTGTATCCAATCCACTTCTCTTATCTTAATCCCTAAATCTTCCCCCCATATCTCTCTTAATATTGCATCCTTTATTTTTTCCCCTTAATTTCAATTATTATCTTATACATTATACAAAGGTATTCCTTTCATCTTATGGTATTCTTCCATAGCTCTTTCCTTTTGTATCATTTGTTCAAATTGTGTACGTTTGCCTCCTTCCCCATTCTTTTTTATCCAGTTCTTGAACTATTGCTCTAACTGTAAGCAATGGAACCATGACAATTTAATATCTCTAAATTCTCTCAGTATAGTTTCTTTCTTCATATCCGCTTTTATCCAATCTCCAATTTTGTCTATATTCTTCTCTCTTAGTTTTTTCTCCAAAATACTTTTTAGATTTTTTGGGAATTTCCTATCCATCATTATTGGTGTTAATGTTGAACTTTCTAACAATAATATTTTCTTGTATCTATTCCAAATTTCTAGAACATTTCTCAACACTGGGTTTTTTACTCCCTTAATTTCTTTCCTTTTTAAATCCTTAAAAATATATATTCCATTTTTTTTCCTCTGCTTCTTCCGAACCTTCCTCCAACCATTCCAAATCCTCCTCCTTTATCATCCCTTCTATAACTAATCTCATTCTGTTTGCTTCATAGTGTTTTTTAATGTTGGGAAGTGCTAGACCTCCTACCTTCTGTGATCTATACCAAAGTTGTTTATTTAATCTATTTTTCTTGTTACCATTGCAATATTTATTATTTGTTGCCATTTATTTAATTCCTCTTCTGAAATCTGTAGTGGTACCATTCTAAATATAAAATTTTTCTTTGGAAGAATTTTCATTTTAATTAACACTATCGTGTCGAACCATGATAATTTTATATTTTCATATTCCAGTAATTTCTTTTGAATTGTTTTCCTTAATGTTGTAACATTTACCTCTTCCATTTCATGTAATTCCTTAGTTATAGTTACTCCTAGATATTTTAATTTATTCTTAATCTTTAATCCCATATTAGCCTGTTTCATAGTCTTTTTTGTATAGTTTAGTAACATAATTTCTGATTTTTTTCCAATTGATTTGTAAACCTGTTATTTTACCAAATATCTCTAAATGTAACTTTATTCTATCCATATTGCTACACATATTTTTAATTGTCAACACCGTGTCGTCAGCAAATAAGCTAACTGTTTGTTTTGTTGTTATTCCCACACCTTCTAATTTTGCATCTTTCCTTATTACATTTGCAAGTAGTTCTATCACTATGGCGAACAATATCGGCGACAAAGGGCAGCCTTGTCTTGTTCCCTTCATTACCTTTATTTCTCTTGTCACTCCATTGATTATTGTTACTATCGCTGTATTATTTGAATAAAATTGTTCTATCAATCCTTTCATTTTATTCCCCATTCCAAATTTATTCATAATTGTTTTTAATGTCCTCCATTTCACACAGTCAAATGCCTTAAATATATCCAGGGCTAGTATCCCTACTTTTGTTTTTTCCTGTTGAGTTACCCAAACTTTATTTATTACTCTCCCTATTAAATTTAGCATTTGTCTCCCTTTCACGAAACTACACTGATCATTCTTTATATATTTGTACATACAATTATTCATATTTTTAGCCATTATAGCTCATAATATTTTTGCATCTTGGTTTATTAGCAATATAGGCCTATATGGACCTGTAACTGTCAAATCCTTATCTGGTTTTGGTATCAGTATTGTCAGGGATTTCCTCAACAAGTCCGGTATTTTTTCCTTGCACAAAATTCCATTATATAACTCCATTAATTTGGGTATCAACATTTCTTTAAAAGTTTTATAAAATTCTGGACCTAGTCCATCCAAACCTGGGGCCTTCCCAATCTTTAATTTTTTTACTAGTTTCTTCTATTTCTTATCTCTCAATGGGCTTCTCTAGTAATTCTTTATTCTCTTCTCCTAATTTACCCTCTCAGTTTTCCTCTACATATTTCCTAATTTCTTCTATGGAACAGGCCTTTGTTTGGTATAATTTTTTATAGAATTCTTCAAAAATCTCTATTTTTTCTTTCATTGACCTACATATTTCTCCTTTTTTATTTCTTATATTTCTTATATTTTTCATTTTTTTCTTTTTTTTTTGCATTGATCTAGCTAGCATTTTTGAGTTTCTATTGCTATATTCAAAAAATTCTCTTTAAGTATATTAAATTTTCTTGAAACTCATCAATCTCAATTTTATCCAATTCTTCTTTTTTGGCCCTTAATTTTATATATGTTTGTGTATCTACATTTCTAATATAATCCTTCTCCAGCTCTTCTATATCTTTTTTCAAACTCCTTTTCCTTTCTTCCTCTTTAATTTGCTTGTCTCCTTTATACATAAGCCTTTTATCACCGCCTTCATTGTATCCCACAGCATTCCTTTTGGCATGTCTCATTCATTTATTTCCCATGTTTCTTGCCATGCTGGTAAACTGGCTGGGATTTCTGGGAGTTGTAGGCCAAAAACATCTGGGGACCTCAGATTGAAAACCACACCACTAGAGTCATATTAATTATTTTAAGTAAGCATGTTCCTTTTAAAATTGACATCAAGCAAATCTCTGAAATGAAACATGGTTCATTGTGGACATTAAAGACTTCAGTCATGCTTTTGTTGCCCTCATAGATCTGTAGCTGGTCTTCTTCATTTGGTTTACGGTGTTCTCATAATTTATTAGTATTTTTCAACTTGTGGTTGACATTAAAATATAAAAAGAGAAATATGTGTTATAAACTAACAGAAATAGTGAAAATATTCAGCAATAGTCTTTCAACTTAACATGATTTGAATTTAGATGATCTGAAAACAAATTGGAGAAAAACCTTAGATACTGTAAAGAGCCTTGTATAAAGATGTCATAGTTCCCCTTATAAATGGGATGCCTTTCACTCATCAGCTATTTAGTATAAAGAGCACAGATTTTGTTATCAACAGAATGCAGGTGTGCCTTTCTTACTCTCTGTAGTCAGTCCCTTGCTCCATGGTGACTAACAAAAAGAATTCCAGGGGAAACCACCTCTTTATAGATATTTGACAAATATTTTGAACATCTTTTATTTTGGTAAATTTCTTTGTATCTTTAGGTTGAAGCGCCTTTGGAAGAAGCTATTAAATTTTTAACTCCATTAAAGAATTTGGTGAAGAACAAAATAGAAACACATCTTTTTGCCTTTGAAATTTACTTCAGGAAAGGTAAATAAAAGATACCTTAAAGTGAAAATGACCAGCAAGCAAGTAAAAGTATAAAGTTGTGTTGCTTGAAGCTTGAGTCTTGCTCGTTTCCTTCATTTGAGTTCATTGTCATGGACTTTTGAGTATCTTGGGTGAGCCATAAAGATCCCCATAAGATTGTAGGGAAATGCCATTAATGATGGGTATTTGTAATACACCCAAGATACTATAGATTCGCAAGGCTGGTACTATATTTCACCTGCAGACCATATTTACCAGGATCTCATCTATGATTTAGGGTTCTGAAACTTTTAACAAATGTTGAACAAATGTTAATCTTCATTTAAAAGCAAAATACTATGATGGGAGTCTCCCTAACTGTTAAGTTAGGGAGACATTATAGCCATGTACAAATACGTGAA
Source organism: Anolis carolinensis (assembly GCF_035594765.1). Lineage (NCBI taxonomy): Eukaryota > Metazoa > Chordata > Lepidosauria > Squamata > Anolidae > Anolis > Anolis carolinensis. The sequence goes on from NC_085845.1 coordinate 43,770,434, forward strand.
GGGAAGTCATAGGGAGGAGGGAGCAAGCTTGTTTTCTGCTGCCCTGCAGACTAGGACACGGAACAATGGCTTCAAACTACAGGAAAGGAGATTCCACCTGAACATCAGGAAGAACTTCCTCACTGTGAGGGATGTTCGACAGTGGAACTCTCTCCCCCGGGCTGTGGTGGAGGCTCCTTCCTTGGAGGCTTTTAAGCAGAGGCTGGATGGCCATCTGTCGGAGGTGCTTTGAATGCGATTTCCTGCTTCTTGGCAGGGGGTTGGACTGGATGGCCCATGAGGTCTCTTCCAACTCTACTATTCTATGATTCTAAGTAACGTCATAGAATTTGATGTGCAAACAACAGATCTTAAACAGCCACTTGCTGGCTAACTGGACCTTTTATTTCCAGTGCAATGACAATAAATGATACAAGTGAAAAAGATAGTGGCCATGATCCTTTTCCGTGCTATCTAAATGAGACGCCTTTGTTATAGCCTTGCACGGGAAGGTAGAAAAGGCAGTCATTAGAGTAATGAACCATTATTTTAATGTAGTCATCAGCAGGATTCCAGCTACTGTGTGCAAGTATTATTATTATTATTATTATTATTATTATTATTATTATTATTATTATTATTATTATTTGTTTCCATCCTACTGCTAACTGAAATATTATTCCCATTTTCCAACCTTTGTGAGAAAATGCTTAAGGCGAGGACAAATAAGCTGCTAGAAAAGCCCCCGCCTTTTGCATATGGGATTCTTCAGATACCAACCTTTTTTGTTATTTTAAAATGTGTTTGAATTGAACTATAATTTTTAACTTGTATTGGTAGGTTTTATGAGGATCTCAGAAGATATAGCAACTCAAAATAATGATTTCATTTAGTCTAGTCATTGAGTTTTTCATATTTTTATCCTTAGTTTTTCTTCCCTAATAAATGAGAGCATTTTGTAATACATTGTCAAATCTATTTTTCCTTAAACAGAAAAATTTCTTCTTATGCTGCAATCTGTGAAAAGAGCATTTGCAATTGACCCCGGTCATCCATGGCTTCATGAGTGTATGATTCACCTATTCAGCAGTGGTATGAATCTATGCTTTATGACCTAGCAATTGTGCTTGCAGAAACTAGCATATGGACTCATTGCTTGAAGATCATGAAATTCTCAATTTGTTATAAAACATACATGCATATATTCTCTAATAGTGAGATTCCTTTAGAACAGCTTTGGACAATTTTGATCCTCCACTGTCTTTGGCTACAAGTCCCATACAACTCCATTAGTATCTTCTGTTTAGAACTCATGGGTAGCTGATATAGATATGGTGAAGACTGGTGAACAGCTTCCAATCAGAATAAATAGAGTTGGTAATCTGGCTCATTGCAAAGTAATTTCATGCATTCTCCCAATTTCTAGATTTATTTATTTATTTATTTATTTACAGTATTTATATTCCGCCCTTCTCACCCCGAAGGGGACTCAGGGCGGATTACAATGAACACATATATGGCAAATATTCAATGCCAACAGACAAACAACATTCAGTTTTAGACAGACACAGAGGCATTTTAACATCTTTCCAGCTTCATGATTCTGGCCACAGGGGGAGCTGTTGCTTCACCGTCCATTGGTGGCTGTTCTTCCTCATTCTTTTCCTCGTGTTTTGCTGGCAGTTTTATGGTGTTGTAGATTAGTTAAATTAGCCTCCCGCATAAAGCGTACCTAAATTTTCCCTACTTGACAGATGCAACTGTCTTTCGGGGCTGCATAGGTCAACAGCAAGCCGGGGCTTTTTTTTTTTTTAATGGTCGGAGGCTTAACCCGACCCGGGCTTCGAACTCATGACCTCTCGGTTGGTAGTGATTTATAGCAGCTGGTTACTAGCCAGCTGCGCCACAGCCCGGCCCCCCAAAATAAAACAATCTTAGTTGTAAATAAGTAGATGGACTACTTCTCCCAGATTCTGAAAAGATCAAAACAAAACAAGAAGTATCTGAAAGTTTGAAACAATTGTTATTTTTTTTTTTAATTTGGAAAATGGGCATTTAAAAAAAATTAGAAACAATGAAGTGGGCCAGCGGGGGGTTGTTACCTGTTTTAAAAGATAGTCAGTTCTCTGGATGTCCCCAGAAGAGAGGAATAATAGCAACTGTTATATGCGGAGAAACAAAAATGGAATAGAATAGAATACTGTTAATTAATTGTTTTTAATGCTTTAGTTTCAGAAAGCAAAGATTTACAAGAAACAGTCAGAACAGTGTTGAATCAAGAAATTAATCGGCTTTTTGGAGCAACTAATCCAAAGAACTTCAATGAAAGTTTCCTTAAACAGAACTATAATTCACTACCACACAGATTATCTGGTATGTAATTTGCTTTGGATTTCCAGGTTTCCTTCTGAATTTTTAATATACATAACCCCTGATCCTACCTATGCAGTCTTCTCGAACATGTTAGCTTTGTTGATGCTAAGCTGTCTTTCACCAATAGGAATATATGAGTAAGTGGGGGGGGGGGGGGGGAGAGTTAGGGCTAAGCTCCAAGCTCCATGAGCTTCTCACAGTATATATTTCTTGGATGTGCTACAGACTTCAAGTGAGGTTTCAGATATTTCCCATATTAATAAAACTTCCATAGGGAAATGAAACTACCCAGATTTTGGGTTTTTTTTAAAAAGCAAAGTCAAATGTTTGAATTCCCTACATGTGACTGCTGGCTATTGGCATGCTAACAGTTGAAATGGCTATGATACTGCACTTCTTTACAAGACAGTACAAAATCATGATATACAACTGCAAAATTGTGGGCCCACTTTCATAGTGAAGTAGCTAAAGACATATACAGAAGTGATTTACGTGGCTATCACAAGTTGCAGCAGAATTGCATAAAACCAGCTAGCTCTGAGGTTCCAGTTGTTGTCCTAACTTTTAACACACACCCACCACCTCCCTCTTGCTGCCATCAAATCTCTGGGGGCCATTTCAGACAGGCCCTATATCCCAGGATCTGATCCCAGGTTTTATGTTTATGCCAGATTATCTGGCAGTGTGGACTCAAATAATCCAGTTTAAAGCAGAAAACCTGGATTCAGATTCTGGAATATAGGGCCTGTCTGGAAGGGCCCTGGGTCAGCAAGAACATCCAGGCTGCTTCATATGAAGGGCTGTTCAAGAAGTCCCATTTCTTACATAATGTCAAAGTAAAACAGTAACAGGAGTATGCGCAAACTGGAGATCTTTAAAGCAGTGGCAGAGCTACAAATAAACTTTATCAACTTTATTATGAAATTGAGAGTACATCTACACTGTAGAGTTAATGCAGTAAGACAACACTTTAAATGCTATGGCTCAGTACTGTGGAATCGTGGGAATCATAGTTTGGCAGGGTCATTGCATTATTTGGCAGAGAAGGCTAGAGACCTTGTCAAGCCGCAGTTCCCAGGATTCCATAGTATTGAACCATAGCAGTTAAAATGGTGCCCAGTTGCATTCACTCTACAGTGTAGATGCACCCTAGGATGGTGGAGATCTGAGTGCAGCATCAGTGACACAAAAGAAGTCCCTGGAAAGATATGCTCAGTTATCACTGTGTTCTCAGTTAACACTCCAACAGTGCAATTACACTGTCCCCATCATGTGTCTTCTCTCCTGCAAATGTTATAATGGTAACAAATGTATCAGTTTATGTTGCTTTCTCAGTAGAGTTTGATAAACCATTGTTATCAATTGTAATGCCAAAATAGTATTTAAAAGATGGCTCTGTGCAATCCCCCAACAAGCATCATTTGGGGTTTTGCAGTGGATATATCAGAAGGTGCTTCAAGAGTTGCATCATAGCTCAGTGTTGAAAAAAGGGTGGGGCAAACCAAGTATCAAAAGCCTGTCTGAAGTAATAATGAAATGTTAGCTGTGGAATTATTGTCATTATGCCATTCATTTTATGAAAGAAACCCGTTTTTGCACAAGTCCTAGCCCTGCCCTCTCGAATCTGATCATGCCCACCATTTCCTGGTTACTGGTTGTCGATGTTGGTTGATGCATTTTTATCATGTTTTTACTGCTTGTTTTAATTAGATGGTTTTTATGTTATGCGTTTAATTATGTTTGCTTGTAATCTTTGTTTATACTGGACTTCGTCCCCATATAAGCCGCCCTGAGTCCCTTCGGGGAGGTGGTGGCGGGACATTTAAAAAAGTTGTTGTTATATGTTGTATGTTTATTCTTTATTAAACCATTATATGAAGGATGCTTAAAAATATGTAGAGTGATCTACTAAGTGCATACTGTGATAACATATGTTTCATAATTTTTTTCACTTGTATGTGTGACTTCATTGCAACTGGCAGTGGTTATACATTTTCCTGACATCAATATGAAATTAGCAACTGTATCTTTGGTTCCATGAGACTTTCCTATTCAGAAATAAAATTAGACTTCTCCTCCCTGCCATATGATAAATTGTACTGTTTCTTCTGCTTCAGATACAATCAGTTCTAGCTGTATCTTTACATGACCACACGTGTATTATGTGACAGACAGGGTATTTAAAGATTAAGACTGGGATCTTGAGTTCCTCTGAGTGTATTTCTGCACATGCAATACTCCTCCCAGCAGAAGGGAGAAGAAACATTTCTCCTCCCACCCATGCAGTCCCTTTGATAACATACTTCAAATGTATTCTGTATGAAAATAAGTTGTTATACATCTTGTAGAAATGCTCTTTTTGTAGAAGGGAAAAGGAAGTAAATCTAAAAGTACATTTGGGGAATTGCTGTGGATGGGTTTTGTTTGATTCAGTTTATGCTCAACTGAGTTTTCTCTCTCTCTTAGCTGCCAAAATGGTGTATTATTTGGACCCTACTAGCCAGAAAAGAGCCGTGGAGTTGGCAACTTGCCTTGATGAATCCCTAATAAACAGAAATCTTCAGGTAATTAACACATATTTATTTATTCCCTTGGCAGTTGGTGTTGTTTTTACAAACCAGTCTCTTGTGTAAAAAAGCTTGGAATTCTTTGTTTTAGATAATTATATATTTTCACTAGATTGGGGCTTTAGCATCTGACTGATTTAATTCTTTAGTAAGTATATAAAAGCCATTTTATATACTCTGCTGACTATGGACACTGTATTTATCTCTGTAAAAACATCAAACTACTGGCAATGTAAACAACTGAAACCCAAGTTCTCTTTAAAGGGCTAACAGTTTTTTTTTCTCTTTTAGACTTGTATGGAGGTATTGGAAGCATTGAATGATGGTAGCCTTGGAAACTGTAAAGAAGCCGCTGAAATGTACAGAGCAAATTGTCACAAGCTTTTCCCTTATGCTTTGGCTTTTATGCCCCCTGGATATGAAGAGGATATGAAGATCACAGTTAATGGAGATATATCTGCGGAAACCGAAGAACTGGCCAATGAAATCTGAACTTTTTTTAAAGGAGTGGAATGATTTTGGACTGTATCTGGTGTATAATATTTTTGTCACGCACCTGCTGATTGTTCTAACTACACAGAGAATGGAAGGAGTAAAAATGGTTGCCTTCAAAGTTTTACTTGTTTTGTCCTGCTGACGAAGTATATAATATAAAGTAACGTATTACTGGATATAGGTGGCTCAGTTAAAGAAAAAACTAAGCACTGCTAAAATTGAAAAGTTTCCTTATCTACGTACCCCATTTTAAAGCTAATTTATATGGAATCTGAAGGCTCAGCACCCATTGGAGCAGGTGTGTGGCAGAAATATTACTTTAAATTTGTCTTGTTGAGATGACTATCTCAGACAGCAAAAATGCTGTTTTAGCACTGGATCCTTTCACTGAGCACAAAGAGTTGTTGGGGCTTTAGCATCTGACTGGTTTTGATACAGAGATACACTTTGGAAGTATGCAATGTGAATCAATATTTGCAAACAAACCTGCAACACATATATAATGCTGTTGTAGAGACTGGGACTTAAAAGTATGAAGCATAATGACAAAACATAAGGTGTTCAATAAGCTTGTTGTGTCTCCGAAATTCACTGCACGTGATCAGTTTGGCGTTCTTGCACCACAGTTTTTAAATGAAGAAATGGGTTAGGACATCCTCTTGTTTTAATTAAAATTCGAACAGAAATCAACATTGCTGTTTAGGAGATGAGCATGATAGCATCATTTGGCTAAACCTTTTAAAACTGTAGCGCAAGAATCAAATGAAATTATGCACTGTGATGTGGCACCAACTCTTTAGAAAGACAGCATGAATTTTTCACATCCAGTGAAAATCAGAATGAACATAAGCTATGGCTTGAAATTTCAAAGAGGAACTCGTGGCTACCAATTTGTGACTGATCGAGAGACTTAATTGTTTAAAACCTCGGCAGGCCTTGTTCACGTTATGCAGAAAAAAGTGCTGCAGTTTAGATACCTCTGGAACTTTTCCACAGTGTCACAGGTTTGTAATACTTGAAGCCCTACATTTCTAAGAATATATTTCTTGCTCAGTTGTTTCAGGCAAGCCCATGACTTTGTAACTTTTAACGGGCCCAAGATTTTTTTTCGATAACAGACCAGCTTCTTATTCCTGCAGTTAAAGATGTAATTTCCTTTGTCAAACATAAGGTACCAAATATAATGCAATAAAATGTTTTGAAAAAGAGTTGTGTGATTGTAGCATTCGAAAACTCTTTATCAGGAAAGGGTAAATGTAGTGGAAGACAATATAGTAATGGGTATAAAGAGTCACAATGTTGGTGAAATGCCACAATGCATAATGCAGCAGTGGCTGGAGACACTACTCCCCTTCCTGCCCTTTTTCTCCAATAAAAGTTAATCTCAAGGGACTGTAATTTGCAACTTGGCAACAACGGCTCCTAGAGTTAATAGCAAATAACTCGACAAAACATAATCCCTCTGTGAGGACTACTAATTCCATGGGAACTTACATTGCTATTGTGTTTCAGTGAGATCTAAAGGCTAGCGTAGGAAATGGTTAAATTTTTTGCCAATCTGAAAGCTGACACTAAGGTTTTCAGTGTTGTAAATCTCTTTAGAGCAGTGGCTCCCAGACTGTGGTCTGTGGACCACCAGTGGTCCGCAAGAACTAAAATATGATCCACGGCCTCACCGTTACTACTACCAATAATACAGCCCAACCAAAAACATTTTTTTCTTCGTGTCTTTTGTTTTAAGCCTGTTCCTGGGGTTATTTGGGGGGTGCTGATTCATTGGCTAGACCACATCAGTTCTAGATTATTAAATATGGTTTTTTGTGGGAGAGCAGATGGCGACTACTGGAATGGTATATGTTCTGTATCAGAAACTAGAGCTGATGTGGTCTATCCAATGTAATTATCTGAATCAGCACCCCAAATTACTAAACCAAATCTAAAGTTGACCAAAAACTGATTCGTAACCCTTTTGATACTGGAGAGTGGTCCCTGGTCAAAGTGTTCCCTGGTCAAAAAAGGTTGGGAACCACTGCTTTAGAGAGACTATTGCTCTTTCTGTGATAAGAATTCAAAGAAAAGTACTGTGTTGTCATTAATCTAGAACCTTGCTTTGGGGTCATATGTACATCTCTGGAAAAAATATATGTTGTTGTTATCTTGCATTAGCTGTAATTTTAATGAATTGTTAGATAATTTTTCTCCTATTGACTAATAGATAATGTGGCAATTTTATTACAGCATGAGCAGCATGGATTTGCTAGTCAGATTTCACTTAACAAGGCTCCAAGGGTTTTTAGGGCCTTTCTACAACATCCAGTGCTATTTTATGAAATGTTTCCAGGCCAAGTATGGTCAAAAAATTTGGTTTGCTATTATCTGCAGTTTCAAGTATCCATGAACGGTCTTGGAACATATCTTCCATCGATAGGGAGGCTCATACTGTATATTCCAACGCAGACTTAAAGCTTGAGCATATGTTGCAAAGATATGAAGCCATCTGTAAGTTATAATTTTGGTATACATTTTTCTCTCATACCAGCTGTATGGCCATACCGCTGGTGCATCTACACCAGGCATGAGTGAACTTCGGTCCTCCTGGTGTTTTGGACTTCAACTCCCACAATTTTAACATCCTCAGGCCCTTTCTTTTTTCCCCTCAGCTGCTTAGGAAGGGGCTTGAGGCTGGGTTACTATGAGTTTTCTGGGATTAATGGCCATGTTCCAGAAGTATTATCTCCTGACCCACATCTATGGCAGGTTGTGAGGCCTCACAACTGCTTGCCTGATTTCCAACAAACGTCATAACCTCGGAGGGTGCCTGCCCTGATGTGGGTGTAACATCAGGAGAGAATGCTTCTGGAACATGACCATGTTTATTCATTCAGTTGCTTCCAATTCTTTGTGACCTCATGGACCAGCCCATGCCAGAGCCGTTGCCACCCCCAGCTCCTTCAAGGATTCCATCCATCTATTTTGCCCTTGGTCTTCCTTTTTCCTTCCATTTTCCCCAGCAACATTATGTTTTCCAAGCTTTTCTGTCTTCTCATCATGTGGCCAAAGTACTTCATCTTTGCTTCTAATATCCTTCCCGCCCCAGTGAGCTAGTCAGGCATTATTTCCTGGAGGATGGACTGGTTGTATCTTCTTGCCGTCCAAGGCACTCTCCGAATTTTCCTCCAACACCACAGTTCAAATGCGTCTCTTCTTTCGCTCAGCCTTCCTTATGGTCCAGCTCTCGCATCCATAGGTTACTATGGGAAATACCATTGCCTTAACAGTGTGGACTTTCATAGCCAGTGTGATGTCTCTACTCACTATTTTATTGAGATCGGTCATTTCTCCCCTCCCAAGAAGCAAACATCTTGATTTCTGGGCTGCAGTCTGTGTCTGCAGTGATGTTCGCACCAAGAAATATAAAGTCTGTCACTGCCTCCATGTTTTCTCCCAGTTATCAATCAGTCTGGTCGCCATAATATATATATATTTTTTATGTTTAACTGCAACCAAGCATTTGCACTTTTTTCTGCTCCTCCTCGCATACAGCCTAGAAAACTCACAGCAACCCAGTCATTCCAGCCATGAAAGCCTTTGACAACACATGGGCTTGAGCCTGTTTAAGAATTGTAGGAGTTGAAACCCAAAACACCTGGAGGGCCGAAGTTGGCCGATGCCTGGTAAACAGATTGGCCAAATTGGTGCTTAGAATTTGAAACAAAATCTCGCGCAGTGCTGGTTGCCTTGTGTACAAAAAGAACCCGCTCCTCACTTCTCGCGAGGTTTTCTGCCGCCACCGCCGGAGAAGAGAAGGAAAACATATGAGGTCACTCTAGCTAGCACAGTAGTATATAGTATAGTCCTTGCCAGGAAAAGGGCGGAGCAATCTTTACGAAGTGGCTTCACCGACGTGAGCCTATGGGAGGAGAGTAATTTCGATTGGCTGCTCAACCCGCCGCGAAGGAGGGAAGCGGAGGGCGCGCGCGGGGCCTGCTTTGAAGCGGGCACCTGCTGCGCGTGCGCACACTCCTGGGATGAGCGCGCCATGGCTGCCGCTGTCGCTGAGGTGGAGTCTTCGCTGGAGTTGAGCTTACCGGGTGGCGGCGTCCCCGGCTTCCTCCCTCCGGCGCGGTCCCGCATCTTCAAAATCATCGTCATCGGGGACTCGAACGTGGGGAAGACGTGCCTCACCTACCGCTTCTGCGCCGGACGCTTCCCGGAGCGCACCGAGGCCACCATCGGGGTGGACTTCCGCGAGCGCGCCGTCGATATCGACGGGGAGCGCATCAAGGTAACGGAAAGGGGCCTCTCCAGGCCACTCGGGCCTTCCCGGGTGTTTTGGACTTCAGCTCCCAGAAGCCCTCATCGTTAGCCGAGGCAGCTGAGGATTCTGGGAGTTGAAGTCCAAAAACACTTGGAAGGCAAGAGTTGAGAATCTGCGCGTTGACACCACTTGTAACTGCCACAGCTCGGTGCTGTGCAACCATGGGAGTCGTAGTTTCACGAGCCCTTGAGACTTCTCTTCTCAAGAGGGCTGGGGCCGCACCAAACTACAACTCCAACGACTCCATGGCAGTTAAAGTGGTGCCAGACTGCTTTACTTCTGAGGTGTGGATGTCCCCTCAGCCTTTCTGGGAGAGCTTTCTAGCACCCAGTCGTTTCCTTTTGGAAATGCATGATCTTTCAGAGGAGAGCCAAAAACCCGTTAGAGTAGAATCTTCTTAAGTAGTACACAACCAGATATAATTATGCAAGCCAATTTGACTTTCATTTGTTAGACTGATAACCTGTTGTCTCTGATCTGTGTTGTTGAACACTTTCATGGCCGGAACCACTGGGTTGCTGTGAATTTTCCGGGCTTTATGGTCACGTTCCAGAAGCATTCTCTCCCAACGTTTTGCCCACACCTCAGAGGTTGTGTGATCTGTTGAAAACTAGGCAATTGTGATTTATTTATCTGTGGAATGTTCAGGCTGGGAGAAAGAACTCTTGTCTGTTTGATGCAGGTGTGAATGTTGTAATTAGCCGCCTTGATTAGCATTGAATACCCTTTCAGCTTCAGTGTCTGGCTGCTTCTTGTCTGAGGCAATCTTTTATTGGGAGCTGTTAACTGCCCCTGATTTATTAATGTCTGGAATTCCCCTGTTTTCTGAGTGTTGTTCTTTATTTACTGTCCTGATTTTAGAATTTTTAATTACTGGTAGCCAGATTTTGTTCATTTTCATAGTTTCTTCCTTTCTGTTGAAATTGTGGATTTCAGTGGATTCTCTGTGTAGTCTGCCATGGTGGTTGTTAGAGTGGTCCAACATTTTTGTGTTCTCAAATAATATGCCGTGTCCTGGTTCATCAAGTGCTCTGCTGTGGCTGTCTACTCTAGTTGAATTCGTCTGCATTGCCTTTCATGTTCCTCAGTTCTAATTAAGGTGGCCAGTTGCAACATTCACACCTGCCTCAGGTAGACAAGAGTTCTTTCTCCCACCCTGATCATTCCACAGATATATAAACTCTTGCCTAATTTCAAACAGACATCACAACCTCAAAGGACCCATAGATGCAGGCGAAACATCAGGAAAGAATGCTTCTGGAATATGCCCACACAGCCCAGAAAACTCACAGCAACCCAGTGATTTCGGCCATTAAAGCCTTTGACAACACTTTTGGAAACGCATGATCTTTTAGAGAAGAGCCAAAACCCCATTTGAGTAGAATCTTCTCAAGTGGTACATAACCAGATGTAATTATGCTAGGAAATTTGGCTTTCACTTGTTAGATTGATAACCTGTTGGTCTGTTAGGAAACAGAATATGTCAGTGCACAAAATATCAGTGCTTCAGAAGTGTTTTTCAGTTGCCCAGAAATACATCTACCCTTCCATAAAACAACTTGTTTTATATAATGCACTCAAGAGACAAAAATGAAGTAAAGGCTTTGGTTAAATAATGTATTTGCTTTACTCACAACCATCATGTGCTCAGCATGACACAGGTACAGAGCTTATCAGTCCAGTTTCAGGTATGTTTGAGATAGTTCCTGTGTGTAGATAGCACAGGGTATCTTTCTTACAACAACAGTAGGCATGTGTTGGTCTGAGCAGTCCCAAAATCTAATAGAATCTGAGGTCTGAGCAGTCTCAGAGCAGATCAAGTGGTCTCCAGCCCCTCCTTCTCAGGAAACAGAGCAAAAGAAAGAAAGCTGCATAGTATACTAGAACATACATATAATAAGCAACAGGATTATATGCAAACAAATTACTAGGGGAGGCTTGAAGAAGGTTGTAATTTCCAACACTTCTTTTCTCAAGAGGGCAAACTACATCTCCCAAGACTCTATAACAGTTAAAGTGGTTCCAAACTTCATTAAGTCTCCGGTGTAGATGCCTACTTACTCTTTCTGGGAGAACTTTCTGGCAGCCAGTGGTTCACTTTTATTGAATAGATTTTTTTTTAGAAATGTTTAGTGATTTTAACTATTTTTTATACCACTATATTCTATTTTAATGTGTACATGATTTGTGGTAGAAAGTGTACATATTTATTTTATGCTTGAATATGGTTAGCCGCTTCGAGTCTCTTTTAAGAGAGAAAAAGCAAGGTAGACATAATAATAATAAATATCCTTTCCTTTTACTCAGTTATGATTTTCGCTTTCCCCCCCTCTTAGCTTCCAAAGCGATACGCAGCAAAAAAGTCAAAGCGTTCTTCAAACATAAAAGGAAGCCTAAGGGCAGGGAACTGTTCTTCTTTTCCTTGATAAGCACCACATTCAGAGATTGTTGCTGTCGGGTGGCTTCAAGCCGTTTCCAACCAAACCTTATCACAGGTATTTCTGGACAAAGGTTGTTCAGAAGAGATTTGCTGATATCTTCTTCTGAGGCTGAGAGAAGGTGACTTGACCAGGATCACCCAATGAGTTTCCATAGCCAAGTGAGCTTCATGAGTAGGGATTCAAACCTTGGTCTCCAGAGTCATACTACAGTATTCAAACCACTGCACTACATTGGCTCATGTACGTGTGTGTGTGTGTGTATATATACACACATATATAAACATACACGGGGTTCCATGCAGTCATGCCGGCCACATGACCTTGGATGTGTCTACAGACAACACCGGCTCTTCAGCTTAGAAATGGAGATGAGCACCAACCCCCAGAGTTGGACACGACTGGACGTAACGTCAGGGGAAACCTTTACCTTTTCTATATAAACTTACATACAGGCCGGCAGGCAGGCTGGCCCCAAGTTACAAATATCCAACTTACAAATGACTCATAGTTAAGAACAGGGGTGAGACAACAGGAAATAAGAGAAATATACTCCCTGGAAGGGAAATTCACTCCTGGAAGAGTTATGGGAAAATATGTCTTAACCAAAGATTTATTTCCACAACAAGCCACATTTTCACAAAATGCCGTTGAGAGCTTAATGTCTCAATAGCATAGGGAAGGGTTAACACCCCTGTGGCGTTTGTTTTGTTTTCTGTGCCCGTTTAGAAGATTTCATCTCACTTTCTGTCCCTGTGATAACTGGATTGTGAAAAATGTGGTGTTTGTGTGTGTGTGTGTGTGTGTGGCTGGAGTCACACTTAAACATGTACCAGTTCCAACATACATAAGCATTCAACTTCAGAACAAACCTACAGAACCTATCTTGTTCGTAACTTGGGGACTACCTGTATTATTGTGTTGTTGTTACAGCTTGGGTATCCCTTATCCAAAAAGCCTGTGACCAGAATTAATTTGGATATTAATTTTTTGGGAGGATTTTGGAATACTTGTATTTGGAACTAGGTACATAATAAGATATCCTGGAGAAGAGACCCAAGTCTAAACACAAAATTATTGTTTGTTTCATATACACCTTACACACAATTTTAAATAATGTTGTGCATGGAACAAAGTGCACCTCCCTGATACAGAATTGAGGCTATGTTTTCTTTATCGGTTTTAGCAGTTGAAGTTTAGAGGAAACTTCCTTATGGAAATATGCATTTATATGTGTCCTATTGGAATTTCCCCTGTTCCATACATGATTATTATGCGTCATCCATCCATAAGTGAAGAAAGGTAATGACTGTGGAAAAGTGTTGTTTTACTGAAATAGAATCAATTGTGTTTCTTGTCTTTTTCTCTCTAGATCCAGCTCTGGGATACAGCAGGGCAGGAACGATTCAGGAAAAGCATGGTACAGCATTACTACAGGAATGTACATGCAGTTGTGTTTGTATATGATATGACAAACTTGGCTAGTTTTCATAGTTTGCCGTTGTGGATCGAGGAGTGCAAGCAACACTTACTCGCCAATGATATACCCCGGATTTTGGTTGGAAACAAATGTGATCTGAGAAGCGCAATTCAGGTGCCTACGGATGTGGCTCAGAAGTTTGCCGACACTCATAGCATGCCGCTCTTTGAAACGTCTGCTAAAAATCCGAATGACAATGATCATGTGGAAGCTATATTTATGACACTGGCTCATAAGCTCAAGAGCCATAAGCCACTCATGCTGAGTCAGCCGCCTGATAACACTGTCCATTTAGAACCTGCAGCAAAGCCTGCCATAACATGTTGGTGTTAGCTCGCAATATCTTTGCAGTCATCCCCATGTTTGCCAGTGCTATAGAAGTGTGGTGTCAATAACGTTCCAAGTGTAGTAGGGAATTATGTGGGATCTGCTGGGCACTTTATTGTATGTCCTCACGTATAAATGTATTTCACTTTTAATATTTGCACTTTGTAAACAGTAGCATCTGACTTGATGAAGTTCAGCTGAAAATTAGTGAAGATTAACCTGTGGTTCCATTAAGAAAGCATAGTTTTGAGACCCTCCACTTCACTAAACAAAGATAGATATTCATATTAGGTCAAATCACTGATGCCTTTAGTGTTCAATTGAGCATACCACTATTCTGTAGAAATCCAAAGACTAGTATGAAATTATAACCTAATTCCTTTGACAAATGTATGAAATCTACACACATATCATTCATATCTTAATCATGTAATAGAAGAAAGACTCAACAGGAATACTACATAGTAGTGCAACTTGCCTGCCATCTAGTTTATCCCAAATTCTGCAGCTTCATTAATTCACAAGTGATAATTTATATAGTATGTTTTATCTGCCTTAAGTTGTGTTTTTCTTACCTCCGTGTTATATTTTCATAGCTTTGCTCTCTTGTGTAAATATAAGAGAACGAGGGATAGGAACAGCTTTGAGGGAAAATAAAAGATGATTTAAACATTATTTAATTCAAATCATGTTTTTTCCGAGACGAGCATCATGCAAATGTAGTGGAGATTGGAAATAATACTAAAATTAGGTTTGTTAATATATGTTGCCGCTATAGCCATAGGAATTACTTCCATTCAGTAATGGTGATGCTTCAAAGATGTGTTCATCAATAGGATTACAAAGTATTGCTGTTGAATGTGTGCCTATATCTTTAAAAGTTCCAGAAGAGGACCGATCAGTGTGTATCTTACTTTGTTATCCACTGAACCTTTGATTTCACTATCTATGTGGTGAATGTTAAAGTCAGCAGGATGAAGGAAAGGAGGAGGGTTATTTACATCATAGTTTTGGAATATTTATAGATACTGCATGGAATCTAGTGGACTGCTTCAGTGCTGTGAGAGGAACTGGGAAAGAAATTAAAGCCCTTGCACAGGTCCCGTCCTCTCTTGCACCTGAAAAACTGCTCTAGCATTCAGATAAACTCTTTGGAGCCAATTCTAGGGATAGAGGGAGAGGAATTTTCACTGTGCTACCAATTAGGCTGTAGTATGAAGTTGAATTTAAGCCATGTAAACCTACAGGTTAAGAGGAGCTTAACCTGTATCCTGGTATAGTGTGTTGGTTAATTTGTGATAGCGTTGTAGATATGTACATTTTGTACAGCTTCCAAACTAGCCAAACCATTAATCTTGATTCCAAATCTGTTGAGGATCAGAGTGTCCAAATGTAGGATTTGGGATCACAGAGCCTATTGCACTAAAAAGGATCAGTGAATACAAAAGTGTGAACAGCAGCATCTGAAGGACAAATGGTAGCCAAGTTAATTTGCGACATTGTGTTTTTGCAGGAGCTTGAAACAACTTAAGAATTTGTAGTGGGCCATAACATTTCTACTTCTTAAGCCTTAGCTATTAAAATATGGGAAGGACATATATAAAGGCAGTTGTGTTCCATAAGAAAAGTGAATGAGTTTTTTTAGTAACACTTGAAAAGGTTCTTCAGATGTATTTGCAGTATAGACGACTATATGACAGGGGAGGCTTAATGATTTTGCATGGACATCTTTCTACCATTATACCTGGCCTTGTTTCTTATATTTCCTACCTATAGGAGGAATCTTACCACTCATAGGAAATGCAAGGGAGGGGTAAGCTTTCCTGTACTCATTGTGTAACATGCATTAGTGACATGATTGGCCAATTAAAGGCCTTCCAGCAGCTTATTATCAGCAAGTGAATGTTATGCTGCCGCTTTTATGTAAGTTCTTGCTCAGTATGGCAGACCCTCCATTCAGAAATATTAAATTGATTTAAGTCTGCACTCATTTGAAGAATTACAATAGTTTTAAAAAGGAGTATATTTCCTTTGTTTTCAGACAATGCAGTATATCAATTGCTCTTGATGCATTGCTCTTGGTGCAAATGCATTGTCTCCTGCATGAATGAGAATGGAGATTTTCATTTCATGTTTGTATCCTGCCTTTCCTTTCATAAATGTAGTTAACCATAATAGTCTGCAATTTCTAAAATTGGTGCTAGCTGGCTGCTGTGTTGTAACTTGTTAATATATTAAAAATGGCTGTCCAATAATGGAGAGTTATTTTTAATACATGATTTTATTGCTCTGTTAGGTTAGTTAACTATACATTATTTACCAAAATATAAATGTATTGCAGAGATCTTATTCTTATTTTTTTTCTTTCAATACCCATAAGGGGTTACTGCAATCTTTCTGATCCTCATTCTTAATTATGGAATTAATATTTTCCACATGTCCTGGGTTCTACATTTTGTCTTAGGCTGCACACAACCTATTGGTTACACAGAAAGGGAAATGAAGCCATGAATCCCACCTCACCATAGAATTTTATTCAAATGAAATGAAGTGTCAGTATTTTATGTGAAGATTTTGAGAAAAGTATGCTAAATGTAGTTTGCTTATTCTGTATCCACTCTGTGCCGTTATTGGAAGAACTAAATTTTGAGTGTCAAATGAAGCTTTTATCTTGTCTTCAAGATTGTGTTCAGTCATTATGGTAAAAGTTTAATTGCCAAACATATACAGAAAAACAAGCATTATTCTTTTACAGATGGTAGAGTAATGTAAAAAAAAATACTAAATTTTAGGTTTAGAAAAATGTATGTATTGCACCTTAAATATAAAATGTAGGGAACACAATCTGCTTAAACTGTGAGGATTGATTTTCTCCAAAATTTTTAGATAACCGTATCTTTTCCTTTTTTTTACATCCTTTTTGGAGGCAAAGCATCTATCACTGCAGTTGTGGCATCATTTTCGTCTTTAGCTTTTGTATAACATTTGAAAAAAGGGACTTTAAAAAATCTGCCATAAACATTAATTTCATTTTGGTTTACTTATTTTCCAGGAAAAATCCTCTTTTTATGCTAAGTGTCTTAAAGGATTTTTGGTAATATGATTTTTAAACATGGTTTACATTCTTTTCTAGAGGACTTATCTGTTTACTTTGTATCCTTAATCCATTTATGTAAAGGATAGATTTATTGCAAATAAAGGCAATGCATGTCTGTAAATTTTATCATCTCAGAGCAAGCACAAAAATACAGAGCTCTAAGCACACTGGGTGGGAAGTCAACAGAAGAATAAGGCATATGGATTCAACATGTGAAGGCTGTCATGGTTCCTAGTGGCAAGAACTTTTTGAACAGTTGATTTGAAACTAGAAATATAATTATTCTGGCCTATAATGGAACATTCAGCTTTTAATATGTTAATCATCAATTATTTTGATAGTATTATACAGAGTACTGTTGATCCAGATGCTTTTGAGTTTAATAATGCTTTACTCCAAATTTTTGTTTTTGTTTTTATTGTTCCAAAACAAAATGAAGGATTTTTGTATGTTTCAAAATGATCACAATGTGCCACTGTCTTAAAGTAATAAATACTCGCTCATATAATTTTTTTTCTGTCCTCTTTTTTCCTGCACTGCAAGTTGATATGAATGACTGCTCATTTACATTGGCAGTTCAGGAATTTGAGGGAGGCTGTATTCCTTTCCGTGGACCTCTTAAGTGTAATCAAGTTAAGAAAGCCTACCAGTCCATAAACTGAATTATGTAGCATAAATGTGCTTGACAATGTTTGAAAAACATTGCTATCTAGTTTTTGATTTTATATCCCTCAGTTATAAAAAATGTGGGAGGTGTGTGACAGTAGATGCTATTAAAATACATTTTCTGCAGAGGTAGGAAGTCATTTATAGAGAAAATATCCCTCATGGATTGATGCAGCAACTGTGAGTATCCTGTGTATTTGAGATCAGTGACAGCCTGAATTGAGCAGGTCCAAGTCCCTTCTTCAATGTTGGGAAATTACATCTAATTAATTTCTAGCTGTCACTCAGCAATAGATTAGGGTGGCAATGGTGACCAAGGACCAAATTTTGCCTTTACACATTTTCAGTTGTTTTGTGTATGTGTGTGTGTGCATGTGTTTGAATGGTTAAGAGGCAGTTTACAAGATAAACTCTCCAGAAACAGTTTGATGGCATTTTGATAAGTATGGGGGAGTTGCTTAATTTTGGGTTGAATCTAGAGTAGAGGGAAGGAGCATAAAAAATGTTTGGGACCATACCTTCCAAATCCCAGGTTAAATGGAGAGCTCCAGGCACAATGGAAGCTTTTTGTCAGGATCAGAGGTTTAATCCTATCAGTTGTGTGACAAGACAGAAATTCAGATAATGTAACTTAGGACATAAAGATGGAAACGGTACCTGTTTATCTTCAGGGCTGCTTGGAAGGCAATGACAGATCAGGCATGTACACAATGGTTCTGTATACAGCCGAGCCCAATTTCAGGTGAGTGTTTTTAAAGCCTAGTAGGAACAGTAAACCCCTGTGGCACATTGGGTTAAACTGCTGAGCTGCTGAACTTGCGGACCAAAAGGTCAGCGGTTCGAATCCAGGGAGCGAGGTGAGTTCCCACTATTAGCCCCAGCTTCTGCCAACCTAGTAGTTCGAAAACATGCAAATGTAATAGATCAATAGGTACCATTCTGGTGGAAAACTTAACGTTGCCCTATGCAGTCATTCCGATCACATGACCTTGGAGGTATCTACAGACAACGCTGGCTCATCGGCTTAGAAATGGAGATGATCAAAGATGAGGAATATATCATAAGAACATTACAAGACCAATGGCAAAAAGAGGGGGTACTTACAAGACAAATAATAGAGAACTTAAAAAGAGAGGCCACAAAAATTAAAATCGAGAAGTAGAAAGAAATTGAAAGGAAATTCATATGGAAATGGTACCGCACCCCAGCACAATTATCAAATATGATGAGGAATAAAAATTCAACATGTTGGCATTGTGGAGTAGGTAAGGGATGGTATGCCCACATGTGGTGGGAATGTCCAAGGGTAAAAACATTTTGGGGGGAAAATAACAGGGAAAATAGAGGAATTATTTAAAATTTCACTCCAAGTAAACATGGAATTAGTGTGGATGGGAATATTAGGGAACAATAAATTATCGTAAAATATCAAGATCTATTCAAAGCTATGATTCTTGCAGGGAAGGCAGTAATAGTTTGGGGCTGGAGAGACAAAAAAAGTGGAATATGGTGAATTGGAATAACTGTTTGACCAGGACCAATCAGAAATTATTGCAAATGTAACCTCTGAGGATAAGAAGGAAGATAAAATGAGGAAAATTAAAGAGAAATGGACAATATATTCGGATTGGATAAAAAGTGGCGAAGCCAATGTAATTATTGTACAGAAATGGGAAAAGTTGTGCTCATGGATGGTGTTAAATTTCTAATGGAATTGTGGTAAGGGGTAGGGGTGGGGGGAGGGGATGGGGGAAGGGAGGAAAAAGAATAAATAGAATGATGTATTAGATATGTGAGTAGACAATATAGAAGGGAAGAGGATGGAGAAATGTGATAATAGATAAATGATGTGTAGGTATGAACATTTGTATTAAATGTGCAATATACTCACAAAATGAAATATAAGATATCAATAAAAATATATATTTTAAAAAAAGAAAAGAAATGGAGATGAGCACCAACCTGCAGAGTCTGACACGAGTAGACTTAATGTCAGGGGAAAACCTTTACCTTAAAAACGGGACAGATCTACAGACCGCTTATCCCACAAAAATCCAGAGTGGCGAATACTGGAAGGCTTAATCCATCATCTGGTTTAAGGAAGTCCTCACTCCAGCAGTGCAAAAAGTCAGTTCAGCACTGTCAGATGGCCACCCTTATGGTCCTCTCCTGGTTTTTTTGTTTTTTGTTTGTCACAGCCAGCAAATACACACGACCTGTGCCAGTTGCTCATTGGCTGGAGTGATGTTGGTAGAGGAAGAATCTTCTCTTTCCCCCCTCTCTTCTCCAATTGCCTTATTGCTCTGGCCAAGGTCACTTTAGGCAATGACCTTTGCGCTAAGTGGGCCTTGCAGAAAAGATACATCAATAGATAAGTCAGTATACTTGAGAATCATCCTAGTGTGAAGAAAAGCAATGGAAATGTGTGCGTGTGTTTTTAAACCCTCAGAAGTAACATCTGTAATTGACTTGTGGAAAAGGCTGGAAATTACACTGCTCCCTATCCTTGACCAGCTGGAAACTTCAAACCTCATTCAATGTCTGTGGCCTAGTGATTTAGTTACACAGTGATTTAATATATTACTGTGAGCTGGAGACAGATATTTGTGCATTATAATTAATGTTAATTTAATTAGATACATTCTTAATCTATTTTGGGTTTTCCAACTTTGTTCAAGTTCTAGAAAACTGCATGTCAATTACTTAGGCAATATGGATATTGTTGGCAATATGGTATTCTACAGTGATTCATTCTTATTTTGTATACTTGCGCACAGAATTATTTTTACACACTTACTACCTTAGCTCTGATTATTACATTACTGTTTAAGCTGTGATTAATATTCTTTTAAAGAAAAGCCTATCCAATTAGAATAGTTACTTATAAGGAAACTAGCTGTGCCCGGCCATGCGTTGCTGTGGCAAAGTATGGTGGTATGGGAAATAAAGTATTGAGGAATTGGTGGTAGTTAAGGTAAAGGGTCAAGGTTTTCCCCTGACATTAAGTCCAGTCATGTCTGATTCTGGGGGTTGGTGCTCATCTCCATTTCTAAGCCGAAGAGCCGGCTTTGTCCGTAGACACCTCCAAGGTCACGTGGCATGACTGCATGGAGTGCTGTTACCTTCCCGCTGGAGCAGTACCTATACATCTACTCTCATTTGCATGTTTTTGAACTTTAGGGTTGGCAGAAGCTGGGGCTAACAGTGGGGGCTCTCTCCGCTCCCCTAATTCAAACCTGTGACGTTTCGGTCCAGAAGTTCAGCAGTTCAGCGCTTTAACACGCTGCGCCATCAGGGGATATTATTTCGTAAAGGTTGTGAATATACAATATTTCTGATTGGTTTTTTTTTTTTTTGCCTGTTGGAGGCAAGTATGAATGCTGCAATTAGGCAAAATTATTAGCATGTAATGGCCTTGCAGCTTTAAAGCCTGGTTGCTTCCTCCCTGAGTGAACTTTTTGTTGGGAGGTGTTAGCTAGCCCTGATGGTCTCCTGTCTGGAATTCCCTTGTTTTTAGAGTGGTGTTCTTTGTGCTATTTTCTGTGCTTCTACTGTCTGTGGTCCTTAGAAAACAATTATTCCTCTACCTCTAATTAGGACTTTATTTTTCTTTTCTTTTTGTTGTATCAGCCTAGAGGCATGGATGAGGGGTTGTGCTGTCAATTTTCTAGGTTGTGGGGTGTTTAGTTTTGTTGTTTTGTTGGTCGCCGGGATTCCATCACTCTTTTATATATATAGATGTGCCCTTTTCCTTCCATTAGAGGACAAGAATGCTGTCAATAAGAGTCTGATTGATATGTGATCCTCTTTCCTGACTTTCCACTACCACATTCCCTTTTGTGTGTCCTGGTATAAAAGTCAGGGAAGGGAATTGTATCCATCTTGTAGAAGGATAGGATGATGATAGTTAGCAATTAAATCATTAGTCTCTCCCTTTCTCCACCCTCATAAATGTTAATGCAGACATAAATTCATTTACATGTCAATACAAATTATGTAAGATATTTAACATTTTATATTACAAAAATTTTACTGACTTTCCCTGTTTATCTGGAGAACTTTATTTGAACCAGGTAACCACAGACATGGCTATTTAAAGTCCTTGTCTATTTTGTTGATCTATCTCTCTTAAAAATGAAACTATAAAAAGGATTATTTGTCAAGGTTATATCCTTTTTAGTGAATTTTTTAGCTCAATTGAGAATTTATTATAATAGGATAATAATATTTCTCTGAAGTAGTAACTTTTTTGATGGTAGGCACATAGGTGCTAATGTGGGTAATTGGAGTCTATGACATGTGAGAAGTGAGAGATACCATCAGCTAATAGTCACATTATACACTGTTTTCTTCTTTCCATACTGATGGTAAAATCAGCAATTGCACAAGAATACCCTGCACCCATAATTCCCAACAACAAAATATACATTCAAAAATATTTTCCTGCATAGAGATCCCTATGTCTTACTCAGGGTGCTTACTGCTATTACCATTGTTGTCATATTTTATTTATAATGACAATGATACAACAATTCTTATATAAAAAGTTGGGGGATTAAGTTAACATATATAGGACAATGAGATGAAATGCCTTGGCTAAATAGGAAATAGGTCACCAGTCTTGAATTTTCACAATCCTCTGTTCAAGGATGCCTGTACTTTGTGAGTTATTGCTGGAAGAATTTCACAGAATTTTAAAAATAGGCTCTTAAGTTATTATCAAGAGTCTCTTAAACATATTCTTGTAGATCTTTTAAGGGAAACGGATATATGGAGGGGGTTTAGCAATTTCATCATCTTCTTCTTCCACATTTACATCTGAAAGTTTTACTGGAGAAATAAAAATTCGATCTGTTTGACCTAGAACAGAACAGAAAGAAATATAAAGGTACATGTGGGTGATGAACGTAAGTCACAAACCCTAAAGCCCTTACATATTCATAATTTGAGATGCAAATATAGGAACTCCAAAAGAAAAAATGCCAGTGTGATGCATTGGACCAGGACTCTAGCAGACCAGAGTTCAAACCTCTGCTCAGCCACAGAAACCCCTGCTCAGTCACAGAAACTGGGTGAACTTTGTAAATCACACTCTCTCAGCCTCAGAAGAAAGCAGAGGCAAACTTTCAATCTTGCGGGAAAACCCCTATGACTCCTAAGAAAAACCTCTATCAGTCTCCATAAGTCAGAGGCATGCAACAACAACCTTAAGCAACTCCAGCAGTGATATTAAAAGAAGAGAAAGCACCTACATACCAGATGAAATGTAAGCTAATTCTGAAGTTTGCAGTTGGTCTTCATTAGAATGTAACCACTCCTGCAAACAAAAAGAGGATGAAAAAACTAAAATAGGTTTTATCAATTACAAAAATATTTATCAAATTAGTATAATAGGTATTATAGGATTCTTGCAATTAAATAAGGTTTTCTCTTCAAATCATTTATACCGAATAATAAGTAGAACAAAAATGCCAATCTAGACAATATATAAATATGGAAAATCCGCAAATAATAGATTATGTCACTCTCTAAAGAGGAGGCATCCTTGAAAATATAGTAAAAGCCCTATTCACTGAGGAAACCTTTAAAAGGGAATCATGGATCAATGTCACAAAGGGAATCGTGGATCTATGTCACAACACTGATAACTCTCACACAACCTTTTGGAAAACTCACCACAGCTTAGGTAAAGGTTTTCCCCTGACATTAAGTCTAGTCATGTCCGATTCTGGGGGTTGGTGCTCATCTCCATTTCTAAGCCAAAGAGCCAGCGTTGTCCATAGACACCTCCAAGATCATGTGGCCAGCATGACTGCATGGAGCGCCGTTACCTTCCCGCCAGAGTGGTACCTATTGATCTACTCACATTTGTGTATTTTTGAACTGCTAGGCTGAGGCTAATAATGGGAGCTCGAATTCCCAGATTCGAACTGCTAACCTTTTGGTCAGCAAGTTCAGCAGCTCAGGGGTTCAATCCTCTGTGCCACCAGGGGCTCCACCACAGCTTACATTGTGTGAAATGCCTATGATTTTTATATGAATACATCACAGCTATTTAAGATGATGATGCTACTTACAAATCCAGTGACGCTATCATAGCAGGAACAACCTGGAAGACTTCGGCTACTAACATAGGCAATTATTAGCACAATCAAGGCACTAGCAATAGATGCAATTAGGAGTGTGATGTTGGCTCCTTCCACAAGTTTATCAAGTACAAATGCCTGTAACATGAAATATGTGTGCGTTATTAATCAATGTAAAATGAATTACACTATTAGAGTGAAAGTTTGCAGTTACAACATTTTGAAAATAAATATTCCTTCTGTTTCATGAAATCACAAAACTTTTCAGACACATCTGCCTGCCTGCCCTTTGTCTGTAAATCAACTCTAAAAGGTCTCACAAATTTACTGTTGTACAGAACAATACAATATCAACATAGTTATGACAATATTTCTCACCCTAACTATGACAAAAGATGATGGCACTACGTAGGCTCCACAATAATTCCCTCTCCCCCCATCTTCTGGAAGCTTTAATTTGAATGTAAATCTTAATTGGCTACACTGGTTTCATTTGAAAATACTCATTTGGTTTCTATCCTAAACCAACAGTCAAAATTGACAGATTTTCATATTAAAAGTTGATCTGAAAAACGTTTGCCAAAGCATACTTATGATAATGACAATGTGAACAGTTTCTGGTTCAAGTAGGAAACAAAAATACTGACAAGTAACTAGATATAGTGGAATGGTATAAAAGGCAAAGGTAAAGAGTTCCCTTGACATTAAGTCTAGTCATGTCTGACTCAGGGGGTTGGTGCTCATCTCCATTTCTAAGCTGAAGAGCCAGCGTTGTCTGTAGACATCTCCTAGGTCATGTGGCCAGCATGACTGCATGGAGCACTGTTACCTTCCTGCAGAAACAGTACCTATTAATCTACTCACATTTGCATGTTTTTGAGCTGCTAGGTTGGCAGAAGCTGGGACTAACCCCGCTCCCCGGATTTGAACTTGCTGACTTTTAGCTCAACGGTTCAACCTACTGCGCTACGGGGGGGGGGGGGGGGTTAGTGGAATAGTATACCTTTTATTTATTAAAGTGTTTCTAGGTACAATTTTATTTGTTTCTTTGCTTAAAATGTTTCTATTTTGCCTCCCTACCCACAAGACTTCTTGAGATGATGGACAAATAAAAGCAATTCAAATGATGCAAAGAGAAAAAACATTTTAAAACACATTAAAATGAACTCTAAAAACTTTTAAAAGTAATAAAATACAGTTTTGAAAAAGTTATAACTGAGCAATTTCAAGTGCCAAAAGCCATGTGTTTGAAACTTCTGTTTTGTATGATTTAACTGCCAAAAGGTCAAAAGCTGGCTGGTGTAAAAATGCTTTAAGGTTTCGTAATGTATTAATTCCTCTTTATTTTACAGTGTGGTTATATTTTTTAGATGTGCTGAATCTATTTTAATTATCATATTAAGTAATTTAACCCGCTGTGGTGGTGCAGTGGGTTAAACTGCTAAGCTGCAGAATTTGCTGACTGGAAGGTCAGCAATTCAAATCCGTGGGAGGGGTGAGTTCTCATTGTTAGCCCCAGCTTATGCCATCCTAGCAGTTCGAAGACATGCAAATGTGAGTAGATCAACAGGTACTGCTTCAGCGGGAAGGTAACAGCGCTCCATACAGTCATGCCATGCTGACCACATGACCTAGAAGGCATCTACGGACAATGCTGGCTCTTCGGCTTAGAAATGGAGGTGAGCACCACTCCCCAGAGTCAGAATCGACTAGACTTAATGTCAAGGGGAAACCTTGACATTTATTATTATTATTATTATTATTATTATTATTATTATTATTATTATTATTATTATTATATTACATTGTTATTATTTATTAGCTGGCTCACAGTATTTCAAAGCATATGTTTTACTTTTTCACTTTCCTTTAACTCAGAATCATACCTTTTAAAACTTAAACTGCATTTTTAACCAGTGTATGGTTACTATCATATTTACACTATTTTATTCCATATTTCAGGTTCCAAAACTGGTATCCACAGTATAGTGCTATAGTCTCTGAAAGAGTGACCAGTGTTTTCATAAAGTACAGATGCAAAATAAACTCAGAATGAATACTTACAGCTGGATGATTAGAGGGCACAACATCTAAGCCCTTATATTTTTCACCATATTCTAATGTTATCGAGGCATAGATGATTACAATTAGAGTTGTGAAACAGGAAAATGCAGAAGCAATCATCATTGCATACACCTGCACAAAAGGAAAAGGGATAGAGAAGACAAACTTGAATATGAACCAATGAATCAATTTGTACATCAATCCAAACAGTGAAAAGATAAATTAACATGATTCAAATACCACCATTAAAAAGGTAAAGGTTTCCCCTGACGTTAAGTCCAGTCATGTCCGACTCTGGGGGTTGGTGCTCATCTCCATTTCTAAGCCGAAGAGCCGGCGTTATCTGTAGACACCTCCAAGGTCATGTGGCCAGCATGACTGCATGGAACGCCATTACCTTCCCGCTGGAGCGATACCTATTGATCTACTCACATTTGCATGTTTTCGAACTGCTAGGTTGGCAGAAGCTGGAGCTAACAGCGGGCGCTCAATCCACTCCCCGGATTTGAACCTGGGACCTTTCGGTCTGCAAGTTCATCAGCTCAGCGCTTTAACATACTGAGCCACCGGAGGCTCCATTACGCCCAGCAATAATTCTATGCAATTTTTCAAAATAAAGATACAGGTTTGAACAAGATTTGTGCAATGGCTAGATCTGATTATGTCCTTTTCCATTTCTCCCTGATGTTCCCAACAAAAATATTTTGGATGCCCAAAAATGGCACTCCTAGTAGCCTTAAGGAGAGGTAGTTCTCCTTTATAAGCTGCTTGGCACCTTATTATGTCCCTTAACGCCCTCAAAAAAAAGTTGTATAAAACCAGAAATGAAATTCTGGCCAATCCAAGTTTCATTTCTGTTTCTTCATTCCTTTCTTTTCTTCCCCCCTCCCGCCTTCCCTTACATTTGCTAAGATGTGTTGTTGTTGTTGTTGTTGTGAGCCTTCAAGTCATTTCTAATTTATGGTGACCCTAAGGTGACTCTATCATTGGGATTTCTTGGCAGAATCTGTTCAGAGGGAATTTCCCTTGCCTTCTTCCGAGGCTGAGAGAGTGTGACATCCCAATGCCACCAAATGGATTTACATGACTGAGCAGGGATTCAAATCCAAGGCTTCTCATGTCTAGCCCAACAATGAAACCACTATATCACACTGTTGTTGTTTTTTTTTTAAATGCTAAACACAAAATTTACATCATTGCCTCAAAACAAGAGTTGTAGATTTTATCCTGAATAAAGAACACAATTTTATTACAAAAACAGTTGATTAAAGAAAAAAAATGTTGAGCTTCATCTAACAAAACGCACTAGAAGTCCTAATGAAGTGTCAGTACTTAAGATTCAGTTCATTTTCATGGTCATTGAACCATTGCAATGACCAAAAGAGCTCTACAAAACCTTTCAAAGAAGCCAGGGTGCCCTGTCAGCAGAGGGGTTTCCAAGGCACCTTGTAGTAGGGTGGTGATTGAAGAAGCACCCAACTCTCTTTTAGCAGTTGTGGACGAACTCTGAACATGTTGGGATGCAACAATGCTTTGCACAAGAAGAGTGTCTTATAGCAGTGGTAGGAAAATTGCAGACAGTGTTTAGAATGTTAGACTAACCTGAAACTCTTCCCTCTTATGGAAACTATTCCTGCCCCACTGTGTGACATAGATTGATATTTCTCAGGGTCTTTCTCCACCTCCTTTTCATTGCGGTTCCATTCCTCACTTCTTTCTCAACCCCCTTAAGATGTAGGCAGCCTTAGGCCCCTTCCACACTGTCCTATATCAGAGGATCTGATCCCAGGTACCTTTCCTATTATAATAAAGATGACTTTAGTTCACCAACAAGGGTATGCTTTGCTCCTTCTGTGCCCTATCTCCCCCATGCAGCTGCCTAATCTTTCCAACTCTTCTAACAGAAAGGGCAGGGGTGAACACTTCACTCACTGCCCTGTTCTCCAGGACCTTGGAAATCCCTCTGTTGATGGGGCTGCTTGACTTATAAGGTAGGTTTTATTGGGTTGCAATCAAGAGACATAGTTATGACAACAAATCTCTGTGTAACTACTAGCTACATTTCCCGAAATAGGATATTTTCCTAAGTTATCCTCAAAAGTATCACTGTCACTTTGTCCCTAGCATTCTTGGTCTGACATGTTACTTAAAAAAAATAACAGTTAAGTTCTAAATTTTACAATACCATAAATCTAGGTTTAGATATAGATGGAGTAGAAAGTTTATTTCACAAGGATTGGGGAAGCTCACTATGGGTAAAGACTCAATTTTCAGATCTCTAGAATTTCCCCACCTCTAGCTTAAAGAAAGATGAATATGAAATCCTTCTTTAAACAAACCGCTAAAGTTAAACAGAAACATACCAGAATGGGATTCTTCTTCTGGGAAGAAAACAAAGCCATAATTCCAGGAATACTCATGAACTGCAGAGTAGAATTGGGATTAATTTCAAAACTTTGCAAGTAATACATTGTGGTTAATCTTAGCATAGAAACAGCTGTTGAGTTCTTTGGTACGGGTTCTGAGATCTGCCAGGAAGGTCCTTATCTCGGTCCCACCTCCGTTCCAAGCATGGTTGGTGAGAACGAGAGAGAGAGGGCCTTCTCGGTGGTGGCCCCCAAGCTCTGGAATTGCCTCCCTAGAGAGATTAGGTTAGCCCCTACTCTTCAATTTTTTGGTCTAATCTGAAAACTCAGCTTGTTAAACAGGCCTTTGACCTTGATTAGAATGTTAGTGGTTAGACTCAAGGACTTAGTGACTGCTTCCCTCCGGCACTTTGGATTGATACTTGAAGATAACAATTTTTATCCGCAGGTAATGCAGCATTTTTATGGAATTTAAAATTTTATTATGTGACCTTTTTAGGTAAAAGTCTTGTGTAAATGTATGTTGTTATTGTTTTATATGCTTATGTAGTGTGTATTTTATGTGTGTGGCACCTTAGAGTGCTTTTATGAGCTGCCCCAAGTCCCTTCGGGGAGATGGTGGTGGGATATAAATAAAACATTATTAATTAAATATATTATTATGATTATTATTATTATTATTATTATTATTATTATTATTATTATTATTGACACAAAGACATAGTATGACACAGCAAACAAGATCTATATGCTGGATTTCGTATCAAATCGAACACTTCCTAAGTGTTTAGGACTGTGTGATGTATTTTCGGATGATGCGTGCAGATCCCAGTAAGGTGGCCTTTTGCAGTTGACATATCGTGATTTTGTCAATGTCTATTGTTTCCAAATGCCGGCTGAGATCTTTTGGCAGGCATCCAGTGTGCCGATCACCACCGGGACCACCTACACTAGTCTATGCCAGAGCCTTTGCAGTCTGATCCTGAGGTGGTTGTTATTATTATTATTATTATTATTATTATTATTATTATTATTATTATTATTGTATGACACAGCAAACAAGATAGATATGCTGTATTTCGTTTCACAAAATCACAAGTCGAACACTTCCCAAGTGTCTAGGACTGTGTGATGTATTTTCGGATGATGCGTGCAGATCCCAGTAGGGTGGCCTTTTGCAGTTGGCAGATCGTAATTTTGTCAATGTCTGTTGTTTCCAAATGCCGGCTGAGATCTTTTGGCACAGCATCCAATTATTATTATTATTATTATTATTATTATTATTATTATTATTATTATTATTATTATTATTATTAGGTGTTGTAATGACCCAAACATATCAATGTATTTCATGGTATGCTGTACTATGAAATGACTCTGGGCCCTAAACTGTACAACCACCAGTCATCATAATAGTGTTTATGCGACATTTCTCTGCTGTTCTCTTGAAATAGTTGCATAGCAGCTACACTTTCTTAAGTGGTCTCCACCCCAGGTAAGCAGCTTTACAATAAGAGACACCAGGTTTATAAAGTGCAAATAGTAGGCAAGCAAGGATTTGTTCCACTATAAGGGTTACTTCTTTCAAGAAAAGGCATTTTGAAATTGGAGATAGTATTATTATTCTGCTAGCTATGAAATCTAGGGTTAATATTTTGGCCATTTACACAGATATGTATTTTTGTGGACAATTAATTGCTATATGAGGATATTAATGTCAGAGACAGAATAACCCACCATACTACACAGACACCATACTACACAGACACAGGCTTCAATGTATATGAACTGTGTAGTTGAACTATTTGGGTAATATTTTTTAAAAAAAATCTAAGTTAAATTAGCTATCAAATGTTTAATTCCCAATATTAACAATACATAGATAGGGTCTAAAGGAAGAAAAAAAGTTGAAATGCTGATAATAAATTATTGATTTGGTTAATTTACGACTAAATTATAAACTAGTAACTAGTATTATAAACTAGTAACAGAATTAGAATAGTTTATTTTAAGTAAGCTAATTTATTCTGAAAAGCTGGATCTTCTGCTCTTGCAAATTGAAAGAAGTTATTCCATCCAACAAGTGAAAGCATTACAACCAAAATTTAAAAGGGTTACTTTTTTTCAACTACAACTTCCAGAATCCCATATCTCTGACAATGCTGGTTAGAGGATTCTGGAGATTGTATTCCACACTAGTCACATTTTCAGGGTGTGAATTGTATCTCTTTAGGACTGCAGCTGAACACATCAATCACAGAAGTGCATTCAGCTGTACACCTTATGATATACATGCTCTCTTATGAAGTAAGGGATGGCAAGCTTTCTCCAACAGAAAGCAAGGAGGAAATTAAAAATGCAGAATGTTCTGTCTGTATCTAATATAAAGAAAGTGAGGGTAAAATAGCTCACCATTCCAGCCCAGATGGGTATCTTAGATTTACTCAGTGCTGATTCCCTTCGGTGACCACCATCTATTACTCCGCTGACAATGCAAAGTGCAGCACAAGCTATTTGTAAAAGTCCCAGCACAACCATACTTTTTTGGTTGAAGATGAAATATCTATAACGATCCATTCCAGTTAATTCCAACTTTCAAGAGTTTGTCCAGTTTGTGAAGAAGCAAGAGGATTGTT
Source organism: Anolis carolinensis (assembly GCF_035594765.1). NCBI lineage: Eukaryota > Metazoa > Chordata > Lepidosauria > Squamata > Anolidae > Anolis > Anolis carolinensis. The sequence continues at coordinate 43,801,326 of NC_085845.1, forward strand.
CAAGAGAAGACAGCCCTGTCGTGTATCCTGAACAGAAGGTTAAACAAATACACACAACTCATTAGCACTTCAACACCATCATCTGACAAATGGTTCACATACCATTCCATTAAGAGAAGGATCTGATAGTTCGTAGTGGCAAAGATCATATGTATGTCATATATGGAGATCTGAGTATTCATTTTAAAATGTGGCAAGAATTGTGGCTGGCTGTTTTGAGTTGCTTTGCTTTGAATAAAGCTTTCTATTTAAAAACACACTGCAAGGTGTATGATGCAAACTCAGCTAAGTGATACTTTATATGACTACAGTAGAGTCTCACTTATCCAACATTCGCTTATCTAACGTTCTGGATTATCCAACACATTTTTGTAGTCAACGTTTTCAATACATCGTGATATTTTGGTGCTAAATTTGTAAATACAGTAATTACTACCTAGCATTACTGCATATTGAACTACTTTTTCTGTCAAATTTGTTGTATAACATGATGTTTTGGTGCTTAATTTGTAAAATCATAACCTAATTTGTTGTTTAATAGGCTTCTCCTTAATCTCTCCTTATTATCCAACATATTCGCTTATCCAACATTCTGCCCGCCCGTTTATGTTGGATAAGTGAGACTCTACTGTATTTACAAACAAAACATAAGTAAACAAAAATGCAGTGATTCAGAATTCTCCTTTAGCACTAGTATATATTATCCTGAAGGTTGTTGGTACAAATCTGCAAGATGGGGTGAGCGACCGTCTGTCAGCTCTAGCTTGCGGGGACATGAGAGAAGCCTCCCAGCAGGACGGTAACACATATGTGCGTCTCCTGGGCAACGTCTCTGTAGATGGTCAATTCTTTCACATCAATAGCGACTTGCAGTATGTTCTCAAGTCCCTTCTGACACAATAAAAAAGTATGTGATTGGAAATAAATTTACATCTGAGGATAACTATATATTTCCCATTGTTTTGGGTTTCAGCCAGGAAAGATATGCATTACTAGTGCAGGGTGTTGATTTGAGTGGGAAGAGTGTGAATCCTATCATTTAATCCCAACCAGGTCCATGTATCAAGCAGTGAACAGAGGGTATACACAAGAATGAGAGTAGAATTCAAGCCAAAATGTTGTGGTTTGTATTTTCAGAGTTTCAAAATGAAGCATTTCATAAGGATTCACAATAGTACAATATGTTAGTGTTCACATCTCCCCATCTAGGATAGGCAACTATGTATTTCCAGTTGTTGGACTATAACTGCCATTATTTATTACTACTAGTTGAACTGGCTAAGGAATTAAAGTCTGACATCTTAGTCTGACATGATAGGAATTAAAGTCTGACATCTTTGCCCATCTGTGATCGACATAATTTCATAATGGTACAGTGATACTGGGAAATGAGACAATTGTGCCTTTTCTCACTTAGGATCTCATGGAGTGTATCCACACTGTAGAGTTAATGCAGTTTGACATCAATTTGGCTGTCATGGCTCAGTGCTATGGAATCTTAGGAATTATAGTTTTACAGGTTCTTTAGCCTTTTCTGCCAAACAGTGCTGTTGCTTCACCAAACAAGAACTCCCATGACTCCATAGCATAGAGCCAAGGCACTTCAAGTTGTATCAAACTGAATTAAATCTATAGCACAGATGCACCCATAGATAGCATCCAATCAGCTCCTGTCATACATGCACTATTAAAACACAAACAATCCTTACAATTAGTTGAAAACTGACAATATTGCTTACATTTGGGTCTCACTGAAATTAGTATAAAAAGTTATTGATTAAAGTTGCATTGGAATCTTGTACAACTAACAATGTGTTCAAAAACAGTTGAATTAGCAGAAGAAGTAAAACTCATTTCCCAAGTTAATGACATTTTGTTGCTTCACTGGACTCATCAGTAAAGATACATTTGACCTCTATGGAACAATGTTACAAGTGAACAAGAACACTAGACCTCTGTCCACAAAAGGGGCAAAATTCCCCAAACAATTAATCAGTAGGTGAATCCATGACAATCATATAGATAGGTTTTAGAACAGCATTTTCTACCGAATTAATCAAACAATAAAATGTAATTTATCTGCATCAAGACTAAGTTACTTTTAGGTTCCATTACAGAAAGTACCATATAACATTAACTACCTTTTCACTTACTTCAACAGGACTGAAGTGTGATTAGTTTAGTTTTCATCCAACTCAAAATTAATTTTTAATAGACAAAAATACTGTTTAGATAAAAATTATGGGGAAACTGTGATATGCTGCTAATGGTATAAATAAATTGATCTATCAGTCCTTATATCCTGATTGTAAATGTACTACGAATTTTAGAAACATTAGGTATTACATCAGTGGCTTTATTCCAAAGTTTACTAGCCGAGGTTTGTAGTCTGAAGAATTACTTATACATTATAGAATCACTGTCAGATTTTTATTCCTTAGTGGTTAAAACAAACAGCATAGTACACTTCTGAAGATGTACTTCTGCAATATCACATATATACCTATTATACTGTCAGAAAACCAACCAACCAAAAACTTCCCAGTCTTTCACTTTGGTAACACTCTGGTACAGGCATCCTCAAACTGCGGCCCTCCAGCTGTTTGGGCCTCCAATTCCCAGAATTCCTGGCCATTGAACAAGCTGGCAAGGGCTTCTGGGAGTTGGAGGCCAAAACAGCTGGAGGGCCGCCGTTTGAGGATGGCTGCTCTGGTATATACAAACTAAGGGTACTATCATAACAGATTGCTGTCTTGCTTCAGAAGGATTTGCATTATGAAATACAACAAAAAGGTAGGGCATTGGATGGAGAATCCACAAACTGGGAAAAATACAGTATAACAATTAGGAAGCACAAATGGAAACCTGGGAAAGGGCTGTTCTGAGCTTGCTGTGTGAGGCTGTTCAATAATTCTGATATTAATGTCCACTTCACCTTGACATGATGAGCAGAAAATGCTGGTTTCTTGAGACAAACTTTACATGCCTTGTGAAGTATAACAAACCTGCTGCCTCTTAACATCAATTTATACTCCGCTTGTATTTTTGTAAATAAATTATATATCACAGAGACACTGTATAAAGTAAGGCTGTACAATATAACGAAGCCACTTACCTATAGAGGTAGACTCACTGAAGTCTGTAGATCCTATTTCTTTATAGACCAACGTCTGATGTAGAGTAGGTGTTACACTATAATAAAGGTGATTGACGCATGATTCCTCCTTTTTGGCTGTCCCTTGAGAAAATGCAAATTGCTCTTGCTCTTGGGACTTCTTATCACTTAAACAAACAGGAACAATAAACTAGGTAGATGATTATGGCAGCCATTCCTAACTGGATGCCCTCAAGATGTTTGTGCTACAACACCTCTCACTCCATTTGATCAGGTGAGGATGGGAATTATAGTCCAACAGACCTTGAAAGTAGCTAATTAATAGAGGCTACATTAATAAGTTACTCGTGCCCCACTATATCAGTGATGTAACCGGCACTGAAAAATGAATCATGAAGCCAAGAGAGCGAGGGAGAGAAAGAGAAAGAATGCCAAGTCCAGCACAACTAGAAAGAGAACAGAAAGTGTAAGTGCCACTCTTTTACTTCCCATTTCTGAAGTGCTGTGTATGTAGAGTTCTAGTAACACACCTAAAACAATTATATTTTATGAAAAGATGCTGCAAAGGGCAACAAAATGTTAAAATGCCTGGAACAATGGCCCTGCAATAAAAATATAATGTTTGAGTAATGGGAGGCATGAGAATCAGTGTGGTGGTGGTTTTGGCATTGGATTAAGACTCTGGAAATGGATTCAAATCCCTCCTCTGCCACAGAAACCCCCTGGGAGACCTTGAGCAAGTCACACACTCTCAGCCTCAAAGGAGGGCAAATCTTGCCACTGAACAAATCTTGCCAGGAAAACCCCATGATAGGGTTATCATAAGTGGGAAATGACTCTAAAAGGCACATGAGGGTTGCACCTACAGCGTACAGGCAGTCCTCGGGTTACAAATATATGACTTCATAGGATCATAGAGTTGGAAAAGACCTCATGGACCATCCAAGTCCAACCCCCTGCTAAGAAGCAGGAAAATCGCATTCAAAGCACGCCCAACATATGGCCATCCTGCCTCTGTTTGAAAGACTTCAAAGAAAGAACCTCCACCACACTCCAAGGCAGAGAGTTCCACTACTGAACAGCTCTCTCAGTTAGGAGGTTCTTCCTAATGTTTTTACAATGATGCACAGTTAAGAACAAGGGTGAGACAAGAGGAAGTGAGAAAAATCTAACTCTTGGAAGGGATATTCTGAAAGAGTTATCATGGGGGAAAGAGGTCTCAACTGAAACTTTATCACCAAACCTTGTTTCCACAGCAAGCCAAACTTTTCAAAATCCAATTATCAAGGGGACAGAAAGTGAAGGGAGATCTTCTGAACAAGGGCACAGGCAGCAAAACAAATACCACAGGGATGTTAAGCCTTCCCTGTGCTATCCAAAGCAATGTGTGTGTGTGTGTGTATGTGTGTGTGTGTGTACATACACACACATATATATATGGTTTGGATAGCATAAGGAAGGGTCTATATATACACACACGGCTGTCCAAGAGGCAAAGCAGTTCACAACATTAACCAGAAAAGGAAACTGCCTCTCCTGGAGAATTAATGGAGTTTTGGCACTACATTAACTGCTATGGTCCACTACTATGGAACAGGGGCTTTGTTGTTCGGTGAGCACTTCCTTAGCAAGTTACAAACCTTCTATATATTAATAGACATAATCTTTAGCAATGTTCTTGATAAAGATCTTTGGTATTCATCCATTTGTGGAAAAAAACACACCTCCAATGTACACTGTTTAAAAGCAGTGCTTTTGGGTTTGGAAAAATTAGCCGTTTACAAGAAACGTTGCCCAGGGGACTCCCGACTGTATTTACTCAGTCTTCAAGGAGGCTCTTTCAAGCAGGCAGATCAAAAGACAAAATGGCACTACCTAAAAGAATTCTCCACTTTGTGCAACTGTGGAGCAGAACAGACAACTCCACATCTGTATGCTTGCCCACAATGCCCAGACTCATGTACAGAGGAAGAACTGTTTGAGGCTACAGACAATGTGGTCGCTGTTGCCTGTTTTTAGTCAAAAGATATTTAGCTGCTTGTGCTCCTTCTATTTTTTATCAGTTTTATACTAATTTACGCAATACTTTTAATACAAAATAAATTAAAAGTTCAGTGAGGCACCAGTACTTGTTGGCAGAGAAGGCTAAGTATGTGCTGTCGAAGGCTTTCATGGCCAGAATCACTGGGTTGCTGTACATTTTCTGGGCTGTATGGCCATGTTCCAGAAGCAGTTTCTCCTGACGTTTTGCCCACATCTACATCGACAACATTCACACTGGCCTCCAACAGACAAGAGTCCTTTCTCCCAACCCTGGACCTTCCAGAAATATAAACCTTCCTTGCTTAGTTTTCCAATATACCTCATAACCTCTGAGGATGCCTGCCATAGATGTGGACGAAACGTCAGGAAAGAATGCTTCTGGAACATGGCCATACAGCCCGGAAAATGCACAACGACCCACCGAAGGCTAAATACTTTGTAACACTCCACAATGACCCGCAGCAGTTATAGGGGTGTCAAATAGCCTTAATTATACAGTGTAGACACCAGAGAGAGAGGAAGGAAGAAAATCTTACATGAAGTTCAAAGGCAGGATCTCAGACTTCTTCCACACAACTGAATAAAATCCCACATGATCTGCTTTGAACTGGGTTATATGGCAGTGTGGACTCAGATAACCCGGCTCGGAGCAGATATTGTGCAGGTTTTCTGCCTTGATTTTCTCAGTGTGAATAAGGGGTGTTGCATGAAGGAGAGTATAATGCCTGGCAGCCCCTGCTTGCCTAGATGGGCTCAGCCCTGGGAGCAAATATTGACGATGGAGGGAGAACAATAAAAGGCTCAGGCCGAAGAAAGGTTTTGAGGGTGGGAGGGAAAGCCGGACGAGGCCTGGGAAAGGCTTCCCGAAGGCTGGGAAAACTCTCCAGGGAAGGGGACCAATGCAAAGGCATGTCGGAGGGATCTGAGAAAGAGGGTGAAGTTGGTGGCAGTTGAAGTGGTACAAACTGCACAGTGTAGACTAGGCATGGGTTCTCTCCAGGTGTTTTGGACTCCAACTCCCACCATTCCTAACAGCCTCAGGCCCCTTCCTTTTCCCCCTCAGCCGCTTAAGCGAAAAAAGGAAAGGGCCTGAGGCTGTTAGGAATGGTGGGAGTTGGAGTCCAAAACACCTGGAGAGAGGGCCCAAGTTGGCCATGCCTAGTGTAGATGCATCCCTGGTGGACGAAAGGAAAGAGAAAGAGAGAGAGAGGCTGAAAGTCGCCCCCTTTACCTCCGCCAGGTGAGTCTTCTGAGCCTCCAGGTGCGCCAGGGGAGGGGCGGAGCCTTCCAAGGCTCTACCTGAGCAGCAGCGCCATGCCTTTGGCTGGACCAGGGCCTTGCCCCACCCAGGTGTCCCTTCGGGCAGCCCATCCCTCCCAGGTGGCACCCTTCCTGGTTCCCTTCCAGCCATTAACCCCCTCTAGACCAAGCAGGTAAGCAGCACGACTGGGGGGTGGCACACCTTCTTCCCACACCTGGCCACTAGGGGGCGGGGCTGAGAAGCTCTCAGGATGGAATGTGCTGTCGAAGGCTTTCATGGCCGGAATCACTGGGCTGCTGTGAGTTTTCCAAGCTGTATGGCCATGGTCCAGAAGCATTCTCTCCTGACGTTTCGCCCACATCGATGGCAGGCATCCTCAAAGGCTGTGAGGTCTCTGTTGGAAACTAGGCAAGAGCGGTTTCCATATCTGTGGAAAGTCCAGGGTGGGAGAAAGAACTCTTGTCTGCTCGAGGCAAATGTGAATGGTGCAGTTGACCACTTTGATTAGCATTGAATGGCCTTGCAGCTTCGAAGCCTGGTTTCTTCCTGCCTGGGGAAATCCTTTGTTGGGAGGTGTTTTTGTTTATTCATTTAGTCGCTTCTGACGCTCAGTGACCTCATGGAACAGCCCAAGCCAGAGCTCCCTGTTGGCTGTCGCCACCCCCAGCTCCTTTAAGGTCAAGCCAGTCACTTCAAGGATACCATCTTGCCTGTGGTCGACCCCTCTTCCTTTTTCCTTCCATTTTCCGAAGCATCATTCTCTTCCACCCAGAGGAAAAATGTTCTTACCATACATCAAGGGAACCACTGACTGTATAGGGAAGCTGAAGAAGAAACAACCTACAAACTATCTACAGATCCACCAATAAAATCCAACAAGTGCTACATTCAGCAAAGAACAAGAGGAATCCTCTCACTTCTGCAGGAGTCTACCGTATACCATGCAGCTGTGGATAAGTCTACATAAGGACCGCCAAACACAGCATTGCCCAGACATGCATCAAGGAACATGAAAGGCACTGCAGTCTGTGTGTTGCTGTATTTGCAGCCATTTGTAGGTGTGTCATGCAAATGTAATGAGAAACATCTGAGGCTCCTTCTAAACCGCCATTTAAATCTAGACTGTCTACTTTGAACTGGATTATATGGAAGTGTAGACCCATAATCCATTTCAAAGCAGATATGGATTTCATATGGCAGTGTAGATGGGTCCTAAGTCTATGTGAAATAAGCAGTAAATCATATATTTTAAAAACTATCAGTGAAAGGTTTTCATAAAACCTGTTGTGTCCTCATGCATTACACAATTACAATTTATGTATGTTTCCATATCTCTTATAAGGGGTTGGTTTAACTTTCAGTCTGCTAGCAAAACGGAATTACTGTGTCCTGAAATGACGCATGTGTGTTGCATCATGAAATATTTGGAAAGTTTTTAATCCAAAAACAGTAATTTTTCCAAGGGATACCAAATGCTTCTACTACAAACAGCTCTCTCATTACTCTAAGAGATTCTTAGAGTTGTGCCCCAAACATATTTTTCCAAGCTATCCTATCCAAAAGGCTTCCAACATGAGCAGGTACCTCAGAATCAGTGATAACACCCAAGCAGCAACTCTTGAAATTTGTATTGTGGTCTCTTGTTTTGGTATATGACAAGTTCTGTCTTCTAGGAATGTGGGCTAGTGATTTGAGCATTGGATTATGACTCTAAGGAACCATATAGATTACTGTTTTTGACTGTGGCACTTAATAAAATGCAGGAATATGTGTGTTCGTGTGTACAGTTGATCTAAGTGATGGATAATTCTTTCCTTCTCAGCCAGTTTAAGCATTATCATTATCTTTTCCCCTTCTTCTGTTCAATATTTGTTGCTATTTACCAGGATTTTGTTAAAGGGTAAGCAAGATATTTAAAATGTCATGTGTATATATAGTTAAGCTCTCACTTGCCAAATATAACTCTAAAATGGACAAAACGCTCGGCCCATGCCAGATCTGGCTTTTCAAACAAGTAACTCTTTCCCATAAATCACTACATGCAAGAAAATTTTTGATCCAATATACTATAATCTCATCAGCAATATTTAAAAATGAAACTATACTCAGAAGCAAGCAATAGTGTAATTCATGTAATGTTTTATTTTCATAATTAGAGCAAGAACATTTTTGCCCCAGAAATATTTTCCTTCCTTCCTCATACATGCATTCAATAGATATTTTTTAAAAAGCAACGCTCATTCATAAACAGAAAGTGCAACTGTCGTTCATGTAAACTTTTCTTTATAGTTCTCCTTAGTTTTAGAAGTTACAAGTAAAATCTATGGATATCAGTAAGGCTCATCATTCTAGCAAAATAACAATTTTAAGTAATCAAGTACTTGTTATTGTGGAATTGCCAGTAAATACAAACAACAAAATGCAGTCTCATCTGAAGGTCTCACTCCACCAGACCTAGAAATTATTAGATTCATTAATGAATAAAACACATACAGAGGAAAATTCCTTTGTTGCAAGAAGCTTAAAGTCAGCTAGAGTCATCTTCCGAAAACAACACTTCATAGAAAAGAGAAGAGAAAGAGAGACTTAAGAAGAAACTTCTGCTTGGGCTTTAAAGTGAAATTACTTATAAAGAAAATTGCACTATGATCATTTGCAGGATTGTCAGTATCATTGAAAAATTCTATTTCAGATATGGCGCCACCCTGGAAAATGCAACGGTTTTATTATGGCAGCAATGAAAAAATTGAAGCTCTTTGTCAGTTCTGCAATTAGTTGCTAAGGACTATTTGCAAACATTCAAATATATTGGGTTGGATCCAGATATAGTTGCATTAAACTAGACTGCTATGACCAGATTTCCCTGCATGTCCTTCCCACATTAGTCCCTCCAGACTCTTGCAAGCAAGGGTGCATCTACAGTGTAGAATCAATGCAGTTTGACACCACCTCAACTGCCATGGCGCAATGCTGTGGAATCATAGAAGCAATGGGTTAAACCCTTGTGCCAGCAGGACTGCTAACATGAAGATTGGTTTGCTGACCTGAAGGTTGCTGGTTCGAATCCAAGGAGAGTGCGGATGAGCTCCCTCTGTCAGCTTCAGCTCCCTATGTTTGGACATGAGAGAAGCCTCCCACAAGGATGGTAAAACATCAAAAACCATCCGGGTGTCCCCTGGGTAACGTCCTTGCAGACGGCCAATTCTCTCACACTAGAAGCGACTTGCAGTTTCTCAAGTCGCTCCTTAAATGGGAAAAAAGGGAGCTGTAGTTTTGTATGGTATTTAGCCTGACTTGCCAAAGTGTCCTGGTGCCTCACCTACCCAAAAATCCCAGGATTCTCCAGCATTGAGCCATGGCTGTTAAAGTGGTGTCAAACTGCATTAATTCTACAGTGCAGATCTTCTTTGAGCAGAAGGTAGATTCTGGATCCATCCTGTCCTGTATAAAACATATATCACACAGCAATGAAACTATATATTCTATACACAAAGTATGTGACATACAGTTAGTTTCAAATTAAAAGGAAAAACTGAAACAAAAACATATGGTCAAGCAAAGAGTTTAAAGTTGCAAGGAAACTACATAAGCAAAGACACTGAGATACATAATGTTCGGTTCATATATGAAGTACGTATTTTGCTGTTTACTGTGAAGAGTTCAAATCAAGAGAATGTATGCCTCCAAACATTTTATCATTAGCAAAGTCTCCTGTTTTACAAGACAGAAAATAATAAGCAGATCACATTCAGTAGTCTTTGAAATCAACCAAAACAATGTTGTGAAGTTACTACCACAGGTTTCTGCTACGCTCTCTTGCAAACATACTTCTATACTTCAGGAGGTGAATCTTGAGATACTGATCCATTTCTAACAATTCCAAGTCCAGAAATATTTCATCACATCTTGTGTGTGCATGAAAGGTTCCCAAAGCCTCTTTTTATGCCTTTTTAATAGCTTAATCATTCTATATGTATCCATCATATAGATTAATCTAGATGTATACAGAGCATTTATTAATATGAGATAATAGATTATATGCCCAGTATATACTGTAATATTTCTGAAATCTACTCATGGTTCTCAGGTAAAGTATGTTTCTTCTATCAATTTCTTCATGCCCAGGACAAGTTACTTCCAGCAATGAGGTCTGTGGATTCATAAGGCCCTTCCACACAGCCATATAACCCAGAATATTTGCTTTGAACTGAGTTATCTGAGTCTACACTGCCATATATTCCGGTATAAAGCAGATAATGTGGGATTTTATTTAGCTATATGGAAGAGGCCTTCAACACAATAGGATATGAACATACATAAGGGAACACAATGAAGTCTCTGGTTTTTTAAAATATCACAGTTTGAGAAGACTTGTTATGATTATAGCATTGTTCCTTTGAATTAAAATTTGTTTGTTTATAGTTCAGTTGTACAATGAATGTTTTTTATCAACATGATGTATTGACAATAACAAGCCCTCGAAGTAAAGCTTAGCATTTGTAGTATTTTATTCTTTGTGATACTTCTCCATGTCAGCTTAAGACTGTATGTATTTTGATACTAGTTTTGTATTTTTAATTAAAGGGGATCTCATTAGCAATATTTGTAGAGAAGCATAAATTGCTATCATTTGGATTTTAACACCAGTCCCTCAATTGTCATACATTGGCTAACTGTTTCTAAAGTTTCAGTGAAAAGACTCAAGCTGTTCTATAAGTCACTGAAAAACTGAATTGCGTAAAAGACAGTACCATTAACAATGCAATTATATGGAAGGCTTCCCAAGATTAAGTCTTTGTGGGGCTGTGGTGGCGCAATGGTTTAAACCCTTGTGCTGCTGAACTGCTGATCTGAAAGTTGGCTGAACTGAAGACCCGAAGGTTAGCTGAACTGCTGACCTGAAGGTAGGCAGATCGAAGCCAGGAGACGGGATGAGCTCCCGTCTGTCAAGCCCTAGCTCCTGTCAACCTAGTAGTTTGAAAACATTCAAATGTCAGTAGATAAATAGGTGCCGCTTCTGTGGGAAAAGGCAAAGAGATGCTTCAAGCAATCTTGCTGGCCACATCTCGGCTTGAAAATGGAGAAAGCACCTCCCCGGAGCCAGATATGAGCTTCCAGAAAGCCGGAAATGAAAGGAGAAGCCTTGCCTTTGTTTGTATGTCTCATTGTTTTTGACTGTAAAGGCATTGAGTGTTTGCCTATGTAAAATGTTGTAATCCGCTCTGAGTCCCCTATGGGAGAAGGGCAGAATATAAATAGTGTATTATTATTATTGTTATTATTATTATTAAGCAGGACTTTCTTTCAGAAAAGTCCCAAACATTCCCAATTCACATGTGTTCATATTAATAATGCAATGGGAAGCTTTCACAAAGAACTGACATTCAAAGTGAATATTGGATGATACAGTCAGTACTCCTGAGGAATCCTATTCATTGATGATTTAGCTGGGGAGAATCAGTTATACCAACATTAGGAAACACCCAATATATGTAATTATTTGGACTATTTCATATCAGTTATAAAACATTACTCTCATGTGCTCTCATATCTTCTACTAAGAGGTCTAGAGTTTGAAACACAAGAGGCTACACATTTTTATGCATTTGGCTTATTAGTATCTATGCATTTTTCATAGTGGCTCCATATCTGATGTTGATGGCAAAACTATCTACAATCCTGCAAAAGTGAGCATTTTTAACAACAGCTTTCTTTCTTCGTGTGCTCTCAATTAAACTAACATTAGCATATGGCCTAGCATCACTGAATAATGAAACAGCAGGAAGCATAATTTAGAAACGTCAGATTTGACATAAAAAATTCCAAAGTTATATGACACATACTCTCAGACTATTTTCCTTATTAATTTTTGAACTTTAAAATATTTTATCTGTTTGTTTGGACTTCCACGTTATTGATAAAAACATTTACAAATGTAACTATAGGCTTAGTCATATTTATATATGTATTCTGTCATAAAAATATTTTTCATACAACTCCGATACACATGCACACCATGTAACAGCCTTGTAAAGTAAACCCTGTCTCTTGTCCATATCTTATGGCTTAGATAGGTCATTGTTTTGAAACAGGCAAGTACTGTAGCAAATAGGTCTCGTAAATTTTCATTAAAATATTTTTGTACGGAAGGCCAGACCATCTTGCTGCAGACAGTAATGACAATAAGTAACAATTACCGTAAAACCTCTGCAAGCATCTTGTATCTCATTGAACTATCAGATAGTGAATTAGCAGTCCTAAACACCAGCGCTATTGCATCTAATGATGTTAGGGCCAATTTAGCACAAATAGATTAGATTAGATTAGATTAGAAAAGTATTGCGCAGTCATATGTATTTTGCTGACATTGGCCATCAGTTCTGCAATGCTCTGGTACAGATGTTGTAAATATATTTTTGTTTTGAAAACAAAATGTTTGTAAACAAGTCATTCAGTAACACAATTCAAACAATGGGAAAACAACTGAGGAGCATGAATCCCTCATCAAGTAGTAATTGCACCAGATACTAAGAGACAACTCTTAATAATCCATTGATGATGTTTAGCTTGCCAGGGCCTATCCGTACATCCACTTTTTGACAGCTTATCAGCAAAAACATCTTTTAAGGTTCCAACTTGGAAATTTTAAGGGACAGATGGAAAAAATTCGCAGTCAGATATGGCCCTTATACCTACCACTGCCCCAGACTAAGTTCAGAGATTTCTGATTCAGGAGAAAAAAAATGTACAGAATAAGAACAATGACAATTCTCTCAATGGGTTGCTGTGAGTTTTCTGGGCTGTATGGCCATGGCCATACAGCCTGGAAAACTCACAGCAACCCAGAGATTGGCCATGGAAGCCTTCGACAACACAATTCCCCCATGGTTATTTGGAGGCAAGATCATGACATAATCTTAGACATTAGTAAAAAAAATTCAGACAGATGGCAATAGCCTTTAAGGGGTGCTTGCTATCTAAGGGCTTGTTTAGATACAGTAAACATGTTGTATCTTAAGGGCACATGATTCTATGGCACCTTCTAGGATCAATCGACATAAAATAGAAGAAAATCTCTCTTTCTCTGTGTGATAGAAAAAGAGAAGACAGATAAAAAGAGACATAACTCCTTGGCAGAAAACGGAGGCACAGACAGCATCAGTGTCCTAAACCGAGGAAAAAATCCTATAGCAACTGAACATAAGAAAAAATACAATGTTCTTAGAAACAAACTTATTTTGTTATTGTATCATTCCTTCACCTACTTCCACCACCATCACAAGCACTGTTGGTGGGAACGAGGGAGAGGGCCTTCTCGGTGGTGGCCCCCCGGCTTTGGAACTCCTTTCCCAGAGAGATTAGGCAAGCCCCCGCTGTCCTCATTTCATAGGGAACTGAAAACCTGGATGATCCAACAAGCTTTCGAGAAGGATTAGTCTCTGGGCCCAGTCCCTAAGTCGTCAGATAGTAACCTGTTCTGCACTTCACCCACTTCCCAGGCCCTGTGATACACTGTTTGCACTACCCCTCACCCAGTCCCTTTATAGTGGATTAGGTCCTTTTTAGTCCTCCTAGCCACTGGACTCCTGAACCTCACCTGATGGAGTTTCGATATACTCGGTTTTATATATATATATATATATATATATATATATATATATATATATATATATATAAAATTTTTAGTGCGTTTTATCAGGATTTCTGTATTTTATTATGTTTTTTATTTTATTTTTATTTCTTATTTTCATTTTTAGTCTTTATTTTATTTGTCGTCATTTTGTTTATTAAGTTAAAGTTAGATTGTTTATATTGTCTAATGTGCCTTGTCCTGATGTAAACTGTTTGTATGGTCTTCTTTTGGCATTGAATGGTTGCCATATTGTTGGAAACCACCCTGAGTCCCTTTGGGGAAATAGGGAGGACTATAAATAAAGATGATGATGATTTGTCTGTTTAGGTCCACTGCCAAACCCTACTTATGTTCATTGTGGCCTCGTACAGAACTGATTAAAAAGGTACCGTATGCATAGAATATTACAACATTACAAACTAAAATAATTTAGAAATTATTAAAGGCTCTGCTAATTCTTCTGAGCCCAGCTTTCCAAAATATGGAGGTAGAACTTGCTCAAAAAAGATGTGCAGTGGCCTTTAAAAGTGCTTACAGAGATACTGTTTATTTACAAAGGGAGGAAAGTCTGCAGAATAGAGGGTAAGGCGATTGTATATTGTACCCCTTTTCAGTTTCAATTGTTTCATTTTTCAAGTTGCCTGACTTTTGACTTTTGACAATTTGCTTCTACAGACTTGTTTCTTCTCATTCAGGTAAGGATTCTATAGCACCACCACTAACATAACATTGTCTCTTATGGAACATTGCACGGACACTGAAGATAAAATAATCACTGCCCCCATTCTTGCAGATAAAAATATACTGAAAGTCAAGGAGATAATATATACAGGAATCACCTCATTGGGATTCCATACAGATAGATGGCATCTTTCTTTCTACGTCTCCTCACAAGCTTCTACACAACTTAAGTTTGGCTGAAAGTAAGGAGCTACTTTCCAAAATAGGCCATTAAGTATGTAGAGTCCATAGCACATGTCTTGTTTAAATGATAGACAAGCTGGATCTTGATCTGATCTGGCAAAGCAATCTTTTGTATTAGAACATCAAAGGAACTACCGTATCAACATGCAAAACTTCTTTTAATTAAATAGTCTTGTATATTCTGGTTCAGGAAATATCCTGTTTCCCCAACAGGGTATGTCAGCATCTAAATTGCATGAAAACACTAGAAAACAAATGCTCCACTCTTTATATATAAAAGGCAAAAGTTTATAAAGAATCAACATGTGTTTCCTTGTAGACACTCTTGCTTTTTTTAAAAAAAATAATCTCACTAATATATAGTTGAATTAGGCATGTGGGAAGGCTGTTTTTCAGGAAAGTAATTGTTTCCACTGAAAGCCAAGTCCAACTGCACACACCAAAAGGAAAAGGGGGATATAATATGGTACTACTTGATTAGCATTGCAGTAGAGAAAATGTTAAAGCTGGTGGTAATGGAAAGGAAACTCCCCTGCAATTGCCAAGTATCGAGAAGGCTGTCATAAAGCAAAAGAAAAACCTTCATGCAGAAGATTGTTGGTTCAACTTGCAGCAAAGCAGATAGGTAGGTTGTCTAAATACTTTCTACTTTTGAAAACAGCCTAAGAGGCAGACTACAAGGGCAACTTTGGGACTTTCTTTCCCTGGAAGATTCTAAAAATGATGAACATTAGTCAGATAGATTCACCAGAGTTTTCCAATACAGAATAGTCCTGATCAGAGTACAGACTGTACGGGACAAAATAGATCATCTTGCCCAGGCATGGGCAAACTTTGGCCCTCCAGGTGTTTTGGATTTCAGCTCCCACAATTCCTAACAGCTGGAAGTTTGCCCATGCCTGAATTCTTGCCTATATTCCATCCAAGCCCAAAACTTCTGGGAACATAACTGTACTGTATTTTTGGCTACTGAGTGTTTATGGACTTCACTATCAGTTTCTGGAAAGTATCAGAAGTACAGTAGAGTCTCACTTATCCAAGCCTCGCTTATCCAAGCCTCTGGATAATCCAAGCCATTTTTGTAGTCAACGTTTTCAATATATCATGATATTTTGGTGCTAAATTCATAAATACAGTAATTACAACACAACATTACTGCATATTGAACTACTTTTTCTGTCAAATTTGTTGCATAACATGAAGTTTTGGTGCTTAATTTGTAAAATCATAACCTAATTTGATGTTTAATAGGCTTTTCATTAATCCCTCCTTATTATCCAAGATAATCGCTTATCCAAGCTTCTGCCGGTCCGTTTATCTTGGATAAGTGAGACTCTACTGTAGTTTGAAATAACTTTGGTAGATATTACAAAGTTTTTTTTTTTTAAAACCACAAATATCTTGTTTATCATATGTTATAAAGTGTACTATAGTAATGTAGATGGTCTAGGAGTTTGATTTTTCATAATGTAAACATATATCAATACATATTCCACTATTAGAAGAGAAAAACTAGCAAAATAGAGGAATTATTACAACAAAGAGGAATTATTCTAATCTTTCTGTATTTTAACAGTCGTGTCACAATAGAAACAGACTACAACTGTAACATTATATACACACAGTCCTAAAGAGGTTTAATCTGAAATGATCCCAATGAGTTAAATAAGGCTTGCTCATTAATAAATTGATTTAGGACAGCAAATGTTGAAAGCAGGGTTTTACATCTAATGGAACTTTATGCAAAACAATCCATAAAGGATTACTCAAGAAATCTCTCCTCTCTGGCTAACTGAATAATCTTATTGAACCAACATCCAAAGAGTGATCCTTTAAAATCAGTATTACTCATTTGTAGACACTTTCATAAATTAACAGAAATAACTGTTGTGTTTCAGGGCTTATACTGTATTTATAAACCAGCAATCCACGTTTCCGCTTGGTTTTGGACTAATTTGTAAAGCAGCATTAGAAATTCAGCCTTCTTCAAGCTGGTGTCAGATCAGCTTTCCAAAGTTCCAGCTGCATTTATGAAATATCCTCTGTGAACCTTATTCTCCATACTTTAATAAGCTGAAATGATACGGCTGCATTTATCAAAGGGAAAAACTGGAAAATTGGCAAAGCTTCCATTCACAACCTTTATGTCATGATATATCAGGCATTTAAAAACATTGTAAAATTTTTATTCATTGTGTGAGCCTAACCATCAAAACTCGGAAAGGTCCTGCATTTAAAATGGTTTGAATTAAAGCCTGTGAAAACACAAAAGCAAGTATACTGCATGACTACTAAAGTAATTTTCCAGTCTTCCAATGGTGGCTGCTGATTTCCATGTCAGTGGTGTGGGAAATCCACTCTGGGTTTTAGTCCAAACTTCAAAACAATTATCCAAAGGGCCAATCCTATTTTGAAAAGGGCACAGCACTTCAAATAGTTCTTTAAAGGTTTAGATCACTATTTTTCAAACTGTGCTCCTCCAAGTGTTTTGGACTTCAGCTCCCAGAAATCCCAGCCAGTTTACCAGCTGTTAGGAATTGTGGGAACTAAAATCTAAAACATCTGGAGAACAGTTTGAGAAACTCTGGTTTAGATTAAAATTCAGAACAGATTCACCTAACATGGAAGCCCTCAGCTGCTATTGCTACTTCCACTTTTTAGCTGATCTTTATACTATTTCCCTGTTGAGAATCTAATGCTTTTTATGGTTTTTAAGGTTAGAAAATTATCTATCCTGAATGCAGGTTGAGGAATGGTGAATGACAGAGAGTGATAGCAGGAGGAAGCAAGCATAAGTCTCAAAGTGAAACAGAAATTAGGAAATGAATAAACATGTAATTTGCAGATAGGTTTCTCTGGGACACAAGGATTCAATTTGCCAACCTCTTTTGTACTCTTTTGAGTACTGCCTTTGCTTTTTTGCTCTTCTATATTTAGTTCTGTACTCTGTCCCTCACTTTGTCTACCTTGCCTGCAGGTAAAGAATATATGCAACAGGTTTTTTGCCTGCACCAAAAAGTGACAAGACAATTAGGCACATCTCCATCTAGAAGTCAGTCCTATTGTGTTCAATAGCCATATTCCCATAAAAACCATGTACAGCATTGCAGTCTAAAAGCCTGAATGATTCCTTCTAATGCCACATGCAAAGACAGACACACTCCAACTAGTGGGAACATTATCATGTCCATAATTTGTTAATGTATTGCAAATATTTAGAATCTATTCTTTTTATAAAACAAATGCCAGCATTATAACTGATGTACAGACCTTTGAGAGCTCTTCCTATAGTGGTTTGAGATAAAGGCTAGTTAAGAATTATAAGGTGTATTTCATCATTCCCATAAAAGGGATTTGACACATACATAAACATAATTAGTTTTACTGTAGTTATTCAGGTTTTTTGCCTTTAACCTTTCTAATCTCTTTTAGATGTCTGCCATTTTAGACCACAGACTATAAATTAAGCAAAGCTTTATGCAGCTTCTTTCATTATTTATCAGTTCCCATCCATCAAATAAATTTGCCCCATCCAGACACCCTGGGAATATAAACACAAATCCCACTTCAAGGCAGGAAAAGAAGAAAGAAGATTCAACAAGCATGAAATCTCTTTTTGCAATACTAAATGCTTCTTCTACACGTAATAGATTTACTCTCTGTTTTGTTTTTAACCTTTTAAATTTAAAAAACCCCTAATATATTTACACACACACACGTACAACTACCACACAACAAGAAATTATTTGAGTGTGATTATCATAATTCAAGTTCCACCGGCTATGGTTTCTTTAGGCACATTTCTATAATTAATTTGTCCACAGAACCATAAGAACCTACACAGAACATTGTTGCTTCAATCTTTTGTGCGGTGTACACCTTTAAGAAAATGACGGTGCTAAGAGAGAGGCAGGATTTGCAAAAGCCCAGCTCCTGTGCACCACAACAGAAACTGCTCCAAAACATTAGTCTCAAAAGTTGTAAGAGCAAAAATTGATGCTACTTTTCTAGTAGATTAAAAAACAGCACAATTGTATTACCATCACAAAATGGCAAGTATACAAAATATAGTTGCACAGGAACAATTAGACTGTAGGCGTAGGCAAGCCCCTCAGTCTTTTTATACTCTTTTTTTAGATTTCAACAACTTTGCATGTAATACAGAATAGTTGCCAAAGAAAACCACACTGTTTCCTATAGTGTATTAAATAGTTATTTCACAACACTGGCTAAAGTTTTAAAAATTATTCTAAGGTAACAGTTCAAACCTGTTAGAATGCTAAAAAAAAAAACCAATCAAACCACCCCTCTCTGACACAGAGTGAAGGATTTAGAGAACAATCCCTGGCGTCCTGATTCCAGTTGTCAAGGGGAGTGCATAGATCCAGTTTTATGAACAGGGGAGCTGTCTGCATTTCACTTTTTCTGTGATGCCTGGAAGGCTGTCAGTTCTACTAAGTACCACTCAGGTGCTTCTGGGCCATTTTGTTCTGTGGAATTATGATCATATCCATAAGCTACTGTTAATTCTTCATCTTTCTCCACAGCTCTAGTTGTACGAATGCACTTAATCAGCCCAAATCGAGGATGAACAAATCTAGTGGGTGGAAAAAGAGACATTTAGGGTTAATGTCAGAGGGTAGCAGCCAAATTATTTACCTATATTCACAGAGTTTAAATTAGTTCCTGTGCATGGCTTTAAAGCAGTGGTCCTCAACCTGTGGGTCCCCAGATGTTTTAGCCTTCAACTACCAGAAATCCTAACATCTGGTAAATTGGCTGGGATTTCTGGGAGTTGTAGGCCAGAACACCTGGGGACTCACAGGTTGAGAATCACTGCTTTAAAGGGTCCTTGATCTAGGAGGAAAAATATTTGTTGTCGGCTTTGTTTTCTCAACCCCAGAGATTGAAAAAGTTATATTTTGCAATACAACTCCCACAATCCCTACTTAGCATGGCCCCTTGAAAAAAAGTTGAAAAAAGTAATTTTTCAAATTCTAATTAAGCTTCACGTTTCTCTTTAGAACTTCTACAATCCTATACAAACGTAATCTGATTCTTCCAGACATATTGGATATTCTAGAGCAAGGTATTATATTGTAGAGAGGCAAACATGACATCTCCTAGCAAGGAGTTGGATTAAAAAAGTTTGAGTCCAGAAGTGCTCAGAAGTAATTTAAAGTGCCGCAAAACTGCCCCATTTACTCTTAAAGCCTTTCAAATATGTGCACATGAACTAAGACTGAATGAGCTAGAGAAGCAGACATTCCCTGCGGGGGATTTGATTCTTTCAAAATGATGATCTCCGTGACAAATCACAACCTGCTCTTCAAAGTCTGCTTAGTTTCATAAGTGTTAGCTTTCTTCCCCCACAGCAGTTTCAAAGGGAAATTATGGTTGAAGAAGTACAAATTGTACACACAAGTTCTGCAGATCTTTGGATCTCAGCTAAGAACATTTAACTTTTGGAGGGCACATTCCTTCTTTCCCCCTAAAGAATCTTTGCAAAGAGAAGCTATCCGTCAACAGTCATGTGAAATGATGGATTTTAAATATTGTACAAGAATTTGAAATATACAGGCAATCCCCAAGTTATGAAGAAGATAGGTTCTGTAGGTTTATTCTTAAGTTGAATTTGGAACAGGTACGTTCCATGCAGTCATGCCGGCCACATGACCTTGGAGGTGTCTATGGACGCCGCCGGCTCTTCGGCTTAGAAATGGAGATGAGCACCAACCCCCAGAGTCGGACACGACTGGACTTAACGTCAGGGGAAACCTTGACTTTTTAAAGTGTAACTCCAGCCGTGTGAGAGTGCGTGTGTGTATGTGTGTGTGTGTGAGAGAGAGAGAGCACACATGTTTGGATAGCATAGGGTAACACCCCTGTGGTATTTGTTTTTGCTGCCTGTGTCTCTGTTCAGATTTCACTTCACTTTCTGTCCCTGTGATCATTGGATTTTGAAAAATATGAATTTTTTTGTCTCCCAACTTATCTTTCACCACTATTTTGATTCAACATGTTTTCAAATGGTCCAAATTGTAAAAAGCTCTCTAGAGTAGTTAATTTCCCCTGTATTGCTTTCTCCTTCCCAAACAGCTATTATTCTATGACTGCTGCATTTTAATACCAACCTTTTTTGCTTGTGATAGGCTTGCCTCACCTTTCCAACCATGAGGCTCTATGTAAAGGAATCAAAGATTTGGGTGTGCGTGCATGCATACATGCACAGCTTTCATAGGAACAAGTATAGATTGCCATATCTAAATGGTAAAGTTCCCTAACAATCTGAATCATGGAATTAACTCATAGTCCAGGGCTTTTTTTAAAAGAGTGGCAATGATGTGTTATTTGGATCCTTGGGGGCACATCTTCGGGATCTGCTGTATTGTCATGGATGAACATGAATTAAAACTCTTCCTTTTCCACATAATTTCATTTCAGCATATTCTGCAAAAGGCATCCTTTGCTTAGATTGCACAGCACAGCAAAAATGACTGGGTTTCAACAAAGAGCATGAATCATCCTGCCAAACATTGTATTTTCCCAAGAATGCTTTCCTTGTTTCCATTTGTACACTGGACCCAAACTGTCACCACAAGGCATTGCACAGAAAAGTGCATTGCTGGGCACAATCCTAACAGTTCAAAAGAGGGACCTGTTATCAAACAGAACCTCAATACTTACGAGTCATAGATACAGTTTGGTGTGAAAGAGTGGTTTGCTTTGTGTCCCAGGGAGGCACAGTATTTAGATACATAGTTGTAGGGTTCTGGTACATCTAAGACTGTTTCATCATCAAGGGATATCGTGTTTCCATTCAACGCCCAGTCCCTGCTGTCCACCTAGTATTCAAAACAGATAGTGCTGCAACGTTAGCTTTGTATTTTTGTCTAATTTAAAGCATCACATGCATTTCTTGCATTATGTATTCTGAGAGAGACTATAAACTAGTGACATCCAACCACTTGGCAGGAGGTTCTTACTGGGAGCAAGACGGAATATAATGTAAATAGATTAATAAAGTCAAATCCCAGAGAAGAGCAGACTTCACCACTTCAACAATCTTGACAATAACAAATCTCCCCCAACTCACCCACCTACCATCATGTTATTTCCATATAAGGTTTTTATTAAAATTTCTGAGGGCTTGAGATGAAGTCTTTCTTATAATCTTTCTTATAATCAAAAGTCCAAAACATCTCTTTGTTCTGAGAGTCTAATAGAGTCTCTGTTTCTACATTGAAAGTCTAATGGCTTCTGTACAGCATTCTGTTCTTACTGAAGTCTCTAGGCATAAATCTGTTTCTAGAGGTGTCTCAAAGCAAACTGTTCCTGCAAAGTCTAAAAGCATACAGTTCTTACTGAAGTCTAAAGCATACAATTCCTATGATGGAGTCTGAGTCCTGAACAAGCCTAGTTCTGAACACAAGTTCTGCAGCCCCTCCCACAACAAAGAGTTAAAGAAAAAACTGCAAACCAATACACACATGTATCATACAGTAAACAATCTGAATTATATACACAACAAATAACTAGTGGAGCCTTGAGAAAGTTGCAATTTCCAACAATTTATACCCTATCCTTGCAAAGTAATAGAAAATTTGAAGAAAATAATAGTAAAATAAAAATAATAAATAATAGGAACACTTCTAAAAGAAAGTGGTATAGTTACCTCTTGGTGTGTAATTCGTACACCATTGTAAAAGGACATGACTGTGTAAGATCCAGCTGCTATTTTAGAAAATAACCCTTCCCCAGCACTGGAAATGAGAGATGTGTCAACATATACCCTAATAAGAGGGGACAATAATAAATAAATAAATAAATAACAGTGTTATAATTAGCACTCTTTCTTTCACACTTATATTTCTAAGACAGTTTATCATCTGAGAATCCACAAGTAAAATTCTGTTTGAAAAAATGTTAATTCTGTGATAGCAAAAAAAAAAAAACCTATCCGGGTGGATGCTCCAGCATCAACCATCACAAACACATGATCAAATATATTGATACTTCAAACTCTTGTTTAAACAAATAGTCAAATTGATGTTTCTCAAAGTTTAAGGTTTTTCATGCCAATACAAGTGTTTTAAGAAAAAACAGGTATCAATTCAATACGGAAGATAATTATCAAATTAAAGGGCGAACCTAGAAAGAAATTTATCCCTTGCGGCCATTCCAATTAACAAAGTGTTGCTAAATGGAATTCTAAAATGTGAAATACCCACTCTAAATAGTTTATTCGCAACTCTTTATGAATATGGCTGAAACAATATACAGAAAAATATTCTACCTCTCTGATTCATAAGGATCAGGAAGAAGTGCATTTGTAGAAATGCAGGATGAAGTAGATTTATCAAAACTGTATACTGGGCCTAAAAATAAACCAGTACAGGAATTAATGGACAATATTAAAAGGCAAATTTAAATTTAACTATTCAAACCAAGACAGAAAAACATCTCCTATTGCGACTTGCTATAGCAATGCATAAAGCAATGCTTACACATAATTATTTCACCCTTTATATTTTTCTTCTCAACTGTAAATAATTCCAAAGTGGTTTTTGCTACAAATATGAGCACATATTTACCTAATATAAAGAGAATGCTTAAAAGCTGGGGACTTTTGGAAGCAGGCTCTTTGCAAACATTAAACTGTAAATTCCCGAGTAGCTTTAAACAATTTTTCTACTCTTTCTCAATTAGAGCAGTACATATATTCCATATACTTCCACCCAAGAAATTTTAAGGTAAAGATATTACAGTAGAGTCTCACTTATCCAAGCTAAACGGGCCGGCAGAAGCTTGGATAAGCGAATATCTTGGATAATAATGAGGGATTAAGGAAAAGCCTATTAAACATCAAATTAGGTTATGATTTTACAAATTAAGCACCAAAACATCATGTTATACAACAAATTTGACAAAATGTAGTTCAATACGCAGTAATGTTATGTTGTAATTACTGTATTTACGAATTTAGCACCAAAATATCACGATATATTGAAAACATTGACTACAAAAATGGCTTGGATTATCCAGAAGCTTGGATAAGCGAGACTTGGATAAGTGAGATTCTACTGTATTTTAAAAGAAGTTGGCTGGGAAAAGGAGTTATACTCTCATAAGCAAGAAACTTAAAATGATAATTGAGATACCAGTATGCAAAGGAATCTTATAGAACCTTAGTGACTAACAGAGGCCCATTTATACTGCCATATAATGCAGTTTGAACCTGCATCATATGGATATAATGCAATTCTATAAATTGCATTATTTGGCAGTGTAGATGGGGCTCATGAAAATGAAGTTGGTTAGCAAAAGCTTTCATAGACTGGGGTTGCATGTACACTGTAGAACTAATGCAGTCTGACACCACTTTAATGGCTATGGCTCAATTTTATGTAATCCTGTGAGTTGTGGTTTTAGAAGTCCTTTAGTCTTATCTGGTGTCCCAGGGATTCTATAGCACTGAGCTGTGCAGTTAGTGGTGTCAAACTGCGTTTACTGTACAGTGTAGATCAGGCACGGGCAAACTTCGGCCCTCCAGGTGTTTTGGACTACAACTCCCACAATTCCTAACAAGCTACCAGCCATTAGGAATTGTGGGAGTTGTAGTCCAAAACACCTGGAGGGCCGAAGTTTGCTCATGCCTGGTGTAGATGCATCCTGTCTATTTCCTCAGATGCATGGAGGTGCATCAGATCTCTTTGCAAACAGATATTCCAAACTGACATGGTTACATATTTGCATATAATGGGATGGAACAGCAATATTCACTTGTCAGCATATTCCCTTTTAAACATCAGTTTATATATGTTTTTCTATAATTCTTAAAATTTCACATGGAAAGGACAAGCAAGACAGATATGTGAAGACTGATGAAAGATGTTGCCTTTACTAATACATTCTAAACAAGGATTTGTCCCGATAATGCCACCAGTCTTACATATGAGGTTGGTGATGAGTTACATAATGCTGGCATTCCATAGAATCATAGAGTTGGAAGAGACCTCATGGGCCATCCAGTCCAATCCCCTGCCAAGAAGCAGGTCTCAGCCAAGATGTGTGCAGTTTGTATATTGCAGGCATATTGCACCCCTTCTTCTCCATGTTCCAAATCAAAACATAAAATGAAGTGATATCACTCCACGCATTTGTTTTGTAGTATATTCTACATCCCATGAACAAATATCAAATACCATGGTCATCATGGCTGTGTAACAAATGTGATTCTGCAACTTTATTTAGGCATAAGAATTGAAATAGAGAAACAACGAAATCATATTTTGTTCAGAGTTATCTTCAAGAAGAGTAGGCACACCTGTCATGTTATGTCATGCAATACTATGTGTCAAGAGCAGACTTACTGCCAGGTAGTACTTCAAATTGTGGCTTTCCCCCTTCTACGGATATAAGAGTTGCCAACTTTGCATCTATCATTTCACCATCGATAAACTGTCCATAATAGGCTGTCTTCTTATCAGGATATACATAAGCTATTTTGTCTCCAGTCATCTCTCCTTCGTCATTAACCTCTCCAACCAGGTGACCCCCATCCTGAAAGAAAGGCAGAAGATTGGTGTGTGTGGCAACCCCATGAATTTCATAAGAGTTTTCTTAGACAAGAATACTCAGAGAAGATGGGTAAAATTAGGTTATTTCCTTATGTGTTCAGTGAAATTGGCTTGGAAAAGAAACATCGGGACACTTGAAGCCATTACCATTTTTATTTTGGATGCACAAACCAAGCACAAAACCCTTAAAGCAAGGGAGGTAGAGCTGAAAAATAACATCTATTCTTTTGTTTGATTTTTTTTGCTGCAGGATTGCTTTTGCTGCAACAAATTAACACAGGAACCTTTGGAAAATTTGTTTCCAATTTAACAGATACCAACAGCAGTTCTATTTTCTTATTTCCAATTTCCTGCAACATCAATAATTTCAACTTGTTTGCATTCTCTTATCACTTCAGTTCTACTAACCTGCTGTGCCAGGCTTTAGCACAGCAGCTTAAACCACCAGCTGCAGTAACATCTTGTCAATCGAAGGTTGACAGTTCGAAGCCCGGGTCAGGGTGAGCTCCTGGCCTTTAGCCTAGCTTCTGCCTACCTAGCAGATCGAATGCAAAATGCAAGTAGATAAACAGGGACCGCTTAAAAGTGGGGAGGTATTTAGGCACTCATAAGGAAATGCCAGAAAAATGCTGGCGATTCGATTAAGGAGGAGGTTTATGAACAAAAAGCTTTTTTGGCAGGGAGATGGAGTGACAGCAGCACCTCCCCCCCCCCCCCCGGTGGCCAGAACCAAGTACAAGCCTCCAAGATGCCGAAGATGGGAAATGCCTATATATACCTCTATCTAAGTACAATTGTCTGTCTAGTCAGTGTATAAATGGCATTGAATGTTTTTCGTATATGTATGTTCTGTGATCCGCCCTGAATCCCCTTTGCGGTGAGAACGGTGGAATATAAATACTGTAAATAAATAAATATAAAGCCCTGGATGGATCCACATCTTTTTCTACTGAAGGATACAAAACTTCCAAGCATATTACTGCCAAATACTGAGAATCAAATAAATGACCCACTGCCCTTTTGCTGCTTGATTGCCACCACCACAGAGTTCAATTTGCACAGTTGTTTTAGGGGTTTTATGTTTGATTTGTGTATCCCAAATAAAAATTGTCCAGTTTTAGGCCTATGTTTCTTTTCCAAGCTAATTTCATAAATTCATTATTGTTGCTTTATTATAAAGATTACAATAAACATTTAAGGACAGCTTAAGTGACAAGGTAACAATAATGTTATTGATGAAACTTGCTCATGTCATGTGTATAACAGGAATCCTTACATTCCTAGTTGTGGTTTCCAGAAAGTTAGCATTTAAAAAAGATTTTGAAGGAATATATAGAGGAGAGTGCAGTCTGTCTTTTTGCACTGCATGGAAAGCGAGGTTCACCTTCATTTCTGTTTTTAGAGGATATGAGAAAAGTTTAACAGCATACTTTGTTTTTTAGCTTCAGAACTGAGACATCAATTCTTGTAACAGAATGTTCTGAAGCATGTCGATGGTGACTGCAGAACCCATTCAGCATTTATTCAGGCAGAGTGTCACTAGCTTGACCGGTCTGAATGGGGCTATTCATTTCTGAAAACAAGAAGCAACTCTACTATCATGGTTCTAAATTAAAGACAGCAAAAATGGTGCTTAGTAAATATTTCACCTACATCCAAATAATACAAATTTACCAATAACATCGGCTAGAAATACTATCTAGGGTCTTTAAAGATAAAAGATTGTAAATTATAATTGCTTGCTCTCTGCAACCTTTGTATATGAGCATTACACAGTAAACATGGCAGTTTTAATAGCTTCTCTCTTTGCAATGCCACAACTTTTGTCTTCCGCTCTGCCAAATATTATCATTAAGTCTTCACTGATGTTGCCACTTCTGTGTATACATAACATTTGAACTAATAATCAATTAACTTACTGGATGGTATATCCAACAAATCCCATGGCGAATGTTATCCTTGTATTGCCCTTTGAATATCAATCGTCCATCAGGATCGTACTCCTGTGCTGGCCCATTCAGTTCGCCATCCATATAGGTGCCATGGAGAGCCCCTCCGTCTTCATAATTGTACACTCCTTGGCCTTGCAGACCATCATCAACATAATATCCTTCTAGAGTGCTGGTAAAGGTGAAGAAAGAAGGTAGTGCACAAGGAAATTTATTATTTGATCCATTTTGAAAAAAGTGTTCAAAACCTAGCTAAATGGTTTATGGACTAATCGTGAAAAAAGTCTCCCTGCTATAAAGACCTTCCTTGATTCAGAGATCTTGCAAGCTTGGCTACCATCTCAGGCCAAGAGGTGACTGACCACAGTTCCTTCTTGGCATCATTGCCAAATCTTTCTGAATCCCTCTTTGGCTTCTTTTTCATTTAAAGTTTATTGTCTTTTTGACAGACATTTAATACTTCACATTTGACTAATACTACCTCTAAATATATTGTGGATCATCTGTTTTGATTTCTTTATCAGTAGCAATGTTTTCAAAATGATTGTGTGTGCATATATCTCATATTCTGAAACCAGGAGCCCCCGATGGCGTAGTGGGTTAAAGCCTTGTAACTTGAAGGTTGGGTTGCTGACCTGAAGGCTGCCAGGTTCGAATCCAACCTGGGGAGAGCACAGATGAGTTCCCTCTATCAGCTCTACCTCCATGCGGAGACATGAGAGAAGCCTCCCACAAGGATGGTAAAAACATCAAAAAAAACAACAAAACACCTGGGCAACATCTGTTGGGGCCAAAGAAGGTCAGAGTGAAATTCCACTCCTGTTTTACTCATGGGCTTCCCACAGGTAACTGGTCAGCCACTGTACAAACAGAATGCTGGGCCAGACAAACTTTTTGTCTAATCCAGCAAAAGTCTTCATGTTTTTCCATGTTCTCTAATCTGCAAGGACAATAAAGTAGACTTCTTCACATGGGTCCAACAACTAAACTTTTAGAAAACTGGGAAAAGGAACTATCCTTTATCAACATTTACATTTGTCAAATGATTGACATTTAATCTAATTTCAGTAAAGCATGAAGAAATAAAGAAATGAGGTGGTCGAAAAACTCAAAAGGGTGCAGTGCCAAGATTTTTCAGAAGAGGTAGAGTAATTGCTGTAAACAAGATCAGAGTAATGATTGCATCACAAGCAGGATGTGGGTTATAACATGTGTTTCCTCTTTTGAGTGAATTGTAAAAACCTCAGTAAAATAAAGCTATAAAACTACTCAACGTATCATATAAACAAACAAAAGTTAAAAGAAAGAAGCAGCACACATAATATGCTTACCTTCCATCAAAGAAAAAGAACTTTCCACGGCCATTCTTTTCTCCGTGGACAAAGTTACCTTCAAATCTGTCTGTGGATGAATATGTGACTGTACAGAATCCATGTGGCATCCCATCATCATCAAGAGTTCCTTAAAAATAATTTCAAAAAGATTAGCAAGATCCATGCAATAGGTGTCAAAAGGGTCTTTACAAAAATACCTCCTTTCTGATGTAGACAAATTCGTATTACCCTTGTCAATCATGCTAGGTACTAGGCTTGCTCAAATAATTCGTTTTCCCCGTTAACCGTTATTAATTCGTTATTTTCGTTTGTTTTGAAGCAATATACGGCATTGGTTGTCCACACGTCTGGATATCGCGGTTTCGAATCGCGAGAGGCTGTTTTTCGTTATGTCGTCGTTTTTTTCGTTAGGAACAAAAAGCTTTTGCAAATCACCCAAACTCCCACCATTCAGGCCCTTTCCTTTTGCCCCTCAGCAAAAGGGGCGTCACGGGCTCAGCCAATGGGAGGGGGCGAGGGGGAAGGAGGCCGAGGAGGAGGAGGAAGACGGAGGGGGGAAATGGCCGCCGCCGCCTCGCCTCAGCTCAGGCCTGATACTCAGAGGTTTTGACGTCTGTGCGAAGCTAGGCAAGTGGGGTTTATATATCTGTGGAAGGTCCAGGGTGGGAGAAAGAACTCTTGTCTGTGGGAGGCAAGTGTGAATGTTGCAATTGGTCACCTTGATTAGCATTGAATAGCCTTGCAGCTTCAAAGCCTGGCTGCTTCCTACCTGGGGGAATCCTTTGTTGGGAGGTATTAGCTGGCCCTGATTGTTTCCTGTCTGGAATTCCCATTTTCTGGGTGTTGTTCTTTTACTGTCCTGATTTTAGCTTTTCTGTAGCTAAAAATGCATATAAAATTGATTCTATAGGGAGGATAAATGATTGGATTTCAACTCCTACAGCTTAGCTTTCTCTGCCAATAATGGTACCATATCAAACTAAACCTCCCAAGATTCTGTAGCAGTGAGCCATCTTGGATATTGTAAGGGATTTATTATTATTATTATTATTATTATTATTATTATTATTATTATTAGACCTTGCTCCCAGGAAGGTGCCTTCGCTGTGGCTCCCAACTTATCTATCTACCTTTCCACATATTCTCCACATTGTGTGTATGTGTATGTATATTATATATACATGAGCCCCGATGGCGAAGTGTGTTAAAGCACTGAGCTGCTGAACTTGCAGACCGAAAGGTCCCAGGTTCAAATCCCGGGAGCAGAGTGAGTGCCCGCTGTTAGCTCCAGCTTCTGCCAACCTAGCAGCTTGAAAACATGCCAATGTGAGTAGATCAATAGGTACCGCTGTGGCGGGAAGGTAATGGCACTCCATGTAGTCATGCCGGCCACATGACCTTGGAGGTGTCTATGGACAACACTGGCTCTTGGGCTTAGAAATGGAGATGAGCACCAACCCCCAGAGTCAGACATGACTGAACTTAACGTCAAGTGATACCTTTACCTTTACCTATATATACACACACACACACACACACACACACATTATGCAGGGACTATATATATATTATATATACACAGTATATATCACACACACACCAATTTAACAAAGTTTCAGCCACAAAAACAAAGTTTCTGAAGTAGAACAATGACTTTCACAGTAAAGACAACCCAATTTAACAGGAAATAAGACTTTCAAACCAGGAACAGATTTCTGCAATTATTAAAAATGGTTTATTATAAAAGCTATGAAAATTCGCCAAAAATCAGAGGATAAGGGAAACGTTCCAAATTTTGGTGAGCTATCAGTGTTAAATGTGTTCTACCACTGTACCAAGTTGGAAGAAGATCACTCAAAAAATGAGGGTGAGAGAGTCCTGTAAAGTCCTCTCCCTCTGTGCTGTTTTTGGGAATTGCGCATGCGCTCCGCCATTAACGAATTAATTTTGAAGATAACGAATTTTCATTAATTTCGAATTTTTTGGGGGGCCAAATTCGGAAATACCATCAGAAACGAAAAGCTGCCCCCCTCTAGTTTTGAAATGAGTTTAGAATCAAATTTTTCGTGGATCGATCAAGCCTACTAGGTACATCTGTAGGCAGCCAAAAGTCTTGTGAATGTGTATCATTTAAGACAGAGATGGGACTAAGGCGTCCCTCCAGATGTTGCAAGACTTTAGCTTCCAGCATTCCCCATTACTATCTATGCTACCTTGGGCTGCTGGGAGCTGCAGTCCAACAACACCTAAAGGACAGCACAATTCTCGTCCCTGATTTCAGCTGTATAAGTCAATACCAATCAATTGCACGCTATTTGATCTTCAGAGAGGTAAAAGCCAACACAAGTATGTTGGATCTTTGCCTCAAATTAAATGGTGTAAAGAGGGACTGTTTGGGTGGGTAAATGAAGTAATTAATACCTTTCTACAGCAAAGAAAAATTCTGATTCTGACTAATGGATGTAGTTACAAGATCACAGTTAATAAGTTCTAAATGCAGCTATAATGCATAGTTTCCAGCCTGTCTCCACTATTCTGTTTCTAGAGCACATATGGTATCCTCCCATCTTCAGAGGGTCATACATAAGATTATCTAGATTCATTGCAATTTGCCTTTAGACACTTATAGGACAGAAATGGCTTTGTTTGCTTTGATACAAAATCTTGACCAGGAGATGGGCTGAGAGGTTATATTCCTGCTGCGCCTTCTGGACCTCTCAATAGCATCTCAGTATCATCATTCTCTTGGGCTGCCTTGCTGAGATGGAACTTGGAGGAACCATTGTGCAATACTGCTGTACCCTTCAAGTAAAAGTAGCCTTTTCCATACAGGACTACTGTTTAGTGCCTTGGCTACTGGCCCAAGGAGTCTTCTGCTGGGAAAGGTTGTTTGGAATATCTGGGGGACAGAGCTATCAGTATGTAGATGATACTCAGCTCTATCTCTCTTCTTTCCTCCTCAATCCAAGGAAGCTGTTTGGCCTAAAACCCATGCCTGTCAACAATAAGGGATGGGACATGGGCAAACAAACTGAAGCGTCACCCAGATAAAATAGAATTTCAGCTGAATTTCAGATCAGGGAATAGGAATCAACCGGCATTGACTTGTGTTGTGTTCTGCATTATATTTATGATACATTCCTTCTGAAAACACATGGTTTCAATTTGAGTGTATTCCTAGACTCATTCTTGAGCCTGGATATTCATATTTTGATGGTGCCAAAGAGTGGCTAAGAGCGTATTTGCACAGTTAAATCAACTGCACCTGTTCCTAGGGACATCTGACTTAGCAACTGTGACACTTGTCTCAGTTACATCCCATTTGGATTACTATAAAGCTCTCTACATAGGTCTGTCTTTGAAGAGTTTTCAGAAACTTCAGCTGGTGCAAAGAGCAGCAGCCACGTTACTAATGTGCATTTAAAACACCTGTCTCACTGCCTTTCATTATCATTTCTTAGCCAAGTCAGACCATCACTAACATTACTAATGGGGTGGGAGTGATTAATTGGGACCAAATGAACCTCCTGCCACAGCAGTCTTATTAGCTGCTAATCTGTTTGGGGATACTGTTAAAAATGCTGATTATAAAGCCCCATATGGCCCAGGTTCCAGCTATCAGAGCAACTTTAAGATCTTTTGGGGAGATGCTTCTTTGGGTCCTATCACCTTTACAGGCATGTATAATGGAAACAGTGGGAGAGAGTGCTTCCAAACTCACTTCCTAAGACGGCCAGACTTGATTTTTTTTTTTGCTATCTTTTCACTGGTAGAGAAAGACCTTTCTATTACAGGAGATTTTTGTGAACTGATTGCCGTATAATCTTTTGCTTAATGTACGGCACAGCTGTGCTTCTGAATTACCCTTTTAAATGGTCCTAATTATATAGACAGGTTTTTTTTTTTTTTTAGGTAAGCAATGTCTACTCACGTATTTTTATTACAAGAATAAATTGTATAGGTATGATTTTGCGTGCACATACATGGTACAAAGGTAAGATGAATTTGATAAATCTAGAATGTGTTTTTTTTTTTGGGTGAAATATAAATTTATATATATATATATATATATATATATATATATATATATATACACATATATATACGTACATACAAATTGAGACATACAATCTTGATATTCCACATTTACGTTACCTGTAGTTCTCCCCGATCCCGCCACCTCCCCATTCTCGCCCATAAACTTATTCTTACATAATGTAAGGGTACAGAAATACTATATATATTTATATCCCCTCTCTCCCTCCCCCCCTCCCCCCTGAGAACAGTTTACTACTCTTTACCGTACTAATTATAGTTGTTCAATCATAAGGATAATCTTATTTAATTCCTTGTATTTGTCTTTCCCCTTTATCCTAGAGATAAGGCCCTTCCATTTTGCCTCCCAGGTCATCTTGGTTTGGCCCAACTTATAGTAGCTTTTCCTTTCGCTAATATAATCTTGAAGTAGATAATCGGCTAAATATTTATACCATGTTTTTATATCCCATTTTTTTTTATCCTTCCATCCTAGGGCAACTGAGGCTTTGATTGCATCTAACATATGTTTTATTATTTCCTCCCATTCTTTAAGTTCCCCATTGCCTTCTAATTTTTGAACAAAAAATTGTGTTTTATTCCATTCTATTTTCGTCCCCAATAGCTCTTTCATTTCCTTCTTAATTATATTATAGAATCTTTGAATTTTTTCGCATTCCCACCACATATGGGTATAGGTTCCAATTTTCCCACAATTATGCCAGCATTGTTTTGGGTGGGTTTCGGTTATATAAGCCAATTGTATAGGAGTTCTGTACCATTTTGTAAGTATCTTCAGTTGCATTTCCTTAATCTTTACATATTTTATTTTATTAATTGATTTTATCCATTTTTCTATTTCTCTCTCATTGCAATTCAAATCCTCCTTCCAGATTTCTATCAGGGTGTATTTTGTGTTATATTGTTTTTCCATGATTATTTTATATATGTATCCCATGATTCCTTTCTCCTTCTCTACTTTCCATTTTATTATTTTATCTAAGTCTGATTCTGGAGTCTCCTTATTCTTCCAATCTGTTATCTTTTTAGACAACCCTCCCCATTGTAGCCAATTGCCCTGTCCACATTTGTCTTTTATCTCCTCCCAATGTATAACTTTTCCGTCGGATTTAAGTAGGTCCTCAATCTTTGTTATTCCATAATTATATAGACAGTTTAATATTATTATAACCTTACTTTTTGCATGATATTTAGCTAATTGTGATGGAATTTTTTAAATAAAAAAATCTTGTAATCTGCCTTGAATTCTAGTCTTGGAAAAAAGGCATGGTGTAACGATTTGAGCCACAAACTGGGAGATCAGGATTCAAAATCCTACTTGGCCATGGAAACCCACTGGGTGATTTAAGCAAGTCACATTTTCTCAGAAAAAGACAAGGGCAGAATTCTTAACAAATTCTGCCAAGAAAACACTGTGATAGATTCACCTTAGGATTACCAGAAGTCAGAAATGACTTTTGATACTTGTAAAAGTAAAGGACAGCATTCTTTCACTCATCTGTGCAATCCAAGCTATAATTTCGGACATATTGAACAGCGCAACACAGTTGTACATGATGCAGTGAATGTTATTATTCCCCTCAAGTCAACTCCATCTATCCATGGCCTCAGCTAAGCAAGGTTCAATTGCCACCATTGCATCAGATTAGGAATATAAATCCTTATTACACCTTCATAAGGAAAATGAATAATTATTCTCTGCTATATATTTCTCATGTCTTCATGTGCTGTGCAGAAATTATTTTTTGAAGAATTATTTTTGTTACAAAATGTATATATTCTGTGCAGAAAATGAGTGTCTGCACAGGCAATAGTGTTTTCTGTGCAAGAAACTGTGTTTTCTTGCACAGAAGAGGTGTCATAGTGGGTTTTTCCTTTTTGTCAAAAAATCATATATATTTGTCTGTAGAATATTTCCTCTGCAATAATTCAGGGTGTTCAATAATAAACATGGCTCCCTGACTCTTGGGAAACCCATTTTTTTGCCTGGAAATGGGGAATGTATAATTGCAAAGGCTGATTCCATTCTTTTTTTCTATTGTCATACTATTCTTTCTTCTGATGTCATACTTTATCTCCAAATAGAATGATTGTTCAGTTAAAAACTGACTGTTCAGTGAAAAACTGTGAGTACTATTGTTTTCTATATTTCCTTCCCTGCATCCCATGATGTCACATATAACCCAGAAATTCAGATCTGAATTCACTTGACATTTCTAGCTTCAAGTTATTTTGATCTTGTACACAGATCTTACATCCTCCCATAATTCATTTGGAAAAATATATTTTTAAAGTAATTCCTACTTCTTTTTGTAAGGAAATATTGGGAAGAATGTTTTCTTTAGGCAAAGGTTTTCCCCTGACTTTAAGTCTGGTCATGTCTGTCTCTGGCGGTTGGTGCTCATCTCCATTTCTAAGCCAAAGAGCCAGTGTTGTCTGTAGACGCCTCCAAGGTTACGTGGCCAGCATGACTGCATTGAGCACCATTATCTCTCCTTCGGAGAGGTACTTATTGATCTATTCACATTTTCATGTTTTCGAACTGCTAGGTTGGCAGAAACTGGGGCTAATAGCAGGAGCTCACTCCACTTCCCGGATTCAAACCACCGACCTTTTGGTCAGCAAGTTCAGCAGCTCAGTGGTTTAACCTGCTGCGACAGTCGAAGCTACTATGCTTTCTTAAGTCAGGCCAAATATCTGTCCTCAGTGTTTGTGACCTAGACCAAGAGTAATGGCTCTTTTACAAATTCAGGGAACAGAGAACACTAGTACTTGGCTGATCTGAAAGCATGAGAGTGACACAAGCTATTCAAGGAAGCATAAATGTGGTAACTGTCAGTCTTCAGGCAAAGTTCACTTGCAACTTTATAGCCAGTCAGCTTGTTGAACAGAAGGTGACGTTTGTCCCACGTAAAATCTCTCTCTGCTCATCATTTGTTTTATTTTTCAGTTGGGTGTGATATGGCATGAGGCTAAGGGAATGAAGAGAGTACAGTCGGCCACACCATTCATTCTGCATTGCTGGATTCCACCATCCATGGCTTGAAAATATTTTATAAAAAGAATCCAAAATGGAAAGCTCGATTTTACCACTTATATAGAAGGGGCACCTTTTCAATATGCCGTTATATATAATGGGACTTTAGCATCCACAGATAGTCCACGATAGTCTGTTTGGTTTAGTTAGTATGAAAGCTGACTGGCACAACCTGGGGATCACAACCAGACATCTGCCCTTGCGCTTTGCTACTCTACTATTGAATATGCATGCCCAGTGTGGAATATATTTCACCACGTTAAAATAGTGGATGTGGCTGTTAATGAGACATGCTGCATTATCACAAGATGTCTACACCCCATACGGCTGGAGAAATTATACTGTTTAGCTGGCATTGCACCACCTGACATCTGCCGAGAAGCAGCCAGTAATGAAAGGACCAAGGCATTGACATCTTCAGCCCATCCTCTGTTCGGATATCACACACCAACACCTTAAATCAAGAAATAGTTTTCTAAGATCTACAGAGATACTTGCAGGAACACCTAAGCAAGCAAGAGTCCAAAAGTGGCAGGCTAAAACCCAGAATCTCAATCAGTGGCTGATGCCGGATGAGAGACTCCCTCTTGGGCACACAGAAGACGGGGCGACTTGGAGGGTGCTGAACAGACTGTGCTCTGATACACCAAGATGCAGAGCCAGCCTTAAGAAATGGGGCTACAAAGTGGAGTCTATAACATGCAAGTGTGGAGAAGAGCAGACCACAGACCACCTATTACAATGCAGTCTGAGACCTGCCACATGCACAATGGAGGACCTTCTTATAGCAACACCAGAGGCACTTCTAGTGACCAGCTACTGGTCAAAGGACATTTAGTATAATGTCAAGTTTTTAAAACTTTGTTTGTGTTTTCAAATACATTACAACTTGTACCCTCGGTTCGCTTCTGACACAATAAATAAATAAAGTTAGTGAATGGGGTTTAAGAAGTTGAATGGTTAAAGGAAATTTGAGGTGGTGTGAGCTAGGAAATAAGAGTAATAGATAATGAGACATGTTTGCATTAAATAATTTGTTATGTCCAAATTCTGTTAACAAAGTACAATTTTATATCATACAATATTGGGCTCCCAGGAGTGCTATGTTAAAAAGCCTGATTTAGTGCTTGTGGTTCCAGCAGGTAATAAATAGGAATTACAAAGTTAACAGAAGGTACACCTAAAAAGCAAAGCTCCCCTTCATATTTGTACATTGAAATTCCAGTGATGAAGTGTCATGGGACAAAAGAATTGTGTACATGTGCAAGGGAATGGATTTAATGCTGAACAGGGCAGAATACACTGTCCTGACCTGGATAGAGGCAGGTAAACCAAATAAAGTTTGCAGACTAGTGATCAGAACAATTCTACCTTGAAGTCTTCACTTAAAACATTTCAGTTTCAAATGGCTAAAGTGTCCTCATTAATGTTTATCTGAATAGTGGCACTCATATAACCATTAAGGGACACGGAATTCTATTTGCTTTTTCGCTGGCATATTTTATTTGGAAAGCCTTAGAAGGAATTTCCTAAAATATTTCTAAACTAGCACACATTGTGGAGTCCTGTGCCATTTATAGGCAACACCAGGCATGGGCAAACTTGGGCCCTCCAGGTGTTCAAACTACAGAAAGCCCAAACTACAAATCTAAGGATTCGGGAGGCTATAGTCATGTTGTGCTGCAATTGGGCAATGTGACAAAAACATAATACAAACATCTTGTTGATGATTTCCATGCTAAAAAAAAGCTAACATGCGTCACAATGCAGTTGAGCTTTGTCAAGTGAACCGTGTTAACACATACAGAAGATTTAATACTGAGTGAAAGAAACAATAGAATACAGAGCAGATTTTCAATGCAGTCATCTTATAAGAAAAGTGTACTTAATACTAGACCAAAGAGAGGTTCTGTTATTGACAATGTTAGATAGGCAACATAACAAACTCATCCACCCACTCACCCCACAAATGAAACAAGTCATACCAGTATATTATATGTTTCACCCATTTGCCACACCCCACTAAAATTGCTGATCCTTCAGTATTAAAATCCAAGCATGGAATTATTTCCACCATCAGCCTTCAAGTTCAGACATGTTTCCACCTCTTCCCACAATTTCACATTGTGACATATTTTAATATTTCTCATATAAAATATGCATCAATGCTGCTGACAGATGTTTCTGGAAGAATATCAACCATGAAAAAAAGGCAGGAAATTAAGAAACCAGGATAGGAAAGGTGGCCGCTTTAGTCATGCCTTTTTCCCTCTTTCATAATGCCCCAGATCTATAAATCAAGCAATGATAACATCATAAACCCTATACATTTCATTAAAGCCTTCCAGGTTGCTGAAGACATTTTTGACAATGCAATTATTCTGGTCCTAAGAAGCAAAGTGGCAGAGAAAGAGAGAGCCAGCAAGCATTTACAATAATCATGCTGCATAGAACAGAATAGAATCAGAGTTGGATGAGACCACAAGGGACATCCAGTCCAACCCTCTTTTGCAATGCAGGAACACATTATCAAATGGCCATCCAGACTGAACAGACCTGGACACGACATACTATTTGAGAACACAGAAATGCTGGACCACTCGAACAACCACCATGTCAGACTACACAGAGAAGCCATTGAAACCCACAAGCATGTGGACAATTTCAACAGAAAGGAGGAAACGATGAAAATGAACAAAATTGGGCTACCATTATTAAAAAAAACTCTAAAATCAAGACAGTAAATAGAGAATTACACTTAAAAAAACCCCAGAAGAATTCCAGACATAAATCAATCAGGGCCAGCTAACACCTCCCAACAGAGGATTCCCCCAGGTGGGAAGAAGCCAGACTTCGAAACTGCAGGGCCATTCAATGCTAATCAAGCTGGCCAATTGCACTATTCACACTTGCCTCAAGCAGACAAGAGTCCTTTCTCCCACCCTGGATCTTCCTCAGATATATAAACCCCATTTGCATAGTTTTCCAATATACCTCACAACCTCTGGGGATGCCTGCCATAGATGTGGGTGAAATGTCAAGAGAGAATGCTTCTGGAACATACAGCCCAGAAAACTCACAGCAACCCATCCAGACTTTGCTTCAAAACCTCCAGAGAAGGTGACTCCACCACACTCTTAACATCAGGAAGTTGTTCCTGATGTTTTGGTGTAACCTCTTTTCCTCCCACTTGAATCCATTGCTCCGGCAACAGTCTCTAGAGCAGCAGAAAAGATGCCTGCCCTCTCTTCCATGTGACATCCTTTCAAATATTTAAACATGGCTAGCTATCAGGTCCCATTTCAACTACTCTTCTCCAAGCGAAACATACAACCAGCTCCCTTAGCTGTTCCTGGAGATTTGGTAGTCTACAATCAACACTTTGTTCCCCCAAAGAAACTATGTAGCAGGCATGGGCAAACTTTGGCTCTCCAGGTATTTTGGACTTCAACTCTCACAATTCCTAACAGCTGAATTGTGAGAGTTGAAGTCCAAAACACCCAAAGAGCCAAAGTTTGCCCATGCCTGCTATATGCCAATTATGATGGAGCCAGTTGTCCAGGGGACGGCCCGGATGTTTTGATGTTTTCACCATCCTTGTGGGAGGCTTCTCTCATGTCCCTGCATGGAGCTGGAGCTAATACCTCCCAACAAAGGCTTCCCTCAGACAGGAAGCAACCAGGCTTTGAAGCTGCAGGGCTATTCCATGCTAATCAAGGTGACCAACTGCAACATTTACACCTGTCTGTTTCAGAGTTCTTTCTCCCACTCTGGACCTTCCACAGATATACAAACCTTCCTTGCATAGTTTTCCAACAGACCTCACAATCTCTGAGAATGCCTGCCATAAATGTGGGCGAAACGTCAGGAGAGTATATTTCTGGAACATGGCCATACAGCCCGGAAAACTCACAGCACCTCAGCCAATAGCTTCAGCATGTCCCCAATCATTCCAAATCCAAACCCTTCTTAGTTGTAGAGCAAAAAAGTATGTTTATTTTAATTTTTAACGTAACTTTCTCGTGTTTTATGTTGTTGGCACTATGTAGTGCCGTTTGTATGCCGCCTTGAGTCCCCCAAGGGGTTGAGAAAGGCGGGATATAAATATGGTAAATAAAATAAATAAATAAATAAATAAATAAAAAGAGTGGATCCGACTAAAAAACTAACTCTGGTCGGAAGCAAGGACCCGAGCGGGAGACACCTTCAGGCTCTCTCCAGTTTTTTGCCCGGGGAAAGGAGGAGGGAGGCTGGGCCAGCTCTATCCCCAGAGCCATGAGGCAACTTCGCCCTCCCTGGAGGCTGG
This sequence comes from Anolis carolinensis, assembly GCF_035594765.1. Taxonomy (NCBI): domain Eukaryota; kingdom Metazoa; phylum Chordata; class Lepidosauria; order Squamata; family Anolidae; genus Anolis; species Anolis carolinensis. Next base: position 43,841,564 of record NC_085845.1, read on the forward strand.
GCCGGCTTTAGCCGAGTGGCCTTATTTGGGGAACGGCTTCTCCTCCTCCTCCTCCTCCTTCCCGCGCCCCTAAGCAACAACACCCAGCGCGCACGGTGTCTTCCTTCCCTGCTAAGCAAAGAGCGGCGCGTTTCTGGCTGGGTTTTGGAGGGGAAAGGGGGAGAGGAGAGGAGCCAGGCCCCATGTTTCCCCCCAGCAAACTCCCGGGGGAGGAGCTCCTCTCTGCAGCCGCCACACGAGGGGCAGGCGAAGCCCCGAAAATGCCTCCAGCGCCCCCCCCCCCCCCCCACCAACCCTCCTCCTCCTGCTGCTGCTTCCTGCAGGCCCAGTGCGTACCCTCGACGGTCTCTTCCAGCGTCTCCTCGTCACTGTCCATGGCTCTCTTGCTCTCGAGGCCGCTTCCTCGGCGAGGAGGGATGGACGCGCTTGCCTGCCTGCTTGCTGGCTTGCCTCCTCTTCTCTCCTCTCCTCCTTCAGCGCTCGGCGCTTTGTTATAACAGCGGCAGCAGCTGATCCACTGACATCACCCGGGGCCGGGGCTCAGCCCTGACTGACAGCGCCGCGCGCAGCCCCAGCAGCCCCGCTCCGTCGGCCACGAGACGCTGCCCAGTGGCTCCACCCCGCAGGGCCATCCAGCCCAACCCCCTGCCATGCGGGAAAAGCACCCCCCAAGCCCCCCTTCCAGCCTCGGTTTCAAAGCCTCCAAGGATGGAGCTGCCACACTCCCAGGCAGAGAGTTCCAGGGCTGAACATCTTTCATACAGCCAGAAAGTTCTTCCTAATCTCCAAGAGGAATCTCTTTTCCTTCCATTTGAACTCACTGCTCCCAGTCCTCCTCTCCAGAGAGAACCCTTCTCCCTTTCCCTTTTGACATCCTTTCAAATATTTAAACATGGCTATCATGTCTCCTCTCAACTTTCTCTTCTGCAGGCTAAGCAGCTCCATCTTTTTCAGTTGCTCCTCCTAGGGCTGTAGCCAAGTATGTGTTAGGTGTTCACCCCTCTGAAATGTTTAAGTTTTTTTGGGAAAAAACCTTGGTTTACTCATGAATTTTAGCTAGTTAACCAAATCCTCATGAGTGTCCACTGAAGTTTATCTATCTTGACAGTCCACTAAAGTTTATTGATGGAGCCTGATTTCTAAATTATTTGACATTAAGGAACGACTCTTCTGAAGAGGCCCGTAGCCAGGATTTTGATTGGGGGGGGGGGGGGGCTGAGTCTGAGTGAGAGAGGATCTACCCTAGCAAACCTTTTGTATTGTTATCCCAATAACCCCATGCTCTCTTCATGGTTGAAAACGATCTTCCCACACTACATGCCGTTACTGGTAGAGTAGCTAACACAGTCAAAAGGAAAATTATTGACCAATAGTAGGTTTTGTCACACAGTTCCAACACTTTAAGTACCTCAGTATCTTTCTTAATTGATGGTGTAATATTACACTACATTATGTACTCAGCCTTGATGGAATCAAGTGCTGCGTTATCTTCAAAGTATTCTGTCAGGTGTTCCATATGGTGAACTTTGTCTAGACCTGAAAACCCAGGGAGGAGAACCAAGAAACTGGTTAAAATGTCTTCATTTGACATGAACCTTTCAGTAATGTTCTGTATGATACAGGCTCTAAATTACATATTGTGCCTTTGGAGGCAGCATATTAGTAGCATAACCAACTTCATTTTAATGTAGAAGAACTGTTTGATGATAATAATAATAATAATAATAATAATAATAATAATAATAATAATAATAATAATAATATAAGCAGGGCATTGAACCAAGCCAACACTGGATCTGGACCAAACTTGGCACATAGAGCCAATGTGCCCAACAGTGCATACAGGCAGGGATTGGGGAATGATTGCCCTTTTCAAATGGTAGTTGTTGTTTACCTGGATCCAGAGAGTCCCAGAAGGCAGCCGACGGGCTCGACGCACACCACCCCCAGCCACGAGTGTGGCAAGACTTCAATGCACAGGCATGAGTAAACCTGGTTTTTTTTTAACCTGAAAAATTTCAGGGGGTGGGGGGTTGAACTCCTTACTCCCCCCCCCCCCCGCTACATGCCTGACTCTTCATGATTCACTAAAAAAGTTTCAACTCCCCCCCTCCCACCGCTGCCGAAATGTTTTTTTGGCTATGGCCCTGGTTCCTAACCTGTTGTTCGTGGACCACAAGTGGTCCCCAAGAACTAAAATATGGTCCACAGGGCCTCGCTGCTATTACACCGTTGCAACAAGAGCGACTGGTCTCATGAAATCCTCTTATAGTACCAAGGCAACGGGGATGTCCGGAGGGAAGAAGCTGACTACTCACGAAAGGCATGACAACAAGCCTCCTGACTGCTGCTTTCCCTCCTCCCTCTCCCTGAGTGGAGCTGTTCCATGTGGTGTCTGGAAGTGGGGGCACTTTGGTGTCTTCGTTTTTAGGCCTGCTCCTGGGGTTATTTGGGGTGCTGATTCAGAAATTGCATTGGATAGACCACATCAACTCTAGATTATTAAATCCAGTTTTCTGTGGGTGAGCAGATGGTGACTACTGGATGGCATATGTTCTGTTATGATTGAGCCTCATGGCTCTGTTACTGACAGACGTGGGCGTAAGACTCCTCGAGAGTCAGACACTCTCGAGGAGCGAGAGAGAAAAAGACTGCGAGACATATTTGCAGCACCGTCTGACGAAGAGTCTTTCGAGGGGTTTACGGAGAGAATGGAGGAGGGGCTGGTTAGCTCGGAGGAGGATGAGATGGATTGGACTCGGGTAAGGGAGGAATTGGGTGCCACTGGCCATGATGGGATAGAAGATGAATGGGGACCTTCAGGATTAGACCCATGGCTTAGCTGGAGGGATGGGACGGGATCCACAGCTGGAGATGCTGTTGGGCGTAGTCAGAGGTGTTCCAGCTCTGACGAGGAAAGTGATGAGGAAACGCCCGGGTTAAGGAGGACAGCTGACAGTGATGAGGATTTGTAACTGGCATAAAATGGGGCTTGGGAGCAATTGCAAATTGCGTTGGGCAAGGTAATCTGGACAAACGCTTGGGATCTGTGTGTGTGGGACGCTTTCCTGAAGACTGGTGTGTTTTCCTGTGCTGAGACGTAAGTGGTTTTGGAATTCAGGGTCAGACGGCGGGAGGAATTGTGTGGGCATTTGTTTGTGCAAACCTGTGCTTACTCTTATTAGCTTGACCTTCCGTCGTCTTCTTGACGGACGCCATCTCCTGCTTTGAGAACTCGGACTGAACTGACCACGGCTTGTCTTCCCCCCTTCTTGGACTTGGAAAAACTACAAACGTCTGCTTCTGGCTTTGATCTACGGAACGGAACTGGTCTACTCTACTGCTACAATCCTTGGCTGATCTGCTCGTGTTGGAAATCCTGTCTGCTGTGTGTGTGTGGGAGCGACGCAAGTTACTCTAAGCACAGTGTTGGCAGCAGAGAGGAATCTGCTGCCAATTAGTTGCATTCTTTGTATCTTTTGTTCCTTGGCTTTCGTTTGTTTACCTCCAGGCTGAAGCAAGCAGTTTGTTTTTACCCGGATTAAACTCCGGTTTAATCCGGTTTATCTTTTGAACATTTACTTTTGTCCCTTTTTGCTCCTAAAGGCAAATACTGCCTGGCCCTTGTGTTTTACGGGCATTTTTTGAGTTCTGTAATCTAATAAACTCTGTTACTTTGAATCTTGTGGCGTTCTGTCCTTGACATGTTCTGTATCAGTTTTCTCAATCAGCACCCCAGATAATCAAACCAAAGCCAAAGTTTACCAAAAACTGATTTGTAACCCTTTTGGTACTAATGTTGGAGAGTGGGCCCTGGTCAAAGTGGTTCCTGGTCAAAAAAAGGCTGGGAACCACTGTCCTAGGGTATGGTTTCCTACCTCATCCTCCTCTGGACATGTTCTAGCCTGTCAACATTCTTCTTGAATTGTGGTGCCTGGAACTGGACTGTGTTATTCCAGGTGGGGCCTGGCCAAAGCAAAATAGAGGGGCGCCATGGCTTCCTTTGAGACCTTATCACAATCATGGTGGGATTCTCCACACATCATGGTGAATCTGTAGGGTCCCATGCCCCACAGCACTCAACGTACCTGGAATCCCATCCCACGGAGGAAACACCTCCCCCTGGCTTCCCCGCCATTGTTGCCACCACAGTGGTGTACGCCACTTCCTCCCCCTTTTTGCCATGGAGCCCCATCATTTAAATCATAGTTAAAATGTGTATTAAATAGTTTCTTTGGGGAAGATAAACAATCAGGCCTCATAAAGTGCAATAGCAATAAGTAGTGTGTAAGTATAAAATCTCAAAATATAAAATATAAATGTAAAAGTGGCTCTGCAAATGTTTAAACCCTTGACAGGACATCGGTAGGGAAGGAGGGGGTTTCATTAATCATCAATCTCTCATCAATGACTCATCAATGATGAGGTTGTTGATCTAGACCAGGGGTCCCCAAACTAAGGCCCGGGGGCCAGATGTGGCCCTCCAAGGTCATTTACCTGGCCCCCATCCTCAGTTTTATAATATAATATTTTTGTATTAGTTTTAATAATATAATATATTGTATATACATATAATATTGATAATAATATTATGTTATACAATATAATACTAATAATAATACCATATAATAATATTAATTATACGTTATATATTATATCTATATATATAAAAGAGTAATGGCATCAGGGCAGCAGACAAAACAACAAAACTACAGGCCCTCCAACCTCGAAATTTGACAACACAACCCATCATTCACAGCTCTAGGTTGATACAACAAAAAGAAAAGAAAAATAAAGTCCTAATTACAGGGAGAGGAATAATAGTTTTTATCCAATTACTGCCAGTTTGAAGGCTAAGCTCTGCCCACTTGGTCTCCTAGCAACCTACTCAGCCCAGGGGACAGGCACAGTTAGGCCTCACTTAGGCCTCTTCCACAGATTATCAGATTTTAACTGGATTATATGGCAGTGTAGACTCAAGGCCCTTCCACACAGCTATATAACCCATTTAGAATCTTATATTATCTGCTTTGAACTGGATTATCTTGACTCCACACTGCCATATAATCCACTTCAGTGTGCATACTAAACATATAGACAACCATACAACAGACATTCAATACCACCACTACCTCAACAATTTCTCACCAACACCACCAGACAACGCCACAGCAACGCGTGGCCAGGCACAGCTAGTATATTATATAACATGTAATAGTATAGTGGTATTGTTCAATATAGAATTATATAATGCTAATATTGTGCTATGCTAATAATATAATATATTGTATGTACATATAGCTGCTCTGAGTCCCCTTCAGGGTGAGAAGGGTGGGATATAAATGTAGTAAATAAATGCAGTAAATAAATAATTAATTTTAGACTTAGGCTCGGCCAAAGTCTGAAATGACTTGAAGTCACACAACAACAACAATCCTAATTAACTTGACTATTTCATTGGCCAGTAGCAGGCCCACACCTTCCATTGAAATCCTGATAGGTTTATGTTGGTTAAAATTGTTTTCATTTTTAAATATTGTATTATTCTTTCGTTGTTGTTGTTGTTGTTGTTGTTGTTTCACTACAAATAAGACATGTGCAGTATGCATAGGAATTTGTATTTTTTTTTTCAAATGATAATTTGGCCCCACAACAGTCTGAAGGATTGTGGACCGGCCCTCTGCTTCAAAAGTTTGAGGACCCCTGATCTAGACCATTGGTTCCCAACCTTTCGGCTTCCAGATGTTTTGGACTTCAGCTCCCAAAGTTCCTAACAGCTGTTAAACTGGCTGGGATTTCTGGGAGTTGCCAAAACACCTGAAGGCCCAAAAGTTGGGAACCATTGATATAGATGCTATACTTTTGATACAGTCCAAAATCCCATTGGCCTTTTTTTGCTGCTGCATCACATTGCTGGCTCATATTCAACTTGGGGTCCACTATGTAAGATTACAACTCTTTGTAGACAACAGCTCTCATGACCTGTTATATGAAGTCATGGGAGCTATTGTCTTATCAGTTAAGTAGTGTTGGTACCTCACCAAACAATTTCATAGGATTGAGCCATGGCAAAGTGGGACCAAACTGCATTCATCCCACAGTGTAGAGCACAGTTTTCCAAACCTTTCATATCAGTGACACGCTATGCCATTTCACAACATAGTAATTCAGTCTTACTAACAAACACCTTATAAGAGATACATCCACATACATAAATTGTAATAATGAAATGTAAGGGAACACAACATAGATCATGAAAAGCTATATTTTAAAAAATACACCTATATACTGCAGCTGATTAAAATGTCATGGTACGCAATTCGAAAAGAGTGAGCTTGTTTTCTGCACTTCCAGAGACCAGGACTCAAACCACATTAAATTACAAAAATTAGATTTTTTAAAAATTAAACATTAGGGAGAACTTCTTGATAGTGGGAATTATTGGATATTGAAATAGACTTCCTTGAAAAGAGATGCCCTCTCCTTCATTGGAGGGTTTTTAAACAGCGGTTGCATCTCTGCCTCTTGGTGTACTCTAGCAATAGGTTCCTGCATTGGCAAGGAATGGGACTGGGTGGCTCTTGGGGTTCCTTCCAACTTTTATGATTGTATTTATGCTCCGAGATAATTCTCACATGACTTCAGTGGATAAGTATGTAATCTTTAGTCTTAAATGGTTAATATCAACCACTTCCACACTTCATTTCAGTATCAGTAATTCTAGCAAAGCATTTTAATGAATGCTGAAAAATGCTGGAAAACCTTTAATGCTTCACTATAGAAAGTAAAATTGGATCAGGTCACACCACTGACACAATTAATGTTATTGAAGTCATGTGTTACATTGTTGGAGTTTTTAATGCATTTAATAAAAACACAAAGGGAAGAGGAAATGAAACATTTGAAAGGTCAATACAACCACCGAGGTTCTGAAATCCAACCTTCTGCAGCATAGAGATGAGAGAATAAGCCTCCCAAAGGTGAAGTCATGTGAAGTCATTTTCTTTATTAGATATCAAAAGTGGGAAAGTACAGGTGTCATACATTATGTCTAAACCTTGCTCTTCTTTCAAAGGAACACTTTACACCATGACAACACTGCAAGGAAGGTCAGGGAGAGAGGCCATGGATTAGCTGGAACTTCTGGAAGATAATGTCAAGCCATGTGAATGAGTCTTAAAACCCCTTGGACTCCATTCATTCTTCTCCTTCACCTTCCCTGGGATGGCTGGTGGATCTGATGCTGTGGAAGCACTGAAATGACACTTGGTTTTGTGGCTGTTTCTCCCTCCATTGCTCTGAATTGCATGGGACCGCTCTGAGTGCTAGATTTGACTCCATGAGATTTTAATAACAATGAAACAAATAAAATAAATACATCTCACTTTTTTAAAAGTATAGGACAAAATGTGCCTGTTAAAGCCCTTTCTAAATGAACAGTCTTTATTTTTATTTTCAAAAGCAAGTGCCCTAGTCCAGCTGTTTTCAGTTATACATTTTACAACAGCCAAGAAGCTATGACACATGGTTTATGGAAAACCCCTAATCTGTGCCAGTTACAAATATTGCTTCATTTCCCCTTCAGTGATGCTTTTATCTGGTAGTCCAAATTCCCATCAAAAATAAAACCAAGCAATACAGTTGAAGAAGAGCTTAAGTTCCCCACTTTTCTCTCTGCCTATACAAAGCACAATTACTGTCAACTGCAGTACAGCAAAGGTACTTTAGTTCATAGGAGGAGATAAATTCATTGCTTACTTCTGCTTGGGAAGTTGTGCTGGCCACATAAAAAACTGATGAGAAAGACTTTTGTGCAACATTAGCTTTACCTGCTCTGGAGTTTACAGAATATAACCTGTTTGAGAAAGCCCTTTCCTTTCCCAATTGGGTAGACAAACAGAATAGGAAAAGAGTGGGGCATGTTGCAATTCTCCAACTCTTCTGATTTGGCAGGGACAATCCTGATTAATCCTTTGTCACCCCATATTTTCATTTGTTTTTAAAATGTTCCAGTTCCTCTCTCTTCCCACTTCCCCCTTTTGTCCTAGCTGGTTTACTTAGTGCAAAGTGAGTTAAACGTGCAAAAGTAATTCGGATTTGATTCACTCGATGAGGAGAGAGATCATGATGTGGAATCTTGCCCTTCTTAATAGACCCAGACAAAAGCAAACTGCTACAGCCCCTCTTAGCTTGTGTGTTCTTCCTTAACTTTTGACATCTTGACTTCACTCTCATGTTCCTTGGGGTGCATCTACACTGTAAAATTAATGCAGTTTGGCACCACCTTAACTGCCATGCTACGAAACCATGGGAGATGTAGTTGTGTGAAGCACTAGCACTCTTTGAAACAGAAAACTAAAGAGCTTGTAAAACTACAGCTGTCAGAATCCCATAGCACTGAGCCATAGCAGTTAAAGTGGCATCAAACTACATTAATTCTACAGTGTAGATGCACCAAGTATCATATAGTCACAGTTTTCATCTGTGAAATGTTGAAGGATATGCTGCTGCACCCCAGCTGGCAATAAGTCCCAGATATGTGGGAGTTACAGCTAAAAAGGCCCCCTCTTGTGCCCAACCAATCTGCTAATTCTTGTAAAGAGGAATATACATCAGGTTGCATCTGATTATGTAGGTGTAAACCATTTGAAAAATTAGAAGACATTTATTTCTTGAGAGGAGAGCAATGGCCAATCTTGATAAAATTGTGAAGAGTAGAGACATCACACTGGCAACGAAGGTCTGCACAGTTAAAGCAATGGTATTCCCTGTAGTAACCTATGGATGTGAGAGCTGGACCATAAGAAAGGCTGAGCGAAGGAAGAGAGACACTTTTGAACTGTGGTGTTGGAGGAAAATTCTGCGAGTGCCTTGGACCGCAAGAAGATACAACAAGTCCATATTCCAGGAAATAATGCCCAACTGCTCACTGGAGGAAAGGATAGTAAAGGTAAAGGTGAAGTACTTTGGCCACATCATGAGAAGACAGGAAAGCTCAGAGAAGAGAATGATGCTGGGGAAAAAGTAAGAGGGGATGACCAAGGGCAAGATGGATGGATGGTATCCTTGAAGGGACTGGCTTGACCTTGAAGGAGCTGGGGGTGGTGACGGCTGACAGGGAGCTCTGGCATGGGCTAGTCCATGAGGTCACAAAGAGTCGGAAACATATTCCCAGGATCTGATTCCAGATTATTTGCTTATCCCAGATTACCTGGCAGTGTAGCCTCGTATAATCCAGTTCAAAGCAGATTATATGGGATCAGATTCTGGGATATAGGGCAGTGTACATCCAGCCTTAAACAATTAAGGTGAAAGTTATTTTAGCTATATCAAATGGTTTTGTTGTTTATTCTTTCAGTTGCTTCCGACTCTTCATGACCTCATGGACCATCCCACACCAGAGCTCCTTGTTGACCATAGTCTTGGGGAGCTACCTATGTATAGATTACTGTGACTAGGTGAATCTTGTCAAGTAAAGGCTGTAGTTTAGGCATGGGAAAACTTTGGCCCTCCAGTTGTTTTGGACTTCAACTCCCAGAAATCCCAGCCAGTTTACCACCTGTTAGGAATTGTGGGAGTTGAAGTCTAAAACACTTGGAGGGCCAAAGTTTGCCCATGCCTGCTGTAGTTGATGAATTGGTCAAAACCATTCCCAGACATTCAGAAGCAGGGGATCTACTTAGGGCATCAGCGAAAGGTGTGGACCCGAGTACTCCCAAACTACATACCTGCTCTTTCCCAGGGAAACCCCATCTAGATACAGTTTCAGGACCTGAAATCCAAAAAGCCTTCTCTTATTGGGGTTCACCTTCAGTTTACTGGTTGTCATCCAGCCCATTACATTATCTAAGCACTGGTCCTGCATCACCCAACCCTGATGACAAGGAGAGCTGAGTGTCATCAGCATACTGATGACTTCCCATCCCAAAATTCCAAATGACTTCATCCTGCAGCTTTATATAAATATTGAACAGCATTGAATAATAGCACCTCAAAGTTCAATGTCCATGGTGCTAAACAAGAGTCCCTCTATGCCAGTCTCTAAGACCAACCTTGCAGAGAGAAGTGTAACTATAACACCATGTGCTCATCTGCACTGATCACTTGGGAGGCAGGAGGGAGTCCCTACAGCCCGGACATGCTGCAGGGCAGCCATGCTAGGTGTCTCCCATGCCCCTGTGTCACCATGCTGAATACAGAAGGACTCTAATGCTGCACTTCCTAGTCTTAAATACCCATGAAGAGCACCATGGTTGAAGCTATCAAAAGATGTTGAGTGATCTTGGAGATGAACATCAGTGTCTATTGCTGCTTCTGTTCCATAACTACGTACGTCTGAAACTAGACTGGAAAATATCCAAATAATCAGTGACATTCAAACCTGTCTTAAGCTGGGATGTCCCAGTCTTCCATGAGAATGAAAACACAGAATCTAATTTTGGTGAAGCAAGCTTCTCATTTAAAGCACTGGGGGCCAAATCAACCCACAAGAAAGTATTCAGGATAAGCACAGCAGAGTCTCAGCTGCTGATTTCGCTGTTAACAAGGTGTTTCTTATCAATAATATGAGCATGAATAAAGGAGAAGAGCTTTGTGTATATACACATATACTCTGTGTAACTTACTTGGAGTAACAGGTTATAGGGTTGAGAACTTGAGGAAATTCTTTTTCATATTATAACTTCCAGTACCTTCCCACCCTAGGCATTTCACAGATATATAACCCCTACTTGCCTAGTTTCCAACAGACCTCACAACCTCTGAGGATGCCTGCCATAAATGTGGGTGAAATGTCAGTAGAGAATGTTTCTGAAACATGGCCATACAGCCCAGAAAATTTACAGCAACCCAAAATCTAAGAAGTTTTACTAGGCCAACAGTGTTATTATTTTTTAAAAAGAAAACATTTTGTGGTTATTCTGCTTTCGTAATTGGTTGATAACAGTTTTGGTGGCTTTGATTTGTATAGGGAGAGGACTCGAAGAGTAGTGTTTGATTCTTCCTGTATTCATTTATCAATGGCTTTGTATCCTGGTTTTTGTAATGTCATAATTTAAAATCCGAGATTGTAGTAACTTTTGTAAACTTGCAGTGGTTTCTGAGTTCATTTTCACCAACCTCTATGGCTATAGTTCTTTTTTTCTAGATTAAATCTGTCCTTAAATTGTCCATAAGCAAACCAATTAAGAATAAGAATACATTTATTATGATCAACAAATCAGACAAAACAAGTAGGACTGAACATACAATATCGATAATAAAATCACATATAAACAAACACTACAGGTAAACGTTCCCATAAATTTATGATGTCATTTTTTGCTGACAAGCGAGTGGTGAGGCACAAAAGCTGGCCACTCCCCACTACTGCTGCTGCTGCACTGTGTCTTTGGCATATTTATCTTGACTTCTCAGCAAAACCCTGTCAGACAAGGAAGACTAGCAGCACTGCTGCCATTGGCATAATCTCTTGCCTCACAGGAGCATGCAATCCCATCACTGTGGAAAAGCATTGCCATTGGTGGAAGGTCCACCTTAGAGTTGTCATAAATTGAAATTATTTGTAATCACAATAACAACTGTACTTCTGGCTATATACAACAGCTGGGTGTTAGAGTCTGGAAAAGTTAGGTATGCCTCTCAGAATCAGCATGCCCCCCCCCCCGCCCCCCATTCACACACATTGCATCTTTGTAGATAGCTTCATGATTCCCACATTGATCTATGGTTTGAATCTGTTTCAGAACTAGTGTTCAACTATGCCTTGAAAACTTTGGCTTAAACTATGCCCTGAAAACTTTGGCTACAGGCTGTGGGTTAAACCACTCACTGAAGGAAATCTGCTGAATGGAGGGTTGGCAGTTTGAAGCCACGAGTTGGGGTAAGCTCCTGCTGTTAGCCCTACCTTCTGCCAACCTACCAGTTTGAAAGTATGCAATGTAAGTAGATCAACAGGTACCAGTACCACCCCAACGGGAAGGTAAAAGGGCGCCCCATGGAGGCATGCAGACATGCCGGCAATATGATAGGAGATGTCTATGGACAGCAGGCTCCTTGGCATGGAAAAATGGAACAAGAGCACCTCCCCATGGCAGGAGTTGAGCATTGCGTTCAGACGCCAGAGATGGAAGGGGAAGGACTTTATCTTTTTCTGTGTATTGTATGTCGTTGTTATTCACTGTGTAAAAGGCATTGAATGTTTGCCATATATGTGTATACTGTAATCCTCTCTGAGTCCCTCCAGGGAGATAAAGCGGAATATAAATAAAGTGTACTATTACTACTGTATTATTAAAGCCTATCAAATACTATTGCTCAATTTCTACTCCAATTTGAAATGAAGTTTATATTTGGCAATACTCAGCTCAAGCTAAAAACTGGGTAAGTTGATAGTTTGGGCAGTAGTAAAGGAAGAAAGTCAAGATTTAATAAAAGATTTTCTATTAAGCGCGCGCGCGCGCACGCACGCACACACACACACACTTACATGTCTCTCACAGATCTGCTGTGGTGTTGACAGTGACAAATTACTTTAAGCAGCAAAGGAAAGCAAGTGTCCTTTACTCCCATTCTGCTAGGACTAAATTGTCAAGGAGCACTTCATAGGACAGTTGTCACCTATGTCTATGGCAAGAAGTAGACATTTATGCTGACTGGGCTGCTTGGATTTTTGGAAGGGTGGCTTCTTTCATTATGGACTGTGTGTAATGCTGTCATTCTGCCTCGTGTTGTCAGTTATGACATTTCATTTTACTCTGAGTCTTCCATTTCAGCTGCAGAAGCTTTTAATAGTTCCTTTGAAGATGCCAGGCACAGATGCAGGTGAAAAGTCAGGAGAAAATACTGCTAAAACATGGCCATACAGTTTAGAAACTACATAACACCCCAGTGATTCTGATTGTGAAAGCCTTCAATAATACAACCTTTAAATAGTTTATATCAAGAGTTTCATTTCAATAGAATTCTTTATTGACCAATTTTTTTTTAAATATGTTTTTATTGTAGATATCAGCGAAACAACAACAAAATCCATCAACATACACACCAATTACATATTCTCGGTAACATTACACTTGTTAGTTCCACTTTTATCTCCCACTTATATCCAGTAGTTTTTCACCTCTCCCCCCTCCCCCTCCCTCTGGGAACAGTACTTTCTTCCATTCAGATATTATTTTAATTGATCAATCGTAAGTAGAGAATGATTCAATTCTTTATATTTTCTTTGTCCTTTGACTCTATCTATCAATCTTCCCCATTTCAGATCCCAATTCTTTTTGATTCGGCCTGATATATATTTAGTTCTCCTTTCAAGGCTATAATCTTGAAGCATAAAATCAGCTAGGTATTCATACCATTTTTTAACTTCCCATTTTGTTTGTTCTTTCCAACCCAAGGCAACTGTTGCTTGAGCGGCAACTAACATGTATTTTATAATTTCCCCCCAGTCCTTAGTAATTTTATTCTTATCTAATTTCTGGATGAAGAATTCTTTATTTTTCAAAATCAATTTATGTCCTGTTAAATCTTCCATTTCCTTCTTTACCTTGTTATAAAATTTTTGCACTTTATCACATTCCCACCACATATGAATATATGAGCCAGTTATCCCACATCCGTGCCAACACAATTTTGTAGTTGTTTTAGTTATATAAGCCAATTGGATTGGGGTTCTATACCATTTAGTCAGTATTTTCCTTTGGGTTTCTCTTATCCTTATCTGCTTGATTTTTTTAATTGAGTTGATCCAGTATTCGATATCAGAGTCGTTAATATTCATGTCTTCTTTCCATATCTCGGCCAATGTTTGTTTCAATTTATATTGTTTTTCAATTAATATCTTATAAATAAAACCCATCAGGCCTTTTTCCTTTTCTAATTTCCATTTTAAAATTTGGTCAAAATCTGTTTCTGGACCTTCCTTTTTCTTCCAATTCATAATCCTTTGTTTCAGTCCACTCCAAAGAAGCCAGTTACTTTGCCCACAAATGTCTTTTATCATTTCCCAATCCTTGATTGTCCCATCTGGGTTTAAGAGGTCTTTTATCAATTTCATTCCATTTTGTTTAAAATTTGTTATCGCTTTACTAAATATCTGTTCCTTTTTATTATTTAAAAACTCTATTGGGAGTATATCTACTTTATTTATTGGCAGTTTACCTTGCCATTTTTTCCAACACTCCATGGATGAGATCATTGGCCCTCCTTTAATTTCTTTTAGAATTTTATTATCTACCCATCCTTTTAAACATAGGCAATTGTGCCATCCGTTTATTGTTTTTTCGATTCTGACCCATCTTCTTGAGTCATCAAAATCTAATTCAAACAATCTTGTTAGTTGACAGGCTTCATAATAGTCTTGTAGATTGGGTGCCCCCCATCCTCCATTCTGTTCTGAGGAATAGAATACTGAATTGGGAATTCTATTTTTATTTCTACCTGTTATCCAGGTTTTTATTGAGTTGTCCCATTTCTTAATTATTTTACTGGGGATACTATATGGAAGGGCTTGAAATAGGAATAGAAATTTGGGGAGAATCATCATTTTAACTATCTTAATTTTGTTTGATATATCCCAGTTCCGATTATTCCAATTACGAATTTGATTGTTTCCTTTTTCCATAAATGGTTATAATTTAATTGAATTATATTGTTTAAATTTTTGGGAATATAAACGCCTAAATATTTTAACTTCTTTTCTCCTAATCTTATCCCAGATATGGTCTGTATTTCTTTTAACTCTTTCCAAGATAGATTTTTATGTAAAATTTCTGATTTTTGGATATTAATGGCCAATCCTGACAGATTCTCAAATTTTTTTTACGGTCTGAATAACTTCTTTTATAGATTCCATTGGTGATCCCATTAAAACCATGGCATCATCCGCAAATAAATTAATTTTGATTAATTCCCTTGCAATTTTGAAACCTTTAATTTTGTCATCCTCCCTAATAAAATTTGCTAACGGTTCTATTGCCAAAGCAAATAGAATGGGGGAGAGTGGACAGCCTTGTTTAGTTCCACTATTAATCTTGATTATTCTTGTCCTGGTTCCATTTATAAGTAATTGTGCTAGGTTATCTTTGTAAAGTTCCTTAATTACTTCACAGAACTCTCTCCCCAGATTATATTCTTCACAGACTTGCTGAAGATAATGATGGTTGACCGTGTCGAACGCTTTGTAGACATCCAATTTTAATAACAACAGTTTTTCTTTTTCTCTAGTAGCTTGATTGATTACATTGAGTATATTTCTAATTGGGTCTGCGAGTCTTCTATTTTTAATAAAACCGTATTGGTCTTCCCCTATCAGTTTTGTGTATCCACATGAAGTCTGGGAATGTTTCCCCCATGGATACAGGGGATTATATTGTACACATCTCAGCAATGACTTGAACCCAAATCTCTCAAATTCTAGTCTAACATTCTAATTGTGCTGGTTCTTACAGTTCATGTCAGCTTGGATACTGTTATTTCTTTTTATTTTAAATGTAGGCATTCTTCAGTTCCCCTTTCCCCCCCCAAAGTTAAACCCATTAATTTTGAAGTCTTGGCATGAAGACTCAATTCACTGTGGCTTTCATTCCAAATATAAATAGGAAGTGTAAAGAAAAGCAGATTGAGATTCTTTTTACAGTTAATTAAGCTTTTCTTTCAACAGCTGTGTATCAATGCTAATTCTTTCCTCCGTTTTGCACAGCCTCTGTTCATTCCTAGCCAAATTAGCTCAGGGAGGGAGAGATAAAGATCACGATAATCTCTCACTTGGGGAAAAAGGAAATCCAAATTCAGAACTTGTGCAGCTCTGTGAGGGCATCTGGCCACCTGATGAACATGGCTTTGAGTCATTCATCAAACATTCTTGGAAAGACGATGAACAATTGTAATGGCTGTTCATGGAGAGAGAGTCACTTCTAGGAGATTAACTCTAATTGCTGGTTGGAAAGTGAATAGGCCTCTAAGATTCCCATCACATCAACAGACTGCCACTCATTTTGAGTGCCTTCCTTCGATGATGATAATTAAATGACATTGGTTGGCAACATTTGAAGAGCTCTTCTCCTCTTCCTTAGTAGTTGTATGCTTTCAAGTCACATATTGATGTATGGTAATCTCCTAGGCCTCAGAGGTAGTGTGCTGTTGCTTTCTTCTGAAATAGAGTCTACAGCACTTTGCATTCCGTGATATTCTCACATCCAAGTATTAACCAGGCCTGACCCAGCTTAGATTCCAGAATCAGATAGGATCTGGTGCCTTCTGTGTCTTCTTTACAATTCCCCAAACCTATAGCTGCATGTCAGAATAAAGAGAGCCAAAGGGGAGAGCTGTAGATATTCAAGGGTGTGTTCTCATTAAGGACCTCATCATACTAGAACTTGGAACCACTTTAAATCCACTTTAAATCCACTTTAGGGAGGGGTCTTTAAACAGCTCAGCCAGACAGTTCCTGGGCCTCACCAAACAACAAACCCCAGAATTCTGCAGGAGGCAGAAATTGGATTTAAAGCAGATTCGTGCTCTAGAATCTGCTTTAGAAGGAAACTGTTTCCATCTCTATTGGAAGTAGATCTTTTGTATAGTCTGCTGTTGTTGTTTGGGTCTTCAAATAACTTTCAGCTTATAGTGACTCTAAGTCAATGGTTCTCAACCTGTGGGTCCCCAGATGTTTTGGCCTTCAACTCACAGAAATCCTTACAGCTGGTAAACTAGCTGGGATTTCTGTGAGTTGTAGGACAAAACACATGGGGACCCACAGGTTGAGAATCACTGCCCTAAGATAAACCTAACACAGGGTTATCTTGGCAAGATGTGTCCAGGGGAGGTTTGCCTTTGAACTGACTTGCCCAAGATCCCAAGTGCATTTCCATGGCCAAAACTGCGACTGAGTTTTCAATCCACCATCTTTTGTAATGTAAAAATGTTTTATTATCAAGTAGTTGCGGCCAAGTACTATTTAGAAAGTTGAAACAGCTGGATACATTTACCTTTGAGATTATACTTATTGAGAGGCAAGAGAGAGATTTATTAAGAAGCAGTATCAAGCATACCTATAAATCTTGGAAAGGGTGTCACATAGATAATGGAGCATATTGGGATTTTTTTGCAACAGGGACCAAGAAATGGGTTCAGATTGAAGAAAATGGGTTTTGATTAAATATTAGGAAGAAGTCCCTTGTGGTGTGAGCTATGGAACAGTGTCACAGTATGCTTTGACCTTTTCTGCATCAGCATTTTTAAGGAGTTAGTTTTGAGAGATGCTGCTGATTGAGATCCCAGAAAAGATGAGGAAGAAGGAATCAGTTTCATGGCCACTGATTTTACTACAGACTTTGTGATGACATTTCCTAGATTTCTCATTCATTTTCCAAGAAACCTCAATAAACACTGTGGCTTACTGGAAGTACACAGAAGCATCTAGACTCCTGTATGGATTCTTCCTTCCTTTACTTTGTTAATGACAACATCATAAAAGACCTAAAGAGATCACAGAGTTCCACAAAATAACTTGGAGAATGAACTATGGAAAAGAAGAGACTGAGAAGCTCTTCATTGGCTGAATAGATCTGCATGAATTTGATACAGTCGAACATTGGCTGACCTAAGACATAAAGGTTTTCCCCTGACATTAAGTCTAGTCATGTCCAACCCTGGGGGTTGGGGCTCATCTCAATTTCTAAGCTGAAGAGCCGGTGTTGTCTGTAGACACCTCCAAGGTCATGTGGCAGACATGACTGCATGGAGTGCCGTTACCTCCCCACTTGAGCAGTACCTATTGATCTACTCATATTTGCATGTTTGTGAATTGCTAGGTTAGCAGAAGCTGGGGCTAACAGCGGGAGCTCACCCCACTCCCCGGATACCTGACATGCCTTTAGCAATAAGAAATCTATAGAGCTAAAGGTGGATTGATTCAATCAAGGGATTCTTGGCCCTAAGTGTTCAAGAACCAAGCAGGGCAATTGATGACTAGGGATCTTGGAGGTCTCTCACTCATGGGTTTGTCATAAGCCAAAGCCAACTTGACAGCAAATAACAAACAATAGCCTGTGGAAATGGAAGATATAGTAGTCGTAATAGAAATAAAGATGTTCTTGGATGGGTGTAAAGTCTTCCCTCACTACTTCGCGATTCGCTTTTCGCGGACTCGCTGTTTTGTGGCTTTTTAATAAACACTAAAAGAATAGTAAAGTAAATAATAATAGTGTTAAAGCGCTGAGCTGCTGAACTTGCGGACCGAAAGGTGCCAGGTTCAAATCCCAGGAGCGGAATGAGCGCCCGCTGTTAGCCCCAGCTCCTGCCAACCTAGCAGTTTGAAAGCACGCAAATGTGAGTAGACCAATAGGTACCTCTCCGGCGGGAAGGTAATGGTGCTCCATGCAGTCATGCTGGCCACATGACCTTGGAGGTGTCTACGGACAATGCCGGCTCTTCGGCTTAGAAATGGAGATGAGTACCAACCCCCAGAGTCGATCATGATTGGACTTAACGTCAGGAGAAACCTTTACCTTTTTATGGATCTGAAATATTTTGGAAGGATCTGCAGCAGCTATGTTGAAAGTGATGATCTGCAGCTCCCATCAAACCCACTCAGCTTGGCCAATGTTATGGGATTGTGGAGGTTGTACTCCAAACTTCCTGGAGGACCAAATGCTTCCGATTCTGTATTTTGAGGAGTTGTAGAAAGAATTTCTGTTGGTTTGCAACATCAAATGCAACAATTCTCTTTAAAACTTTTGAAAAGTGTATTAGAGCTCCACCTAGTGGCAACTACTTTAAAATAATTTTTCATATGTTCTATTGCAGGGGTCCTCAAACTTCTTAAGCAGTTCACTTCATAGTTCCCCAGACTGTTGGGGGGGGGGGGGGGGGGGGAGAGACTATAGTTTTAAAAAACATGAATGAATTCCTATGCACACTGCACATATCTTATTTGTAATGCTAAAAAAATGAAAGAAAAATGCAATATAGATTCCCTTATGAATAAAGAACAATTTAAACCAACATAAACTTACCAACATTTTAATGGGAAATGTGGGCCAACTTTTGGCTGATGAAATAGTCAAGTTAATTAGAATTGCTGTTATTGTGTGCCTTCAAGTTGTTTCAGACTTAGGGCAACCCCAAGTCTAAAGTCTAGAGCAGGGCTAGGTAAATGACATTGGAGGGCCACATCTGGCCCTTAGACCTTAGTTTGAGTTGTACTGTCTTGCCATTATTGCACACGCAAAAGGTTCCTTAAATTGCACAGTTTCTCTCTTTCTCTTTTCTTTGAATTCATTACCTCTTTCCCATATTCAAATCTAATGGGAGAATTGATGCTCCAAACATATTAAAAAAGCTGTTTTCTTAACATTCACTTTTCATTGCAATGAGACCTATATTTATAATTCTTTGTTTTTTCTTTTGCTTCTCTTACAAAGATATGACATAATACATAGTCTCAATCCAGAACTTTATTCAGGAACTGCTTCAGCAATTCTCTTCATTTCATTTATTTTCTTCTTTTGAGCAGTTCTTCTTCCAGAATGTCCTTCAGGATCAACATGTACACCAGTGGTTCTCAACTTGTGGGTCCCCAGATGTTTTGGCATTCAGCTCCCAGAAATCCTAACAGCTGGTAAACTGGCTGGGATTTCTGGGAGTTGTAGGCCAGAACAGCTGGGGACCCACAAGTTGAGAACCAGCCAGTTTACCAGCTGTTTACCAGTTGTTAGGATTTCTGGGAGCTGAATGCCAAAACATCTGGGGACCCACAGGTTGAGAACCACTGATGTACACAATGGAGCTGATTAACTAGCAAATAT
This sequence comes from Anolis carolinensis, assembly GCF_035594765.1. Lineage (NCBI taxonomy): Eukaryota > Metazoa > Chordata > Lepidosauria > Squamata > Anolidae > Anolis > Anolis carolinensis. The sequence continues at coordinate 43,861,369 of NC_085845.1, forward strand.
TTGGAATGTCCTTATCAAAAGCTACCCTCTCTGAAAAATTTTATTCTAAGCAGAAGTTCCTAATATGCAGGCAGCTTTGTGTATAGGACAACAGGAAGTTAATTAAGTATTTATACCCTTAAGGAGGAATAGATGAGAAAAGACAGGGGAAAAGTACTAGCTGCTTACTACCATGTTGATGAGCCACTGAATATATTCTAGGTTCCAGTCTGACTTTTAAAGGAGCTGTTCAAGGTGCTGGTGATATTTAAGTGAGAACATTCAACACTGAAAGTAGCTCTTTTACAGTTCAGGCTAAGACCTGAAATAAACTTCCTTCTTCTTGGCATGCAAACCACCACTGATAGGGAAATAAAAGATGTGTAATCTTACACCAATAATATGTTTTGGTTGATCAACAACTCCTATGCCAACTGTTTGTTCACTAGGAAAACTAGGAAAACTGGGTGAAGAAAAAAACACCCCTTTATACTGAACTAGAGGACCCATGACCTTCCAAATTTAATTTCAGGTTTTACAGACCTGGCCAGACTGAATAATGGTGAGGAATGATTGGAGCAGTAATTCATCAACATTATTCAGCCACAAAGGTTGTTCTCCAACTCTATAAAAAACTGACTAAACTGCTTTTTGTTGTTGTGTCTTGAAGTCATATCTGACTTAGGGCAACCCTAAAACAAACTATTACAAGGTGGTCTTGGCAAGAGTTTTTTAGAGGAAGATTCAAACCACCAACCTGTCTGTCAGCAGCCTTGTTTGCACAAGGGTTTAAACCACTGCACCATTAGGAGCTCCTCTTCAGGGAAGTTCCTGTTCGTTGGTTTTAATGCTGACAACAAATACTTCTGTTTTTCCCCACAGAAGTTGCAGAATAGAAGTGAATTTGGAACATAGCTATTCAGTTATGCCTTTCCTTGACATTTGGAATTTACCTTGTCATAAGGAGCCTCGGTGGCGAAGTATGTTAAAGCACTGAGCTGCTGAACTTGCAGACCGAAAGGTCCCAGGTTCAAACCCCGGGGGCGGTGTGAGCGGCCGCTGTTAGCTCCAGCTTCTGCCAACCTAGCAGTTCCAAAACATGCCAATGTGAGTAGATCGATAGGTACCGCTCCGGCGGGAAGGTAACGGCGCTCCATGCAGTCATGCCGGCCACATGACCTTGGAGGTGTCTACGGACAACGCTTTCTCTTCGGCTTAGAAATGGAGATGAGCACCAACCCCCAGAGTCAGACATGACTGGACATAACATCAGGGGAAACCTTTACCTACTAATGTCTTATTGGAATGATGTACTAAATAGAGATGTCTTTCATTGTGTTTGTTTTTATGCAAAAAGGGAAAATCTGTAATGTACCAAAAATAGTAATAGAATGTTTTTTTAGGGTTTTTTTTAGGTTTTAGGTTTTTTTATTTGAGAAGCCAAATCAAAGAATGTAAAATCTCTTGCCAGAAGTACAGAATATCCAATAAACTATTTATACAACATCATATAGGATAAATAAAGGACTGCCAATGGAAGGGAGAAATGTTCCTTATTGTTATTTACCATCCAGTCAATTTCAACTTATGGTAAACTGATGAATGAGGGACCTACAAGACAACTGTCATCCACTGCCCTGACCACATCTTTCAAACTTAGGGCTGTGGTGGTTTCTTCAATTGAAATAACCCACCCTTCCTCCTTTCTTCCTCCTTTCCTACTGCCTTCCACTTTACTGAGCAGTATTGACTTTTCCAATGGCTCACATAATCTCATGATATGTACAAGAACTGGATGAAAACTCTTACCTAAAAATCAATATCCCAAGAAGAAGTTGTCTGTTTTATATTGCTGTCTTTGGAACTGTAGGAATAAAACAGAGAAACTTTTGGGGTTATAGCACTCTAGGGAACTCATTCTGAAGTCTTATTATTGCTGTGACTTCCTACATTGGCAGTAGTATGCCCTTAGAAATTCATTCTTCAAACATTTAGGAAAGATTGAACTTTAGTCTACACGGGTCCCAAGTTCACTAAGGAAAAAAAAAGAGACATTCCCTGTGAATAATGTGTGAAGACATAAAATTCGGCAACGTCTGTGCTATTTTGTCGATTCTTTAGGTGCAATGAAATACTTTCTGTGGTAGGGCAGTAACCTAGAGAGTATTCATATGCCAGAATTATAACAGTTTGAAATGACTTTAACTGCCTATTTCCATCCTATGGAATCCTGTGATTTGTAGTTTGTTGTGATGCCAGAGCTCTCTGACTGAGAAAGGGGAATAGGTCACAAAACTATAAATCCCATAATCCCACAGCATCACGCAATTCATGTGGTATCAAACAGTGTGGATATAGCCCTAATCATGAAAAGCTTTAAAATGACCTATTGCTGATTCAATGATATAGTTTTCTTCAAAGTGCCCCTGGTCTTATGGCTTATGGCTGCCACTGGACCTCTAGGCTGCTGCATTGGTAGATATAAGTCATTTCAAATATGGTTGCAAGATTTCTTTCTGCTTTTGGTCAAATAGTTGTCCTTTATATCTTAGACACAGAGAGTATGACAATGAAACAGCTTATAGATATCGCAGAAATTAATATTCTGTCAAATATTTCCCTAGAAGCCTATGTAGAGCCATAGTGACTATCTTCTCAATATGAGTTAATGGCAAGAAAAGTTGCTGCTATCCTGGCCCCTCTTCTAAGGAAAACATCCATCAATACAGAAAGTTTGAGAGATTTATTCATTGTTTCACCAACAGTGTGGCTGATTCTACTAAAACAAAACTCTGTTATAGGGTCACCATAGGTTGGAGCTTACTTCAAGGAACATAACAACAAAGAAAGGATCTTACCAGCTTCCTCTGATAATAGAAACAATTGCTCTTACTTCAGAAGTTGGCTGGGCAGTACTATGATTGTGCGTGATCTCCACCCTCTCAGAAAGATAGATAGTGAGTATCAAAGCTGACCTGAAGCAAAGGACAAGATGGCACCCCTCCTTTTTGCCTGTGCAGAGGCCAACTGGACTGGAAGCTGAGCCTTCTTTTAAGATTTCAGATAGGATAGTGAAGTGGTGGAAATTTGTGGCCCATGAGACACATACCCTCACAGGTTCATCTATATCAGTGGTTCCCAACCTTTCTTTTGAGCAGGGCCCACTTTGACTAGAGCCCACTTGACCAGGGCCCACTTTGACCAGGGACCACGCTCCAACATTAGTACAAAAAGAGTTACAAATTAGTTTTTGGTCAACTTTCGATTCGTTTGATTATTTGAGGTGCTGATTCAGAAAATTGCACATCAGCTCTAGCTTCTGATACAGAATATATGCCATCTGCTCAACCACAAAAAAAATTATATTTAATAATCTAGAGCTGATGTGGTCTATCCAATGCAATGGTCAGCTCTGCAGAAAGAAGTGGGAATAAAATAAATAAATAAAGAGGAAGGAGGTTTGCAGACTGGATTTTCATTCTCACAGCCCACTGGTGGGCTGCGGCCGATGGGTTGAGAGCTACTGATCTATATAATGAGCACCAAGCCTCATATTAACAATTCACCAGAGAACAAGTGACCAGGTACATGATTCAGTCCTAAAGAAGGCTTTCCCTATTCCCTTTGTGGAATACCAGAAGTGGATTGTCAATAGCATCCACTGTTCATGGAAAGGGGAGATTGTGGCCTGGAATAGTGCCTGCAATCACAGGGACCTGTATCATATGCATTCCATTCCCATTGACTACAATTATTTATTTTCTGTACTGGAAGCTCTCTGTGGCTGACGGCTTTGTGGACCCAGTCCATTAAGCATCACTTTGACTAATACTGCTCTACCACATCTAAGGTGAAGGTAGCAGGTTAAGCTTGGGGAGGGGCAGGATGTTTTGTGACATACACAGCTCTGTGTTTGTCACACAACAGGTAACAGCCAGAAGGTGGCTTCTCCTTTACATCTACTACATGGTACATGGTAGAGTCTGACCTACTGAGTATCACATTGTAGTGCTGGCCTGGCTTGTAGTTCATTGCTGTGGCCCGGTTTAATGTACTATAAGCACAACACAATTTGGTTCTCACCATACATCAATCATTATACTTCATTTAATAGTTTGAGGGTTGTTTAATAGTTTAATAATAAAATTTAGTATGTTATAGAGACAAACTAGTTGTTAAAAAGAATTCACATTCCTTATAATAAAGTCTGTTTCCTTACCATTGACCCTCTTTTCTTCCTACACTGGGTTTTCCTCAGACATCAACAATCGGAATTACAAATTAAATGTGTGTTTAAACATAGTACCACAAAACAGTACAAGATATATGAATGAAGATAATAATGTGCCATGAAAAACATTATTCAATCATCATTTGAAAGATCATGTCTTCTGAACCTGGGCCAAAGGTTTACTCATAGAGGTTAGAATACTGGGCTAGGATTGAGGAAGTTCCCACATAGGTTGACTTGAGGTAAGTTATCTATCTCACACAGTTGTTCTGAGGAGAGGGATGGGAATGAAAATTAATGAACCGCTCAAGTCCTGCCGAAAGCCATAAAATGTATTTAAAACTTCTAAAGAATCGGGCTATTGGCATAGTGGAAAAGGAAAAAAGAAAATTAATAAAACCTGTCTTTTCCACTAGAGGGCTCAGTAAATCCATGTATCAATGCTTCTGGAACATGGCCACACAGCCCGAAAGACATACAACAACCCTGTGATCCCGGCCATGAAAGCCTTCGACAACACATTAAATCCATGTATATCCAGATTCTCTCTTCCTACAGTACTTTGTTGTTGTGTGCCTGCCTTCAAGTCATTTCTGACTTACAGAGACTCAAAGGAAAATCTATCACTGGGTTTTCTTGGCAAGATGTGTTCCTAGACCACTTCCTATCTGCGTGTGCTTTCAAATCTTACATTGACCTATAGCGACCCCATGAACTGGTATTCATTGGAGATCTCTCAGTATTCACCATGAAATTAGCCATTATGAAATTATGTTTTATCAGAAAATAGATGATTCTGAGGTGGGGTTATCTTTTAGCGGTACCTTTAAATGAATGTAGAGATTGAGCATTTTGACAATTTTGAGTTAATAAAAGAGAAAAGTAATAAAAATTTATTTTGAAATGAAAACTGAAAATGCATTACGGTAAGTAGAAAGTAAGTAAATACAGTAGAGTTTCACTTATCCAACATTCACTTATCCAATGTTCTGGATTATCCAACGTTGTAGACAACGTTTTCAACACATTATGATATTTTGGTGCTAAATTCATAAATACAGTAATTACTACGTAGCATTACTGCATATTGAACTACTTTTTCTGTCAAATTTGTTGTATAACATGATGTTTTGGTGCTTAATTTGTTAAAATCATAACCTAATTTGGTGTTTAATAGGCTTCTCCTTAATCTCTTCTAATTATCCAACATATTCGCTTATCCAACATTCTGCCGGCCCGTTTATGTTGGATAAGTGAGACTCTACTGTATCAGTAATAAAAATAAAGTTTCCAGAGCGATGTAATGTCACCCTGTCATATCTACTTAGTGTGCATGAAAATTCTGTTTCAGGTGAATGAAAAGTCCTCCATAATAGATGTGTTGAATACTGCAACCTTAAACAGTTGTTACTGGTTATCATGTGTCACTGAAACCAGGTGACTGTTCACAGATTTACTAAAAGACGGATATGCTTACAGTTTGTGCATCCTACTCTTCTCTGATTCCTACCCACTCTTTTCCTTTGCAAATTATTTTCTAGGAATTTAAATGTAGATCCTTTGGTTTTTTTTTAAAGAGGTATATCTGTATGGTATGATATATTGCATATGCACCTCTCTGTATCTTCACTGATCCTATTCAGGATTTGAAACACTTGTTTTCTAGTTTTCCCTTGCACCATGATTTTTAAAAAGGTGCTCCTGTACAGGAGAAAGGGTGTAGGCAGGAATAGGTGTGCTAAATCCTTCCCCTGCTAAACACTTTTCCACAGTACCTTGGTTATTTTATAGCTTAGGGAACGGAGCCTACTGAACAAGTACCCATGAATGATTCTGTGCCAGATAAACAGAAGCCGTGTCCAGTAAATCAGGATCCCATCTGGATAAACAGGGTTAGCTCTGGCAAAGTAGGATCAATTCAGTTGATCATGGTCACAGCCAAGTAAGGCAGTGTCAGACTCTGGATAATATACAGCAACAAGTTTTCCCTTGTAGGAAAAATGTTTATCTCAGTCAGTACTGCACACAACCAAGGCATCAAGAAGGCTGGCAGGTTCAGAATGGTCAGACTCACCATTCCTGCTTGATATGGCTGTAGCCTTTAAAAGGTCCATGGTTGTTTATATAGTTTCATAATGTTTCTATGTAGCTGAAAGACAGTAGAAGATGACTCTTCTACTGCGGAGCCAGCAACACGGCCAGTGATAGATACAATTCTGAAAATTGTATTTCAAAAAGGACCTTTTCCAAGCTGCAGACCTCAGATTTATGGGTGATATGAATAGGCGAGAGAGTCCTGCCAGTATCCCATTGGATTCTTCAGTTTTCTTGGGGTGCCCCTAATCCCATGGACTTGCCACTGAAGTCCTTTCTCTTAATTTGCCAGTTCCCTACTTTCATAATTCATATGTTGCAGGAAAGTAAATGGGAGGAAATTGTGGGAAAAGGAAATGTGTCAGAGAAGAAGGAGGTTTATATTTGATATGCCATCTTTTCAGTGATAATCCTAAGATTAACTGTATTAGATTCAATACATGGGTAAGGTCGGCTGTGTATTAAAACACAATTCACATTTTAAATAGGTGGTGGGGACCCTTTAGACTGTTTTGCATTTTAAAATCAGTTTTCAAAAATAGGAATTTAACATTGGACTTCCTTTGGCTTTGAGTTTTTATTCCTCCTTTTTTTTTTTTTTTTGCATTTTCTATTTGGGGTACTCATAAGCCCATGGACTTGACCAAAAATTGGCCTCTAGGCCCACTGCAGTTGCCACTACTGCAAGTAGCCCTTAGTGAGGCATACCACATCATCACAGGATGTCTACGCCCTACACCTCTGGAGAAATTATATTGTTTTGCCGGTATTGCACCACCTGACATCCGTCGGAAAGTAGCAGCCTGTAATGAAAGGACCAAGGCATTGACATCTCCAGCCCACCCTCTATTCAGATATCAGCCAGCATGCCAATGCCTTAAATCAAGATCCACAGAGATGCTTGCAGGAACACCTCAGCAGAACAGGCTGGGCTCTGGCACCATGAGATGGAGCCAGGAAATGGGGCTACAAAGTGGAGTCTACGACATGCGAGTGTGCAGAAGAGCAAACCACAGACCACCTACTACAATGCAGTCTGATCCCTGCCACGTGCACAATGGAGGACCTTCTCACAGTGACACCAGAGGCACTCCAAGTGGCCAGTTTCTGGTCAAAGGAAATCTAGTACAATACCAAGTTTTTAACTTTGTTTATCTTTTTAAATACATTATAACTGTATCCCCAATTTGCTTCTGACACGATAAATAAATACAGTAGTTGCCACTACAGTCCCTTATAAATAGTGCTCAAGACAGCTAATAAAAATGAAGCAAAAGATACACAGAAAATTATTTCTCAAACATGAAAGAAAATTGGTGAAACATCTATAAGAATAGTGTCCACTAGTTGAAACCAGTCAAAAGCCTCGTATTTTAAATAAAAATATCAGCTTAGAAGCCAAAAACTTGACTGAAGAAAATGGCTTTTCTGCATTATCTTGGTCTCTCTTCACAAGTTTTAGAAACTTCAAGCTGCCACCAGAAGTTTGTCTCTCACATTCCTGCTAAATGTAGGGTAGTGAGACAGAGAAAAGAGCAACTCCTCAGAATCTTAAAAACCTGAACGAATATGTAAAAAATATGGGAGAATGTCTGGTTTCACCTCATTAAGGTTTATAGTCTATAATCAACATTGGTCCCCAAAAGACACTATAAGCCTATGACGATAGAGTCAAATGCCCTTATCAGTAGACCACAGTCAATAGCTGTAGCTATTTTTCCAAGTTTCCAAGATTACATAGGATTTGGTGCCTTTAGGATATTTAGGCCAGGAATTGGAATTATCGGCACACTTGCCTGAGTTGCCAATACACCACTGAAACCTGGGCACCTAGGTTTGGTGCTAAAACCAAAAGAACCTCCAAATTGCAAACCATCCTGCCAGTGTAAATTGACTGTAAATTCAATTTTGATTTCAGCAGTACCTTTGTCTTGTGTGGATTAACTTTGCAGGGTTTGTTTTTTTCAGCCAGCCATTACTGACATAAAGCCAATTTCTAGTTCATACAACTTCCTTGGATTTGATGGGGAAGAAACGTAAAGTTGCATGTCATCAGCATACTGATGGCATCAAATCACAAAATCTCAGATGACTTTAACCATGTAAGATAGTGTTGTTTCCTGTCTTAACTGGAGAGTTGATGCAAAATCATATATAAATTGTTGGGGTTTCTTGGGTTCCTTCTGCCAGGGAATGATTATATTATCTGCATCAACTTGCATACTAATTCTCAATAAGCCAGAATTATCATTCCTTGATAAAATAAGGGGATAATAATAACCCACCTTTTAGGCCTTTGTGAAAACTTTTGAGATAATGTATGAAGAGATGCCTGCCTTCAGTGTAAATGCTTTTGCAATGTAGTTCTCAGAAATAAATGCCATTATATTCCATAGGACTTACTCCAAGATTAGAGAGCACAGAATTGTAGCCTGGGGGAAAATCATTCTAGATGGACCATTTAGAGCACATAAAATACATTATATGAGCATGGGACATTTATCATCAACTCAGTCATTTGTCTTCAGAGATATTACCTCTTTCCACAATCCAAATTGCATTTAATTCTTTGTCAACTGGAGAATGCGGCAAGTGCTGTGTAAAATATGGCTGTGTGAGTATTGCTGGCAGGTAATGGGCACTGCCTGGATTATGGCTTGCAATGAGTGACACAGCCCCTCTGCGCCCATGACATTTTGTGAACTTTTCAAAAATGTTTTTCTTTTAAACTGCGCATAGAACCCCTGCTGTGCTACTACAGCACTTTGGCAGCTCCTTAAGAAAACCCACAAAATCACAACAGCTTTCAGCTGAGAAGAATATGTATGATTGCCTGTGCAGTACTTCACCGTTTTAAGAAACTTTACTTGAAATTATGTTTACACATTTTTTCCTAACTGTGTGCCATTGCCATGGACAAAATCACAATAAAAATTCTTATCTAGACCTAACTACAAAGAGGAAGAAGAGTGGGAAGGTTTGCAAAGGACAGCATAGTTATGCCCTAGTGCAAAATCAACCTCCTCTACATCTTGTTCTTGTTGTTTGCCTTCAAGTCATTTCCAGTATAAGACAAACTTATCATGGGGTTTTCTTGGCAAGATTTGTTCAGAGGGGGTTTGCCTTTACTTTGTGGCTGAGAGAGTATCACTTGCACAACATAACTTGGTGGGTTTCCTTGGAAGAGCAGATATTTGGACCCTGTTTTCTAGAATTTTCAGGTCTCTTTCTACTTCTAAGAATTGTATATTGCTCTAGTGTAGTGGTTCCCAACATTTTTTTGACCAGGGACAACTTGACTAGGGACCACTTTGACCAGGGACCACTCCCCAACATTAGTACCAAAAGCGTTACGAATCAGTTTTTTGGTCAACTTTACATTCGGTTTGGTTATTTGGGGTGCTGATTCAGAAAATTGCATTTGATAGACCACATCAGCTCTATTTTTGATACGGAACATATGCTATCCAGTAGTCGCCATCCCAAGGAACAGGCCTAAAAAGGAAGACCCTAAGGCACTCCCGCTTCCAGGCAGCACATTGAATGGTTCTGCTCAGGGGGAGGGAGGAGGAGGAGCAGCAGTCAGGAGACTTGTGGGTAGTCAGCCTCTCCCCTCTCGACATCCTTGCTGCCTTGGCACTATAAGAGGGTTTCGCAAGACTAGTTGCTCTTGTTGCAACAGTGTAGTAATGGTGAAGCTGCGGACCATATTTTAGTTCTTGGGGACTGCTAGTGGTCCATGAACCACAGGTTGGGAACCACTGCTCTAGTGATTATGAGGCCAATTGGTAAGTACAAAAAAAGAAGGATTTAAAATCTAAGATATAGTTAGCCACCTGTAGCCACAGATCTGCATCTACAGTTTCAACCATCAGTGGCTTAAAATGTTCAAAACCAACACATTTCAAAGCTTAAGTGGCTGAGGGGGAAAAGGAAAGGGCCTGAGCCTGTTAGGAATGGTGGGAGTTGAAGTCCAAAACACCTGGAGAGAGGGCCCAAGTTGGCCCATGCCTGGTGTAGAACCACATAACGTGGTTCAATGCAGTTAAACAGTCTTACATGGGTCTACGCTGACCATATAATGCAGTTCAAAACTGTATCACAAGGCAGTGCAGATCCAGCCAAACTCTGCATAATTTGCCTGCAGTGTGACACGCAGGACATAGCTTCGGACGCCTGCGATCGAGGAGATCTGCGTCGTTTCAAATGGGGAAAGGTTGAACCAGATTGGTAGACGAGCCTCTTGTGGGATTAATAATTAATGCCCTTGCACACCCGAAGTGCATTTGCCTCTGCAATATTGTTTTCCTTGGGAGTGCCTACATCAGCAAGGCATCGCAATAGGCAAATGACTCATCAGAGAAGTGAGAAGGAGGTTGCTAGGCAACCCGGCTGGGCCCCGGATGGGAGGCCTGCTCCTATGTCATGGAACTGACATGCTTGATGGGCCTCTGGAATTCGAAAATACAATAATTTTATGAGGCAGGGGAGGCTGGAAGGGCGAGCATTCGTCACCGGGAAGGAGGAAAGTGTCTGGACAATAGGGCTGCTTTGAAGGAGAGCTGTAAGCCGATTAGGATGCCAAATATCTGGGAAGGAAAAAGAAGACGGCCAGAAAATGGTGAAGGAAGGAGAGGAACAAAATTAAAATCTCTGCATTAATTGTTGCAAAGTAGCAATCATTGTCTGGCATCGTGCTCAATATTTATGAAAGCATAAAACAAAATTAAAACCTTGTTCATTTTTGGGTTCGTATTTATGGTCGTCAATGAAAACAAGAATCCTAAACGAAGGGTTTCTAGGGCACTGCAAGTTGGGATGCTGAGAAATGATGGCTCCAGCACTTTCCCAGTCACAGGTCGCATTGAGAGAAGTAGTTGCAGCAGGGCTCTGGGTCTTTTTTCGCCAGTTGTCTGTCTTGATCTGCCCACAAGCATGGCATTCCCGGCTCCAGATCAACAGCATCCTAGAAACACTGGTTGAGGCACTGTCTGGTTTGAGAAGTAGATTTCAGGGTTGCATCGGCAGACAGAGCTTATTTATTTATCATGTCAGAAGCGAACCAAGGGTACAATTGTAATGTATTCAAAAACACAAAGTTTAAAAACTTGGCATTATATTAAATGTCCTTTGACCAGTTGCTGGCCACTTGGAGGGCCTCTGGTGTTGCTCTAAGAAGGTCCTCCATTGTGCATGTGGCAGGGCTCAGGCTGCATTGCAATAGGTGGTCTGTAGTTTGCTCTTCTCCACACTCGCATGTCATGGACTCCACTTTGTGGCCCCATTTCTTAAGAGCACACAGAGCTAAAATGATGGCACTCTATCCTCATAGCTGCATCTCATAATGCAGGATCTCAACCATAGAGTTCCTCTTTTGGTTAGGAAAAGATCAGCTGTGACTCGGGGGAGAAAAAAGAAAGAGAAGGCAACATTGACAAATTCCATAGAAACTATAAGATGTCAAACTTAGGCCCTCCAGATATTTGGGACCAGCTGTTAGGAATTGTGTGAGTTGAAGTCCAAAACACCTGGAGGGCCGAAGTTTGCCCATGCCTGCTCTATAAGAACACACGTTTATATCATGTGTTGGCCACCAACTTGTTGCTATTTTACATATACATACATGCCCTTAAAATGTGGTTGTCAGTTGAAGAGTACCAAAACAGGGTTACACATGTGATGATAGTGCATTGCGCATTGTGTTTTGCATATTTGTATTAATTGCATAATTGAACAAAGTGCATCAATGCACAATAGTTCATAGTTCTGTTTTGAGGTGGCTCTAGTTCAGGCATGGGCAAACTTCGTCCCTCCCGGTGTTTTGGACTTCAACTCCCACAATTTCTAACAGCTGGGAGGTGCCTCATAGAGCCACCAAAAACTACCCACAAGTTCTGCGGAATCCAAGGGGTGGCTCTGTGACTACCAAGGGAACACATTACATGGCTATTAATCTCCCTTGAAAGCAAAGTGTCCCTGGCTATGTAGAGAACCTGAATGAAGCTTATGCCTTTATAACAGACATACAAAATTCCGGCTTCTGTTTCTTAAAAACTTTCAATTACCTATTTTGGTGGAGGAAAAATTGAAGTTCAGAGTTGTCCTCAAAGCAGAGAGGAAAGAAAAACTCTAGCAGTCCTTTCAAATTCCCTTAAAATGTGTTTTGGTGCAACCAGAACTATGAGGCATCTTTTAAACAAAGAGACTCAATTCTTCCTTTCCCATTAATGTATGAAATCTGTTTCGTCCATTTCATCATATTTGCCACAACAGACTAACAACAGATACATTCTCTGGGTACCGTCCAATGTTTTAGAATTTTTTCAAAGTAAGGTTCTTACAGCAGACTACCAAAATTGCCTCATCCAAAGCTCTCTGCTTTTATTCTGTTTTACAGAGGCAAACCCTTCCAGTTTTGTCAAAATAACACCCTGAAAAGCGATTACTTGATTCAACTGACTGTATACTTAAATCGCTTTTGGCTTCACTTGTCCAGCCATCTGTTCTCTTGTAGCAAGAGTTCAGCACCCTGCTGAGATTTGCTTCCTCAGTGGGGTCAGTAAAGAGTTACGGCTGTCATTGTATGGGCAACTTGGGCAGTGCGGCAAGAAGGGCTGAAGACTGGAATGCTATGAAAACCCTGGCTTATTATATCCTTGGGAATGGTCAGATTATGTTTTGCACCAAAAATGTGAACCCAATAATACTCCATTATCAAATGGGTATTTTATGGCATTGTGATGTTTACTCAGGTGTTGTAGAGCCTTCCATGGAGGCAGCACCTCTGTTGTGGGGAAACTGCATGTACCCAGCATTTACACAGCACTTTCTGTTAGTGGGGAAATGTAATAACATCTCCACTCTGTCTGGCATTTCCTTCCATGGGCAATCTCTGAAATTTTGTGACTGGATATAGCTTTGTACGGATGTCTTGCCTGAACCACTTTATCATAAATTTGAAAAAAGTATTTGAACAGTTTCATGTTGTCCCACGAAGGTATTTATTTAGCCATTTTAAACTATTATAATTAGTTTTGGATAATCAAGTTATTGAAAAGTAGGAGAAGAACACCTACAAAGCACATCTTATTCCACAAGTAAACCCCACTACATAATTCTCCTTGATTAATTTCTCCAAAGGTAAACTTTGTGTTTCAGGGTTGCAAGGTATATATCTTCTAAATAATTTTAGACATTATCAATTTTACTTTTTCCTCTGATGGAACAAGTGAAACAAATTCTTGAGCAAATTATTATTTGAATTATCCTGTATTTGGAAGGACTTGGCAGCTGTAGAAATTAGACCAGGGGTCCCCAAACTAAGGGCCATGGGGCGGATGTGGTCCTCCAAGGTCATTTACTTGGCCCCCACCCTCAGTTTTAGACTCTCGCTCTAGATGACTTAAAGGTTCAAATGGATCAATAAGAGAGTAGAGGATTGTTTATATAATGAGTTTCCTAGTTGCTTTGGTCTTTTACTAGGGCTCAAATCCAGAGATTCCTCTTCTCTCTCACACATGAGGACATGATGCCACTGTGATGTAAGTGACCTGTTGGTATAGCAGGAGAAGATTGTCCAAACACTGGGTCTTCTGAATAAGATGTAACAGTATAGGCTTTGTTGTTGATAGTCACTTTCAAATTGTTTTTGAATTATGATAATCCTGTGTATGAGAGGCCTCCAGTCATTAGCACTGCTGTTCAGATCTGGCAAACTCAGGACTATGGCTTCCTTAGTTAAGTCTATCCTTCTGTAATGTGGCCTTATGCTTCTCCTACTGTTTACCACTTTACCAAACATTTCCTTCCTTTCCAATGAGTCATGTCATCTCATTAGCTGGCTAAAATATGATAGCTTCAATTTTGTCATTATGCTTATAGGGCGGATTCATACTTGATTCACTCCAAGACCCATTTAGTACACATTTTAATAATCCAAGGCATTTGCAGAAGACTCTTCCAGCAGCACATTTCAAATGAGTTAATTATTTTCCTATCAACTTTCTTCACTGTCCAGCTTGGAAATAGTACACATGGATGATTCTAGTTTGGGAGAAAGTTGCTAAATGCACTGAAAACCCACCTGAGGAGTCCAGGCCAGTATTGGACAGAAAATACGTAAGGACTGTGTGGTGTGTTCATCATTGTTCATAACTTATTGTTTCAAGATCTTGGCTATTCATGATAAGAATTTTCAAACTTTTTAGAACACAGTTGCTTAACAACTCAATTTATTTGAAAAGATGAGGTGATTTCCTCTTTATAGGGATAGGGGCCTCCAAGAAAACATCTGTTTTGGCTTGCCTTGATCTTCTTTCCTTCTGTCTTTTGGCAGATTTATATAGGAGGGAGGCCTCTGAGTTAGAGGTCCATAGAACCAGAAACAGTATCTGAATTATAATTATGTTTGAAATCTAAACTTTCAGCGGTTTTTGTTTGCTTGTTCTCAAAATCTAGCAGTGTTACCCTTCTCATTATTCAAAATGGCATCTGCACAAAAACAGTCCTTTTTCAGTGGACCGTTGTGAACCATTGCAATATCACCGGAAGCCTTAACTGAAGACAACTGTGTGTTTGAATGAAAAGCTGCAAAACACTGAAGTTAGATTTTGGAAAAGTTTTGAGGATATTCAGGGTTGTTGTATGTCTTTCGGGCTGTGTGGCCATGTTCCAGAAGCATTCTCTCCTGACGTTTCGCCCACATCTATGGCAGGCATCCTCAGAGGTTGTGAGGTATGGAGAAAACTAAGCAAAGAGGTTAATATATATCTGTGGAGAGTCTAGGGTGAGAGAGGTCAGTATGAATGTAGTGTAGTTAATCACTTAAATTAGCATTGAAAAGCTTATCTGCTGTCTTCTTCCTGCCTCTGGGGCATCCTTTGTTTAGAGTCGTTAACTGCCCTTGGTTGATTCATGTCTGGAAACCCTCTGTTTTCAGAGTATTGCTTTTTATTTACTGTTCTGATTTTTGAGTTTTGTAATACTGGTAGCCAGATTTTGTTCATTTTCATGGTTTCTTCCTTTCTGTTGAAGTTGTCCACATGCTTGTGGATTTCAATGGCTTCTCTGTGTAGTCTGACATGATAGTTGTTAGAATGGTCCAGCATTTTTGTGTTCTCAAATAGTATTCTGTGTCCAGGCTGGTTCATCAAATGCTCTGCTATGGCTGATTTCTCTGGTTGAATTAGTCTGCAGTGCCTTTCATGTTCTTTGACTCTTGTTTGGGCGCTGCGTTTGGTGGTCCCTATGTAGACTTGTCCACAGCTGCATGGTATCCGGTAGACTCCTGCAGAAGAGAGAGGATCCCTCTTGTCCTTCGCTGACCGTAGCATTTGTTGGATTTTCTTCGTGGGTCTGTAGATAGTTTGTAGGTTGTGCTTCTTCATCAGCTTCCCTATGCGGTCAGTAGTTCCCTTGATGTATGGTAAGGACACCTTTCCTCTGGGTGGATCTTTGTCTTGACCCTCAGGGCTTGTTCTTGGCCTTGCAGCTCTTCTGATGTCTGTGGTGGAGTATCCATTGGCTTGTAGAGCCCAGTTTAGGTGGTTGAGTTCACCTTGGAGGAGGTGAGGTTCGCAGATTCTTTGTGCACGGTCTGTCAGGGCTTTGATTGTGCTCCTTTTTTGACTTGGGTGATGGTTGGAGTTTTTATGAAGGTATCTATCTGTGTGTGTAGGTTTTCTGTAAACTGTGTGGCCCAATTGTTGATTGGGTTTGCGGATGACCAGAACATCTAGAAATGGCAGTTTTCCTTCCTTTTCTTTTTCCATGGTGAATTGGATGTTTGGGTGGATGCTGTTAAGATGGTCGAGGAACTTGCTGAGTTCTTCCTCTCCATGGCTCCAAATTGTGAAGGTGTCATCTACGTATCTGAACCAAACAGTTGGCTTTTTTGGTGCTGTTTCTAGGGCCTGTTTTTCAAAGTATTCCATATAGAAATTTGCTACTACTGGGCTGAGAGGGCTCCCCATGGCCACTCCATCCTTCTGTTCATAGAATCCAGTGTCCCACTGAAAGTAGCTAGTGGTGAGGCAATGGTGAAACAGGGCTGTGATGTCTTCTGGGAAGTTTTGTTTGATTAGTGTGAGGGTGTCAGCTACTGGGACTTTGGTAAAAAGGGACACCACATCAAAGCTGATCAGGATGTCCTTGGTGCTTAGATTGAGGTTGCTGATCTTTTCTATAAAGTGTGTAGAGTCCTTGATATAATGTGCAGTGAGCCCAATGTGGGTTTGTAGCTGTGTAGCCAGAAATTTTGCCAGGTTGTAAGTCGGCGATCCAATGGCACTTACAATGGGTCTGAGTGGGATGGAGTCCTTGTGGATTTTGGGGAGTCCGTAAAGCCTGGGTGGGAGGGCTTCTGATTTGCACAGCTGTTGGCGTATGTCAAAGTTAATGGAGGAGTTCTTGATTAGAGTGTTCGTTTTTCTGGTGATTTTGTTAGTGGGGTCTTGTTTCAGTTTCTTGTAAATTGTGGGATCTAGAAGTTGTCTGATTTTTTCTTTGTATTGTTTTGTTTCCATGATTACTGTGGCATTCCCCTTGTCAGCTGGAAGAATGATGATTTCAGGATCTGAGTTGAGATCTTTGATGGCCTGTCTTTCTTTTCTCGTTATGTTGCTGGGGGGGAGTTTTGCATTTCTCAGGATCCTTGCTGTTTCCATTCTTACCTCCTCTGCTTCTTCCTCAGGGAGCTGGTAAATTGCTGATTCAACATTGGCAATGATGTTTTCTACTGGGATCCTGGTGGTGGTGACTGCAAAATTTCCTCCTTTTTCTAGAATGGATACTTGGTCTTCAGTGAGTTGTCTGTCTGTCAGGTTGATGATGGTCCGTGATTTATCCAGTTCTGGCTTTGGCTGTTGCTTACGGCATTTGTCAAATTTTTGTTTTTGTCTCTTGGTGTGGAGAACCATGTCTTTCTCCATTTTCTTGTAGGTAAGGCTGTCTATTTTATCCCAGTCCTGGGTATTCATCTTTTGGCTGATGTTGATGTGGAGGTGCAGCAGTTCTTTGTCTGTGTTTGCGAGTTCTTTACGGATGGTGTGGATTCTCTCTCTCAAGAGGTTGCGTTCCAGGCGGTTGTAAATGCGATGAGCCTGTGGTGTTTTGAAGGTCCTTTTGGCTGCAAGAAATTGTGGGATGGTATCTGTGTCTCTGCAGCGTAGAAGGAAGGTCAGGGAGCACAGCAGATGTGCTTTCCTGGTCCTTAGTTTTTCCAATCTCCGTGTGTCTTGGAACAATTTCTCCCCGTAGAGATGTTCAATGTGTCGTCGAAGGCTTTCATGGCCGGGATCACAGGGTTGTTGTATGTCTTTTGAGGATATTCGAGCTAACTTTATTTACAGATCTTCCACCACCCTCCAAGCACATTGCAGTGTTCAGAATTGAGGTTTTGTGTGCAGATGTCAGATGTTTTATAATGGGGGGGGGGAGGGGACACACACACACACAAGGAGAGAGAGAGAGAGAGAGAGAGAGAGAGAGAGAGAGAGAGAGAATGAGAATTAACCAAAGAGGTGCCTCTTTGCAATGTACTGGCAATATTTTAAAAAAAGGGTAACATTTTAAGAGCCAGTCTGGTGTTGTGGTTTGAGAGTTGAACTATGACTCTGGAGGGTTCAATTCCTTACTTGGCTGTGGAAACCCACTGGAGGACCCTTGGGCAAGTCACACTCTCCCAGTCTCAGAAGAATGCAAAACAAAACCTTCTCTGAACAAATTTTGCCAAGAAAATCCAGAGTTAGGTTTGCCTTTGGGTCACCATAAGTTGGAAACAACTTGAAGGCATGCAGTAGCAACAGCATTCTGAGAGAACAAGGAACACTCTTTCCGTGAGAAATAAACAAAAACATTGCTTAATGCATCAGGCATGGGGTAACATGCTTTTTTCAACATAAGATCCCCATATGTTTTCCTGACTTTAATATTACCATATTTTATTACTTCTAAGATACCATCAGTTGTAAGACACACACTAATTTCAGTACCAACAGAAAAGGTTATATATATTTGTGTGTGTGTACATGCATGCGTGTGTGCATGCATGCAATTATAAGATAGACCTTTTTTTAGATGTGTTTATATAAGGAGAAAGTGTGTCTTAGAATCAAGGAAATACAATATTATGTAATCGTTGATTCAGTTTGTATGGCTGCAAGCCCTCCTTTTCCAGATCATCTTAAGACCTTGGCTATATTAATTTAAATGACATGTCAGCCTTTCCTTTCTTCTTGGTGGCTGTTTCTAAGTTAGCTCTCTTCCATGGGAGGTTTGTCTGATTCTGCTCTGACATTTTTCAACTGGCAGTCAAATATTTGTGTATTGTATGTCGCTTTTTGATGAAAAGATCTGGCAGTCTCAGAACATTGTGTATTTATGTGACTTTAGATTCGGCCTAATGAATTTTTACTCAGATAAGGATTTTGGATTATTTTTTTCTTATTACCAACTTTATTATCTCTTTAAGTAAGTTCAATTAAATAACAGTAACACAAAGATTTATTATTTCATACATTTGAATTAATCAGTAAACCTTTTCTTTTTCATTTTCAAACTCTCAACTCTCAACATACTATTATGTTTGACAGAACATTGTTTTAAGTCTTCAATGATTAAATTGCATTTTATGGTCCAGTGGTTCTGATGGGTTTCTCCTGGAATATCTACCTAGATTATCAGAGGCCATGACTGTGTTAATAGAGGCTACCCATAATCCATTTTGTATCTTCTTGCCTCTTCCCGCAAGATACATTGAGCATATGGACTAGAATGAACAGGTGGGCAATGTGACCTCTGGAAAACCCAGCAAAATGCACTACAGTAGTAAGGTGAATCAAGACAAGCTGCCGGTTTACCAGAACCATCTGTGAGCAAGCAACACACATAAGAACAGATCAGACCAAGCAGAAAATCCTGGAGGTAGAGGAACAGGAACGAAAAGTCACAGCAGCAGGTGGATTTTCAGTAAGTGAGCTCAGCTAAAAACATTGACATTGTGGGGAAAAGTCTCTGGGAAACTGGGAGAAAACATCAGTGACTGACACCCACCTCCTGGAGGCAATGCACAAAATTGTTTTGCTGGCAATGTAAGCGTGGCACCTGATTCCTGTTTTTAACTGGCTGTTAGCAGTGGCATGTTGAAACTGCCCTGTGTTTTTCAGTGATTGGCCAAGATCCAACACAGTTGATTTGAAAGGTAAAAGCTCCACATGTTCCAGGACATGTAATCACTCTGAGGACTTGCTACTGTGTTGCAGTATTCCTTTCCCCAAACCATCTTATTGCTGATGAAAGAAAATGGGGAAAAGGGGCAGCAGGATTGGGCGCAGGCTATGTGTCGTCCTCCCCGACACACCAAAATATCAAAACAAAGTGGGACAAAACCAGTGAGTTACATGATGTTCTGGCTAGCTTATGGAGGGCAGAGAAAGGAATGCTTCATGTCTGTGATAGAGATGGAAATTTAGAGATAATATAACGTAATGAACTACATATCAGGATATTCATATATAGATATATATGAATAGCTATGAAAGATTTTGGCTATTCCTCAGAGTTCACAAACATTACTTTTCGACTTCAATTCCCAGAATTAATTTT
The DNA here is from genome assembly GCF_035594765.1 of Anolis carolinensis. NCBI lineage: Eukaryota > Metazoa > Chordata > Lepidosauria > Squamata > Anolidae > Anolis > Anolis carolinensis. The sequence continues at coordinate 43,881,275 of NC_085845.1, forward strand.
ATAGCTCAAAATTATTATTTTTTGCTTCTTCAACAAATGTTATGTGTTTTCAGTGGAATCATTGCCTTAAATATATTTGTTTTACAGCAGGGGGAAGAAGAGACCTCATAATTTCAACAACAATTTGTTTTTCTCCAGTATACAGCAGCTCTGTGGTAGACCACAAATACTGTCAGTGTGAAACTGTCAAAGTACCAAAATATCCTCTAGGTCCGAATACCAGAATTTCTGGTTATATTTTGCATTTTCTGGAAAACAACCTAAGCTTAGATGGATATTTGTGTTAATCTCAGTATAACACAGCTTTTTTAAAAAACCAAATCATTATATCAGAGCCTTTGAAACTGTATTCTGAGGACCCTGGAGTTGATCAGGGATCTATGGGAAGACCATTAATGGCAGACCCACCTCTTGAAAATAATGTGCAGCTCCAAGGGTAGGCTGCGTACATATTCTCAGTTCATTCAAGGTAAAAATGCAGTGCAATTGTCTTGATAAAATTAATATACTTTTCATTAACATCTTTGTCTTTTAATTATTAATGCTAAATCATACCAATCTTTCTTTTGTTGACATTAACACATCTATAATTCCCAAAAGATTTTCTAAATCACCGAATCACTAGCCAATGCCCTTGACTTATACATTTCTTTTTAAAACTTTATTCCCAAGATTGTTGGAATGTTATTTCAATAGTAGCCTCTCTTTCATCTGATTTCTCCCACCAGGCTTCTCAAAATCAAAACATTTATCTCTGTAGTGGTCCTTGGTGTTGAGTTTGCATATATTGACAAGCATATGTGATTATATTTAAGTGAACATTTAAATACTTTTTATATATAGAAAATCAAGCAGAACTGATGGATTATACTGGTTTAAAAATTGAAAAGAAACTTAAATATCTTAGGTATTCCTTTGATGAATATGAATTGTATGTTGTTTCAAAATGCTTGTGTAAATAGAATTTGTTTAAGAGGGATAGGTGAAGATGGAAGAAATTAGATTTGTCACTGTTAGGGAGTATTGGTGTGATAACAATTTACCTAGAATTATGTCCCTATTTCAGACAATACTAGACAATGAATGTACCATATAAATAATAGAAAATATACTGATGTTGATATTGCAAGGGGCCTTCAGCCTCATTTAATACCACTTAAAAGCAGTGGTTTCCAACCCATGGGCCGTGGCCCAGCAGTAGGCTGTGAGAACGAAAATTCGGTCTGCAATACTCCTTCCTCTTTATTTATTTAATTTATTTTATTTCCACTCTTTTCCACTGAGCTTTGTTTTTAAGCCTGTTCATGGGGTTATCTTGGGTACTGATTCAGAAAATTGCATTGGATAGACCACATCAGCTCTAGATTACTAAATATAGTTTTCTGTGGGCGAGCAGATGGTGACTACTAGTTGACATATGTTCTGTATCCAAACCTAAAGCTGATGTGGTCTATCCAATGCAATTTTCTGAATCAGCAACCCAAATAAGCAAACTGAACCTGAAGTTGACCAAAATTTGATGTGTAACCCATTGGGTACTAATGTTGGAAAGTGATCCCTAGTCAAAGTAGCTTCCAGTCAAGTGGTTCCTGGTTTAAAAAAAAAAAAGGTTGGGAACCCCATACTTAAAGGATTTTAAAACAAGGGTGGTTTTAAACAAGTAATTGTCTGTGAGTCCAGGAGATGGCTGTATCACATTCGTGTTCTTTCAAGTCTTACTCAGAAGCAATGGAAGGGCCACCAAATATGCAAATTGCATGCAAAAAGTCCAGTTTCAGTCCTAGGTTCCTAATGTAATACTAGAAAAAAAGACTTTCGTTTGAATCCCCAGATGCCTACTGCGAGGTAATGTAGACCAGGAAATGTTTCAACGTTTGTTCTTCCAGCTATCTAGGATTTCAGCTCTCAGAGGCCCCAACTAGAATAAGCCAGTGGAAAAGGATTCTGACCAATGGAACCCAAAACATCTGCAAGAACAAAGGTTGAGAACTACTAATGTAGAAAACAGCAGTTGAGATGACCAACAATAAGTCTTGGTATAAAGTAGTTTCTGATAATTTTATATGAATTGTAGGACTTCTTTTTTTTCAAATAACACCAGAGCTAGCCTATTTGTTAATCGATAACACAGTGACAGTGATGTATAATGACAGAGAAAGAGTCCTAAAAATCAGAATTGAACTGAAGTCAGATAACCATCTCTTATTTTATTTTTTATTTTAAAATTGGTATGTTATTAGTCAGTTTCTACATTTTTCCAGCACTCTGTACAGTTCTCAAAAGGAAATAAACAATGTCCAATGTACAAAGTAAAAAACAGTAAACTAGAAAATTCTGAATAAAATGGAGCAAGTTGCTGGCAAAGATACAGTACAAATTAGTAGTTAGACATCTGAAGTGCAATACCACTGCAGTGAGGATGAGTTAAAGAATGAAATAAAAATACTCTATTTTAAACAAACATTATATATATATATTTATTTATATATATATTTATATAATTATATTTATTTATATGTATATATATTTTACAGATTAGACCCAGTGATATCTGCAGGATTGTAAAAACATATTTACAAATAATTCTTCTTTTTACACATGTCATATACATCAGCACCATAGTAAAAACAAAACAAAACAAAAAGCCCAAGATATTAAATGTTTTTATTACTTGGTCCCATTTTAAAATATTTAAAGGAAGCTTTACAAATATGATGGATTTAGAGGCCTCATCAGAAGAAGAAACAGAAATTCTTGTACTTTTATGACAAAAGTGAATGATAAGTTTTATTACTCATTAGATTTTGTGCAGTTCAGAGCCCTGATATTACAATCATAATATCACAATTCAGTGCACAATTACCTGGGAGCAAGCCCCATGGAATACAGTAGGACTTACTTCTGAATAAACAAACAGGCTTGCACTGTCCGTCTTTCTATTGTTACCCTTTCCACAAAAGTGGAATTCTGTCTGAGGCTGAGAGAAGCAATGAACACAGACACTTGGTTTCTACATTGGTATGCTGAAGGAAATGGTCACTCTCTCTCATCTTTACTTGACTCTACAACACTCCAAGACCCATTTGTTCTTTGTTCTCCCAACTCTTTCTGCTCAGGATATTTGTTGACTAAAATCTTATTTGGATTTTCAGGGCACTACTCCCAATTGATGCTAAAATGAGGATTGACTTTGGCACATGACATACTGGGTGCATGGCAAAGGTTTTATCAGCCAAGAACTGCTTCACCACAATTCAAGTTCACCAGTCTGAAAGTACTTTTGTCAATCCTCATTTTGGCACAGGCTGAAACTGCATTTGATGATGTTCCATCCCACTATATCTAACTCGCATGAGAATCAACAACATGTCACCCATCAATTTCAGTGGCACACATGTTCAATGACTATGGAGGAGTTTAACGCTTGAAGGCCTGACTATATATTACGTATAAACATGTGTAATTGAATCCTGATTCTTTTCTTTTCACTCTTTTCAAATAAAAACATCTTCTGGATGAGGTATTTTAAGTGAAGTGTGGTCAGATATGATAGTGATCAATCCCGTCTCCTCTTCAGAAACACCCTTTCTTCCCATGGAGTTGTGTTTGCTTTTGAGACCTCGCATGGGCTGGAAAGCAACTGGAGGGTGATACAGAACAAGAACTGTAAAGTATTGCTTTTTTTCACTCAATGATCTTTGAATTTGCTTAGTGGAAAAACAGTATCACTGGTGTTTAATTACATGGTTGCATGTAACGTATAATCAGGTCCAGGCAGAATCATGGAAGTGGATCCCTTTAATTCCAAGCCTGTATCCCTGTATACAGGGATATTCATTTCTCATCAGCTCCACTCTTAAAACCCTTATGGGGCTAAATAAAGCATTGCATTTCAGATCTAGCCCTACAAAATAGTGGCACATAAAGTTCTATTTGAAAATTACCTCTGGGGAGCTCAATTGCAATACTATGTGCCACTACTATCAAAAGTTACTGCAGTGGAAGATCTTTTCTTCCTTACTTTATTTTCTCAATGACTAGTATAGGTGTTATAGAAAGAGCTTGGTACTGTCATGTACAAAGAAGGGAAAAGATGAAATATTTCTGAAATATGTCAAGCATAAACATGCTTCCAACTTGCTGAATGTTGACGTGTCAACACTGATGCCTAGGTAATATACATATACATGTTCATTGTAGTTATTGGCCCTTTCCTGTGTGATCTTTAGACCAGTTCCTTCTTGAGTTCCTAAAATTCAGCGGAACAGAGAGTGCTTGGAACATCACATGGGTAGCCCAACTCCATACAAGTAACACCCATTCATCTTGTGCTCCCAGGGAAAACACAAGCTAGACACGAACACTATCATGTACTTGAGCATATATATCTCCTTTTCAATGTCTGGTTGTTCTTGCATCCCTGTCTTTGGTGGCAGCCACTTCAGTGACCAATACAAGCACTGCACTGGCCTGCTCTAGAGCTCTGCTTCTTTTTTTCACACTTAAAGACAAACTAAATGAAAAACCACTTAGTTATAGAAGAAATGGACAACAAGTGAAAGGCAAACTACCCAGACAGGACTTTTTCTTTCTGCATGTAAAGGCGGTCTGATAGCCCAGTAAATGGCTCCATTCAGCTGTGGCTGTGTCCAGTCATCACCATGTTCAAGCAACCTTGGCTTGACTTCCTATTAGACACATAGGTACATGAAGAAACTTGGTTGTTTGCGTAAACCCAGAGTTTAGCACCTGTTCTGACCTGCGTGGCTTGTACAATCACCTTACACCTCTCCTGTTTTGACTCAGGACTCAGGTGCCTCTTCTGTGTCCTCAAAGCTACAGCAATTCCAGCAGAGCTGAGTAGGAAAGTGCACTGTTGAGAGACAACCACTGCTTTGCCACATGAAGACTAGCAGCCTCCTATTGTTTTTCTCATTCCCACCTGCAGCACGAATGCTATGGCATAGAAATTACCAAGGAGATGCTGGCAAGGCCTTCTTACTCATGTCTTCAAGTCCATCCATGTCTCCTTCAAACAGCCAGATATCAGCTTGCTTTGCAAAACTTGAAAACCAAAGTGAAGAGATAAGGACTGGCAACATTCTGCTTTCCTTTATTGACCCCACAAAGCTTTGGAACTGTATACACAATCCCATGTGCTATGGATTTCCAAACAATTCATCAAGTTCTTGCATCCACTCATCACCTGGTCCACCTTTAATGATGGAATCTACAAGGTCTGTACTCTCTGCTAAATTTGGAAAAGAACCTCCAGTTCCCTCATTGCTATAACCATAAGAGATGTCCTGAGTGGGATTCCTTTCATATATCTGACCTTGGCTGCTCTGGGTGAAGTTTCCTCCTGCTATATGTTGTGCAGGGGGTTGGTTAAAGCCAGTCAAAGTGGGAACTGCCTGATTTATTGTAGGCATAACCATTGATCTAGTTGAGCTGTTGGTTCCTTGTTGTCCAGGGAGCTGTTGCAACATTTGCCTTCCTATTGCTGGGTTAAGGGTCCGAACTGTCCCACTTGTGTCCATGACAGATTGGCTAATGCCTTGTGGAAAATGTTGCTTAGGAAGCCTTGGCTGACCTGTTTGCATTGGATAAGCAGCACCATTATTGAAAGGTCCAATGTCACTGCTAGTCCGCCCAGGCATACCTTGTAACCCTCGTGCCTGCCAGTTCTGTGCTCCTTGTGGGACGGGACCCATCATGTTTTGAAGTCTGGGAGCTTGTGGTCTGGGCAGCACCTGACCCACTGGTCCTTTCATCTGCTGATGCTGTTGAGATATGGCAGAGCTCACCAATATGTTAGGGCCAAAGCCACTGACCATGCTTACGCCTTGTGCGGAGCTGGGCTGCCTTGGCCCCTGATTTGGGTTATGTGACAGGCTCATGCTACTTTGGTTTGGGTGCTGCAACATTTGGCTCATTCCTGTGTTCATATTGTACATTCCTGGCTGGCTGGCTGCAGGGCTGCTGTAGGGAGCCATCCCCATCTCAGATTGACCAGCTGCAGCAGACATGGCCCCAGTATTCTGGGAAGCCCCCATTGTCATCATGCTGGTGTTCTGGGGCATCATTCGTGATGTCCTCATGCTCTGAAGAGCTGCCTGGTTTCTCACTGCTGCTATATCCTGGGGAGAACCTAATATAAGAGAAGGGAAAATAAATATCAGAGTGTAAATTTCAGTCAAATACAGAAAGTTTCAGAAATAATGTTTTCTGTTTTAATTGTAAATGATTTTTTTTGGATTTGATTCTTGCTAACCGCCTGGAGTCAATGAGTTCCAGTATTAGCCTTAGGCAGAAGCTGCTTTCAGTTTGCAAGGTAAGATATTTAATTCTGTATAGAATGTTATCAATACAACTATTAATTTCCTAAAAAAACTCTAAATGTGGTTTAAAAGAACAACTATTTTATTCTGTAAGTAACACCTGTCAATGACAATTCCAAGATATGAAGAGCAGAAGAAAAGTACAGTTGATTTTCTAAAGCAAATCCAGTTCAACCTAAACCAATCCAGCAGCATAATCATATTAGGGAAGTCCTGAAGCTTCAAAGCAGAATATAATCATGAGTCAGAGACTTAGAAGTACTAAGGTATTCTCATTCCACTGACTGAATAGAAATATACAATGAAATCCTATATCATTGCTTCTTAAACGGTGAGTCCCATTCCCAGGTGAGGTCTCCTTAGCTCAATGTTGGAGTCGCAAAAACTTTGGCAACAGTAAAAGGTTTCTGGATGCCACCTAGACATTTACATACATCTGTTAGCAACAACGTGCTATGTTTACAGTGGACTCTGCAGAAACTTATTCAGCTGTACTTCATAAAAAGAAAAATCTGCATGTTTAGCAAGCCTTGAAAATGCTGATAGTCAGTAAATTTTAAATCTGTAGATCTATCTTATTTATATATATACCCAGGATCATGCAAAAATGTCTTTAGGTGAAAAGAGGACGTGGAAAATTTTATTGGGCAAAAAGGGGTCATGAGAGGAAAAAGTTTAAGAAACCCTGTCCTATATTAACTTATATTTAATGCAATTTTACATATCCTTAAGTTAAGTAGTGGCTAAAAATCCCTGTTAGCAAACTGTGAAGATGTGTATTGGAAAACCAGCAAGAGAGCAATACCATTGGACACTTGGCTGGCTCTACTATATAGTTGTATAACAACAGCTTTGTACTAGATATGGCTATTACAAAACTGCCCAGTTCTAATTCCTGTATATGTTAGTTCATTTACAAAGATGCAACTCTGATACAGAATTCTGGTCATGTTAATTTGATATCTCTCTTTCCTCCCTAGATTTTGTGTTATTCTGATGACTGCCCCTAAACACTGTCCCAATTATGGAAGAATATGAGTTGTGTCATAAACTGGGAGCAAGACTAGACAATATATTGAGCATACTTATTTTTGCAGAAATGCTTCATTTAAAATAGTGAATGATGTGTATCAGAGAACATTATTTTCCTCATCTACATATCTTGCCTTTAGCATGCTGTGCTTTGAGATTTACATTAGAAGATAAATATGAGCTTAATTTGCAAGTCTAATTGCTGAGGCATGGACCTCTGAAGGCACCCCTTCATGAGAAGCAAGATGAGTTAATGTCAGAATATGAAGTTTGACCCAGAGGCCCTGTGTACATGGCCTCGCAACAAGGCCCACTAAATTCCAAAACACCCTTCTAAGAACCCAAGCATAGAATTGCACCATTTGTTCATGTAAATGAATTTAATCTGTGTGTGTGGGGACGACGATGACTAGCAAAATACCCAGATAGTTTTAATGATGAATTTTAAACTTCCATTCTATGTCTAACTTTTGTTTTGTGTATTTGAATATTTATTTTATGAAAATATGTTTTAATATGTGTATTCTAGAGAGTGTTTTTAAATGATTATGTGTTTTAGCAATCGTGTAATCCGCCTCAAGCCGTGAGGAGAGGTGGGTAAGAAATAAAATTATTCTTATTAATATTAATTATACTCCTATATGAAGGTGACAGCCTTTATTTTGCTTTCACTGCTCTGACGAGATGAACTCAGAGTATACATTTGACTGTACATACTATAAAGAAACGAACTTGGTTACAGGAATTGAGCATTTATTTACACAACAGGTGTTGAACTCCTAAGTAGATGTCATGTAGATGTAGTCAGTAAGAATGTTCTCTAAGCATTGTTGATGTGTATTATTCCATTACTTGGCCTGTCTGCTCTCATGCTTTGTAGCGAGAGTGGGGTAATCGAACATAGGAGCAAATGGCCTCCCTTGACACCCCAGTAGCTTCTGCAAAGGATGCAGCTAGAACTTCAAGGGAGACCAGAGATCAATGCAGCTGGTCCTCAGCAACCAAGACTCTGTTCCCATGGCCTTCTCACTGTGTGAAACCCACCAGTTTCCACTTGTCATAGTAAAAAGAGAAACCTATCCCAACTAGCTTTTGCCACATCCCTGTAAAATGAGTTCCTGAGTGATGACAAAACATAGGAAGATTGTTTATAAAGTACCAGACAGTTGGTCTGATTAGGTTGGTATTGGGTTGTTGTGTGTTTTCCAGATTGTATGGCCATCTTCCAGAAGCATTCTCTCCTGACATTTCACCCACATCTATGGCAAGCATCTTCAGAGGTTGTGAGATATAATACCAATAGGTTGGTATTGTTTTTGATGGTGGGATTTATCCAGGGTTCTTTTCCAATCCTATATGGACATGCCAGGAATTAAACCTAGGACTTTTTTTTGTATCACAAAGGTTTATCAGAGAGCTAGCTGAGAAACCAGAATAAACTGTTTGAAAACAGAAATATAGTAGTGGATTATGGGGGGGGGGGGGGAGCCTTATTATGACCAAATGTAGAGTATGCTTTGATGCCCAGCCTGATTGGATTAGAAATCTTGCTATTTTAAGATCACATATTAGTCCAATATACTATCTAGAACAGTGGTTCTCAACTTGTGGGTCCCCAAGTGTTTTGGCCTACAACTCCCAGAAATCCCAGCCAGTTTACCAGCTGTTAGGATTTCTGGGAGTTGAAGACCAAAACATCTGGGGACCCACAGGTTGAGAACCACTGATCTAGAAGAAACTGTTCAGATACAAGTCAGAGACTCAAGTTATTACATGTCAGCAACAGGTGGTTTCATTTTCAATTCATGAGTGACTTATGGGTAAACATGTAATTAAGTCTTATTTGGTCTAAAATGCAGGGGACCCCTGGTATCTGTTGGGGTTTGGTTCTAAGGCCCCTGGGGGTGCCAGAATCAATACAAGTAAAATGATGTCCCTGATATTAATTGGCAACATCAAGGCTTATTTTTTTCATGTGCCGGGGGTGGGGGTAGATAGTTTTAATTTGTAGATGGTGTAATCTGTGCATACAGAATCTATGAATATGAAGGGCCAACTACACTACCCTATTCACTAGGACCTGTTTCCAGTATTTGTGCTAAGGTGTGCAACCTAAAATACTTTCCAGAATTTGATCTAGACATCTTGTTACCTTTCATTCCATATTATTATTCTGCAAAGACAGTATTGTCTTGGGACCAGAGGCTAATTCAATTTTGACTACAGTTAGCAGCCAGCTTGGGATTGAATGCCATAGAAAGTCTGCCAAACAGACTCATATTTATGCAAGCATTAGTTAAAAATCTATTTGGTCATTTAGAGTTGAAAAAGAAACAACTGTTTGACTGTCAACCGCCTGAGAAACCCCTTAAATATTTCCATTATCTTTCAAAACTAAACTCACAAAAATAGAAATGTCAGCTGAAGAGTGACTAATCAATTTTGTTATAGCTTAGGAGGCATAAGTGAATGGATTTTCTATAGTATTGTTACTGATTATGTCTATGGAAGGAAGAAAAATGTGTTTTTTGTCTGGACATTTAAAACAGAGACGGTGTTTTAACAAATCAATACTGTAAGCACATTTTACTCTACCTTGGACCAATGATGAGAAGCCAGAAAATCCTATGCTTGTTAAATTCTACATCCTGTCAGATAACTGAACTAGGTGTCTTCCTGATGTTGGGGGGATGAGTGGGTGGGAGGAATTATTGATTTCTGGGAAGCAAATATGCTCCCGTGTTTATCACCTTTTATTTGAAAATAATTGCAGGAATTTTGATTATGCCAAGAGTTCATTGTGGCTTCAGTTCAATACAGTGCTGAATACACAACCCTGAAGAAAGCTGAGCCTTCACTTTTCTTCCCTTCCTTTCAGCCCCATCAATTCCATTATACTTTTGCACAGTATAGTAGGAATGATACAAAAACAAAAAACAACTGGCTATTTTTTCATTCATTATGTATATAAAGCACTACCCTCTCAGGGTATGATTCTGAACATTAAGTCCCTCTGCATAGTGTTTGCCTTTTGCAGGCCACATATCCAAATTTTATTTTCCCCTCTTGAAGAAATTAAATATACCTTTTTGCAGGCCGCACATTTACATTGCTCTGTTGAGGAATGAACAACCTGGAACGGAGCAATGTACACTGCATATTTACTATACATGGATATCATAAGACTCTTCCAGACAAGTAAAAAAAATCTATTGGAAATCAAGAAATCTTCTTTGCAAGTCCCATTAAAACGAATGGGTGCTGTATAAGAGATTCTTCAGAAACTTTTGAAGAAAAAAGCAGGGCCAACAGGAACAAACTTAGTTCCCTTTAAGAAAAGAAATGAAAAGAAAAACACTTGGAGAAACAATCTGTAAGCAGGGAGAATATTCAAACCCGTACTCTCTGTATTACCCATCAGTGGGGCGTACTCCCTCCAAAAGTGCGGTATGCTTACATCAGTTTGAGCCACAGACAATGCCTCCCTGCACTAGTCTCTTACTTCAGAAGGTGACCTTACTTTCCACAACACCCAGGCACAATTTATGCAGATCAGTTGCATGATAAGTATACACAAAATAAATGGTGTCTTCAGAACACAAATGGCCCCAGGTAGAGACAGGTGGCTACTGACTCTTTCAGTGCATTTGGGTCTCACCTTGAATGAATGGATTTTATTATATGGCCACAAACCAGGAGTTGCTCTCACCTTGAAACTGATTGACTTGTTGCACAGGATAGGGGTTTCGCTGCTGTTGCTGGAGATGCTGACGAGGCAAATGCGACTGCTGTTGCTGCTGCAAATGCTGGGAATGTAAAGAAAAGAAAAGGAGTTAGGGGAAGAGAAGCTTGGCGATTGTCACGACAGCCAATGGGGAGAGAAACACTCTCATTGCTCCCTCTCTAGCAAGGTGTTCTTGAATGATAAGTGGTGCATGAAAGTGGCCGGCAAAATGAGCAGTAAATAGACTTGTGCACATCAAGGACTCTCGGCACATAGTGTTCTTTTTGATTCCAAGCATCCCTGAATTTCCACAGCAGCTCGCTTTCTTCTTGGCTTCTCAAGAACCATTTACAACTAGGCAAAAAGGCAATGGTCAATGGGGGGACGTGTGTAGTTTTATCTCTTGATCCACACTTTGGATACATCTGTATTTTGATAATATGCAGAGCTAGGAAGCTATATAAGTAATGCAATGCATATACAAGTAATGCAATGATCTCTCTTCCTTAATGAAAGGAAAATGTAAGAATGGCACTTTTCAAAACTAACCTAATGTGTGGACATGAAGCTATGTCATTGGTAGGGTAAGTAAAGTTTTTAAAATTGACTTTTCATTTTTGTAAAAATTATTTTCTATTTGTTACTTTTAAATGCCATTTTAGAAGGATTTTAACAGGTTTTATTCCATTCTCTGATCACCCTAAGCTCTCTCACACCCCAAAGACTTCTAATGCAGATAACTACAATCTAATGAGCAATATACTACTGATAACAATGAATTATTTATGAAATTGTAACAGCCAAGCAGGAGGAAAACACTATAACAGGTAAAGGGAATTAATTGCTTTAGAAGGGATCTACCACATTCTGATAATGATAATTAACTGGTTTTTGTGTGTGCTGGAGTTGGCCATGTTGTTGTTTCTCCATAGCTATTACCATCATTGTCATATTAGCGCAAGAAAAGAAGAGTCATTTGTGGTTTGTGTGGGAAGAAGCATCCATATGCAAAAACAGAGTAGTTTTCTCCAGTTTGAGGTCCCAGTGACAATGCTGTTTTGGATGAAGCCACGTCCAGAGAGCTTCAGGTTGGGGACACCTGGATGCTGAGATTAAGAGTGTTCCTGTGAGCATTTCATCTGATACGACTCCCACAATACTGCATTACTGGAAATCCATTGGGGGAGGGACTACAGTAGAAAGATAAACAACTGATCCCATAACATAATCATCTCTGAATATTTCAAGAAATGAACTTTTTAGAATCAAGACCCACTACCACATGGGGGAGCCAGGGAGGTCCATTTCATTGTGATTCTTCTCACTTCCTGTTGTCTCACCTCCCTTCTACACTGCCATATAATCCAGATTATCAAAGTAGATAATCCACATTATCTGCTTTGAATTGGATAATATGAGTCTACAATGTCATATCATCCAGTTCAAAGAAGATAATCTGGATTTTATATGTCAGTGTCAAAGGGGCCTAGGAGTAGTTTGTAAATTGGATGTTTGTAACTGGGGGGACTGCCTGCAATAATTTATTTGTTCTATCAATCAAAACACATATATATTGCACATTTTAATTTTTAAAATTAACCAATATCAGCTGCATGGTTAACCTCAGGGTTATAGTATGAACACTACAAGCCTTCAACAAGGCTGGTGTCAATGGTAACGTTTAACAGACAATTTTAATTTTGTACAGAAAAATAAGGAGGCTATATTGTTATAGTTGATAGGCTATTCAATAACTTAGCCCCAGTCAAAACAGCCCCATGCTCTGTCATCAACAAAAGCAAAAGCCCTTTCCAAGAACCACCTGAATGAAAATGTATGGAATACATCCAGAGAATCTCTGGGTGAGGTCTAAGACCAGTATCCAAAATCATTGAACTATAGTTGTAATTCCTTATTAGCAATGGATGCAGGCATGGCTGTGAAAGCAACCTAGAAACATGGCTGTTGATTACAGATGCTGTAGGCTGGCTGTATGGCAGTCATAAATTACACTTTAGTGACAATTGCTGTAGGATATGTATGCTTGATCAGGTGTGTGTATGTGTATGTCAGTGTGGGAAACATTATATAAGATTAGAGAACAAAAGCATAGAGTACCTGTTCGGCTAAGATTTGCTGCTGCTGCTGCCGTTGCTCCCTTAGCAGGAACTGCTGTTTCTGCTGCTCCATCATATGAAGCTGAGCCCTTTGCTCAATCAGCATCTGCTTCATAATGGCTGCTTGAGGCTGGTTCCCCATAAAAGTGGTGTTGCTTGGGCTTGTACCCACATTACTGGAGCCAGGTGGTACAGCGGACTGCATGGGAGCTGTGGGCCGAGACAATCCCACCGGGTGTTGGTCCTAGACAATGAAACAAACAGGAATTGTTTAATCTACTACGTTTTGAAGCAAAAAGAATTGTAAGAATACAGTACATTCTCCAGATGGTGTTGGATTGCAAGTTCCAGAAATCCTACCTGGCATAGTCCAATATGAAGAATGCTGGGAACTGAACTAAAGAGTCCCATTCTATCCACCTCAAAATACACCATAGGTTCAGTAGAAAATAGTTTTCACATGGATACCGAATGCCATGATTGTTACTTGGAAGGCAAGAGGAGACCAAAATATGGTTGCCAAAATGTAGAAGGCCTACTCCAACATACATCAGCGTTTGATGGTGGAAAAGCACCTTCTTAAAAGACCTGAACATATGAGCAGGATTGTGTTGTGAAAATGCTGTTAACAAACCTTTTATGGCAGTCTTTCTCAACCTTTTTTACCCTGGAAGAACCTTGGAAATAATTTACAGCTTCAGGCAACCCTGACATTAATTATTCTATCTATTGTTCAAATATACACACATACGTTGTTACACACACACACACACACACACACACACACACACACACACAATCTATTTCAATCACAACTGAGTTTAACAATAATCTGGAAAACTGGGAAACTGCTGTTATAACAAGAGTCATATCATCTGAGAAATCAGCCCTGGTTAAAATCTAGCCTACAACAATTTGCACAAGCTAAAGTTTTTGAACATTTTTTTGTGTCAATGGCTTTCATTCAAATAAATGGGATTTCTAAGGATTCAGAAGACGCTGTCAAAGACTTGGATCCTTTCTCCAAGTTGTACTTGCTAGCATCCCTGTGGTGAGCTTCTCAGCCACCTGCTGCATTGTTTAGAACAATTCACTGTAGACGTGGGGGGCTGCCATGCTGTGTGTTTCTCTATCTGAGAATCACATCAATGGTGTCTGCTTGCTGGAGGAAGAAATTCATGGTGTGATGGCCAAACTCACACAGGAAGTTGCTCAGTCAGGGATGGGAAGCCAGCCAAAGGCTTGCCAATTGCTGTGGTGAGCTGATGGAGTGATGAGTGTAATGGTATATACAGCTGTTTATAATAGGCAAAAAGTAAGCAGGAGAAAATGAAGCATTATAGGCAGAGGAGGCGAAGGAAAGGAAATGAATAAATGAAAAGGCAGGGAGTACAAAAGTCTGGGCACCTGACACCTTGTTGTCAAGGCATCGAATAGTTGCCTTCTATGTAAAGCCGCCTTGAGTCTCCTTCGGGGTGGAGAAAGGTGGGATAGAAATATCGCAAATAAATAAATAAATAAATAAATAAATAAATAAATCTACCCAAGACCCCATTTGATTGCCAAACTTAGGGTGCACACAATGCAGGTGTACTTCATGCTCCTTCTGATACTGCAGTTGTGGAAAAGGTGATAGTCTTACGTATACAAAAATATATTGGCCATGGCTACATGTATCTCATTGGCTACACAATTTCTGTCCCTGCTGTATAGCACACAATCAAATGAACTTTAAATATGGAGCTTGACAAAGTTTTCTCTCTCTTAAACTCGGGGAATGAAAAGTATCACTTCTTGATGCGGATCAGGCTCTACTGATGTAGTTGGCCAGCCATTGCTAGCCCTAGCCATTGTCTGGGTGTACACTGGGAGTGTCCAATGTCAAATTGACGCCTAGATTCAAATCGGACTGAATGTACATCAAGATGAGTTTGCCATGGTCACTTTGCTGGTTTATCTATGTAGTAATGTCCTTCTGCATCTTACTAAATATGTATGTTGTGAAACTGTTCAATGCTATTTCCTGCAGACCTAAGTTCACTTACATGTTGTAGTTCAGCCTATGATTGTGCCTGCTCCTAATGTCAATGATAAAGTGGATCATGGGATTTCTGGGCCTGTGAGCCAGCATGGGATTTTAAGTTCTGAAACTCAGCAGTCTGTGTCCCCAGCAGCTAGCGAAAGCCACATTCCAGAGGGGGGCTCAGATGTTGCTGAGAAGTCTTTCTCTATGGAAGTAAGGTCAGAGGCTGAAATGAATTCAGAGGATGAAATTCCAGGTGGAGAGCTTAATGAGCGGATAGATAGGAGGCGTAATTTTAGTAAACTCCGGGCTGCAACAAAATCATCGAAGGTCACAGTGCTTGTTAGAGAAAAAACTGTTATCAAGAAGTCAGGGAAAATGCCATGATTGTATGTCTATATTAGTGAGGCCAGATGGATTTTCCAGCAGTCTGGTCAATGTTGGTTATTGAGTCTACATCTCTTGCCAAGTCTTAGTCAAGCCTGCTAAGAGAATTTTAGTTCCATGTCTTTGTTCATTCATGTTTCATGCTTCCAAGTTTGAATGATTATTCCTGGATTTTTGTAGTGGATTTTATGCTGACTTGTGTATTCTGGTTCTTTTGCATTCCTGCATTTTGGAATCTATTATTGTACCTTGAATCTTGTGGACTATTTCATACACTTAGATTTTGTCATTTTTATTATTTTTTGCTAAACTGCTTTTCATATATAATCTTCAATAAACTGCTTTGCTGATTTACCTTGGACTGAAGTGTGTTGGTTAAGTACAGAGGTGCTCCCTGCCCTGGAGTACAACATTACATACATATATGTCCCATGCTGAATTCCAGCCAGTCAGCATTGCATGATTGCAAAAATGCAAAATTTAGTCCATGCAATTGAATGCATAACCACAAATAAGAAGGTAGAATTTATTGTGGACCAAACAGGATGTTACTGTATGTTCACAGACAGACAGACCACATCATACGCATTTTCCTGTGATTTTTGCCCTTTACAGAGCTCAGTCAGGGAACTTGAGAGAGAATGAGAAAGCGAGAGGCGCAAAAGAAATCTTGTTAGCAGTGCCCGAGCTGTCTCCCAGTGTAACCGATGGCAATTGTTATGCAGGAGAGATGTGCCAGGAATTCTCTCAGGAGGTTCGAACTTAATTATAAGCAGTCTGTGTGTCTGTGGAAAGTGTTGTAGGGAAGGCTGTGCCTTTCAGAGAAGAAAAAACCAATCGCTTTCTGTGCCTTTCCTCCCTTTTGCCCTACAAGATTCAAGTGAAAACTTGAGAGGCAACCCTTCCAGCGGCTAATAAGGCCCTGAGCACCAGTGAAATCTCCTTAAGCTCTGAGCGGAGGTCTTTACACACTACACAGGATGTCAGGGTACGTCCAGCCTCCTTCTTAGAAATCCACCCACGTCTCCATGCTCCCAGGCAGCTCCTGGATTAAAGCAGCAGGTGTGGGAGATTCAATTTCACCTCTCCACCAGCAAGTGGCGTGCCAAGCCTGAGCCTTCCTGGCTCCACCAGTCTGGGCGGGTGATGGATTGCTGCCCTGGGCTCTCTTTCCTCCTCCTTCTCCATCTCTCCCTCCTCCTCCCCTCCCTCTCTCCCTCCCTCTCCCATGCTTGCAGATGGCTTAATCATGACTACTGTTCCCTCCTCCCTCTTCTCCTCCTCCTCTTCCTCCTCCTTCCCCTTCTCCTCCTCCTCCTCCTCCTCCTCCTCCTCCTCCTCCTCCTCTCCCCCCACTTCTGGGATAATACTGCTAACATAGAGCCAGGCAGTCAAGTGTTACAGCGCAGACCAGGTAGCCTGGCAACTGAGAGCATAATACCGAACAGATGGTGTTCGTATAGCATGATGGACATCACACACGACAGCCTGAGACAATCCAGGAATTCCCGGGTGGTTTGAGGCCCTCTTTGCACACACGCATACATACACATAGACCAAGCCTTGTTGGCTGCTTCGAGGATACTTTCTGCCCTTTCCCTCCCTCCCCATCTGACACAGAGCCACTAAACTGATTTCTTGTTCCTTCTGTTTTGCTAACCGCACTAAAAGGGGCAGCAACCGGGAGGCGGTGAGGTTACAAAATGAGGGTGAAACTTGGGCAATTGTGAATTAATAAAACCTTGCCCTCAGTATGAGAGAGGAGTAAGCCACTTGACTGAACCTTCCCCATAGCTCATGATCCTTGTCCACCTCTCCCCTCTCCCAAATTCTTTTTCACTGAAGGAAAATGTTTGCCTAAGGATGCCCCTTGGAGAATTAAAAGCAGGTTGTGTTCTTCATACAAGCAGTGAATGAGGGAGGGACCTGTGGCTTTCCTGGTAATGTTGGACTGCATCTTCCATCTGCCCCAAACAGCATGCCTAAGAGTCAGGATGCCTGGAGAGGTAGCCCTGCAACATCTGGAGTGCCACAGGTTTCTCCATCCCCGCCTTTCCAAATACAGAGCAAGCATTTTGAGCCAAGATGATTGCCCAGGTTATTCTTTCCCAACATGCTGTTGTGAGAGAAGCTTTTTAAGGAATTTTAAACAAAGCACGTGCACAACACTTGAGAGGCTGAAGGGCTGGCTGCGAATCCTCCTGCCTCTCACCGTCTTTTTTCCAAAACAAAGAAAACAAGCAACTCTTCCCCCCACTGGCAAGTGCTGCAGGCAGACACACCACATCGGCAGCGGCAGGAGTGGCACTCGGGCTCAGCCTCCAAATGCAGTGCAATGCTGTGGGGACTCCTGACACTTCTTCCAGGGAGCACGCTGCTCTTTGCTAATGAGCTCAGGAAGCTGAGACATACCCAGGCTGTCAAATTTCCAAACCCTGAACAATGCATAATCTGTGTCTGTGACGACAGGGCTGGGGAGAATGAGCAGCAAAGCTCCAGGAAGAAGAAGAAGAAGAAGAAGAAGAGGGTGTTGCTGCCTCTTTTTTCCTTCCTGAATAAGGAGGAGGGAAAGAAAGGAGGGAAAGAGGCTACAAATGCCGCCACAATAGGCTTCTCCAAAAAAAGAGCATTTATATTCTCAGACATGCAAACCTACCCTCAAGAAAGGTGAGTCTGGAGTCTCACTGAATAAACAGTGGAATTATTTAACCTTTCAGTATGATCTCAGCCTCGCTCAATTCTATCTTCAGGACCAGCACCCCCCTCCTTCCAAAGAGAGCACACACATGTTTACACAACACACAAACACTCAGATGTATGATTTCCAGTGTTAAGATCAGAACTGATTGGTGGTCATTGACTTGCACTCACTGCAAGGAAAAACCCAAGCTTCCAGAGTTCTTTCATGCCAAGCCTGGGGATCAGAAAAAGTAATAATATGGCAATACAATGCATTGATGGTTGGGTAAAAAATACCTTTTTCTATGGGGGTGTTGTCCAATGTCATGCCAGTTAAATAATCTGTTTGTGAGCTCTGCTACAGTCCAGGAACAGAATACAAGACACACAGTGATCTATAAATCAACATTCCTTTTGGAGCTCTACAGGCAGATCTTTCCAGTCTCTTTGAGGTCAAAGGCAGAGGTCAAAGGCATAGGGCTCAATTTTAACAAATACTGAGTTCAGATCCTTGCTTAGCCATGGATTTATAGAATAAAATCCCTCTTGCATTCAAGTCGCAAGTTTATGAAATGGTACAAAGAAATGCCAGCATTCATATCATAAACAGATTTGTGTGTTTTTTCAATTATTTTCTGTGCCCTATCTGAACAACACAAATCAGAAATGAGAGGGAGAAGAGGGAGACAAGGCTGATCACTGGGACAGATCAGTCTGGACCACACACATAGCTGCTCACTGGTGCAGTGATAGCTCTTTTCTGGGCTCAGAAATAACTTTTATCACAATACATTTCAGTGGGAACATTTGCTCCTTTTCAAAGCAATACAGGATGAGCAAATGCAATCTCAAGTGATGCTCACAGAAACACACTCAAGCCGAAGATGCTGTGAGGTTCGCTACGGGCGAAGTCAGATCCAACTCAGCACTGACCTACAGTAAACTCAACAGTGCAGATAAAACTCTCCCTCCAAAGTATTGCACTGCTAATTTAAACCACTGAATCTAGTACTGGAAAAGAACGCTCCCCACTTCTCACAGAATGCTTCATTATCCAAAACTTGGAAGCATCTCACACCAGTGGACATAGGAGCCAGGCATTATTTAAGCCTTCAAGCAATGAATGGTGTAGGATTGTACAACCTTTCAGATAGCCAAGAAATAATCAGATGAGCTATAATATATTAGTGGAGGATGCTCCACAGCAGGAATAACACAGTTGACTATTTCTTCAAGACTCATGAAGCATTCACCTGAGTCAGATCACTGCAACACAAAGGTGACAGCATACCCAGTTCCTGTTTCCCTAGTCATCCTTCCATTATTCTAGCCAGTGAAATCACAAGCTGGGGCCTTGATCTGGGTATTCCTTTCCCCCCCTGAAATATGGTAACTAAAAAGATAGGGAGAAAGCCTTTTCAGTAATGGCACCTTGACGTAGGGATGCTCCTCCCCAGGAATGCCACCCTGATGCTTTCACTGAGGCCACCAGACAAAAACATGCCATTTTCCCCAAGCTCTTAAGAATTATTAACATTAGTATTTTTAATTTACAGGCTTTTCAAAAAGAAAGTAAAAGTACTACTTTTACTGTTTATTAATAGGTTTGTGACTTTACATACTGTATTCTTATTATGTTGGTTTCTTTTACACTGTACTTTACAGTTTCTTAGTACAATCAGCCCTTCGTATCCACCAATCCAACTATTCATGACTTGAAAATATTCACACACATACACACAAATTCCAAAAGCAAACCTTGAATTTGCCATTTTATATAAGAGATGTCATTTTATTACACCACTGTAAATAATAGGACTTGAGCATCTTTAGGTTTTGGAATCCACAGGGGATCCTGGAATCAAATCCCAGCAGATATTGAAATCCACTGTATTTTGTTTACCTTCTGGGGTATATAAATACATGTTGAATGTGGAGTCTATACTTAAATTAAATAAAAAAAATCTTCCCAGCCAATGAGCCATTCCATTCAAATGACTGCCCTGAGCCATCATGTCATATAATCGACAGTAATTGGCTTCCAGACAACTGGTGGCAATATAGCCAAAGAGGAGGTTTCACAGGAAGCTTGCAAGAACACATGAATAAATGAAGAAAAAGGGCCATGACAGGGAAGCCATATTAAAGCTCCCCAGTCTGCAGATAAGGTAATTCTAGATATTGCCCAGAAATAATAATGATGGTTAGGGAATAATATGAATACCTAGAGAGCCGCAGCTGCTCAAGACACTCAAAACTGTCAGAGCATGCAAAGAATATTAAGGTAGAAAGCCCACCAAAGATCAAAGAAAGGTCTTGAAAAAGCAGAATCCTGCCTTGTAAGCTCTTTGCTGTCATGAACGGGGAGAGTTCGTATCACCCAAGCTGGCATCTTTACAAAAGGTTATAAAATGAGACCATTTAAACACTAGAGAGAAGATGTTCAGAGTCTCCCTTTGAAACTAGCTTAGGTGTCAAGGATGGAGCCGTCTCTTGACAGGTTGTTTTGCCTGGTCTTGAAAATTAATTTTTTGTTCTTAGCTGTGGCATCTCCCCACTGAGCCCCATTTGTTCACAACCTTTTTCATTTTAAAGCAGGAAAGATGTGATCCATTTCAACCCAGAACCTGTCAATCCCCACACTGCCAAAGCCATGGGTCTTGTGAACTGAGCGGCAGAGACACATAAAAGAGAACATGAGTGTGTAAGAGAAGGAAGGGGTGTGGAAAAGGAAAAGCAAGAGGGGAGTGGAGATGGAGAAGAGAGTGTAGGAGGCAGCAAAGACTTGGAAGGTGACTCACTGACTTTCTGCAAAGTCATATCCCACCCCACAAGAAACATATTATTAAGCTCATATCCAGTGAATGAGGAAAGGTGTTTGTTTGTTGGGGAGATGGCAGGAAAGTATGCTTCCCTTCACATGATCCTTTATGTTTTAAAGATATCTGTAGCTGGAGTGGGAAGCAAATATTTTCCCAATGAAATAAACACAAAGAGTGTCTCTGTTGGAAATCTATGATACACATATTATCAGTCAACTTACAATTGCACTGTTTAGAATTGTGATATTGTAGGGTGATTTTTATTCCAAGAAGAGGAGTGCTGTGTTATGGAAGCTGTTGTAGCCAGCAGTAGTCACAGCAGGCAGGGGCTGAAGGGTTCACTGATGACTTAGAGTCAGGTAGGATTGTGGGCTTTCCTGGGATTCATTCTGATGCAGGACCAGAGATTCATTCTCATGTAGAGCCAGAAAGTGAAACTGCTTTAGACAAAGAAACAGGCACAAATGGACCTGAGAATTTAATAGCCTCTGAACTTCAAGGCCTTCAAGGCCAGTCATGGGATGTCGAAGGCTTTCATGGCCGGGATCACAGGGTTCTTGTATGTTTTCCGGGCTGTTTGGCCATGTTTCAGAAGTATTATCTCCTGACGTTTTGCCCACATCTATGGCAGGCATCCTCAGAGGTTGTGAGGATTCCTGCCATAGACGTGGGTGAAACATCAGGAGAGAATACTTCTGGAACATGGCCATACAGCCCGGAAAACATACAACAACCCAGTCATGGGAGCTGGAATCATCCTCTCCAGATAAGGAGTCTAGTGAAGATGAATTGATGAGAAATTGTTATGGGAACACACCTGGTGACATTGTCCTAAGCCAGGAGGCTTGCCTGCAAATTCGAGCAGATAGCCAGCTTTGTAGGTCAACACACCTTCATGAGGAGCAAAAGTTCCAGGGTAGACATAATGCTTTCATGTCTGTTTATTAGGAGCTAATGGGCACTCTACTCTTCAGTTCAGGCAACATGGCTTTCAAGTTACAGCCAGGCCTGGGTTCTCTAGTTCTTGTGTTGTTTCTGAGATTTAAGTATTTTGGGAGTTTTTCCATGTTCATGTTGTGTATCCTTGTTCAGGTTTTGCTTATGAATTTAAATTGAACTACTTTGTTTTTGGATTTACAAGAGACATTTGATTGCTGACTTTTTGGACCCTACACCTTCTTACCTTATCCCTGATTTTTTACTTTTGTGTGTTTTTTGCCTTTACTCTGGACTCTTGTGTGATGCTCTGGTCATAGGTGGCTTTAGGTCTGGGGTGCGACAGAAGCATTGCACAAGTAGAATGAGCAGATGGCCATACACAACAATACAGCATTTTGCAGAACAGGCTGCTATTAAGCAATGATAGCACAAGGTGGGGTGTAGAATGACATCCCAAATGGAATCCCGAATGACACAAGGCAGTGAGAAATTGCAGATAATCTATGCCCAGCCATTTCAGAGCACCCAGTTGTGGGTGGGAGCCCTCAACTGCAACAGGACATCTTGTGTGGTACGCATCATAACAGTTTTTTAACATGGGTGTGTAGCATATCAGTGATGTAGCCCTGTCATCATAAAGTTACATATCACGGCCTTTGACACAGGAAGTTGGTCTCAGTTTCACTGCTTATAGAGGGTAATAAAACTTACTTACTCCTTATACTTTTGCTTGCTTTGTAGGAGTGAAGTGGCTTTCGGAGTCAAGGAATTGTTATTGTGGAAAAAACTATGATCTGAATGCATCCTTTAATTAGAATTGCTAGAAAGAGTCACAAAACCATTTCTTTCCTCCACTTAGCCTAAAGAACCCAAAGTTCCCAGAAAGGCTCTGATTCAGCCTTTCTGACTGGCTGCCAACTGTTTTTGAAATGGTCTAAAAAGAGTGACAATAGGATAAAAATTCTGTCGGTCTTGTCAAGCCACTGTCACTGAACTGTGGAATTCTAGTCTAAAAAGTAAGTTTTCTAATCTCTTGGGTAAAATCCTATTGAACAGGAGTGGGAAAAGTATTGCCCTCCAGATGTTATTATCATCTATCACTCTTAGCAATAATGACTAGAAGTCATTGAAATCCACAAGCATGTGGACAATTTCAACAGAAAGGAGAAAGCCATGAAAATAAACAAAAATGAAACAGTATTTTAAAACTCTAAAATCAGGACAGTAAA
Source organism: Anolis carolinensis (assembly GCF_035594765.1). NCBI lineage: Eukaryota > Metazoa > Chordata > Lepidosauria > Squamata > Anolidae > Anolis > Anolis carolinensis. Next base: position 43,904,568 of record NC_085845.1, read on the forward strand.
TAGAGAAATACACTCAGAAAACAGAGGAATTCCAGGCAAAAAACAATAAAGGACAGCTAACACTTCCCAACAAAGGATTCCGTCAGGCAGGAAGCAGCCAGGTTTTGAAGCTGCAAGGCCATTCAATGCTAATTAAGGTGGCCAATTGCAACATTCACACTTGCCTCAAACAGACAAGAGTTCTTTTTCCCACCCTGAACATTCCACAGATATGTAAACCCCAATTGCCTAGTTTCCAACAGACCTCACACCCTCTAAGGATGCCTGCCATAGATGTGGGTGAAACAGCAGGAGAGAATGCTTCTGGAACATGGCCATACAGCCTAGAAAACTCACAGCACCCAATACTGACTAGAGTCGGAATAAAATGAAGTTTAGTCACATTTGCTGGGCTATGGGTTCCCCGCCCCTGTTACCAATCTCCCTTAAAGAGTTGCTGTAAGGATTACGGAGAGATGTGTGCGACACGACTTCAACTTTCGAACACGTGTGTCCACATCACATCTTGCTGCAGATGACCCCTGAGGCCCTCACTGCTGGAGCATTAGTGTTCAGACATTTGGGGACCCTTCACTCTCCATATGATCTTTTAAATATTTTAAACATGCCCTTCTCCTTGCCTGCCTTTTGGGTTTTGTTCTCCTGCTGAGATTTAAAACAACTGGCCAAGTGTCCTCAAAGAGCAGCAGAATCCCAAGGGAAGCATCACTTGAAGAAATCAAGAAGAGCAGTGGCTGTTCCGGTGTCCAGTCGGCTTGTCTTGGTCAGAAGCAGCCTGTCAAGGCATTGCCTTGCTATTTTATGAATCAAGCCTTTTAGCCCATCTCTCTCTTTCTCTTTCCTGGTGTTTTCTATGCCTCTGCTTTTGCGAAGGAGTGGAAGGGGAAGCACCAGCTGTTCCTGGCAAATCTGCTTTGCAAAGGCTTTCCTTTGCTTGCCTACCACCCCAAATTCTTCACCTACTCCCCTCTTCCTTGCCCAATGAAGTCATCAAGCTAACGATTGCATAACCAATACACAGGCCTATCTTGTGTTATACTGGGAGATGGGCCATTTATAGGCAAAAGTGCCATCCGTCAGCCAAATGAAACCTTTTGTGGCAGCCACTACGGTGTAGGGTGGAGGAGATGGGGAAGCATAAAGGAGAGTGCTCAGAGGACACGCTGGCTGCGCTGTGACATCACTGGGAGCTCTCCCACCCCTCCTCCAGTCGCAAGTGCGCAAATGCCTTCTGTGGCAGAAGCCTGCAACTAAACTAAATATAGTTCACAAAGACACTCTTATTGAACGGCTGTTCCGCCTGCCCTGCCCTCTCCCTCTCCCGGGCCATGAACTTCACTGAAGCCATAGTCCTCTATCATATTATATTATCAATCATGCTAATGCTAATCAGATCAATAAGAATATATTCTCTCTAGTGCTGTGCTTTCCTTTCTTTTCTCTGAGAAATCTAAAGATTTAAAATAAAACATACTACTCTCCCCACTTATGCCCCTGAAAAGTAATGCCTTAAAAAAACTAACTCATGCTCCAGTACCACTGGCATATTATAAAGATTTTTGAGCTTCATACAAGGGTTGCCTTTGGCCAATTTACACATGCAGGTGTGTTGACTGACATGGCAGTATATTCACCCATTCACAGACAAACGTCACTCCATTTCAAATGAAGGGATAAAGATGTATGTGGCATTTCAACATTTGCTTATGCAGGCAATCAGCATGTATGCGAATACAGAGAACATGTACATCAAAAGTCAGATTCAGTCATAAAAATGTTCTTTATCTCTTTGTGAAAAACTATTATGTTGTGTAATGCACGTCCCTTGTGAGTTTGGTGGGTTAACAGGAATCAAAACTGGGAAAGGCTCCTTTTGGAGGGATCACACTTCCCCAAGTCCCCCAAATTTGCACAGCCATTGGCAATGGGAGTATAAGTAGCAGTCTAAAAAAAACTTTTCCAACCTGTCTAAATGCCACAGTCTATACAAACATCTAATAGGCAATTGAACTCAGCTTGCGAAAACAGTCCCTGCATATGCACTGAAAAGGAATCAGATGTGTAGAGGATAATCCTAAACATCACAATGATCACAACCAGTTTTAAAGAGTAATGCAAGAAGGTAGACACCAGTGAAAGATGGTGGTTCCATGGTTGCATTCCTGCCTGCTCCTATTTCCATTCCCAGGTCAGCTTTGGGGTGGGACTTCCACCTGTCCTACTTACTACATAATGATGTTGTCAGCCATTCTGATTCAAGCGTCACCTCAAATTTACATGATTTAGTTCACTCACACTTTCTTTCTGTGAAGTGTTGTTGAGGTTATGGATGTGGTTCCCTGGGATCGCTATCATCTCCTCCATGAAATCAACACTCCCCCTAAATGCTATTCCTGATAATTTAATAATAATAATAATAATAACTTTATTTTTATACCCCGCCTCTATCTCCCCAAAGGGGACTCAGGGTGGCTTAATTTCCATGCAACTATTTCCCTGTATGATTTTGTAAATAAATAAATAATAAAAATAATAAACATAGCTAAAGTCATATAAGACTACAGTGTTCCCTCACTTATCACAGGGGTTAGCCACAATAAGTGAAAATCCGCAAAGTAGGGGCACTATATTTATTTTAATATTTATATATTATTTTATTAGTTATACACTATGTTAAGTCTTTATCAACCAATCATGTGTTGATAAATCGCCTCATTCTCCTCTTGTTGCCACTTGGGCTCCTTTTCTCTCCCTTTGGCTTCTCCTTCCTCCCTTCCTTAGGCTGTAAATTGTAATTTTTAATGATTTATAATAGTCTTTTAGAGTTTATTGAAAAACTGCGAAACAGCAAATCCGCAAAAAGTGAACCGCAAAGTAGTGAGGGAACACTGTATATCACTTTAGAACTAAAAAGAAGGTGTGAAACATTCAATCTGATGATCAGAAATATGAGGGAGCAAATTTCAGTGGAAAATCAAAGTGGATCATGAAAAAATACAACAGGAGTGCTGGAAACAGCAACCACCCAAGACTTTCAATGTTTAGTTAATGTATATATTTGCTAACCTGTATTCTATGTGTATGCTGATTTGCCAGTTTGACTGTACCTCAAACTGAGAAGGGTTACAGACATGTGATTGTACTGAGCATGTTCAGAGTCAGGATTCCATTTTGTATTCAGTCTGCTTTACACCTCGGTGGAAATGAATGCCTGTTTGCATCAGACCTCAGTGGAGGTGGATGCATGTTGCTGTTTGGACTTCAGTAGAGAAGTATGAGTTATGAACTTCAGTGAGTACAACTATACCTAAAAACTATGGACTACTGCTTAAGAATAATACCCTGTGTACTCAACACACTGAGAACTATATCCTATCTATTTAGAGTTTAATAAGAAATGTGCCTATATGATGAATTAATGCAAGATGTTTGTGAGTAAACAAGATATGTTATTTTTAAAAGAAGGCCTTTTTAAATCTCTGAGTGCATATTTTAAACTAAGAGGTTTCAAGGGAGCGTATATCTTTTGGGCAACTGCAACTGTAATTTCAACTTCAAAGAAACAACCATCCTCTGCTAACCAAATATATTTTTGTAGTGGCATGCCTTTGTCCTTGGCAGTTCAAAAACATGGTTCTTCAGATTAACAGCTGAGTTACCTGTGTGCCGTTACATGAATGCTTATGAATATCACTTGTTTATAGGGTTGACTTCTAACAAGATTATGCTTTTCTTGAATAGTGGTTTTCAAAAGGTGTTCTCCACATGTGCATGGAGATTCCCATTTGCCAAACGGATATGACATCATTTTTCTTTTTCAATAAGGTTATGATTGCTATTTATCTCCAAGGGGATAAGTGCAGTTATTTCCAATAAGGAGGGACTGAGACATTGAATACAGATATGGGACATTTACCTTTGCTTATGTTTCAAATTCCCAAAACAAGGGGGGGGGACTCTCCTAGCAGTTGGAATAAAAAGTACGTTGCTATCAGAAATTCACGAGACAAGAACTTCATTACTACCTATGAACCTATCAACCTGGACAAAATCTTCAACTCCCACTGAAATCCAAGGCTTTTGACCAATTCGGAGGAACCCATAGTTTCAGCAAAGTGGATCCTGACTTGCTTCTTTGAGCACAAGCCATGTCACACAGGAGAATATTGGAATAACAGTGTTCTGTTGTATCCCCATCTCTTGTTATGTAGGCACACATTTAATGTTTTATGAACACACAATTACTGTAATATAGTTTAGATTCCAGTTTCTCAGAAGTACTTTGTAATGTATGTTCAAGCAAAATATTATTGATATTTTCATATTTTGTACTGCCAGAAAATCATCTGCCCTAACTCTATGCCTTTGCCTTCCCTGAAAACATCCTTACTAATTGTTTTCCAATGTTGGCACTCATTTCAGGTTACAGAATTGCATAAAATAGGATTTTTTTACTGCTATTATAGTTGTGTTCCATTTTGGTGAATTATAATAAATCCCTTCTAGACTTCTTTTCTTAAAATAGAGATAAAAATCCATGGGCAATGAGTGAATTCAGCCCTACTTTACAGTGCCAAGAGCAGAAACAGGTTCGGTGAATCTCAACTGCTTCATCTATTTGCTTTGTCTTCTAGCTCAAGGGAAGGAAGAGCTTTAAATTTGTATGTGCTCTCTTTCTCTGGGCCCCTGGTTGCCATGGTCTTGCCATGCAGCCTCTCAGGGAACAAGATTCCTCTGACATTTGACACAGGACCTCTGCATGCAGCCAATTTGTTATGCTTTAACCTCTCTTTCCCTGCAACTCACCTCCACATATGTTCAGTGCAAGAATCCCCTCCAGTTCCCCTTTCACATAGAACTTGATACAGAATCATTTGAAGATGTTCCTTTTTGAGAAAGCATTTAATTAAGTCAAATAAGTGGTAGTGGAAACTCTGGGTTTTTATTTACAATCATGTTTTTATTTACATTTGCAGACTCATCCAAAGCACATTGACAGTAGTTTTTTTATCATATTAGAAGCGACTTGAGGACATATTGCAAGTCGCTTCTGGTGTGAGAGAATTGGCCGTCTACAGAGACATTGCCTAGGGGATGCTCGGATGTGTTACCATCCTGCTGGGAGGCTTCTCTCATGTCCCCGCAAGTTAGAGCTGACAGATGGGAGCCCACCCCATCTCGCAGATGCAAACTGGCAACCTTCAGATCAGCAACCCAATCATCAAGTCAGTAATTAAGCCGGAACAAGAGTTTAACCCAGAAAAGGGAGTGAGAACCACCCAAACTGCAAAGGTGTATAGCAAATGGGTGAGTACATCCCTACAAAGTTGCCCTCCTTACATCACTGCAATAATTGTTACCGAGATTGGGTTCCAGATTTTGCCTCACCTTGCCAGCAAAGTGTCTTCTAGTGGGTCTAGTCCACCATCAGCAAGCACCTTCAAGTGGCTTACCTTAATGTGCATGGTATTGCTGCATTTACATGCTGGGCAGTAGCATCAGATATCCCCCCATTTCAAGTTCCCACAGTGTCCTCGAGTGACATGGCAATGGAAGCATACTGGCGATTGTTACAATGGCAGCTGCCTCCAGGAGCCTGGTCTGTTGCCATTTTTGAGGGTAACATTCACTGTGACATTTATGTGTGAAACAGCCTTCTCTGGTCAAATCCACAGACAGAGCATTCGTATCAGTGGCGATCACAGCAAACGCAACACATTTTGATGGAAGCAGTTCACAGATATGGCTATGAGTCACTTAAGTGAGAAGTCATTAAGAACATGATCCGGCTCTGATAAGCCCATTCAAGTCTCATTGATTTCAGTGGGGAGGAAGTTAGGCACCTGCTTAACTTTCCCAATGAAAATCAATACAGGGCTTTGACGGGATTGTGACCCCAGAACATCAAGTTATTTATGCGCATGTCTGAATCAGTCCTTAGACAGCACTGTCACTTTGTAACACACTAATGCAATAATAGCAGAAGCCTGTAGATTTTAACAGGAGTTTCTGGGCCTATTTGCATGAATGAACTGTGGCATGTATTCATTAAAGTTGCCAAGAAATATAGGATATAAATGTAAGGGTAGCTACTGAAACTATATTTAATAAATAAATGATAAATAAATAATAACATAATAAACAAGAGAACAATAAACGTATTTAACATATTTCCTGAACAAATATGCATGCTAATTGATTGCTATGGCAAATGAAACACAGCTATTTAAACAACTACATAGTACTAATTTATACCAAAGAGTGCACTCCAAAACCTCTGATTATTCAGCCTTCGTGCCTTTTGCACTATAAAATTTAAATTTGCTTAGGAGAGGGTTAGGGAAGGCAAAGCCTTCCAGATATTATTGGAATTCAGTTTCCAATATCCCTGTACTGTGCTACCCTGTTTCCTCTAAAATAAGACATCCCCAGAAAATAAGACCTAGTAGAGGTTTTGCTGAATTGCTAAATATAAGGCCTCCCCTGAAAGTAAGACCTAGCAAAGTTTTTGTTTGAAAGCATGCCCAACGAACAGAACACCAGAGCATGTAGGATTGGTAAATGTATGTACCATAGAGTGTTGCACATGGAAATATTGGTAGTAACAAGAAATTATTGATATGATTCACAGTTTGTCTGGTTATGCTGGTTTGTGATGACAACTACTGTACAGTATATAATAAATGTCCATTTTTTTGTTCAACAATAAATGTGAATTCTTCTTCAAGGAAAAATAAGACATCCCCTGAAAATAAGACCTAGAGCATCTTTGGGAGCAAAAATTAATATAAGACAATGTCTTATTTTCGGAGAAACATGGTATCTAGGGAGCTGACATCCAATAACATCTGGAGAACTGCACTTGTCTTAGAAGGTCAATTGCTGCTGTATTTATTTGTCATCAGCAAGTGGTTTGACAATGGGCTATGTCCTGACTCACCCCTGGAAACCCACTGATTTAACTTGGAAAAGTCACACACTCTTAGCCTCAGATGAAGGGAAAAATCAAACTACCTCTGAACCAATCTTACCAGCATTGCAAAGCAGAGATAACCCACACTGAAAGGTTCACTAGTAATTCTTTTTTTGGGAGGAGGTAAACTGAAAACAGAAAGGTTTGAAAAATAAACCCATTACGAAACAAAGTGGGAAGCTAAAAACTTAGTTTTTTTTTTTTAAAAAAAGATGAGTCTGGAAACAAAATGTATAGTATTCTTAGCAAGTATTGTGTATCCCTGAAGCAGGCCAAAATTCAAGGCAGGTGTGCCTGTGCCTTTTGATTGGAGTTCTGTATCAGTAATGCTACTTCCATGGCTAACAAAAACTTCTTCTATCTATGAGAAATGATCACCAACTGGTCACTTCATAGAATTCATTGGGTGCTTAACAGCTTCCAATATTTTGCGTTAACAAGGTTTCATTTACAGTATTTGCTCCATAGTGTGGCAAAAGTATCTTAAGAGATTACTACAGCAGAGTTGCAAAAGTAACCACATATGTTACAAAAGTAATCTTAGTTCAACACATGTTGCACTTGTGTTATTTGTTAATAATCAGCATGGTGTCCATAAAAGATACATCTCATATGTCTATTCTTACCCAAACTCATGGCTGTTGTTTTCCAAATGGTGTTTGTTCTGAAAAGGTTTACTCTTCACACACATATTAACCTCAGACAGGAATTAGCTATTTGTCAGACATAAAGCAACACAGGCTGAGAGATGGGCTCTGAACAATCATGATCAGGTTACAGTATGCACAATTTGACATCTCATATGGAATGCATTTCTTTCAGAAAGGAGACTTCTAATCCTCCTGGAAAAAGCGCAGAACTTGTTGGAATTTCTTGTTGCAATAATCAGAGCAACCAAAGTAGGTCTCAGCCAGGATGGTATCAGGAGATGGATTAGGGCACCAATCAACACACGGTGGCTGTACTGTCAAATGCTGTACTCAGGCCCTTAGCCAGGATTTTGATTGGGGGGAGGGCTGGGATTTTGGTTTGGGGGGGGGGGCTGAGTCTGAGTGGGAGAGGCTCTATCCTAGCAAAACTTTTGTAATGTTATCCCAATACCCCCATGCATATGGGATATATTGAGGATGGTGATCAGATCATTGTATGAATAAACACAACAGTTTAAATAATAAATTTAAGGCCTTCTCGCGGACCACCCTGAGAATTTGGAGGGGGGCTGAAGCCCCTCAACCCCCCCCCCCCCAGCTACATGCCTGTCTGTACTGCTAGCAGCTATGTGGAAACACTCTAGAGTCTTTTCATAACTAACCATGTGGGGTTGGCTTATGGCTAAATTTGATATGCAGAAATATCATGTAGCTTCCTTGATTGAGTCCATCCATCTGTAATGTGGTCTTCCTTTTTTCCTACTGCCTTCTATATTTTCAAGAAATGTTATCTTTTTAGTGAGTCATGTCTTCTTCTCATGATATGGTCAAAATTTGATAGTTTCAGTTTAGTCTTCTTGGCTTCTAGGGAGAGTTCTGCTTTGATTTTCTCTAGGACCAATTTCTTTGTCTTAAAAGGACAGTAGAATATTGGTATCAATAGTATAATATGCATCCAGAACAAGCATGGGCAAAGTTCGGCCCTCCAAGTGTTTTGGACATCAACTCCCACAATTCCTAACAGCCGGTTAAGAAGTCCATACCACCCGGGCCGAACTTTGCCCATGCCTGATTCAGAATGTGTTGAAGACAACATTTTTGGCAAATGATTTGTATTATGTATCTTTGGAAAGCCAGTAGATGGAATTCTGCTGGGCACTTACAAATACATAGTCTACAATTACACATTCATAGATGCTATATATTCATGATCCCTAATTTAGGGGATACATAGAGATTGTGAAAGTCCCTCATTGTGCATTACCCAGTAAATAGCTGCTGGTATTGCTGGAGGTCCATTCCCCTGTTGAGAAGTGTGTGCCAGATGTTCTCACCTTCCCTTGTCATGCCTGTCATGCCTGTCATGCCAGAGATCACCCACAGGAGAGGATGGATAAACCAAGTAATCATTTCTCAATTTATAGGAGAACAGTTCCCCATTGATTCCAGAGGCTGCTTAATTGTAAAGTAGGGTATGAGGACTCTGACCAGACTCCACTGCATAATACTGTAGTTACAATGCTACATAGTATTGTGATGATTCCACCAAGTAATTACTGTACAAGCAAAAATCTATCCTTTTCACATCTGACTCCAAAGCTTATCACCTGTCACATCAGCACTTTTAATCTTGTACCCATTACTCTGGCCCGGCCCAGTTTTATTGTGTTTTAGCGTATTGTTTATTGCTTGTTTATACTGTTTTAATTGTTTTAATTTGCCTTTTGTTTTGTATTGTTATATTGTGTGTTGAGGCCTTGGCCTTTGTAAGCCGCATCGAGTCCTTCGGGAGATGCTAGCGGGGTACAAATAAAGTTTAATAATAATAATAATAATAATAATAATAATAATAAAGCTACTGTATCTAAAGTCCGTGTTTCATTGCAAAAAATATCAGCAGCAAAACCCATTATCAAGGGCAATATGTGTGTGTGTGTGTGTGTGTGTGTGTGTGTGTGTATATATATATGAATGACAATAGAGGACCCATTTTTGACTCAGCTATCTTTGCTATCCATTGAACTATTTGCATTTATTCTGTTTCATTGATCAAGGCTGGCCACACATATCCCATCTGAACCACCACTGTGTTGTATAGCAAGTAACTAGTCCTCCTTGTAACCTCACCTCAGACAAACATTACTAATGATAACAAGAAAGGTTTTCCTCCCAGGTATTTGACAAGTGAAGGAAAAATCTGCTCATCTGAGCAGGCATCATTGCATCAGTGGAAGTGAAAAGCTTGACAAAGAAGGCACATTCTTGTTGAGAAATTTGCATGAGCACTTCTGGACCAAATTCTGCATTTTACATGCAGTTCACAAACCATCAGCAGCAACACTAATTGGCATAGTTGCCACTCAATTGTGGCATCTTCTTTGAGCTCTCACCAGTATGAATGACTAATACTGAAGAGGGCTTAGATGTACAGAAATTATTTTAGAGGGTCTTCAGCTCCCCCACTCCGCCCATCCATATAATTTCATTATCTTAAAGAGCACTTTCATGTAAAACAGGAAGTGACAGAAGAGTTCAGTTGACACAATTTAAATAGAAATGAAGAATGCTTTTGTTAAGACGAATGAATGCATAACTCTGCAATGACAGCTGATACTGTTGTGCACCCTATAATGCCAACTGAGTGCACCAAACCACTTGGATACACTGAATGGCATGCTGACAAGGGTGCCTTTACTATCCCCATTGCCAGTCTGATGTTGGCATTTCTATGTATCTCAGTTGTTGTCACATTTGATTGACTCTTGCTGTATTTTTCCTAGAATGCATTAGAAGCCTTTTTAATGTAACACAGGAAACAATTCTTATCCTTCATTCTTCACCCACAGAGAAAATTACACATCTTCAATATTACCACTCCTTAAAACCTTCAGACTTTAGCAGCTCTACTGCTGTTCCCTCCTTTGCAGGGCCATTTGGCTAATCTTTTGGAAATACCATTGGATTTTCAGCGTGTCAACTACACTCTCCTTTGGGTTGGGAATAGAGCTGAACTCATTTGATAGAACATTTTTTACTGTTTCTCTATTTGTGATTCAGAGCTCACTCCATCCTGGAATCATAGACACATACAATTTTAGAGATGGAGTGGAACACAAGGGCCATCTAATGCAACCCCCTGTCATGCAGAAATACACAACTTTAGCCGATCTGAAATATGCCTATCTAACATCTGTTTAAAGACACCCATGAAGAAAAGTCCAATCCCTCAAAGCAGCCTATTTCACTGTTGAATACTCTTACAGTAGATAAGTCTTTCCTAATGTTAAAGTAGAATATTTTTATTGTAACTTGAATCCATAGGTTTGTATTCTTGCTGAGAACAAAGACTGTGTGGTGAGCCCAGCACCATCCTAATAAGGACAGCTGATCCTCTTCCCTTGGATCAGCCCGGCTGTAGCTTGAATCAGCAACCAGGCTGATCCAAGGAAGGAGAGCCAACTATTATTGTTAGGAACAATAATGCTCTTGCCAGAGCAGTGCAAGTGCTAGGACTCCATTTCACGTGGTAAGTCAGGTGGTTGTGGGAAGTGGTGCTCTCGGCCACAGGCCTCCCCCCCGCACCCACTCTGGAATGACTATAGAGAAACTATGAGAGTGTTACACAACTTTCATAAAATTATTGCACATATTTACATACTGTTACGTATAAATAACAAAAACCTTGGAAATGTATGTTATTATCTTACAAATCATATATTTTAAAAAATATAAATGAAATGTTTTCATGAGATATGTTGTATCCCCATATATTTCATTATTACAATTCATGTATGTGTCTGTATTTCTTATAAGGGGTTGGTTTAACCTCCAGTTTCCTAGTAAAACTGCGTTAGTGTGTCGCAAACTGATGCATGTCTAAAAAGTGAGTCACCAACATGAAAAATTAGGAAAGCTCTACTTTAGATATTAAAAGATGGCTTTCATGTCATCTCCCCAACTTCTCTCCTCCAAGGTAAACATACAGAGCTCTCGAAGTCACTCATAAGTTAAATTAAGGGACTGCTTGACTGTTCAGAGGCAGTCAAGGCCACAGAGGAAACCTGGACCTCCAGGTTCAACGTTGAATCCAGGAGTACCCCCAAACTGCAGGCCTGTGTCTTCATGGGAAGTGTAGCCCAATCTAGCATGGGCTGGATCCCTATTCCCTGATTTGCCTTCCAACTGACCAAGAGCAGTGCTGTCTTGTCTGGATTAGATTTCAATTTGTGTGCCCTCCAGTCCCCTTTCTGATGACGGACAGTAATGCTCATATATTTTTAAATGTGATTTTTACCATTCTATTAGGCTATGCCAATAATCAGATCTTGTTATTCTTATAACAACTAACTCAATCAGTAGATCTAGAGCTCTCAAAAATATGAACATATATTTGTGAGCTTTTCTATGGTCTAATAAAGGTAGAGCATTACTACATTTTGAAACACTTTGAGATGTGGGAATGCATTGATTTAAGCAGGTTGCTATTATTTTAACCAGAATTCTGAGCTAAGGAGCAGGAAGTAAACATCACAATCAAGAATGCAAAGATAGCTCCACTGCCAGTATATGTATGTGCCTGTTGGCTTATAGTAACCCCATGCCGAGGAGTGCAGGTCTTCAGGGATCCTTAGGAGGAATCTAGAGAGATGCATTCCTCATCCACATTTTTTTTAATTCAAAACAGTTTTTTAATTCAAAAGCCAGGAGAGTCCTTTACATTAAGAAAGTTAACTGGAACTCAACTTCAGGCCTACTATCTTTAAAATTTCTGGGCCTATAATAGTTTGGACCCAACCTCCAGCCTCTAGGAGGCAAGGTCCAAAGATTTTCTAAAAAATGGAGGGGGCTGCAGAAGTTCCCTTTGGGGGATGTCCCACCTTTACTTTACAGGTAGTTAGACACTGAGGAAATGACAGGATTTGCAAAATCCCCCTTTGTCCCCTCCCATTCCCTAGTGTCACTCCACTGCTTCCCTAATGCCTTACTTTCCTTCCCAATTGTTGAATTTCATCCTTTATATCTGGTCTTACATTTTGGGGCACTACTGCATGTCTCAAGCCTTTGAATCAATAGATGAGTCTCTGCAATTGATCTTTCCATGTTCTTTGCACTATATTTCAGAGCAAGATGCTGGCAAGCCATCTGATTATTCCTTGCCTAAGAAAACCCTATGAAATGAATGGTGTTGGCAGAAGTCGATAGACAACTTGAAGGCACACACACAAGTATCCTGTCTGCTATGAACTTATTGCCCTGGAGCACTGAATTTAGCTTCCTGTCTCATTTGGAAGGGAGATTGCACCAGCATTTTGGACCACCACAGAACATGTTTTACAGCTGGTCATAAATTTCCAGGCATACCATGGTATCTTTAGCTTTGACTCCAGAGATTTCCTGTTGAGCTGCAAGGTGCAGGTCTGTAAAGCATATTTTACTAAATATACCCCCTTGTGCAGTGCATAGCCACATAAACAAGAACAGAATCTATGGGAAAGCTTGTTGTTATTGTTGTTTTACAGGGAACTCAACTTTTCATTTTTAAGATCACAAGATTAATTACACATTTTAGCTTATTTTGCCAGGGGGAAAAATCTTCCTGGCTACAGCTGACAGTTTACATCCAGTATTCTTTTGATTCTTGGAATTGGCTTAAATGTTGAAGGTGAAAATAGCCAAAATGGAAAATTATGGTAAATTGCATGTTCCACAATTTCAACAATGGCTCTCACCATTTAATACATAGGCTGCTGTTTTGGAAGCACTGCATAGTTTTGGAAGTTGCATACTGGAAAGAAGGAACGTGGGAATACATCCTCCCTCTTGGATGCAAGCCTATGTTAATACAATCCAACAGTTCTAGAATCCTAATATGATCCCAATAGGAACATGCTCAAGCCTTGGCAATGTGCAATTGCAAATGGATCAATATGCATCAATATGTTTTTCAGTGTCTTATGAATATGCATAAGCCTCAATAGTTGTAACAGTAGTACTGTCTAAACTTTCTCAGTCTTGCCAACCTCAGGATTCTTGAAGATAAAGAGAATGAAGGAGAAAAATATGCACCATTCTAAACTCCCTGAACACAGGTAATGCTAAAACATTAACAGCAAGTGGCTCCAGATCAAGGGAAGTAGTATTGCTACAAGATTTACTGCTTTCGGCAGACATCACCTGGGCTATTGTGTTCAATTCTGGACATCACCGTTCAAGAAGAATATTGGCAATCTGAAACCTGCCCAAAGAAAGGTCTTCAAGAGAATCACAAGTCTACAAGCCAAGACTTAGAATCATAGAATCATATGAGTTGGAAGAGACCTCATGGGCCACCCAATCCATGTTGGCCATCAATGGGGTGGGGCCATAGCTTGTGTCATGTGATGGCACTCAGCAGGATCCGTGGCCAAAGAGGACTAAGGGGCCAAAAACCCCTTGTGTGATGAGGTGGTAAGCCGCATTCCATTTAGATTATTGTAATGTGCTCTATGTGGGGCTGCCTTGGATGAGTGTTTGGAAACTTCAGCTGTACCAAAGAGCTGCGGACAGATTGTTAACTGAGGCTGGCTACAGGGAGCGGATAACTCCCCTGTTGCAGCAGCTCCACTGACTGCCAGTTTGTTTCTAGGCACAATTCAAAGTGATGGTAATGATCTATAAAGGCCCATACAGCTCAGTCCAGGTTATTTGGCATCTCCTAGTATGAACCTGCCCGGGCACTAAAATCTTCAGGAGAGGCCGTTCTCTCAGTCCCATCTCCATCTCAAGCTCATTTGGTGGGGATGAGAGAGAAAGGACCTTCTTTCTCAGTTGCTGTCCTTCAACTCTGGAACTGCCTTCTTCCCGGGGAAGCCAGGACGGCCTCCTCCCTGCTCTCCTTCCAGAGGCAGGCTAAAACCTTTTTATTCAGGCAGGCTTTGAAAGAAGAACATTTTAAAGGCCAAGCCAGGAGGGGTGCCATAGTGTTTTATGTATTTTAATAGGTTTTACTGGTTTTAACTATTTATTTTTAATACTTCTATGTTTAATTCTATTTTAGTGTTTATATGTTTTACGTTTTAAATTATACATTGCTTTTAGCACCGTTAGCCCCTTTGAATCTCTGTTAAGAGAGAAAAAGTGGTATACAATAATAATGATAATTATCATCATTGTACTAATAATAATCTTAGCAAATATGCTAAGATTCCACAGTAGGATTTTTTCATAAAACGTTTTCAATACTGCTCTTCATCTACACACATAACAGCCATCAAAGTGCAGGTTTCTTTTTCCAGTCCATAAACCCTGCGGCATATAGATAGTCCAGTCCAGTTTGAGGACCCTTCATCAGTGACTGGCATTAGTCTGTTGCATCTCCAGTGGTCATGTTATGCAAACATTTTTGCCAAGGCAATGGAAGTACAGCATGTTCAAACTTCTGATTTGTTATTATTAGCTTCCTACCATTAGAGATCATAACTGTGTGCCCTATAATGACTTGGAGGTTCACCTCTCACAAGTCTACTCTTCTGCTCAACTTGGCAGACTTCGAAGGTCACAAAATGTCCCTCGTTTTGCGGATCATTAAGGGGCAGACTTATTTAATGTTTTGTTTTCTTTTCTAATAAAATAAACTTTAAATATTTATTCTCTCTTCTTCAAAGAAAGTACAGGATGTTCCTTTAATAGTGGCTTAAACCATGCAATGGGTTTTTAAAATCTCCAAATACCAATGAAATCCAAACTACAATTCTATTAGCACAAACAGAATAACGGTTCCAACTCTACATGGTTATATTTGGTGAAACATAATACCATGTGAACCCTAAGATACATGCTGGGTGTGTTTAAGGTTCTGACCTCACATTCTTTGGCAATGGATGCATCAGAGGAAAGAAACAGGAAACAAGTCCAAGGAAGAGACCCTGTGATCATCATCATTTTACTCTATCACAGTAGTAATAATAAGAACAATACACACATTTAACATGTATACAGCACTTTTGAATGCTTAACATACTTTATATTCATGAGGCCAGAAATCTATAGACTACCTCTGTAACACTGCAGATGGTAATGTTCAGACCTTGAAGAAGAATACTGACTGATTTAGGACATCTATGGCTTAGGTGAAAGTCATAAAGCCCTCATACCTTGGGTTTACAGAGCAACTTAAAATCTCTTTTTTCAATCCCTCTATAAATGCCATAAAGCATTTAGATACTGCCTCCTAGTTCTCAGCCTTATTGGCCTTTATGAACAGAAAAAACATAAGGCCCAAGGCTTTGAAAAGGCAAAAACTAGTTAATGTTATTGTCACTAGAGCTATACAAGCATACATATAAAGTACATCTAGTTCTTTTTTTTAAAAAAATCATTGATCCAAATAGACTAGTAGAAGACATCATATGAACTGTCTCTCCATACTTCTGGAATCCTGAGAAGGATTAAGGAATCGGCCCATCAGGCACACTACCCTGAACCACAGAGAAGTTTGCAGTTCATCATATGAATGTTGAGTATAAAGGTTGACTAATCTTATGAGTGACCTTGAATATGCACCCTTTAAGAATGGTTGGATTATTCTCATTAATGAATTCCTTGCATTCAAGCAGCAAGGGAGAACAGGTGGTACGTATTGGCATCCCTGCAGGATGGTACGCATTGGCATCCCCAAGACAACTGTCTGATTTTTTTAAAGGCAGATGACACTGCTGTACACCAGTAATATGCTATTTGGATGTGGGCAATCTGTTTCATTTATTTGATAGAACAAAAGAAGAGAATGAACATTTTCCTTAGCCTTACACATAATAAACACAATGAATTCACTGCCACAAGATATGGCAATTGTTAGTAATTTAGATGCTTTTACATGCAATTACAAAGTATAGATCTACCAAAAATGCAAATCATGAATATACTCTACCTCTGGACTCAGACACACCATACCATGAATACTAGTTACTAAGGAAATAGTAGCAAGCGACAGCTGTTCCCTCGTGTTTTGCCATGAGCTTCTCAAGGTATCTGGTTGGCAACTGTGAGAAACACGGTGTCAGACAGGGTTTTCTTCTAGTCCATCTGCCTACCAAGGACAAAGTGCTCTGAAATCCCATAAACTGTACATGATGTTGGAAACTATCACCAGATTGGTGTATAAAGGCATAAAGTAAAACCCTTTCCTTTTCTTTTTCAGTGGTTGCTCTGTCTGATCTCCTTGGAAACCAGCAAAGCAATGTTTCATTCAAAACAAAAAAAAGTGATGAGAGAAAAAGTCTGCTCAGTTTTTTACAGCCCTGTCACCTTATTCTGTGACAGTCTTAAACAAGAATGTCATTTCCTTCCACCTGTGGAATGGGAA
Organism: Anolis carolinensis; assembly: GCF_035594765.1. Taxonomy (NCBI): domain Eukaryota; kingdom Metazoa; phylum Chordata; class Lepidosauria; order Squamata; family Anolidae; genus Anolis; species Anolis carolinensis. The sequence goes on from NC_085845.1 coordinate 43,921,534, forward strand.
ACTGAGCCATTTTACTAGGACGCTAAAGTATTGTGTTCTGGCCTACCAATGACCAAGTGATCTGCATTTCCCCCCTCCTGGGGCAGCCTTTGTTTACTCTCAGAGTTCACGCATGGCGAAGCAACTGAGCAGCCCAAATGGAGGATCTAGAATGACTGTTGGGAGATGACAGCTGTATGTTTGCTCTCTGACAATCTGTTTCTCTTTCGTCAGGTGTAATTTGAGTGCTCCACACCAGCGGGCACATTCAGCTCCTTTCGGTACAGATGGCTTTGCGGTGCCACAGTGTAGTTCATTCACTGCCACAAGACTGAAGCAGCACAATCTGCCCTTTCTGCCATCCAAGCACAAAAGACAGTATCCTCTTTCAAACTGGGCTGTGAACTCTGGGTGAAGTTACAGCTTTCCATCTGGCTGCCAGAGGACTCAGTGATTATTACGTCAACTCTCTTCCCGTAACAACAGCATGGATTTTGGGGTTAGAACAAAGAAAAATGAGCAGAAAGGTTGGAAAGGATCCCCTGCTAAACACTTGAAAGCCACACTGGTGAATCATTAGGGAATTGCAGGAAAAAAAGATTTCACTCAAACATTAGGAAACTCTTCCTGATGGTAGGAACTATTGGGCGGTGGAATACCCTTCTTCGGAGGGTGGAGTGCCTTTTTTCTGGAAGTTTTAAAGCAGAGGAGTACTTTGTCAGGAGTGCTTTGATTGTGTGTTCCTTCATGGAAGAATGGGGTTGGATTGGATGGCCTTTGAGGTCTCTTCCAAGTCTATGATTCTATGAAGTATTCAGGGAACATTTCTTAATCACACTCTTTCTTCATCTTCCTAGTCATTGCTTATAGAGATACAAACAAAAACTAATAGCATCATCAATTCATCTGCTCTTCTCCCCCTCATCACCAGTGGTTTACTCAATTAAGATAAGAACTGATTCATTCTGGTGTCATCCTCCTCCACTAATATATTATTTTTCTTATAAATTTGGAAAATAATCAGTCATCTCCCTTTCTTGCTGTCCCCTTTTTCCAAAATTCAGATTTATTTTAACATGATGTGGTCTGATTTGACCTTCTAAAATGATGGTTCCTGGAAAGAATCTACTCATCGGTTGGGGAATCCAGCAACTCGGCTGATAGTTCACTACAAGAAAACAAACAATGATTGTAAACTCCAGCACATGTGCCACCAGAGCTGTTTTTCAGACTCACTAAATAGCTCTTCTCTACAGTTTCTTCTCTACTGTTTAATATTTGGCGTCTAGTGGGAAACTGGCCGCTGGACTCACCACAGTTGCCCTTGCCTGCTCTTGTGGGTTCAGTTTACTTATGCTGCATGGAACCATACTGAGGAAGAGGACTTTAGTGAGAAGTGACGCCTGGAAATTGAGGACTGTAGTGTACACCAGCTTTTATCCAAATTAACAATTAGCCAGAAGTAGAGGGATAGGAATCCATGCTTCTGGAAGATGCCATAAAAACCAAGCAGATTTTGCTTGGCACCACATTTGATCAGAAACTATTGACCACTGCTGATCCTGTTAAATAATTTTGACCCTTCTCTTTGGATGAGAATTCCATCAGCATACTTGTTTCTTTGTCCTTGAGAAGGCTGGGCTACACAAGTAGATACCCCTTCAAGAAGAGTTGAGAGAGGTGATGTGAGGAAAAAGGGCAGGGACGAATAATTTCTGTGACTGCAAGGAGAATTGTTATTGCAACCCTTGACACACACCTATGATCTATCTTTCCAGTGTCTGCTCAGTATAGTAACTTCTGTTTGTTCCCCTGGGACTTGTCTTCTAAGCAGTGTCTTATAATTGGCACTATACTTCCAATTCTGCAAAGTCATGACCTGTTTGATCATAAGAGTCAAACCACAGTCTCCAGATGACATACCATAAGGTCAGAATGCAAAACCACTACTTTGATTCTGTACATCATGTTTTCTGTTCTGTTTGTTTTTTTTCCCTTTAAAAGGCTCTCACCAGATAATGTAAACATGATGAGTTTTACTTCTAGGACTGTTTTGGAACAGCTGTGTTTTGAGATACACCATGTATAGTGGATAACCAAATTACATAAAGCAGTGCAAGAGATATGATAGATAACTGTCCCATCTCTCCATGGCATAGATACATAAAGAAATTTGGAATGGACAAATTTGTTCACTCTTATACCATCTAAGCCCCTGGTGGTGCAGCAGATTAAACCACTGAGCTGCTAACTTGCTGACCAAAAGGTTGGCAGTTTGAATCGGGGGAGTGGGGTGAGCTCCTGCTGTTAGCTTCAGCTTCTGCCAACCTAGCAGTCGAAACATGCAAATGTGAGTAGATCAATAGGTACCACTCCAGCAGGAAGGTAACGGTGCTCCATGCAGTCATGCTGGCCACATGACCTTGGAGGCATCTACGGACAGCGCCGGCTCTTTGGCTTAGAAATGGAGATGAGCACCAACCCCCAGAGTCAGACACAACTAGACTTAATGTCAGGGGAAAATCTTTTCTTTTACCTAGATAATCTAAAACAGTAAAAAGACTTCCACACTAGTTAGGGAAGAGGGAAAACGGGCTCTTTTTTGAAGCAATATTAGAGAAGAGAGGAAATGGTCTCCTTGAAGTACAGGACATAAAAGAGATTTTGAATTGGTCAATGCATAATATGTACATCTCTTCAAAACCACAAAAACTCCATCATTGAGTGCAGGCTCAAGTATCAGGAGAGAAGGTGCAAATTTGCAGCACAGATCCCTCCTACATATAAAACCATGGTCCACTTCCATACAAATCTCATAATCTGTGGTTGTAGCCAGACACGACTGTTGTTAATTATCACCATTGGCCTCGATGGATGGTGACATTATGAAAGAGAAACCTCCAAGGCACCCTGTCAGCAACAACTCTCTTCAGTTGCTGCAGATTTAGTGCTGTAGTCTATCCAATTGTAATATGGTCTTCCCTTTTTTCCTACTACCTCCTACTTTGCCAAGCATTAGTGTCTATTCTAATGAGTTATGTCATCTCATGAAATGATGAAAGTACAATAGCTGCAGTTTAGTCATTTTAGCTTCTAGGGAGGCTTGAGACTTGATTTGCCTAAGGACTCATTTATTGGTCATTTTGACACTCCATGCTATCTGTAAAACTCTTCTCCACCACATTTCAAATAAGCCAAGGTATAAAAAAAGGTCTTTTACTATTTCAGTGTCTCCATCATACACTTTAAAGTTCTGCAAATCATCCATACTATTATTTTTGTCTTCTTAATATTCAACTATAACCCAGCTTTTACATTTCCTTCCTTCCTTCCTTGACTTTTCTCAGTAGCTATCCCAAGACTTTGCTATTTTCAGACTCACTAAATAGCTCTTTTTCTGGTTTAAAAAAGGCAAGAGTGGTATTATTTGCATATCTTACATTTTTGATGTTCCTTCCTCGTTCACATGTCTCTTTCTCAGAAGTCTAATCCTGCTTTCCATATTATATGTTCCATGTACAAATTAAACAGATAGAGAAATAAAATGCAACGTTATCTGCACTGGCCGCCAATGAGAAACCATTCTTTTTTTCTCTCTTTACAGTGGGCTCTTCTGAGTATAGGTCACATATCAGGACAATCCAATGTTCTGCCACACCCATTTCTTTTAGAGCAATTTCATGATATATTATACACAATCAAAGGTTTTGCTATAACCTGTAAAACCCAAGCAAATTTCCCCCCTTAAATTATTTGGTGCACTCCATTATTCAACAGATGTTTGCAATATAATCCTTTTCTGAACCAGTCTTGGACATCTGGCAGATACTGGATGATATTTGTGCTTTTAAAAAAATTTCTTGTAAAATTTGAAACATCACTCTGTTTGTACGGGAGATGAGTGCAATTATCTGATGATTACTGCAATCCTAATGCCTTCTATCTTGTGGAGCATTTCCAATCTGTGGACCATGGTTTTCTACACCATTTGGTCTCATATATTTTTGGATTGTCTATCCTACAAGGAGCCTCCGGTGGGACAGCGGATTAAATCACTGAGCTGAACTTGCTGACTGAAAGGTTGGCAGTTTGAATCTGGGGAGTAGGGTGAGCTTGCTAGCCCCAGCTCCTGCCAACCTAGCAGTTCAAAAACATGCAAATGTGAGTAGATCAATAGGTACTGCTCCAGTGGGAAAGTAACAGCGCTCTATGCAGTCATGCCAGACACATGACCTTGGAGGTGTCTACAGACAACACCGGCTCTTCAGCTTAGAAATGGAGATAAGCACCAACTCCCAGAGTCAGACACAACTAGACAATGTGTTGTCGAAGGCTTTCATGGCCAGGATCACAGGGTTGTTGTGTGTCTTTCGGGCTGTGTGGCCATGTTCCAGAAGCATTCTCTCCTGACGTTTCGCCCACATCTATGGCAGGCATCCTCAGAGGTTGGGTCATCCAGTATCATCCAGTATCTGCCAGATGTCCAAGACTAGACAACTAGACAATGTCAGGGGAAAACTTTTACTTTTACTATCCTACTAGCAGCATTGGCTTCCACCCACCCTAGGATCAGTGTCCATGATTACAATGGTGATCTATCCCTCTTACCAGATGTCCATTACTCTTAGCCATTCAGAAGAAAATCTGGGACTGGTCATTGTTAAATAATATATTATTTGCTGAAGCTTAAGCATTTCCGCGTGTTTCTTTCTCTGCTTCAGACTACAATTCCCCATTTTACTGAGCAAACACACACACAGTTCTAAGGGAGGATCTGAGTCAGCGAAACATCATTCAGAATGTTGCTTCTTCTGCTTTAACACTTTTTTTATTAGCTCTATCAGAGTTGACTAGATTTTGGAAATATGTACATTTTATAAATATCTTAAAGCATGACCCCCAATTTAGCTTTTCTTGCCTGCTTAAGGGGTTACAAAATGAGCTGGCTCCAGTTTTCAAGCACCAATACAATATACGCCCCCTGTCCACCTGGGCCCCATGTGAACAAGCCAATCTTGATAAAAATGTGAAAATAGAGGGATGTTTGGTGTTCATGAAAAAAAGAACAATTTGGGTATGGTATTTATAAAACTGTGAACATCTTTAATATGAGCCTCGTGAAATCAAAAGCCCACTCATTTCATTAGCCATGTTTGTTCTTTTCCATAATGACTGGTTATAATGTTTAAAGTCTTTAAATAAATGCATGCGTCAAATGGCAAATCTCACAGTGTCATCAGGCCAAGGATATTAAAGAGTAGAGCAGCTAAAATGATGACACTAACAAAGCGTCACCATTTATTTACAGTGGCAGACGTATGTTCTTTTAATTATATCCATTTGGACTCTGCCCCTGCCCTATCTCCCGTCCAAATGCGCATATGCTGCGTTGTTTTGGGAGCTAGATAGAAAAATAATTGAGATACTGGTTTCATTAATAGCATTAATTAGTAGTAAACAACCACCGATAACTGAATCAGCTATACAAAATTGAAATTTCTCCTAAAATTAGCTGTATTGATTTTTTAAACAAAACTATCCCTTGTATTGATTTATATTTTTCCTATTTCCTACTCAGCATTATTTTTGGCCCATTTTCTCCCCACCTTTTCCCTCATTACTACAGCTAATCCCACAGGCAGGATGGTGGGAGGTGAATGTAAAGGGTGGCAGGGCATGCAGTTCCTCCATCTGCTCTGGACACCAGTTGTTCCTTGCCTATTTATAGTTTCCTTTGACTCATCCGGCTGCTTATAATTTGGGTAGGCAGAAGCATGCAGTGCCCATCCTGTTCTCATTTGGTCTCTTGGCCTATTCCGATCCACCCAACAGATCTTTATCTGCAGCTCTTCGTTTTATTCTTCCACCAATTTCCACCTACGTAAATTGGGCTGAAAGCTCAAAAATTGCCTGAATAGTGACTCCTTCCATCTCTTTGCCCGACTCCTCCTCCTTTTCAGAGCATCGGATTTGTGTTCCGGAACGGGTCATCTGCTGACAAGTGACTTTTCTTGGGCTACTTTTCAATAAGCTGGAAAGGTTACCTTCAGATCCAGTCAAGAGCAATTCATGCTTCACAGCGTGATAGAACATAATGACAAATCACTGAATCATTCTTTTTTAAAAACTCCAAACCTCTATTTAATGCTTTCCTATAAAATAGAATTTTGCAAAAACGCTTGAATACATAGGGATCAGATGGCATGTAAAAAAAAAGAAAGAAGCAAAAATGATGATTGTTTAGAAAAACAAAGCACAAGGAAAGAGCTTCTCTATTTGGCTCCAAGTTGACTGAATAACTGGAAAATAATTGGCTCCTTGTTTACAGCTTCCCAGATCTGGCTTTATAAATGAATTTCAAAAGGACAGCTTTGGGAGCAAGATCATAACAGGAATAAGCAAGTGTCCATCACAAGAGGAACTATATACTGTGTTGGATTTCAAGCAGTATTGCTGGTAGATTGCATCAAAAAGTTAAAATGTCTGTGCGTGTGCATGCGGCATGTATTGAAATTGAAGTAGCGTTTGAAATTCGTATAATGGATGAGGACTGAAGTCTATGGAAAGCTATGATGGCTGCGTGGAGGACAGAGAAGAGGCCCCTCTATGATCGTGTCTCTTTTCTTTTTCTTCTTAATGGTTGCTTTAGAGAGGCTCATACATGCTGAGTGCTCAATCCTTAAAGGGAAAGACTTGCTAATTTATATTAAGAAAACTCTTTAGCTAATAAAGATACAGCAACTAAGTGGCTGACTTCATGCACTGTATTCCCAGCCCACATATTTTAATATAAACATGAATTTCACTGAAAGCAACATCACTGTTGAGGGCAGGGAGGCTTCTCCGCTTAGTCCCAGTCATTCTTATGCACCTTGTTCATCTCGCAAGAACCCAGAGCTCCAGGTGGTCACTGTTCCGATTAATTGGTTTTCATTTAAATATTTATGTCCTACTTTCCTTTGTTCACACCCAAGGTGGCGAATAGTAAAATGAAAACCTGAAATGCAGCAAAATAAAATAAAATAATAAAATATAGCCCATAAAAGACATTGAAATAGCCCCAAGCGTCTCCAAAATGAGGTATCCTGAATACTGTTGGGAAAGTTACTCTGATGTATCTTTTGGCAACTTAAAGATTTATTTCACATAATCTTTAATGAATTCTAAGCTTACAAAAACATATGCTGGATAAAATGTCTCAATCATTAAGGTTCTTTGCAAACAAATTGACATGGCAATAGACTACAAGTCCCAAAATCCCTCAGAATGGGCACTGGGAATGATGGCTGTAGGACTCCATAGTAAAGGTAAAGGCTTTCCCTTGACATTAAGTCCAGTCGTGTTTGACTCTGGGGGTTGGTGCTCATCTCAATTTCTAAGCCGAAGAGCCGGCATTGTCCGCAGACACCTCCTAGGTCATGTGGCCGGCATGACTGCATGGAGCACCGTTACCTTCCTGCCAGAGTGGTACCTATTGATCTACTCACATTTGATTCCATAGCATTGCAATGTTTTCTTAACCACATCATCTCGATCTGGGACATAGAGAAGAACATGGTAGGAACTGCTTGAAGAATCTGAGCAGTTTTTGGCTCAATCGTAGTTGCTGTTATTCTTTAAGACATATGAAATCCCAATTATCATAAGAAATCTTCCAGTCCTAGGTCAGACCTCTGTCTTGGAATACCTGCAAGGAGCACCTGGAAGGTGTTTCCCTAAAGAAAAAAAGGTACTGCAACTAATAATAATAATAACAGATATAATGCATAGCAGCAACAAGCAAATGTGAGTGCTTTTAAAAAGGAAAATCTACAGCCCTCCAGATGTTAACCTCAGTCAGTATTGCAAGTTGTTAAGAGTTATGGGAGTTGTAATAAGTTGTACAAAAAAAAAACCCCAGTGGTGCAATGGGTTAAACCGCTGAGCTGCTGAACTTGCCGAAAGGTTGGCAGTTTGAATCTGTGGGGTGGGGTGAGCTTCGGATGTTAGCCCCAGCTTCTGCCAACCTAGTAGTTCGAAAATATGCAAATGTGAGTAGATCAATAGGTACCGCTCCGGTGGGAAGGTAACAGTGCTCCGTACAGTCATGCTGGCCACATAACCTTGGAGGCTTCTATGGACAATGTCGGCTCTTTGGCTTAGAAATGGGGATGAGCACCAACCCCCAGAGTCGGACATGACCAGACTTAATGTCAGGGAAAAACCTTTACCTTTTCCTAATCCAACAACTGGATTTAATCAAATGATTCCTAAATCTTAGAAAAATGTTAAAGGGGCTTTCTATGACAGGATCCTTAGAAAAGGGATGGAGAAGAAAGCAAGCATAGGGCAGGTACAGCAATTTACTTGGGCCATTGTGGCGCAATGGTTAAACCCTTGTGCCGACTGAACTGCTGACCTGATGGTTGGGTTGCTGACCTGAAGGGTGCTGGTTTGAATCTGTGAGATGGGGTGAGCTCCCGTCTGTCAGCAATAGCTTGTGGGGACATGAGAGAAGCCTCCCAGCAGGATGGTAACACATCCGGGCATCCCCTGGGCAATGTCTCTGTAGACGGCCAATTCTCTCACACCAGAAGCGACTTGCAGTATTTTCTAAAGTCGTTTCTGACATTATTTTTTAAAATGAAACTTGGGATAGCGAAAGACAGAGATGGATTTTCAGAAGTACCTGCAATCTGTAATAATTACAATTACAAATCTTTACATTTTATAATCCATGGTGCAAACAAACAAAATTGTGTGCCAAAACACGTACTGATAGTTTTCAGAAGAATGGCACACTGCGATGCCTTGAAAGTAAGGCAAGAGAAGGCTGAAACCTTTTTCTTCATGTGAATTGTGTGCCTATACAGTAGAGAACAAATGGGAAAACACACTGCCCTTTGTTGACATGCAAATCTTTCCTTGAAACTCTGATTATGACCAGGCAGATGGCCACAGTCTCCCCCATTGTTCTCTGCTCTGAATTAGCCTCAGGAATGAAATATTGAGAGAAAAGAGGGGTGTGTTCAGATCTTTTATACAATTATTGTTGCCTGGTTGAGGATTAAACTCTTGATTCACTTGAGTTAGAATATTTTTAATAAAGTCAAGGACATCATTTGGGATAATTAATTTCTCCACTGTAACAGTCTTCGTTGTGCTTAAGTCTGAACTGGTTCTGCAAAGCTTTTAATTTTTCATTTAATCCATTAATTAAGTTTGTACTTCATTTTTCTGCCAAAAATGGCACTGTAACAATCAAAGAAAAATAAATACAAATAAAACCTCAAAACAGAATTAAAAACCCTTAAATAAAATCACAATAATTCACTAACAAGAACCTCACATTTTACTTCTCTCCTTGATTACCACCTCAGAAGAAAACAGCAAGTCAAGGCATAGAATTCTGGATTTCACATGTATTCTAAATTTATTATGTATTTGTTTTACCATATTTATATCCCACCCTTCTCACCCCGAAGGGGACACTGAGCAGCCTTACAGATAGGCAATAATTCAAACAATCAATGAAAATAAGTTACATTAAAAATCACGGAATCATGGAATTATGACATCGTAGCAACAACATTTAAAAACCACGCAGTTCAAAATCATAATCCAGAGCCATCCCAATTGTCAATTGCACACATTCCATATCCATTTCTAGCACTGTATTACTTTACTGACCAAAGGCTTGGTCCTATAGCTATGTTTTCACGTTCTTTCTGAAGGCCAAGATTTGATTTCACTGGGGAGGAAATTCCATAGCCAAGAGGCCACCACTGAAAAAGCCTTGTCTCTCATCCCCATGAAATGTGCCTGTGAAGGAAGAGAGACCGAGAACAGGGCCTCCTCGGAAGATCTTATCCTCTGAGATGGTTCATAGGGGGAGATGTGTTTGGACAGGTAAGCTGGTCCGGAAACCGTTTAGGGCTTTATAGGCTAAAGCCAGCACTTTGAATTGTGCTCAGTAGCAAACTGGCAGCCAGTGGAGCTGACATAACAGTGGGGTTGTATGCTCCCTGTACACCGCTCCAGTAAGCAATCTGGCTGCCGGCCATTGAATCAGTTGTAGCTTCTGAACAGTTTCCAAAGGCAAAGCCACATAGAGTGCATTGCAGTAGTCTATACAGGGTGTAACAAGAGCATGGACCATTGCTTCCAGAAAGAATCCTGCTGAACAGACTCCTCTCTGATAAAAGAGCTCCTTCTTTAACCTCCTTTAAAAAACATGGAGCGTGTCTCCTTTTGTTTCCTGCTTATATACCTATTTCTCTCTCTACTGCTGGTGAGGTAGCCATAGGCAACATGTTGGCTATTGTGTCCATAGAAAGCTGCACTAGATAGGACTTTGTAATCGTATGTTCTTTGTCCTTTAAGAACTCAAACAGGCTGATTATAAAACAAACCCCAAATAATGTGTAGCGGCGAGCATCCAAAACTGCTGTCACCATGCATTCTTATGATAGAGATTCATATGTTTCATATCAAATGTATTATTCATTTCTGCTTTTGTTATTGTACCTGGAACTACAATGTTTTCAGAGCTGACCCTTCTTTCATCACACATATATGAATGCTCAAGGGTCATTTCACAATTTTGAAACAACTTCAATTTTTCAAAGAAACTAACTCAAATTCAGCCCATTGCCTTGTTCATCAAGGTTTTAGCCATCAAACTTTGTGACAACAATGCCTTGGTACTGCTGATGGATGCGCTCCACTGTAGAGCAAGGGAAATGAGATAACTCTGCCTATGGCTTTGGTATTAGCTGTGCCGAGTGTGAATCAGAGCACTGGAGGCAATTGCAGAATAATGTGACTCTGAGATTATGAGATTAATAGAGAAAGGCTCTAAATCCAGCTGCAAATTTCTCAACTTGTTCTGGATTAATGGGACAGCTCAGTATGTTGTAACAAAATATTCCCAGGCGGTGGTCAAAATCCTATTCCTAGAGGAATGTAAACCCCATGAAGATAACCTCCCAACCTCCAATCAAGTACTTAACACTGCTAAATTCTTCTAGGTCACAAAAGGGGGATTTAGCTAAGGGGACAACACTCACTGCCTGATGTTAATAGTGAAGGCGGCAGAATAATGGTTTAGAGACTTCTTCTACAAGCTGTCTTGAAAAGGTCATTCAGTCCATCCCATTGGATTAAAGTAGGACTGATTAAATCAGAAACAGCCCTGATAGATGCCTAACCAAATTATTTTAGAAAGCTCTGTTTGCTTCCCCAATGTTTTCCTTTCTGGCTCACAAGGCTAACACAACCACAAACAAACAGGTAGAATATCTGGTGCCTTCCAGTCCAATTTCAAAGTGATTTTTCCCCAATCACTTTGCAAGCTGTAGTCCTCCCAGAGGTGCAACCATTGCTGTGTCGGGTAGAAAAGGATAGAGCCATCTGGGCAGTGGAAATGTTCCAAATACTCAAACAGTAGTTCACAAGATGGTGCTGAACAGACTTATTGTGAGATTTAACTACACATGCCTTCCTCGGGAACATCATAATCTGTGGACAAGAGTATGAAATATGTATTTTACAGACAGTTCAAAGTAGATAATCTGGATTTTATATGGCAGTGTAGAAGGGGCCTTTGTCTAAGATGCTTTGGATATCAGAATATGGGTTTGAATCATCCCAACACGTCTGTATTCAATATTATAGTCCTTCTTTCTCAAAACCATCACACCTTCCACCTCCATAAAAAGGTGGTAACAGACATTTCAGGACTGTCTTCTTCCTACATTCTCCTCTATGTGCCTTCCTTTGCTTCAGCATCTTCAAGTGAGGTCCTTCTTGTGAGGATTTGTAAAAAAAGGCACCATGATGGAATGAGGTGACTGGAAAGGCATGTGGCGACGGCTGATTGGCTGAGCCAGTCAGGAGCCAGAATTCCAATTGGCTGCTGTCTCTAGCTTGGCGCTGAGACAAATGGTTTTAACTACCACTTTCATCTTGGAGAGGGAGGAGAGCAGCTGACTAAAAATGATCAGGGAGGAAATGGCTGCCATACTCTCCGAAGCCTGATTATTTATAAGACAAATGAGGCATATTTAAAGACTGTTTAAAGGGATCGTTTATTCCCTCAGTTCTCTGTGTGAATTTAGAAAGACTGTTATATATATTGTTGCCTTGTTTGATCTTTTGAACTGAAATAAAGATACTGTTACTTGTTACACAAGCCTGAGTGATGCTTTATTATACTGCAGGGTTTATCTTGATTCAGAAACTGTGGTAAAGCTTCTATTTACTTCTATTTATTTATTCCTACAACCCCAACACTTCTCTCTGTCTTTCCATCTGCAGAAGCATGGCTGGTAGGGATGACTGAGAGTTTGTCACTTCAGCTCTAAAGATCCTTACCAAGGGATGGGAGACTGGCTCCTTCCCTGATATTCTCCACTCAATTCACAAAAAAAGAGATTTCAGATCAGTTGGGGGTTGTATTTCCTTAATAATGCATTTTTGAATTGTGCGTTTACATTGTATTTCAATTTTTGTTTTAATCTTTGATATTTGTTTTATATTTTAATTGTGCTTTGGATACAATATCATTAAACGTCCTTGAGGTCCATCTTGACAAGAAAGTAATATTTTTTGTTGAATTAAGCTAGGAGACATTATCTCAACCCAAGTCAAAAATCCCTCTTTTTCATAACCATAAAGGGGACATCACTCCATCTTCCTTTGCACCTGGTTATTCACTTAGGGTTGGTTCTCAACTCATTTACCTGGGTGAGTCTGTGCATGCATGTGATCTGGTCGCCTGTTAACTAAGGGCAACCCTGTGAATTTCATATGGTTTTCTTAGGCAAGGAATACTCAGAAATGTAGCCTTCAGCACCTGGTATTCATTGGTGGTTTCCCACCCAAGTACCAACCAGGGCTGGCCAAGGTTAGATTCCAAGATCAGAAAAGATCTGATGCTTTTGGAATATTTAGCAGCAACCCACTTGCCCACCATATCTTATTTCCCTTGCATAATCCTCTCTTCTTTGCAAATAGTGCCTTATGTGTCAGCATGAAAGTGGAAACTAGGAGGAATATGGGTCATTTTCTGTAGTGCCTGGCTAAGCAGAGGTAAGAACAAGGAAAGGCAGAGTGGCTGCTATGCTGTTTTTCATTGCCTAATAGTTCCAGCAGGGATGAAAGGAAGGGCACCACGGGGGTGGAGAAGTCTGGGCAAAGAGTGCAGATAAAGTGTTAAGTGGTCCCTCTTAAGATCATACCAGGCGAGTGCCATAAAGGAAGAAATGAGAAAACTGATTAGGCCACCCGTAATGGGGCCCAAGAGCCTCTGATTTAAACTGGTTGTTCTTCAGGGAAAATGCACATCTTGCACCAAAGGAACTGCAATATTTCTGGGCTTTTAACTTTTTGCCAGAGCACCTCAAAACATCTGGAAATAGGCAGCACAAATGACAAAGCCCCCACTTCTGCTCTGCCAATATAGCATCTGCAATAAATACACTCACCTTTCAACGCCTATGGACACAAGAAAGAAATGGCAACTTGAAACAAGGGGATGTGGCAAAGGACCTACATGGCCCTTCAAATAAAGCTCTGGATTCTCATTTGATCCAATCAATTCTGCTCTCCAAGTGTCATCTTGGAACAGACATATCTGTCAATACCACAAGTGCTGCAGTCATGAGGGCAGGTTGCACTCACAGCTGGAAACTGAGCTCTGCAACTGCTTACAGTTAAGTAAAGGGATAACCCTGGATTACGCATTTCGCATGGTTAGGGTTAAACTAAGGTCAAGAGCTGGATTAATATCACTAAAGTTTTCCAGAGGAAGCTCAGAGTACCATCATGTTGCCATCACTAATCTTTATCATCACCAACTGCTAAAGTATGTAACTATCAATAGTTATAATAATAAAGTAATAAAACTTTATTTATATCCTGCCACCATCTCCGAGAAAGGACTCAGGGCGGGTTACAAACGCACGCAATAGTAAGTAAGTAACTTTATTTTTCTACCCCGCCACCATCTCCCCACAGGGACTCGGGGCGGCTAACACGGGACAATGTCCCGAAAACAGTAAACAAGTACAACAATTAAAATATATTACAATGAATAAAACACAGTAAAATCACATTATGCAAACAATACATTACAATAAGCATAAAAGCCCATTAAAACATAAAGTTGGTAAAAGTAAAATAAAATAAAATGAACCACCAGGTTGGTGGAGGGGGATAGTATGGAGTGGCCAAATTGAACTAAAGCACCATAGTAAAGTTATAAAGTGCTTCGGGGCAGAGGACAAAGTGCAACTATTTCCTGACCGTTGGGTGGGGATAGATGTCCAATTTAATATAAGAACCGAGAACGATGCAGTACAATATGTAAATTAATTTTGGTCATGGGTAGTAAATTACACAGGAAACAATAACTTGGCAATTTACATAAAACAAGTATACATAAAGCAGCATATAAAATTCCTACTAATTTAAATATGATACTCAATAAAATGCAGTACTGACCGCGGATTTAAACTAAGGTAGTATCAATATCAGTCATATAAAGTGCCGGAGTGAGACAAATCACTTGGTCCTCAAGTTTTAACATTTGAAGTTTTAATCATGTTCGAAAGCATGCTTGAAGAGCCATGTTTTCAAGTTTTTCCAAAAACATTTGAGTGTAGGTGCTAACCTAATTTCTCTGGGGAAAGCATTCCAAAGCCAGGGGCCACCACCGAGAAGGCCCTCTCTCTTGTTCCCACCAATCGCGCTTGAAATGGAGGTGGGACCGAGAGGAGGGCCTCCCTGGCAGATCTTAAAGCCCACACCGGTTCATAGGGAGATGTGGTCTCAAAGATAGGATGGACCGGAACCGCGTAGGGCTTTGTAGGTAATGACCTGCACTTTGAATTGGGCCCAGAAAATTGTCAGTAGCCAGTGGAGCTCAAAACAAGAGGTGCCTCTTAATTAACACTTGATTTTCTTATTTCCATGAAGTAACAATACATAAAGCTCACTTCTGTATCATCTATGATAAAAGTAGCATTTCATCAACATATACATATTAAAAACCTATGTCCCAGGTGAGAATTATCATCATGCTGGAGCCAGACTCTCACTTTGGTGAGAGCCCAATATGTGAAAGAAATTGGAAATAAGGCAACCAACAAGTTGGATGATTAAGAAAGTCCCACTTTCAAACAGATAATCAGATAGTTTTCTTTGTTAATGTTTCTCTAGAAAACCAACTAATACAGTTAATGCATTTGTTTGTATGGTTATATTTAAGAATATGTGTGTTCTGGCCTAAATTTTTTAAAAATGTGCTGAATTCTATGACATTTATAAATTATACAAACTAAGCAAATGTGCATTTATTTACTTTATTATGTGTTTAGAAAATGCAAAACAATAACAATATGTAACACAATGTTTGATCCTCGGTTATACATGTCATTTCCTAATTGGTTCTACCATAAAAACATGGAAAAAGTTTATTAAACTTTGTTTTTGCAGGACATCCTACAGCACATTTTGCTATCGTTTTTCAATGAATATCTCATTGAGTCTCAACCAATTCAACATAGTTTGTGGCAGCCACAAAAAATGAAATTTTTGGAGTATAACAACTACTTTCAAAGCAAGTACCGCACAATTAAATTAAAGTAACACTTTCAAACCAGGAACACTTTTTTTTCCAAATATTGTTGCATAGTGTAATTTAAAGGGAACACCAAGTAAGTTCAGATATCTTTGATCTATTTTGCCTAACTCTAGAAGTACTTTTATATTCTTCATGTTTGAAAACAACCCACTCACTAGATTGCTTTGCTCTCCATCTAAGTTACTGGGGGACTATACAGACAAAGGAGACCAAGTTATCACCAGAGATCTCCACAGTGTCAATCGCTATTCAAAAGAAAGGTTCCCTTGTCACCTCTCTGAGCAAGCACTAGAGTGTGAAGAACATTTCCATCCTCGGCTTGTTCCGCATGGGAACAGCAAACTTCACCTCTATTGCTCTGCTAGGAACTTGAACTTCGTACAGAATGTGAGAAGCATGAACGTCAGAATTCTACTCTAAAAATTATCATAACTTTTTGTCAAAAGTAAGGTTATTTTTAATCCCATGGGCTTAGAAGTACAGAAGTGACAGGAAAATCCTAGGGCTGTGGGTGAATTGCTCTGTGAAACTGTTGACCCAGTGTGAGGCAGCTGTGAAAATGGCATATTCCATACTAAGAATGCTTAGGAAAAAGGAATGAATATAAACCTGCCAGTATTGTAATGCTCTTATACTAATCTATGACAAGGCTGCCCTTGGAATATTGTGCTCAGTGCCAGTCACCCATCTCAAAATGGTTGCTGTTGAGAATGAAGAAGCAGCAAGAAGGGCATTCAAAATGATCATGGGGCCAGAGCATCTTTCTAGGAGGCTACATGGTGAGCTTTGATTTTCAGTTTAGGAAAATAGTTGAGCACAGGGGAGAGAGATATTTATAGAATACAGAAACTGCCTGGATATCAGCAATGAATACATTCAATGCTTACATGAAGCATAAAAATATGAATTAGGAGCTGAGATGCTATTTATAACTGGCAGATAATTCAATAGGTTAAGAAGCCAATTTACTCAGAGGCACAGAGGGAACAGTTGCTGGCAAGATGACAATGCAATGGAGCTCTCCCAGAACATCTTACTGGTCAGTCTATGGCTGAGTTTAAAATGGAACTATAGCCGGTGCTGTATGTATTGGTTAGGTCCATGAACAATATTGGTATAAGAATTTATGCTAATACAACTCTCAGTTGCACCAGCATAAACCAATCCAAGGATTAAGACCTGTGATATCAACAATTTTACACACAATGCAATTCAGTTGGCAAAGAGATTTTGCGAAGAACTGATGTGGTCTGTACTATAGCCTGAGATTATATTGATGATGCTACCATTTATTGTTATATTAAAAGCTCATAACTCATTCAAGATCTGCAATTGTTTGCATGCTGACACTTTACCCTGTCCTGGCTTAGGAAGAAAACTAAGTGGCACAATGCATATATCCTTAAGAAACGATTCATTTTGAATATTTGACTCCATGTATAAAGACTTGCATGCCTACTTAGAAGAAAGCCCCACAGGATTGCCCATAGATAAGCATCGTATTTCATTGCATAATAGTCGTCACCACAGATAAGTCCCAGTAGAGGGGTCCAAAATTGGTATTATTGATGTTCCTTGCATAATAGTCACACTCATCTATTCACCTGTGCGCCTATCACTTGGAGCTATGGGGTTTCCCAGCCAAGAAAAGGCCCATAGCTCTGAGCAGGTGCATGGGTAGGTGAAGTTTCACTTGCCTGGGTGAAGTTTCACTTGCCTGCTCACCTGCACCCTTTGCAGTTATGGGATTTCCCTTGGCTGGCAGCAAAACCAAATTACCGCATAATAATCGCCACCATGTAAGAGTCTAAAGCTTCAAGGATTTTCAATTGTTGCTGATGCAAAACAGTGAGAAATTAGTACAGATTGATTCATTGGTGTGTGAGAGTGTGTATGTACTCGTGTTCGATGTGTAGACTGGATGCTAACCTATTCTTCTTTTATTGAAAATGTTTTGCATACCTACCTTGACATATAAACTAGGACCAAACAAATGGGTTTCATTAGGTTGCACCCATCTGAAATATTTAAAAATGTCTTCCATTCACCTAAGAACATATAGTTTACATGATTCTGTGGTGGGGAAACTCTGACTCGGGAGCCACTCTGCAGAGAGCATTTTTAGAAACATGCTATTAGATTTCTGTTCCAGCTTTGACTACTCTATTAATAATTTGGTTTGAGGGGCAAGTTGTCATTTGACAAATGAAATTGGGTTGGTTAATGAAATCAAAAAGCCAGAGTAACCACTGTAATCTGAAACAACTGTTCCCGGACCAACTGCCTGTATTCACAAGCCAGTGAGACATCAAGATTATCAGCATGCTGACAGACAGATTTGCTATCCAGAAACCACCTGCTGAGTACTGCTAAGGAAGCTGAAAGGTACCAAGTCTCCACCTTTGAATGGGAGCAATATAGATCACCACAAATCAGATGTAGAGCAACAGCTGGGAATTGATTCAAGTAAAGAAGGGAGAAGAAATCACCACAGAAACTTTATATCCTCACCTTTCCTTGTCTAGCTTTTCCACAGATTTCTTATAGCTTGGACTTGAAGCTGGTAATGAGGGAAAAAAACCTCAGAGGAGGTGACCTGAGGCTGTGGGAACATGAGAGTGGATCTCACTTGGTGCCCACCCCGTTTACCATTGTGCAACATTTCCACTTGCTTTAATACTGCTTCACTGTGACCTAGGAGCCCCCGGTGGCGTAATGGGTTAAACCCTTGTGCCAGCAGGACCAAAAGGTTGGCAGTTCAAATCTGGGGAGCAGGGTGAGCTCCCATCTGTCAGCTCCAGCTTTCCATGCAGGGACATGAGAGAAGCCTCCCACAGAATGGTAAAACATCCGGGCGTCCTCTGGGCAACATCCTTGCAGACGGCCAATTTTCTCATATCAGAAGCGACTTGCAGTTTCTCAAGTTGCTCCGGACATAAACAAAACCCTGTGACCTATATTCATGGTCCACATTATCCTTGGCTTGGATTGGAAGTTATTGCTTTGTTCACATAGATATGGTTCACCCACTCTCTTCTCCATAAGCAGCCCCCCATTCCATCCCCACACTTTTCTTAAGGGTCACCCATCCTGTTTCCAGGAGCTATCAGGAGAGGAGAAAGGGAGAAGGCAGCAAAACCTAGACTTATAACGTATATTGTCATACATCTTCTGGAATAAAATTTGGATTTGAATCACTGTATTTATGTAATAATATATTCCATACTGTATGGACATATCCTTCCATTAAACTTGCATCTTCAGCTATATGCACTTGCATTGGTCTATATTCGGAAGCACTATCATCTAGGCTCCTTGAAAATCTGGAAGAAGACATTTTGAGAACATGACACTTCACAGATAAGCCTTCACTGGCCACTGCCAGGGAAAAGGAGAGAATGAGAGGTTTTAGCTCCTACTGCCTTGTAGCTGGCAGTGTAATGCCGCTTGGGTTGGGAGCCTGTTATTTTTATTATCACCATCTTTATGACTACCCAGGGAAAGCGCTATCACAGCTTTGCGGCTTTCACAAGCAGCTGTCCTACTGTGCCCCTGCAGCCAGCAAACTAACACCATCCCTAAGTGCTAGGCTTTTTGCAGCAATTCCACATCTAACCTGCAAGATAAGGAGCATGTTGAGTCATGCAACGAGCTAAAGAGATATTAGCTAATTGAAATGGTGCCACCTGAGCTCCAAATGGGAGCCATTTCAATCACTCTCAATCAATCCCATTTTCCTGCATATCCCTCTCTCTCTTCTCTGGCTTTCTCCCTCCCAAATCCGTATTTGCCTCATTTCAAAAAGCCCTGTCCGCTTTCTAAATGCTCCAGAAAGGCGAAAGCCAATCTAATAACAAAAGAAAGGTATCTCGAAAGCCTATTGTTTGTCTGTGGGTGCTGTGTGTTTCCCTGGGCCCCACTCCCCAGCCCTACCTCTGTGCAGCCTCCCCCTCCTCTTCCTCGCAGGGGAAGGGGGCTAATGACCTCCACCAGCTGAGCTACCTGAAGTGGTACCCAGTCAGAAAGGGCTATTTTATTTTTCTCTGCCTAAGAAGCAGTTTTCTCTCACAGAGCAATTACCACGAATGATTTATGTGACCAGTCAAGAGGGCCTGCCAGGGTTCTTATTTCATCTATGAAAAAAAAAGAAAGAAAGAATGGAACTCTGCAGGAATTTTATCAGGGAGCCCAGATTAAATTGACAGCTGCCTTTTGTTTTGTTCTTTGGAAGACCTTCTCTTTTGCAGCCTGCTTAAAAGGGGGGGGGGGGGGTAGAAAAAGGAGGAGTTAACATAACAAGAAAAAAAAAATGACTCTTCTCTGATAAAAGGAAAAAAAAAATCTTCCTTGTGTGCCCCCCCCCCCCCCAAAATGCATTCTAAAAGGAGCTGGTTTTAAGAATCTGACATCTGAAAATGATTCTAGATCCCCCTCAGCTCTAAAGAACATTTCCTTTCACTTGAGTGGAGCCAGCAAGACAACAGATTTTACTTTCTGGTACCAATAGTGCCTATTAGACAGAGAGGAAAATGATGCAGCTTCTGTCTGGGCAAGAGAACAATCCCTGAATTCAATTCAAAATGCAACTCCAGACCACCATCCGGAGTGAGTGAAAGAGAGAGAGACACACCACCAGACTCTGCCATAGAGGCAAATAGACAGGAGCAGAAATGCAGAGAGACAGATAGGCTAGGCTGCTGAATACACACTGCCTTGCTTTGAGGCACTGAAAACCCCACCTATACCTAGGCAGAAAGAAGGAGACAGTTTGAAAGAGAGATAAGTTTAGGTTGTTGCATTAACCTGCAAGATGCCCACAGGCTTTTTGTGAATACACATAGCCAAGCCCTATGTATACATTTAAAAAAGGAATCCAAAGTTCCATGTCTGCACTCCCCCCCCCCCCCCCACCCCCCGGAAGTCAATGTTTATACCAGAGGTGGGATGACAGTAGATAAGAATCTACTGGTAAATTTCTGGACAATTTACTCAGATCTGGCAAAGGATTCAGACTCATACATTTAGTCTTAATCAACTAAACATACATTTAGTTGGTGAAAAGGAATAGTTGAAAGAAAATCTGGTGTAGATTTTGGTGTGAAATGGCATGTGAACTTGGATATGGCACCAACCACAAATTCATGGATTAGCCAGTTGCACATAAATGCCATAAGCATTCATTTTTCATTCCTAAGTCAGAGCTTTCCTGTATGGCAGCAGTTTAACAGACCTTGGGCTTCAGATAAAAAATGAAATGGATCCTGCACACTTGAATTTTGCTCACTCTGATTCCCTCTGAGGTTTAATTCCCTTAATTTCACACTCATGGAATATACATGCATGATTACTGAACGAAAGTATGGCACAAATGCTATTCACTTACTACCCATGGTGTCTGATCACTGCTTGTGGGGGCATATCAACAAAAATATAAGCACTTACTTTAAAGCATTTACTTTTTCTTCTTTAGACCCCAGTTATTTTTCTGGAGGCACAACAGTGTTGTGGCTGAAAAGAAGAGTTTTTTTATCCAGTAGAAAGCTGTCTAATTTATCTCTCCACCTTTGTTAGATGGTGTAGTTAGTGTGCTAAAGGTGGACAGATATTCCCTAATTCCATAATGCCTATGAACAACAACAATAGGAATCCATGGGCTCACCATACAAGTAATAGTTCTTCTTGAAGCAAAACTTGGAACTTTTTAATGAGCCACTTTAACAGCTAGTTTCACATTTTAAAACGTGTAGTCTGAGCTGGTGGGAAAGGATAGGTTTCAAGGTGCTGTACCTGTGATTCCATCAACAATGAAAATATTATTAGTCATTTATATATCATATTTTTTTTCTTACTGATCCAGCTTGTGATGATGATGATGATGATGATGATGATTATTATTATTATTATTAAACTTTATTTGTACCCCGCTAGCATCTCCCGAAGGACTCGATGCGGCTTACAAAGGCCAAGGCCTCAACACACAATGTAGCAATACAACAAAAGGCAAATTAAAACAATTAAAACAGTATAAACCACAAGCAATAACAATACGCTAGAACACAATAGAACTGGGCCGGGCCAGAGTAATGGGTACAAGATTAAAAGTGCTGATGTGACAGGTGATATATAAGGCTTATAGGGCAAGTGCAGAGTGCGATATGCGATCTTAGTTCTAATAAAGTGCTTATGGGACTTGGTATTGGAGATTTCCTATTAATCTGGGAAGGCACATTGGAACAGCCAGGTCTTCAAATTCTTTCTGAAGACTGCCAATGTAGGACACTATTGTTCCCATTTTATTTTGAAGGTTAAGTGGCTACATACAAACTCAATGGTTCAAGGAGAAAAAAATATCAAAATCCTAATATAAGAATATACAGATAACAGCAAATACTATGTCAGAAACACACTATTATTATCAGAGGTGTAAGTCCCACTGAGTTGAATGGGTGGTACTCCCAGATAAGCAGACATAGGTTTGCATCCTAAGTGAATGCTGAAAATACATCCCATTAGATAAAGTGGGGTCTTTGCTACATCTGTGATTCCTTTTTCCCTTGCTAATCTTATCCTTCAAAAGGAGCCAAAATGTAAGACTTAGAAGGAAATAGTGAGTCATAGAGCAGGAAAGTCCGCTGGTGGGGTGGGGGAGATCTAGATAAAAATAGAGAGATGTGTTGATTGCATTGTTAGAGCTTCAATTAAACTCAGACGCATCAGCTTGATGAATCAACAGCAAAGACAAGAGGGCACTGAAAACAAGGGACTGAAACATAGCCAGTTACCAAAACCCCATTAAGCCTGGAGCAGAAGGGGAAGCCAACGGTAAACATCCAGGTCTGTAACTTTCCCCATCAAAGGAAATTAAAAGACTTTTGAGTGTATTCTTTAGTTTGAAAAGGCAGAATCAGACCCTGAAAAAGGGTTTCCTAAATGATCATGTTCACTGGGAGATTCTTGTAGTAACAGTTCAAAAATGTAACTTTTGCAGGTGCTCAGAATATAAACAAGCAAAACCACAAATGATATTAATACTGAAGGCACTAAAAATCTTAAGACCTTTCTGAAGAAACAAGGACCCTGAAAAAAATGATAAACCCCTCACTACAATAATACTTAGCATACTAACCTGATCTCAAAGAAATACAATCATAACAGAGGAAATAGGTGAAAAGGGTAATTATTTCAGTAAATGTAGGACAGTATGTGCACAGTTACTATTTGGCCTTTACATAAAACGACCTCTATGACCCTCCACAATGGTAGCTAATGGAAAAGAAATCTTCAAGACATTATTCCAGCCTGAGAGCTGGAGAAGTTTGAAATACAAAATAGTCTTTTTGTTATACACTGTCCACAGCCCCTAGGTTTTTATTTTTTAAGCAAGCCAAGTAGGAAACAAGAAAGAACAGTTTAATTATGCAGGTCAATACTTTCAAATGTACATTTTGCAACTACAGAACTGAATACCAGCAATACAGGCACAGGTATGTCTTACCATCTGCACAATTTATTTGCTGGGCAGTAAAGCATATTCTGGTGAAGGCAGCATAATCTTCAACCACAATAACAGATTGACGCAACATTGCAACTCCCAAGATTGGTTCTCTTGATATATGGTAGCAGCATTGTAACAAGATTTAACATAAATAAAACCCTGTTTTATACAGCACCATCTCTGGAGTCTCAAAACCCTCCAGCCAGCCCTCAAAACAAACAGAAGGATGCTTTAGGTTTTAGACCAGGAGAAAAATCAATAATCTAAGTTATGGGACACAGTGACTCGCAAACAACAACAAACTCAACTAGCAAAGAGCTCTGGAAGAAATCATTTTACAAGCTAACTATCAGGTTGGTATACACAGTGCAAACATTTCCCACTGCACAATATGAGATATGTTTGGAACAGCATGTTCCAAAGCTCCTATAGATATATCAGCAACACAATGACGTCTCCATTCACAGAGCCATATCTTTTAAATGGGAGTTTAAAGAAGTAATGTTTACCCAAGCATATTTGGGATCTTTTAATAATTTCATAAGGACTAACACATTATATTGGGTAGGCTGGGAATTCTGCAGTTCTCCAAAATTTCGATGGACTGGAACTTCCAGCAGCCTTAGAAAGAAGACAGTAATAAAGAGGCATGGGAGTTGCATTCTGGCCCTGCCATAAGGGCTGCATAACACCCTTCCCTTGATGCTAGGGCAGGGCTGCAGTTCAGTGGGAGAGTGCAAACCTTATGTAAAATAATACAAATTGGGTTCATCATTTTTAAGCATCCTGCACATCAGTATCTCTAAATGAAAATGAATCATAGATCAGTTCACATGAGAAATGATGCCACTTTCCTTCCAAATGGCTGCTAGTCAACATTGTGTAAGGTGGACTGGTATGGTGACCTGATATACTGGCCTACAAAATGAGATGTTGATTGCTGGTGTGAGTTGAGCATTGAGGGTGCTAATGACTACATTTTGTTCAAATGTATAGATCTTTTCTCCAAGACCAAGGTATACAATTCTGTCTGCTTGCAGGAGAACTGAACTGTGGTCAGCTGCATCCTGATAAATCACAGACACAATTCTATCCTTTCTCCAGAGAAGTTTTGCAATGATGTTAAAGCCAATTATTATTTGCTTTAGGTGTGTGTTATTAATTTTACAATGAAAGGCCAATCCAACGGTCACACTTTCATCTCATAGTTCCTGTGGCTGCTTGGAAGGAGAAGTTGAGCAAGGAACAACTTCAAGAAAGAAAAAGAGAAGAAGCAGCACCAGTAGAGGGCTCCAGAGATCAGCAAGCTGATCCTTTCATTGGGTCCTGGGTCTTGGCAAGATCCCATCAAAGCTGACGCCCACTCAGTAAAAACTGGTAGTTTCTGGGGCAGTGGTGAATCCACTCCAGGCTTTGTCAGGGCTTTAAACCAGCTCTCCAAGGGGTCAACCCTTGATCCTTTGAAGTTTGGACTAAAACCTGAGTGAATTCATACTACTAACATTGACAGACTGGCTGTCACTGCCCTATCTTTGCCTAATATATTTTAGTCAAGGATGGAAGAAGAATTACATTAGATTTTGTGCTCCTTCTTCGATTCAAAGGTTTTTAAAATTGCAAACATCCTGAAAGGATATTTCAGGACAGCAGCGTGGAACTGTAAACAACACAGCTTACTGTTCAATGTTGTTGTTTTTAAAAGGTTAACTAGTACCATTGTCCAGACAAACCAAGAAAGCATTCCTTTAGTTGGTGAAAATGCCTTCTCAGTCCCTTGAGAACTGTACTCATCACCTGGGACTTGAAGTTGTTAGGAAAGGAAAAGACTTGGCAAAAGATTAGAGAAATGAACTTTTAAAGTCCTCAGATTCAGTGTTTGCACATACATGGGTCTGTATCCAAGGTTCACAGTCTCTCTGGTAGCTGTTCATCAAAACATTTACCTCGCCAATTGGGACAACATTCATTAAATCTCTGTTTAGTTTGTAAGTATCAAACTGGGCTGTTCAAATAAATAAGCAACCAACTGCTTCCCTTCCTTTTTTCATGAAGATAGCATCTATGGTGCAGTTGGATTTAGGGACTGTCAAGCAGAACTTTGGAGAAAACACCCATAGCCATTGGTTCATCCTACAGAGTAGATGCCACATATGGCACAGTGAGGCAGTTTAGACCTGAGTATATACTATGATTACTGGCCAAAAACAGTTTGAAGGAATATTTGCTGTGTTTGCTTCAAAGGACTATTGTTTTGCACATTTCTTTCTTGGGGTAGTGTGGCAAGAACTTAGTTCAGCTATTAAGGAGCCAGAAAGAACCACTGAGTTAAGTATCTTTGTTATAATCTGCCTTGGTTGGGAAGGTTTTGTTACAGATGCATGAACAAAAGTAGCTAAAACCCCCCAACTAGAATAGTAAAATGAAAAATATGGCTTTAGAACTAAATATGCTAATCACACTCCTAGACCAAGCAAAGTGTTTTGGTCTTAAACTCCTCACAACAGGCTGCTACTCTCATAACTTGTTATTCTCATGTGTTTTACACAAACCAAGCTCAACTTCCTTTGGTCTATCAATGGGTGAGCTCTATATCATGTCTAAGACAGAATATAATTATTCCACTTAACTTGAGGGGAAAATAGCACATAGTGAAATCCACTAAACGATGAGAGCATGGAGTAAAGACAACTATTTTGACGAAGGAAACAGCTAGAATAACCACACAGTGCACCAGTTGCATCTTATTAAATGATCCAGTATGTTTTTTTTTCCTTGTGGCATATTCCTAAATGTAGGATTTTAGCTGTCGCTTTTAGTAGGCATGCTGCACAGATAGGTCAGGCTTAGAAACAACAGTCTGTGTTTGAACAGTTATGAATGAACTTCAGAACACATGCCCTTCCTTTCTTCTCCCTTAGCACACTCCAATTCTCTTAAATCCTGTGTCACACAAACCATAGTTTACTATTAACCAAAACTGGGAACTTCATTTGAATGATGATGTCCAATTCTACATTGCAAGCTAACTAGGTTTTCTTGAGTCAGATCATCATGGAACACTATGGACTTCTCAAACTAGGAAGAGGAAGATGGAATTTGGGCAGAAGAGGGCAGAAAAGTGGAGGTGGGAAGAGAAAGCCTATAGTCGTAGTAGCCACATCATAGGTTGGCTATTATATATGCATAGCAGCCATTCTGTTGTTGTTTTTTTGGCAGCACTATGCAAACCCTGTATAGATTACTGCAATATATATGGCTCACACCATCTGTTTTGATGCAACCATACATAGCCACATATGCAGGAAACACATGCTGAAATATTTTGAGATTCTGAAAATCTTAGTATTGACATGATGGAGAATATAAATGGTAATTTGCTGCGACTTGCTGTGCATTTTGGAAAACAAGGAAATGTATTGATTTTATAGTTATTTTTTCAAAAATATCTTTGTTGGATTTTCAAAGAATAAGCATTTACCTGACTTGCTAATACAACCATTAGATAATTGTTTCCCCACTTAATGTGAAGTGAGTAGAATAACTGGATGGTCAGGCAGATGTGAAGATGGTGTGGTATGCGACACCTATCCCTACAAGTAAAGTGTGGGAAACACGTAAATAGACATTTCCTCTAAATACTGTTGATTTCAGTTCCCATCATCCCTCAGCCATGAGGGATGCTGCCCTGGGCTAACAGGAGTTGCAGATCGCCAATATCTAGACCAGTGATTCTCAACCTGTGGGGCCCCAGATGTTTTGGCCTTGAACTCCCAGAAATCTTAACAGCTGGTAAATTGGCTGGGATTGCTGGGAGTTGTTGGCCAAAACACCTGGGGACCCACAGGTTGAGAACCACTGATCTAGACAGTGTTTTCCAACCTTTGGTCCTCCAGTTGTTTTGGACTTCAGCTACCAGAAATCCCTGCCAATTTACCAGCTTTTAGGAATTCTGGGAGCTGAGGTCCAAAACACCTGGAGGACCAAAGGTTGGAAAACACTGATCTAGAGGACTGCATGCCCTGCACTTCAACAGCAAAATTTCATCTTTTCCTCTCCTCAGACAGTCTGGTTTGCTCATCTAATCAAGAACTCCTCGATTTGTGCAAAGTAGCCAATAGAAGTTCCAAGAGAAAGCTATATCCCCAACAGGTACATCTTCAAGATCATTAGCAGTTCACTTTCTGAAACCTTCCGGCAGGCCTCTAGGCTTATCCCCTCATGCAAAACATCTCAACCCTCCCTTTTTGTGGCTGCTCATCAAATTAATGAAGCACATCTAGAGTGAAAGGTCTTGGAGTAGAAGAGAGCAGCTTAACAGTGATTCAACATAACTTCCCTCCCCTCTTTCTACCTTCACCCCCACTTCTTTGTTGTAATATAAAGAAAGCACAGCCTCCACTCCTAAATGAGCAGGGGGAAGGGCAAGAAGAGAAAACCTAGCAGCTCCCTGCAGAAGGAAATGTCTGTTTATTTTCTCCAGCTGAGCATTTTCTTGGTAAAAAGCCTTTGAGGATAAGGATGTTGCTAGTGCCACATTGTCCCCTGAGCCTAGAATATCAGCTTCAGGTAGTGTCCACCTTCCACCTTCAACATTGCTTTTAGGTCAATGGAACATGCTTGAAAAACAACAGTCGCCATGTGGAGAGATGATCAAAGATCTTTTGTGTGTTATGTGTTTGTGTGTATAACGATCTGTGCTGAAAGGGATGGGTGCCTCTCATACAGACCTGCTTTGACAAAGCATAGGAAGGACAATGAGGCTCCATTAGAGATTTTCCATTCACTGCTATCTGGAGAGGCAATTTCCACTTTTCGGCAGAAACACATAAACATCTCTCATCACATCACTGACCTAAATATAGACAATTACTTCAAGCCAAGGAGAGACTGGGAGAAAAGTCAGACTCCTGTGTTTCCAAATGCCATGGAGCTGCTGAAGCAGACTGTGGCAAAGAGGAGCAATAGATAACCAGTCATGTGAATGGAGAAAGAGAAATTGATGTTCTAGAATGATTGTTCTCATGGGCCATTACTCTGTGTGCATGCACATACACTTGTACAAGGAGTCCCTTCGCTTTGTGAAATTGGAATGTTCAATCTGATAAAGTGTACCTCTAATTTATATCTCCCAATGCCAGTTCAGTCAATAATTCTAATCTGAAGTCTCAGGAAAGTCCGAGGAAAGAATCTGTGTGTTCATATGTATTTTCAGGTCTTGGTTTACAGATTCCATGGATAAAATATGTGTGTTTTTCTGCTCACAGCCTTTACTGTCTCTTATGCTTGATGAAATAATTAGGGTAGAGATCACTTTAACATCCACAAGAGTTAAGCCCCAGTGTATTCAGATGGATTTATACACAGATTGAGTATCTAAACTACAGTTTCTATAGCAGTGCAGACTTAATCTTTTTTTAGTCTGCATTATCATTTTAGTGAGTATTGATATGTCTTTAGAAACCTCTGAAGACTATTAAGATCTACATACTTTAAAAAGATGCAACAGTTTCACAACCCAGAAGTTTGTAGAATGGAACCCATTACTACAACAGATATGAGTAACATTCATACTACTATGCAGTGTTGTGGTTTGCTTTCATGGCGACTTCCATTTATAGCAACTCTATGCTTGAGCTTTCTTGGTAAGATCAATTCAGGGAAGTGATGGTTTCCTAGGTTGAGTTAATATGATTTCCAGGGTTTCCATGAGTTCTAGTCCAACACTCTCCCCTAAACCTGAGAGAGACTTGTCCAAATTTCCTAGTGGTTTCCATGGTCAAGTTGGAATTTGAATGCTGGTATCCAACAATCCTGGTCCAGCACTCAAACACCTACAACACCTTTGCTCAAGCCCTAAACCAGTGGTTCTCAACATGTGGGTTACCAGATGTTTTGGCCTTCAACTCCTAGAAATCCCAACAGCTGGTAAACTGGCTGGGATTTCTGGGAGTTGGAGGACAAAATACCTGGGGACCCACAGATTGGGAACCACTACTCTAAATCATGTAGTACAGTATATACCGTGTTTCCCCGAAAATAAGACAGTGTCTTATATTAATTTTTGCTCCCAAAGATGTGCTAGGTCTTATTTTCAGGGGATGTCTTATTTTTCTATGAAGAAGAATTCACATTTATTGTTGAACAAAAAATGAACATTTATTATATACTGTACAGTAGTTGTCATCACAAACCAACATAACCAGACAAACTGTGAATCCTATCAAGAATTTCTTGTTACTACCATTATTTCCATGTACAACTGGTATGTACATTTACCAATCCTGCATGCTCTGGTGTTCTGTTTGTCAGGCGCTGGGCATGCTTCCAAACAAAAACTTTGCTAAGTCTTACTTTCGGGGAGGCCTTATATTTAGCAATTCAGCAAAACTTCTACTAGGTCTTATTTTTCGGGGATGTCTTATTTTCAGGGAAACAGGGTACGTTATCCTCAACCAGGGGTCGCCAACTTGTGATCTTCCAGAAATTACTGACTGCAACTCCCATCAGGTCAAATTTGTATAGAAAATCTGAAGATCTGACTGGAGTTTCCTGCATTCCAGCTCAACGTGTGAGCCAGTGTTGCTTCTCCTATTAGTTGGGTAGAAAGACACATTTTGGCAATGATTGCGAGAAATGTCATATTAAAACAACAATAGGAGAAACTATAACTGCATGAATTTCCTCATCACAACAAATATTTAAAATATTGGGAGTTGCTGCATCCCCATCTAGTCAAGGCTCATTAATATGTCGTTATCGACTATTGCTGTCTTCCTTCATTGCAGCCAGACAGTCTACCTTAAAACCTCCTTCAGTGTTATTTCTACTATATACACAGGACTCTATCTAAGAAGAGATGGGGAGGGTTCTTTGGTTCATACTCTCCTTCTAGATTGCCACAATGGATGAGGAAAAAATACAGGCCTTCTCTGGCCTTGGAAGATAAAAACTCCAGGAACATAATGTCTTAACAGGCTCCAGGGAGGAGTTTCTTTAAACATGTGCAAGGTAGCATTAGGAAATTACAATCTTCTGGCATTTATCCCAATGTTGTCTGTTGCTAGACAGACCTTGGGCTTATGGGATCTTTTTCGTAATTGCAGATATGCAGAACAAGGAGAACAAGTGCAAAATATTGACTTTGGAGACCTGGTCATATGCACAAAATGTTGTCAGAAGACTGGAACCAGTTAAGCACTGTGCACCACACTCCCAGGCATTCAGAAGTACAAAGCTTCATGAAATCTATTAGAGACCACAGATTCTCTAATACAAAACTTTAAAGCTGGACATCAGGTAAGAGACTTTCATCTTACAGGCAAAGAACACAGTGTAATTATTAGCAAGTAGGACATGTCATTTTGTTGTTGTTTTATTTCCATTTTAATTAATGTTTTTTTTCCTGAATCGGATCAACTATAACCCCGCAAGAGATCTATCAATAAATTCTGATTTGTCTTTTATAGACTTGCTACTTAATGCACAGGAGTCTGTAGAGCTGAGGGTGGGCTTCTACCGAGGTAATTCCACTGAGAATAAACCCTACCTATGCTGTAATGTTTAAAGAGAAGAGGAAAGATATGTATGAAAAGACTCTTGGATGTGTATAATTGTATGTTTGTGTCCACATTCATTTTTCTTCAGAAACAGAAAAGACTCAAAAGACACATGGTGTCAGAACCCAGGCTGCAAGGCACCAATAACCATACACAGAGGCCAGAATCTATCTACTATCTTTATTGAAGGAGTATATAAAGTTGGTGAAAACAAATGTAAAAGTTAGTCCAGAAGCAGACCTTTCAGGAAAGGTCAAAATTAGTCCAAGAAACAATGTCCAATATGCAATATTAAGGGCCAAGGTTGTAATCCAGTAACCGAAACACTCACCTTGCCAGGCAAGGTGAGGGGAGATGACGAGGTCCTTTAGTCCGTGAACTTGAGCAAGGCTAGGAATTAACTTGATACTTGAAAACAAGGCTTGAATCGTGACACAAGGTAACGAGGAACAAGAACAAGGTCCGTGGAATTACTTGGTAAAATCCGTGAAACAAGGCAAGGTTTAGTCCTGGAAGGCGAGGCAAGGTCCGAAGGTAAACAAGGCTGGGAAGCAGGAGCGAAGGCTTGAGAACAAGGACAAGGCTTGAACAGGAACGAGGCTTGGAACGGAGCGCGCTGTCCAGACACAACTCGCTCCGGAGGCTGACGAAATTGACTCCACGAAGTTACTTCGCGGTTAAAACACCTATATAGAGTCTAACTTTCCCGCCGAGAGCAGTTCTCTGGGAACCAGAAACGAAAGCTAATCTCTGAGACCAGATGTTTGACTCCTTAAAGATTCTCACGGAAAGCAGGCTTAATTGGCTAAATTCTTAGCAGCTATTCTAGCACTCCTGCGCGAGGCCGCTTCCAAACCTCTCTGTTGTTTACAAAACTCATGGCGAGAAAACACAGGAGATGTAGGCTCAGGGTTTGTTTGACATACTTCTGGAACACAACTCTCTTGCAGGTGCAAGGTTCCCAGATCTGGCTGGGAAGAATCTGGCTGGGAAGATTCCAGTTCTGACTGGGGAGGTAAAAAACCCAAGTTTTCTTCTTCATCAGGCATCACAATGTCATGAGCAGGACTACAAGGCCCATGAGTCATCACACTATCCCCCTCCTCAAGCCCCCTCCCAAACCGGGACTCTCTCCCCGAGGCGCGAGGTCGTGGCTTGGCGGGATAGGTCTGATGAAAGCGACGGGTTAGATCAGGAGCATGGACTGTGGAGGCGTCTTCCCAAGAGCGTTCCTCAGGGCCAAAACCCACCCAGTCAATGAGATATTGCAGGCGGCGGCGGTGAAAGCGAGAATCCAAAATGTCCTGAACCTCGAACTCGTCCTCTCCATCCACCAAAACAGGGATGGGGGCCGGCCGGTTTACATCTGGCCGCACACCATCCGCCGGAAGGAGCAGGGAGCGGTGAAACACTGGGTGAATGCGCATTGAACGCGGAAGTTGGAGTTTGAAAGTCACGGGGTTTAATTGCGCCACCACTGGATAGGGGCCAATGAAACGGGCATCTAACTTCCGGCAAGGGCGATGGGAGGGCAGAAAGCGAGTGGACAGAAAAACCCGATCTCCTACCTTGATTTCGGGGCCCTGCTGGCGATGTTTGTCCGCGTGGCGTTTATAGTCCTCCTTGGCTTGGTCCAGTTGCTGGAGCAAAAGTTGTTGCACCGCTGTGAGTTCCTGCAGCCAATCCTCTGCTGCGGGAACTTCTGAAGTTTCAATGACAGGGGGAAAGAAACGTGGATGGAAACCGTAGTTTGCAAAGAACGGCGTTTCTTTTGTAGAAGCCTGGACTCCATTATTGTAGGCAAACTCCGACAGTGGTAACAGAGAAGCCCAATTGTCCTGTTGGTAGTTTACATAACAGCGAAGGTACTGTTCCAAAGTGGCATTAGTGCGCTCCGTTTGCCCATCTGTTTGGGGATGATGAGCGGAAGATAAACGAGAGTCTATGCCCAATAGTTTTTGTAGTGCCTTCCAGAAACGAGAGGTGAATTGGGACCCACGGTCTGTGACCAAACTCTTGGGCAACCCATGCAATCTGAAAACATGTTGAAGGAATAAATCTGCAGTCTCTTTGGCCGTGGGGAGGCCATTGCAGGGAATAAAATGGGCTAACTTGGTAAAAAGGTCCACCACCACTAGGATCGTGGTAAATTCACAGGAAGGTGGTAAGTCAGTGATAAAATCCGCAGAAATTATTTCCCATGGGCGAGATGGGGTAGGAAGGGGGTGTAAAAGCCCTGAGGGCTTCTCCCTTCTTGTCTTGGAGCGCTGGCATACTGGGCAGGTGTTGACATATTTTTCCACATCCTTGCGGATCTTGGGCCACCAGAAATCTCTTAGGATCAAATGCATGGTTTTAAATAGTCCGAAATGCCCTGCTGGCTTGCAGTCATGACACAGACGAAGTGCTTTTTCCCTGCCCGGTCCTGGTGGGATATAAACATGATTTCTATAGCAAAGCAGTCCATCCTTAAGCGAAAAGGGAAAATGCAGTCCTTGACGAAGTTGGTCCTGCGCCCAGGCATCTGCTTGCTGACTAGCCCTGATTTCTTGAGCACAGAGGGGCCCTGGAGTAGAGGGAGTTGAATCAATGAGAGTGGATTTGGTGTTCCCCACTGTGAGCGTGGCAAAGTTCTCGGGTTGTAGTAGTTGGGATTCAAAGGTCTCCTTGCGTCCTGCAGCGTATTCCGGTTTACGTGACAGGGCGTCTGCTTGCTTGGTTTGGGCTGGGGTTACATAATGAATCTGGAAGTTAAAACGTTCAAAGAATAAAGCCCAACGTTGTTGCCTCTGATTTAGCTTGCGGGCAGTTCTTAGATGTTCTAGATTCCGATGATCAGTATGGACTTCAATGGGAAATTTGGCCCCTTCTAGCCAATGTCTCCAAGTTTCAAAAGCTGCCTTTATGGCTAATAGTTCTTTTTCCCAAATGGTATAGTTTCTCTCTGGTGCGGTTAGTTGACGAGAATAAAAGGCACAAGGATGAAGGTGATCTCCCACCGGTTGTAGGAGTACAGCTCCAATTGCCACATCAGAGGCGTCCGCTTGCACAACAAAAAGGGTTTCAGGATCTGGATGCTGAAGGATTGGCTGGGACGTGAATAATTTCTTTAGTTGTTGGAACCCTTTCTCTGCTTGATCAGTCCAGCGGAAGGGCTGTTTCCCACGGATGCAGCTGGTGATTGGGTCAGACCAGCGGGCAAAATCTGGAATGAACTTGCGGTAATAGTTCGCGAACCCCAAGAATCGCTGCACCTCTTTCTTGTTGGTTGGCGCCCGCCATTCCAATACTGCTGAAACTTTTGCCGGGTCCATGGAAAGCCCTAGAGGCGAGATGCGGTACCCCAGGAAATCTACCTCTTGTAGATCAAAAGCGCATTTTTCCAGCTTGGCATAAAGCCCATGATCCCGCAATCGTTGTAACACCATTTTAACGTGATTCTCATGTTCTGATTGTGATCTAGAAAACACCAAAAAATCGTCCAGGTAGATGATCAAGAACCGATCTAGATAATCCTGAAAGATGTCGTTGACAAAATGCTGGAACGTTGCGGGAGCTCCGCATAAACCATAATTCATAACTCGGGACTCGAATAATCCGAATTTAGTCTGGAAGGCGGTCTTCCACTCGTCCCCTTCTCTGATGCGAACTAGGTTATAAGCCCCCCGTAGGTCCAGCTTGGTGTAGACCTTGGCTCCTCGAAGTCGGTCTAGTAGATCCGAGATTAAGGGCAGGGGATAGCTGTTCCGCTTAGTGATATTGTTCAATGCTCTGTAGTCCACCACCAAGCGTAATTCCCCTGACTTCTTCTTCACAAACATCACTGGGGAGGCGGCTGGGGATTGAGAGGGTCTGATGAATCCCTTGCGAAGGTTTGTCTCTATGAATTCCCTGAGAGCTTCTTGCTCCGGTTCAGTCAGGGAGTAGAGATGCCCTCGCGGGATCGGGGCCCCCTCCACCAAGTCAATGGCACAGTCATAAGGTCTATGTGGGGGTAATTTTTCGGCTTCCTTTTCATTGAATACATCCCAATACTCGGAGTACTTCTTTGGCAAGGTGATAATGGGCTCGGTGTCTGTGGCATGGCAGACCTTGGCTACGAGGCAATGGTTTTGGCAGTACTTTGAAGCAAACTGCAGTTCTCTGTTGGACCAGGAGATGCTTGGATCGTGAAGTGTCAGCCATGGAATCCCCAAAATCACAGGGAAGTGGGGAACCTCAGTAACAAAGAAGGAAATCTCTTCCATATGTTCCCTCATCCACATCCTGGTGGGTTCCGACCACTGGCTTACGGGGCCCGTCTTGAGAGGGCGGCCATCGATGGCTTGCACCACACGGGCATTCTTGAAGTCATGATATTGTAATCCCAGAGAGTCGGCATACTCTCTATCAATGAAATTGTTGGTGGCTCCTGAATCTATCATGGCGTGGACCATGACGGGTCCCTTTTTTGCTGACCATAAGGTGACCACTAGAAGGAACAGGACCCCGGTTGGCGGCTCTTGAATGGGTTTTTTGACCGGGTTGGCGAGCCTCTCTACGCCCGGTCGTTGGCTTCCCCCGCCGGCTGTGTGCCAGCCGCCTCAGACGCCTTCGTCTCCGTGGAGGACGCCGCCGCAAGACGGGCGGCGGGCTTCCCTTTGGCTGGGCACTCTCTGGCGAAGTGGCCCGCATTCCCGCAATACCAACAGAGGTTTAGGCGTTGGCGGCGGGCCTTCTCGGCGGCATCTAATCTGGGACGCACATTGCCCAACTGCATCGGCACCTCCTCGCTCCCTCTGGGGTATGGGGATGGTGGTGGGGGTCTCCACACTGGACGCGGCTGAACGCTGGCGGGAGCGGGGGGTTTTGCCCCAGCTCTACCGCTCTGGCCTCGTACCCACTGTTTCCTGTTGGCAATCATGACTTCAGCCCGTAAACATTGATCAATGAGTGCTTCAAGAGTGTGGGGAGGATCCACCTTGGAGATTTCCTCCAGCATTTCAATGTTGAGACCCTCCCGAAATTGTCCTCTGAGGGCTACATCGTTCCAGCCGGTGTTGTGGGCCAGCACTCGGAACTCGGCTATGTACTGAGACATGGGTCTGTCTCCTTGAAAGAGGCGGCGGAGTTTGTGACCGGCTGCCTCCAAATTGTCCTCAATTCCCCAGGTCTCCTTAAGGTGGTCCAAGAAGTGTTGCGCTGATCTTAGGTGTGGAGAGGCTTGATCGAACAGTGCCGTCGCCCAGTTGGCCGCTGGCCCGTCTAGAAGACTGTAAACCCACGCCACCTTGATGTCTTCTTGGGGAAACTCGGCGGCACGGGCCTCTAGGTAAGCCTGGCACTGGCGGCGGAAAACTTGGACCTTGGAGGCTTCTCCAGAAAACTTGGTTGGCAACGCCATGGCCGGGAGGCGGATTCCGCGCTCTCTCAACCCTTTTATTTCTCCATCCTGCGCGTTGAGTCTATCACGGATGCGGTCCACTTCGTCCTTGCTGATGGTGTAGCTAAGTGGCTGTCCACCCGGCACGGCTCCGGTAGACATTCTGGCCTTGGTTAATTGGTGCTTATGGTGGTGGAGTCAAACTGTCAGAACCCAGGCTGCAAGGCACCAATAACCATACACAGAGGCCAGAATCTATCTACTATCTTTATTGAAGGAGTATATAAAGTTGGTGAAAACAAATGTAAAAGTTAGTCCAGAAGCAGACCTTTCAGGAAAGGTCAAAATTAGTCCAAGAAACAATGTCCAATATGCAATATTAAGGGCCAAGGTTGTAATCCAGTAACCGAAACACTCACCTTGCCAGGCAAGGTGAGGGGAGATGACGAGGTCCTTTAGTCCGTGAACTTGAGCAAGGCTAGGAATTAACTTGATACTTGAAAACAAGGCTTGAATCGTGACACAAGGTAACGAGGAACAAGAACAAGGTCCGTGGAATTACTTGGTAAAATCCGTGAAACAAGGCAAGGTTTAGTCCTGGAAGGCGAGGCAAGGTCCGAAGGTAAACAAGGCTGGGAAGCAGGAGCGAAGGCTTGAGAACAAGGACAAGGCTTGAACAGGAACGAGGCTTGGAACGGAGCGCGCTGTCCAGACACAACTCGCTCCGGAGGCTGACGAAATTGACTCCACGAAGTTACTTCGCGGTTAAAACACCTATATAGAGTCTAACTTTCCCGCCGAGAGCAGTTCTCTGGGAACCAGAAACGAAAGCTAATCTCTGAGACCAGATGTTTGACTCCTTAAAGATTCTCACGGAAAGCAGGCTTAATTGGCTAAATTCTTAGCAGCTATTCTAGCACTCCTGCGCGAGGCCGCTTCCAAACCTCTCTGTTGTTTACAAAACTCATGGCGAGAAAACACAGGAGATGTAGGCTCAGGGTTTGTTTGACATACTTCTGGAACACAACTCTCTTGCAGGTGCAAGGTTCCCAGATCTGGCTGGGAAGAATCTGGCTGGGAAGATTCCAGTTCTGACTGGGGAGGTAAAAAACCCAAGTTTTCTTCTTCATCAGGCATCACAATGTCATGAGCAGGACTACAAGGCCCATGAGTCATCACACATGGCTATTACACACAACAGGAGTGCCCCATGGAATTTTGTTCCCTAAGACAAAGGACAAGTTGGTATCCTTCTGTACTATTGCCAAATATCTCAATTTTCCTTCTCAGTTCCTCCTAAAATGTTGACAGGAATGGATGGGATATCTCTTTCTATTATCATTTTGAGAGGAACTGTTGGAAAATGGAGGCATTTGGGCTTACTGTACGGGGGTTGGTGCCAATCTCCATTTCTAAGACAAATAGCCAACATTATCCGTGGACACTTCCAAGGTCATGTGACTGCCATGACTGCATGGAGCGCCGTTACCACCCCACCAGAGCAGTACCTATTGATCTACTCACATTTGCATATTTTTGAACTGCTAGGTTGGCAGAAGCTGGGGCTAAGAGCAGGAGCCCACCCCGTTCCCCGGATTCAAACAGCCAATCTTTCAGTCAGCAAAAGTTCAACAGCTCAGTGGTTTAATGGAAAACCTTTAGCTTTTGATATGTAAATACATATGTGTGTGCGTGCTTGCAGCCCGTGAGGGTAGTTTGTGAGGGAAAAGTTGGTTGGCGGCTCATAGGCAGTTCCTCTACTTTGTGATAGTGTCCTCTATCAGAAAGATTGTTAATTTCCGGTCTGATACAAAGCAAAAGCACCATAAGAAGGGAGATTAAGGACCTTGAATTTGCCCATCCACAGTTAGCATTTCAACAGCAGACAGTGGGTTATAATAGTCTTCCTAGCTGGGATGAGATATATTGCACATATTCAAATACCAGTTTTGATTTAGGTTTAAAAAATCATTTTGAGTGTGCATTTGTACATATAAGTTAACATATGCAATATACACATAAGTGCACAACCTAGTCTCCCACCAACCTCAAAACACATTAGGCCAGGTTAGATTATATGCTATTCTGATAACTTTGTTCTCAAGCATCCTGCCTGTCGTCCGGCATCTGCATTTGCTTCAGTCTCCCTAACGGTAGAGCCAGCCCGAAAAGCAACGTCCTGCCTCCGCTGTAGCATGTGAAGTGGCACATGCTGCCTACAGTTTTCCAGCACACAGTAGATGGAATTTTCTTAAAAGAAGCTGTCTAGATACACTGGGTACATCATAAAAACTGTCACTTGTACTGTCTCTTCCAGAATGCCATGTAATTGCCTGCTGTTAAGGGAAAACAAACCACTTCTGAATTAATGTGCCAGAGAACGCTTACTAAAATACAAATTCCCTTGTGTTTCCTAACACAAGAACCAATCTTACTTTTTGTAACAACTTTTTTCTCAGTTTCTCTGAGAAAAGTAAGGCAACTGGAAGCAAAGTACAATTTGCAAAGTTTACATCTAATAAGCTCTTCAAAACAAAAAGACACATTATCTGTACACAACAGAAAGTGAAACAAAGGACCAAAACAAATGAGATGAAATATGTTTTGTTTTAATAAGCCAAATGAAATCAACCAATACATTATTTTCAATTTTAAGTTTCATGTTAACCTGCAGTTGGTACAATGGCCCCAAAGGAGCTCTACTTATTTAGGGGCAGAAAGTGAACCAGAGCTCTCATGCCGAAGCTCTAGGATATTTTTTGATAAGCAGGAACAATGACATCATCTACCACCACCACTACTCCTGAACTCCTTTGTTCCTTCAGAATTTAGCTGCAATCTCTACACGACCTGTAAATGGATTTTCCCTGCAACAATGTACTCTTACGAATGGTGCCTTTGGTAATCCAAATGGGTCTTGAGAATTGTTGAACCAGAACACATCAGCTATGAGGCCTATTGAACCAGAACACAAACAGAGAGGACGAGCAGGGATCCATGAAAAAGTAATGGATGAAGAGAGAAAACTGCATCATCTGAGGTCAGTTCACTTCTACACAGCAATCTAGGTAAGGGTTCTGCATGTGCGTTTCCCTTGTGGCACCAGGGAGATGTGGTGATGCAGACAAGCACACCGTTGCAAACTCTCGGCTAGTTGATTTCTATTTAGGTTCCTGGGATGTTGGCAGTGATCCCAGGAGGTGTTTCCAAACCATCCTTCATGGGGAAAAAAGTGGTGGATGGGGAAAGAATCCAAAATATGAAACTTCACAAGTAACTTATTACTCTCTTAAGGTACAGTGTTCCCTCACTACTTCATGGTTTACTTTTAGCGGATTCGCTGTTTCGTGGTTTTTCAATAAACTCTAAAATAGTATTATAAATCATAAAGAATTACAATTTACAGCCTAAGGAAGGGAGGAAGGAGAAGCCAAAGGGAGAGAAAAGGAGCCCAAGCGGCAACAGGAGGAGAAGGAGGAGATTTATCAACACACGATTGGTCGATAAAGACTTAGAATAGTTTATAACTACTAAAATAATGTATAAATATTAAAATAAATATAGCATCCCTACTTCGCAGATTTTCACTTATTGCGGGTGATTCTGGAACGTAACCCCCGCAATAAGTGAGGGAACACTGTACCACAAAATGAACCAAGCCAGGGTTTTCCCGATGTAAACACTACCTATAGACAACACTAGTTCAACAGCGGTCTTCCCACATAGCAAATCAACTGGATAGCAAATTTAGAAAGTACATGGCATTGAAGAGGCATGCCACATTTCATGTCTTCTTTTTGCATTTTTCGTTTTGATACTTTCAGTTTATCTTTAAGGCGATAAGCCAAAATCCAAAGTACCAGGGAGCAGACCAAAATAGTGCTATGTAGGAATATGAGAGATGCTGAAGACAACAAAAAGTCCAAACTTGTAGAACAGGGGTTCCTAAACTAAGGCTCGTGGGCCAGATGCAGCCCTCCAAGGTCATTCACCCGGCCTCCACCCTAAACTTTAGACTTAGGATCGGCCTAAATCTGAAACAACTTGAAGGCACACAACAACAATAATCCTAATTACCTTGGCTATCTAATCAGCCAAAAGAAAACCCATACTTCCCATTGAAATACAGGCAATTGTTCCCCAAGGGAAAACACAGCAATGTTGACAAGGTTCTCATGTGCGACTCTTTTAGAAGCGATTCTCAAAATCATTCACAGATGGATGAAAGTCCTGGGCAAGTACACTACATTAAAAGCAAGTAG
Source organism: Anolis carolinensis (assembly GCF_035594765.1). Taxonomy (NCBI): domain Eukaryota; kingdom Metazoa; phylum Chordata; class Lepidosauria; order Squamata; family Anolidae; genus Anolis; species Anolis carolinensis. Next base: position 43,961,813 of record NC_085845.1, read on the forward strand.
GAATAAACCTCCCAGTGCATCTATGAAACTAGATTTATCGGCTTCTGACCAATGTTTTATACAGTAGATATGTGGAAAAAACATGGTTTTTTGCCATCTCAAAAGCTTCCTTACCACCCATTGTGGAAGCATACAAAATTGTGTGTTTTAGTTCTAAATGCATGTGAAACTTTCACTGACAACACCAAAATTATTGTAGAAACAGATCAAATAAATGCATGCAAAGCTGACATGGGCAGTCTGACCCATGGCATCGGCCAGTGACCCCTGGTATGTGAACAGGGGTAGAACAAGCACGGCTATCTGCGAAGCGTTGCATGCCGTGGGATCCTGATGTGGCATAATCGGTAACAAAATAGTTCCTCTTGCAATACGCCTCTTTTAATTTCAGAATGATTAAGTGATGCTGCTATCCCCACCTGAAACTTACCATGTTAATTTATTTTCACAGAAAGTCCTTAGGATATATTGGTACAACAGGTGGGCTTTGGGTGTTGATAACAAAGCAATCTTCATGCTCTAGCCTCTGGAGGGAGCGGAGGCCTCAGCCACAAGTCTGTTCAGTATTTATGCCATACATTTCTCCCCTTGAAATTCTTCAGAACTGTCACAATTTGCTTTCTGCATTGCTCAATGACATTGAGACCTCCCTCTTCTATCTAAAATACAAAGATTCCAGAAATGGATTGCTGTGAGTTTTCCAGGTTGTATGGCCATGTTCCAGAAGCATTCTCTCCTGACGTTTCACCCACATTTATGGCAGGCATCCTCAGAGGTTGTGAGGTATATTGGAAACTAAGCAATGTATTAAGAATTGTAGGGCACAAATATAGGTTTTCATCCATGATTATTTCTGTGAGAATCTGAGAAATGGGATAAAGAAAGCATTAAAGCTGGCACACAGACATCATTCTTGTCACTGTAATTCCACTATATATGTGAAAACACTACACAAAAAGATAGTTGCAGAATTGCATTGGTCAAATTTACATGTCTGACACATCAAGGAGGTGTGAAAGGCCATACAGAAAGATGTTCATTGTCCCAAGGCACCCTGGGTCACAAACTCCTGACAGTTGAGGGACACCATTTGAGATTACTTATACTGTTTTAAACAACAGTAATTAACACACTTTACTAGTGTTTGTCCAAAAACAATAAACTTAAACACTGATATCTGGCATCGCATCAATCAATGTTTAAGAGAGTAAGTTCATCTACTTTAGCATGATTAGATTCTGACAAACCAAAAGAAAGCTGGACACAGAGATTGTGATTTGAAGTTGGTTTGTAAAATAGTGCTGCAGTTGGATGTCTAAGTGGCAAATAAGTATGGTCATTGCTTTGTGCAGAAAGACCGCAACACCACAGACATCGAGCTGAAGTCCTGAGAAGGCAAAATATGAAAGCAGAGAAGCAGTTCCCAAGTGGAGTTTGATCTCTGTATGTCTGGGAATTTAAATCATAGGCTAAGTTATAAACTATCATTAATTTAAACCATGGGTCAGCTTGATGTCTCAACTGGACATTTGTTCCCAACAAAGGTTGTAAACAGCAACAAAGGGGGTCATCTATAAAACAAGACTAAACTAAAGATAAACAGAACCTTTGCTCAATTTGAAATGTAATCATAATGGTTTTGGATCAGTTTAAAACAGTGGTTCTCAAACTGTGAGTCCCCAGATGTTTTGGCCTTCAACTCCCAGAAATCCTAACAGCTGCTAAAATGGCTGGGATTTCTGGGAGTTGTAAGCCAAAACACCTGGAGACCCACAGGTTGAGAATCACTGGTTTAAAATAACCCAGTTTAAAAGGTGTCTAACTACACCTGCACCCCGAAGCTTTTACGCACCTGTTTCACTCCCACTTGTTAGATGATGTGTGTGCGCGTGACAGAGTTGCTTTTGCTATCTGCTGCTAACAATGTCTGCTTGCCAACATGAGTTGTATGTTTTGTAGCACTTCTTATAACTGTAAGGCTACAAATATTCTTACTTGGAAGTCTGTGCCATATGAACAACTGACTTTCAAGTATACACTTTTAAAGGTTTAAATACATGATACTTGTCATGTTGTTGTTTTTCATAAAACTTCAGCATCTGGCAATGAATTAATGAGTATGCATGTCATACTTCACTTTTTGTTTGATCCCCTTTCTTATATCCTGCCTTCTATGTTCCTACACATAATATTGTCTATGCTTAAGCAGACACACAGTAACTTTCTCCCGCAAACTAATCTTTGTTCTCACTGAAGGATATTGCTTCACAAGTTTTTCTTTCAGAATTTAGATGCTTTAACTCAGTGGTTCTAAACCTTCCTAATGCCGAAACCCCTTAATACAGTTGCTCATGTTGTGTGACCCCCAACCATAAAATTATTTTTGTTGTTACTTCACAACTGTAATTTTGCTACTGTTATGAATCTTAATGTAACTATCTGATATGCAGGATGTATTTTCATTCACTGGACCAAATTTAGCACAAACACCCAATATGCCCAAATTTGAATACTGGTCGGGTTGTGGGGGATTGATTTTGTCATTTGGGAAGTGTAGTTCCTGGGATTTATAGTTCACCTACAATCAGAGAACATTCTGAACTCCACCAACGATGGAATTGAACCAAACTTGGCACACAGAATTCCCATGACCAACAGAAAATATTGGAAGGGTTTGGTGGGCACTGACTTTGAGTTTTGGAGTTGTAGTTCATCTACATCCAGAGAACACTGTGGACTCAAAAAACTGGACCAAACTTGGCACAAATACTCAATATGCCCAAATTTGAACATTGGTGGAGTGTGGGGAAAATAGACTTTGTCATTTGGGAGTTGTAGTTGCTAGGATTTATAGTTCACATACAATCAAAGAGGCCCTTGACCTCCACCAATGATAGAATTGGGCCAAATTTCCCACACAAAAAATATTTTCTAACAAAAAATATTGGTCTTTGGTGATTCCTCTGATACCTCCTCATGACCCCTCCAGGGGTTCTGACCCCCAGGTTGGGAAATGCTGCTTTAACCAAACACCATCTGTGTTTCAACTAGTTGGTCCTATTCTACCAAGGTAATGTTCAATAGGAGGATGGCTTGTGACAAAGGAAGAGTCTCTTTGTTGTGGCACCCCACTTGTGGAATGCCCTTTCCTTGGGGGTCTAACTGGCACTAATGTTGACTTCATTTTGGAAATGTGACTGAATGTTAACACATGCCTTAGGGATTCCAAAGTTTTTGTTTTGAACCTGTAGTGGTATATGGTTTAAACTATCAACATTGCTTTAATGGATAAACATGTGTTACACTATTTCAAATAGTTATATACTGCTTTTTGTCTGTATGTCACCCTGAGATCTTGTGCTATAGGACGAATATAAATATTTAAATAAACAAAGAAACCACAACCTTGGAAATGTACAGATATCTGACCACAACCTGTGTCAGTTTCTGTGTTCAGTGAAACTGTAAACCAAGTCAATTTGTTTTCGTTCATTCTTTATTATTTTTTTAAATGACAAAGCAAACTCTTCACACATCCTGGATTTGGATATGCATATGAACTATTGTGAATGTGGGGCCAGTGAAAAACCTGATCATATCATGCCTATGATGAGGTTATCAAAGGACCCCGATGATGTAGTTTAAGTGTGAGAAGTGAATAGGTCAGTATCCAGGTTTGTCAAACTCCCACTTGTTTTTCTGCCCTATTACTGATCTAACACCAATTCTCTGAAAAGCACAGGGATCATAAATCACATGAGTGAACCACCCACAAAAACAATTCTCCCTGTCTGTACCTATTTTTTGTGTGTCACTGCTTTCCAATCAACCCTCATCCCAATTCACAACTTCAACCATAAATACTAATTTGATCGCGGAACGGGAATACAGCTATTTTTATTTCCATTTCAAAATATTAGTCCAGACATCACAACAACAATTTATGATTTCGCTCTCATATTACAAAGGACCAAGTGCTACTTGAAACTGCAAATTATCGCATAAAGGGTAGGTGTCATATTTCCATGCACTGAATTACTCCATCGATTAATGCAGCTTCTGCTGGCTAGCACTCCTATGCCTTCTGGAGGCTCACCTGCAACAGGAGGGGGAACAGAGAGGAAAACGTAGCAGACACCGCTCCATGAGCAAGTGAAGACCTTGGCGGAGAAACAGAGGGAAGGAAAGAGGCGGGGAGAAGGGGGTTGGGAGGAATTGCTCAGAGCAATCGGCAGGTCACACACACAGAGTGTGCAACAGCAAACTCAGTTTACAAAGAGACATCTGTTCCATTACTTCGATGCATTGTGGCTAATTACATCCTGGCCCGTCTGTGAAATGACAGCCACTTATTCTCCAGTGAACCGTAAAATCTGTACATGTTCAATTTGGGGAGTGGAGAGCCAGAAGAGCACAGAGTAAGCATGGGGACTGTGGAGAGGAGAAAGGAGAAGGGAAGGCAAAGAGACGCTCCAAGGAAACATCTGATGCTTCTCCTACCAGCTCAGTGCCAAAGAATCAGCAGCTGGTAAAAGAAAGAGAGCCACCTCTATGCAGAAAAGCCCTGACAAAGGACTGCCATTTTAAACAAGTCTCCGGTGTCAGCACTCGCCAGAGACTTTTTGTTCTTTGTGTCTAGAAATAGACCCCAGCAAACGCCTATGCCAAACATGCATTGATCTGCAACAAGACTCCTGCTATTGTGGTGGGTTGAGGTTTAACCTGCTCCTCTCCTTTTCACTTGTTTTAAAAGTAGTATATTTTACTCTATGGAGCTCCTCAGCAGGGGGTTGGAGAGAGCAAAGATAAGGAAGTTCATGTATACAAACTTTTCTGTCCTCACCACTCTGTTTTGTTCTACTTGTTTGGTTTGTGTTTTGCAGTGCTGAAGAATTCATATGGCCCATGGAGCATGTTTGCTGAAAACATTTTCTTCATGCTGATTCAATACAGTCTATCCACACAAGAACTGGAGGTGTAGTGTATTAACTTTCTCACAATGCCCAACACGGATTTTAAAAGGATAAAGGAAGGAAGTCCAATATCAGGATGTCATTATATTTGGAGGCCTATGCTTTCTCCACTAAGAGAAATAAAATCTATAGGCCAAGCTAATAAAAAGCTACATCTTGGATAAAAATATGCTTAATAATAAAGCAAATATTCACATAGCTTAATTTCACATAGTTCATTCTGCTACACTATCATCTTGTAGCAGACTGTACCCCCAAAAGCCTGACTTGGCCACGGTGGTCCACACCTTAGTTACATCTAGAATGGACTACTGCAATGCACTCTATGTGGGGATGCCTTTGAAGACAGCTCGGAAACTGCAGTTAGTGTAAAGGTCAGCGGCCAGATTACTAACTGGAGCTGGTTATAGGGAGCACGCCATGCCCCCACTAAAGTAGCTCCACTGACTGCCGATGGGTTTCCGGACCCAATTCAAAGTGCAGGTTATTACCTATAAAGCCCTATACGCTTCAGCTCCAATCTGTCTTTGAGAACACACCTCCTTCTATGAACCGGCATGGACTTTAAGATCTACTGGGGAGGCCCTCTTCTCAGTCCCACCTCCGTCTCAAGTGCGGTTGGTGGGGATGAGAGAGAGGGCCTTCTTGATGGTGGCCCCTGACTTTGGAATATCCTCTCGAGGGAGATCAGGATAGCCCCCACTCTCCAAACCTTCCGCATACAATTAAAGACCTGGCTTTTCTGAAAAGCCTTCAGCCATGCTTAGACTCTATAATAATACATATGAGGACCCTTAGTTTCTTTATTAATACTTTACAATTCTGAGTTTGAATACTGCTGTTTTATCTACAGTAATTGCTGTATTTTATTGTTATTTCTAGGGAGTACTGTGAATTTATGATGTTGGGTTGACTGTTTATTGTCTATGTTTTGTTTTGCATTTGCATTTTGCATGTCACACCTTGAGTGTTCTGTCATCCGCCCCAAGTCCCTCTGGGAGATGATGGCGAGATATAAATATAAATAAAAGATTATTATTATTATTATTATTATTATTATTATTATTATTATTATTATTATTATTATTATCTCTCTTCACTTCCAAATAAAAGCTTGATTGTAATTTTAAAAAAGGAACATCAAAACAGGTAAACATTTCATGTTAACGGTATGGAAATGTGAAGCTTTTTCCATCTTGCTCAGTATTCTCTACTCTGCACTATTCAGCCCTTCACTATTTGCCAATCATCTATTATTTAGCTCCTTTATCAGGATAGATCATTGTATGGAATGTGGATTTATATGGCCCACTGCTGGAAGGTTTTGGGTAGGGGGTGGTGCTAAAAACATGGATAAACATAGTCCTGGAAGCCTCTGGGAACTCTGCTTCTCCTTGAAAATAAGGTAAGTACACTTCACATGTCATATTTGTGTATGCCTTCAAGCTGTCTGTTAACCAATGGTGACCCCATTAATTTCATAAGAGTTTTCTTATGCAAGTAAAACTCAAATGTGGTTTTACCAGTTCCTTCCTCTGAAATATAGCCTACCTCACCTGGTATTTGGTGATATGACATCCAAGTACTAACCGAGGCCAACCCTGCTTAGTTTCCAAGGTCAACCGATATCTGGTACCTTTAGTACCTTTACACCTACACTTGCTGTAAGTGAAAACTGGTATTTTCCAAAGCCAGACTGAATATCTGCTGCTGAATTTTGAAGGTAGGTCATGACTGTGCTGCATCCTGGGAGGAGAGGTTTGCCTCCAAACCCACTGAAGTTGCACACCTATATTTAAATTGAGATCCCAGGTGGTTAAACAAAAGATTTTCCACAAGCAACACATGTGCTTCACCACTACTAGTTCATCAAGTAAATGCCCACTAAAAGTCAGTGAACAGAGTAGCAATCATTGAGTAAACTATTTGAGTAGACAAACCCCATCTTACTGTTTAAAAGCCATTATGTAATAATAGGATGCAATTTCTAAGAGTTAAAAAATGCTAAAAGGTTTGCTGCCAGCTACTGGCCCATACATTTCATAATAACAGCACTGGCAATTGTTTACATTGGCTGGGCAGCCTCAAATGCCACCCAAATTCAGCTTAAAGGCTTGTTGGAAGCAGGGGCCTTGCCAACAAGTTTTACAGCACCATTGAAAACAAACCTACGGTGCTTTACTAATTGTGAAGGCTGGAATCTAAAACCATAAAATGGTCAACTGCATTAAAAAAACTCTTTAAAACAGTGTTGCTAGCATTTGTAATAGATGCATCTCAAATTCATATAGTATTACATTAATCTCAAACAACATAGTATGTTAATATAGAATTATAATTTTGAAATAAGAAATGAAAACCTATGGGAAAAAGCTTCAAGGTATCAATAGTCATCTTACAAAAAACCCCTTTAGAGCCTTGTTTGCTCTTTGAACTGCCACCAGCAACAGGTTAAGTAGTAGGGTCAAGGAAGGGAATAGTGCTGGCAAGAGATGAAATTGTACAACCTATTGGTTCAAATAAAAAACTCCACCTGAGTTTTTTTTAAAGAACTCAAATGGGAAATTGCTGACATTCTAACACAAATATGTAGCTGAACCCAAAGCTTTGGGGAGAGGGAGGTACCTGACAAATGGAAAGCTGCCTATGTAAACACCAGATTTTTCTCTTAAAGGATCAGGAAAATTGCAGGCTGTTTGGTTTAATGTCTGTTCTGAATAAAATTACAGAAATCATTATTAAATATAATGTCTTTCAAGCATGTGGGAACACACAGCAAAGAACTAACATGATTTCCATCAGGGTAAGTCTTCTCTCACTAATTTTCTGTATGTTTTTGAGACATTGTGTCATTGTGTCATTGTAGTCATTGTGTATCGGGATTTTCAAAAAGCATTTGAGAAAAGCTCTCATCAAAGACTCCTGAACAAACTTAGCAATTTCTGGATAACACCTCTTATGGATCCTTAACTGGTTAAAAGGACAGGAAACAGAGAGTCGGAATAAATGAATGCAAGAAGTTGAATGGAGTCCCCGAGGATCTGTATTGGGACCTGTGCTTTTTGATGTGATCATAAATGATTCAAAGTTAGGGGTGAGCAGTGATATGGCCAAGTTTGCAGATGATACTGAATTATTTAGGTCAATTTTAAAGAGAAAGTGAAACTGACGGCAGAGATCTCCAACAGGATCCAAACAGAGGAAAGGGGCAACAAAACAACAAATGCAGTTCAAAGTTAGTAAGTTTAAAGAGATGCACATGTGAAGAACAAACAAACAAACAAACAAACAAACAAACACATTTACATTCCTAACTTCACATGTACAGGTGTCTAGAAAGTGGAAGGTAAAGATATCTGGTATTGTGATGGATATAGTTCAAGGAAAAGGCCAAAACTCTGCAACAGGCACAAATACAGAGGACCATGTCAAGGATTGTTGGAAATGGAGTGAAAATAAAACTGCTAAAAGCATAATGAGTTCAAATAAAGGTATGACTTAGAAATTTTGCTAAATTACTTGTTTTTTTATTAGTCAAGCTGTCAAATGGTTTTGGGGTGCAGGATTGCCCAGGCAACATTTCTCATATCCTATCTGAAAACAAGACACATACTTTTGGTTGTTGCTGTTATGATTTCCACAATTTATTGAAAATAACTCTGCAAACTAGTGCCTTTTCCCCTCATGAAGTAAAGCAGAAACACACATAACAAGTAGAGAAGGGCTGGCTGATTGATAAAAAATGCAAACAAGCTGCCTGATGCTACAAGACAGCATCTATTGCAGTTTAATTACAGAATTTGTACAATTTATAAGCACACGAGAACAAGACAAGAGAGGATTTACTTCCCTGGTGGGACAACACTTGAAATACTGTGTATACAGTTCTGGTTACTGCATCTCAAAAAGGATTATCGTACAGCTGGAAAATGCGCAAGAAAGGGCAACCAAAATGATCACAGAGCTGGAACAGATATACAACGATGTCTACAATGTAGAACGTCTAGGGCTTTGGAAACAAGTCAAGTAAAGAGAGCATGGCACACTTACAATTGTGCACTGCGCAGAAAAAATGGAGAAACAGAATTTTTCTCACATACCGTTAGAGCTCTGGTTTATAATATGAAACAGAATGGTGGCAAAACAAAATGTAGTTCTTCACACATTGCACAGTAAAATAATACAATTCACTCAATAATGGATGCCAACAGTTACAAAGAACCTATCATTATCATCGCTATGTTACTATCTCTAAATACCAGTTGCTAGAGACAGTGGCAGCTGGTGGCTTCCACAACTGTAATTCTTAATCTGTTCTAGATTTTAGTCTGAACTATAAAGGTGCTGACCACATTTCAAGATCAGGGTTCAGCAAGCTGAGCAGCTTATTTAAAATGAAAACTTTGAGTGGCTTCATCATAACTACACTGACATGTAAGCCCCCATCTACTGCTAACTGGAGAAACGGTGGAAGAAAGAGATCAATTGCCTTCAAGTCCTGCTTGTGGGGTTTGGGAAACAGGAAGCTGGACAAAATAAGTCTTTAGTTTGAGTCTCAAGTAGAAAAACCCATGGAATCAACTGTTCAATGCCAAGTCAACACATTAATCAATCCAACTGATCCAATGGTTTTACTCTAGCCATGACACATTAGGCCAGGGGTCCCCAAACTAAGGCCCGGGGGCCGGATGCGGCCCTCTAAGGTCATTTACCTGGCCCCCGCCCTCATTTATAATATAATATTTTTATATCAGTTTTAATAATATAATATATTATATATACATATGATATTGATAATATTATCATGTTATACAATGTAATACTAATAATAATACCATATAATAATATTAATTACATGTTATATATTACATATAATATTACAGTATAGTGGTATAGTTCAATATGGTAATATGTAATGCTAATATTGTGCTATGCTAATCATATAATATATTGTATGTACATGCAGCTGCTCTGAGTTCCCTTCAGGGTGAGAAGGGTGGGATTTAAATGTAGTAAATTAAAAAATAAATAATTTTAGACTTAGGCTCGCCCACTTGACTTGAAGGCACACAACAACAACAACAACAACAACCCTTATTAACTTGACTATCTCATTGGCCTGATAGGTTTATGTTGGTTAAAATTGTTTTCATTTTAAAATATTTTATTGTTCTTTCATTGTTGTTGTTGTTTTGCACTACAAATAAGACATGTGCAGTGTGCATAGGGATTTGTTCGTATTTCGTTTTCAAATGATAATTTGGCCCCTCAATAGTCTGAAGGATTGTGGACCGGCCCCCTGCTTAAAAAGTTTGAGGACCCCTGCATTAGGCCCTTATGTTCTGAAGATAATGTATTTTTATTTTATTTGTTTAGTTAATATATCACTTTTCTCCCAATATAGGAAATATGGGGAGTTCCACAGACAAAATTCAGCAAAAAAAAACCCATGCATAACAAAAGCAGCTAAACATTTATTTAATAAGCCCATTCAAAACAGCTTTAAAGTATTTAAGGCATAATAATAATCAAATGGCTGCCATATATGTTGTGAGCCATCCCAAATCCCTATGGTAGTCTCATGTAGGAAGATATAGTCTTTTAGACAGTCTAGACCAGGGGTCCCCAAACTTTTTAAGTGGACAGCTGAGCCAGACTTTAATTGTGTGTAGTTGTGTGCATTGGGCATGCACCATATGTATCTGTATGTGCCATACACCCGCTGTTGCTACACATACATACACACTTGCCGCTATACACCCACTGCTGCTGCTCACACTCACTGGCTCTCACCAAACCCCCCTGCCACCACTTACCCGCCCTTGCAGCTGCCACGTACATGTGTGCGGCGTGGTGGTAGCGGTGGGGGCCGGGAAAAAGACCTTGCCAGGCCAGATTTACCCCACGGACCTTCTTCATTTGGGGACCCCTGATCTCAACCCATACCATTAGGGTTTTATAGATCAAAACAAGTTATTTAAACTGTGCAAGAAATAAACTACCAGCCAACAAAGCTGTTTGGACAAGGAAGTATATTTCCTGTAATCACACCCAGATTACAGGGTGAAAAGTTTCCAAAGGCAACTCCACACAGAGTGTTATACGGTAATTACACTATGTAACAAAATTTGATTTTTAGTCTGTTCCTAGTTTGAAAGTGTTATTTCCAGTTTAATTGTGTGGTACTTACTTTGAAAGTAGTTGTTATACTTCAGAAATTTCGTTTTTGTGGCTGCCATTTTTAACCTTTCACTGTGCCATGTTTTACCTTTCATATGCCATTTTTAACCTTTTGTGCAGACCGCAAAAACAAAGTATTTGCGGTTTAATAAACTTTCCCCATGCTTCTATGATAGAACCGATTAGGAAATGACATTTATAACCTAGGAACAAAAATCATGTTACATAGTGTTATCAAAATAGGATGTCTCCACAGCCTGACTGGATGTCTCCAGGAATGGGCACAGCTGGTGCAACCAATTTTAACTGTGCAAATGTGCTGCTCAAACCTGGGCATACAAGTTAAGGACTAATTCTAGGATGATACCCAGGTGATAAATTTGAGATTTCAAGAGTGCAGTACCATCCAGCACAGGTTGAATCACAGAACCTTTTCCAAAAGGTTCTCACAGTGGATATTAAACATGTGATGAGTGATGCATGGACATTTTACAGTGGTTACAATCCTGCTTTCATCTAAGCCCAATGTTCTTTGCAAAAACAATTTAACCTTAACAGACGTATGACCAGCAAGTTGTCTTGGGGGACCAACTACTTCAAGGACCTGAATTCCCATCTCCTTTGTTGTGAGGTTTGTTATTAAAATTACAATCTCTGCCCAATCTACATTGCCCCATTTTTATTGTTAGATTTGGAACTGGTGGACTAAACAGCACTTCTCAGAAAGCAAAATTTGACCTGGGTGGCAACAACTGCCTGTCCCTAGTATGGAAATACATTGCAATCGTAATACAAACAGAGTATTGGCATGCTCGTAGGTGATGTAAGTTGGCTGTGAGTTGAGCATCCTGTGATTAGATGCATTCAGTTTGTAATTCACTGCTGGACCATTCTTGCACCTGGAGATTAAGCTGTATGCACTGGCTGGCCCCAATTTGGCCATCAATAATAGAAACCACAGCCATATCATCCCTACTGAGGTATAATATGCACAGCAATGTGCTCACGATTTCTATTTAAGCAAGAGCCATGTGCAATGTGATCCTTGTTCTGCTGAGATGCTGAAATGCTTCTGTGCAGGAGGCAGAAATCCATATTAGTTTGAATAATCATTCCTCGGAAAGCCAAGAACATGATCAGTGAGCGTTCCAGAAACCACGGGGCCATGTTCACTGAGGCCTTCCGTTAAGCATGCTGGTCCCTGAACGTCAGCCCTCCCAACTGGCTGCAATTAGTAGAGCTTGCTCTGAGGAAGCCAGAGTCGTTAGCTGGCATAGGGAGTTAATCGCCTATCCATCCATAACAAAAGGGATGATCCTTCTTTGAGAAAGGGTCTATGGTAGAGTTCACTCTGGAGACCAGCTCTATGTTCAAAGCACTAGCCTATGAATAAATCCATCGTCAAATCCCAGACTTGTAAACCTCAGGAAAGATTTCACTGGCTCATTCATTTATACATGCTCTCACGCACAGGCACATAATCTCTCTCTCTCTCTCTCTCTCTCTCTCTCTCTCTCTCTCTCTCTCACACACACACACACACACACACACACACACACACCCAGCAACTATACAATAATGTAATTATATACCTATATACTTACACCTATAAACCCTCTCCCTGCCAAAAACCAGTTTGAAATAGATTGTTCTCTGCAACTATTCCTTCCTCTTAACTCCTTCCTGGCCAAGTTTGGCTGGACAATATATTTTGTTGTCCCCACAGCACATTATTTGTTGAACTAAATATGGAAATAAGGCAGAGCAGGGCAGCCAGACTGAAATAAATTCATCACTCACTGGCTCTCAAGGGAAGAAAACCGTGCATCCTTCCCCTAAATGATTATTTCTGAAGCACTGAAGGAATGACTCTATTCCTAATGAGGCCAGTGCTTCATGACGGTTGATTATAAATGACCTAAAAAGACCAGGGGAGGGGGGAGCTCTGGGAGGGGGGGGAGAGGTGTGTAGAAAGGGGAAACTGTGTGTGTGTGTGTGTGTGTGTGTATTGGGGGGCACCAATTGTTTATCTTTAGGGTCTAAAAAGAGCCTGCTTGTTTACACAGCATCATGACGCCAACTGTTGTTGAAGAAGACCAGCCAGACTCTAAACGGTAAGAAGGCAAATCAGAAAAACCATACATGTGCACACATAGACACTGCCTCATGTGAAAAATGCATACATTTATAATGCATGCTATGCAACATAGATAGGAAAATTCATTTTCCCATATGTACAAAATGTTGAAGAAGTGGATAAAGTCAACTGGAAGGAAGGAGATGAAGAGGACTGGGAGAAGCAGGAGGTGGTCCAAGTTGTAACTAAGACTCCTTTTGTAGTTTCATTCATTCATGAATTCCCAAGGAAACACTGTAAATTAGTAAACCCTGAATGTAAAAAATCTTAATCATCCATTTGGCAGTCTCTTTTTACTTCAAGCTGCATTCTTCAGATGTATTAACATAATGAAACAGAATTCCAATTTAAACCAAACAAGATAATTACCTGCTAAGTATTGTCTTAATGGGAACAAGCAACCAACCAAAAGGTTTTGTATCTATCATATGAGGCCTGCAGTCAATGCATACCATCGACTCTTAAAAACACAAACAGAACCCGAATTGTCTTGGAACCTGAATTATCTTCATGGACCAGTGATGATCCATGAACCATCAGCTGCTAGTCCACAGAGGTCCAGGAAAGAAAGATACAGTTGTTGCCGATGGATACAAACATCGTACTGGCCCCTGGCAAATTAAGGGGGCAATACATAGCTGGTTTAGATGACAGAAGATATTATGCCAATCTTACTTCTGAATAGGACATTTAGTGTAATTATAGAACATCTAGTTTTGGTGTAAACCGATCTAAGCATCACTTAAATATGTTTCTGTAACTTCAATTAATGGATAAACACTTGGGACCCAAATACAAACATTCGATATGTAGCCTGCACCCAGTATTTAAGATCTTCAGCTAAAACTGTATCTAGGATACTTTAACTGACAATGAGAGTTGTCCTGATATAGAACACTTTTCCCACAAAGGTGGGACTGTCATCAGCATTGTATTTTTAGCACTTACCCAGCCATTTAAAAAAAATTATGGATCTAAGAGTTGTAGCTATTTATTTAATGAAACCTGTATTTTCATAGCATTTATATTTTCACTGAGTTTTTATTATATTTTGGGGATGTGTTGGCTGCTACATTTGAGTAGTTCTTATATTCCATTCCTATCTATCCCATCTGGCACATGAACTATGTTTCGGTTTTTGCTGGTCCGAGCTATGTTGTTTTTCAGCACGGCTCTTTAGGTTTTGATGTATTCCAATGTTATTTGTTTTGTTTTATGTTTTTCACTACATTTATCTTATGTTGTAAGTTGAATATTACTATGGTTACATTGTTACCTGGTTTGTAGAATGATTAGTTCAGTTATACAAATCAGGAAGGGAAAGAAGCGCAAAGGAAATACATAGCTTTGGACAACTGTTGCTAAGATCAGTAGAATGTGGGGAGAGAGGCAATGCAGAACCAAATTGCAGAAAAGGGAGTAATAGGAGCAGAAGAGAGCAAGGTAAGGAGGGGAAAGGTCTCAGTAATTCTGAAGAGCTAATATGATGTGTGGAGTTGTGTATGTGTGCAGGTCAAGTATTGGAAGTAGCTGTGGAGTCTGTGGATGTTATTTATTTATTTATTTATTTACAGTATTTATATTCCGCCCTTCTCACCCCGATGGGACTCAGGGCGGATCACATTATAACACACATAGGGCAAACATTCAATGCCCATAAACACATCAAACAGAGACTGAGAGACACACGCAGAGGCAAGTTAACCTTCTTCTGAGGGGATGTTCGATTCTGGCCACAGGGGGGAGCAGCTGCTTCATCATCCACTCTGACGGCACTTCCTCATTCCAAGTCGTAAATTAGTTAATCTTGCCTCCCCACTTTATAAGTGGTACCTTATCTCCTACTTGATAGATGCAACTATCTTTCGGGTTGCTAGGTCAGTAACGAGCAGGGGCTATTTTTTATTTTTAATTGACGGGTGCTCACCCCGCCACGGGCTGGCCTCGAACTCATGACCTCATGGTCAGAGTGATTTAAGGCAGCTGCTCAACAGCTGCGCCACAGCCCGGCCCCAATCCGGAGCCCCTAGTATTCATTAGGGGTGTGCAATTCGGTTAAACTCCATTGTTACAATCTTGGTAGGAGAGATCATGTGATTTGGAAGGTAGCAACACAAAGAATTGCCAAAGAGCCATCTTCCCATGATGGCATCCAGGCAACACTACAGTATCAGACATGATTTCATCCATACTATGGAACAAGGTGCTGGCATACAATTGCCTGTATCTGCCGGTGACAATGTGCATTAGCACATTGGGCTCATAGAAACAATGGACAATTTGCAAGAGAAGAATTCATTGTAATTTGCAAGTGTGCAACCTGTTGCAAAAGCGGCACCATGCTTAGGGACAAAAAGAACACATTCACTACTGCTTGTGCAACTGGAAAAACAGTGGAGTTCAACTAGCATCTGCTCATATTACATTTCAGCCTATACAAGGAAAACAGAAATATAAAATATTATATAATGAACATAAACTGTTCATTAAGCCATTAAGTAAAAAAAAGTTCTTTAAACATAAGTGTTTGAGTTGGTTTCACACTCTCTTCAGTTTTATGATTGGAATGTGGTTTGGCACTTGCCATATGCCACAAAAGGGGTGAAACATGGAAAAGGCCCTCTACTACTAACCCTAGCAGATGGCTAGCATTACACAAAAGGACAGATGATTTCAGATATCCTGGTCACAAACTGTTTGGTGCTTTATAGAAAATACCTACTTCATTTGGACCCAGAAACAGAAGGGCAGCCCATGTGATTGCTATGAAAGGAGAGTCTCATATCCCCTAAACCTGATGCTGAAAAAGTACTTGTTAATGCTTTTTGTTCCTAAATTTCAATTAATTGTGGATTTTTATGTTGAATATCTGAATTATTATAAGTCTTTCTGTGCTTAAGAGATGTCAGGCATTAGGGCAGACAAACAGACAAACACATGGTGACATATTTTAGATGGATTACAGTTGTTGTACTTTGGCCATACCATGAGAAGACATGATTAACTGAAAAAGACAAGTCTTTTTCTAACAGAAAAAGACTGACGTTAAGTCCAGTCGTGACCAACTCTGGGGGTTGCTGCTCATTTCCATTTCTAAGCCAAAGAGCCGGCGTTGTCCATAGACATCTCCAGGTCATGTGGCTGGCATGACTGCATGGAGTGCCGTTACTTTCCCGCTAGAGGGGTACCTATTGATCTACTCACATTTGCATGTTTTCGAATGGCTAGGTTGACAGGACCTGGGGCTAACAGCAGGTGCTCATTCCACTCTCGGGATTTGAACCTGGGACCTTTTGGTCCACAAGTTCAGCAGCTCAGTGCTTTAACACACTGTGCCACCAGGGGCCCCTAGTATTCATTAGGGGTGTGCAATTCGGTTAAACTCCATTATGTTTTCGGTATCCGGATTTCGATGGACCCCCAGATCTGTTTTTCAGAAGCCTTCCAAATTCAGTCGGGGGAAAAAAACTGTTTTTCGATCAGGCAACCAAAAGATCTGGCCCAGTGATGGCAATGGGGAACTTATGAGGCTTTCCTTTCTGTCATTTTTAGGGCAACAGTCTTAGGAAACCACTCTTTCTGGAATTCTTTCTCCTCATATCCTTCATTAAAACCTGGATTAAAGGCATTAGTCTTAAGAAACCAGCCTTTCTGGAATCCTTTTTTCTCATAACTAAGCACAGAAAAGTTCCTGTAATGTTTCTTGACTAGACTACCACACAGATTGAGACCAATCACTGTTAAGAGTAGATCTAAGCATTAACTTCTGAAGTCATAGCTCTTTGCTTGTCATCATCACATTCTGCCTACAGCTAGCTGGCCAGCTATAGCTCTGCAAGTGAGCACAACTTCCTTTCTCCCCGATAACTCCGCTGGCTCCCCTCAAGCTCCTCCTTTTACCTCAAAAAGAGCAGCTCACACCTGGCCCCCAGCGGCGGTAGCTCCTTTCTCCTTATATCCTTCAATAAGACCTGGGTTAAAGGCATCAGACTTACGAAACCATCCTTTCTGGGATAATTGCCCTTAACCCTTTCAATGAAGCTGAGTTACGAAAGGCACCCTTTTAAAACACTTATTTCAATGGGAGCCACACCACCTGAAGGAGCATTAGCCATCCTTTAAAAAAGATATAAATTACCTCCACATTTTATGGTAGCTTTAGAAGTGGTAAGACACATCCTCTACCCCACATTTGAAGCTTGCTTCACGTGGAGGGCACTATCGGTGGCAGTTTTTTAAGTGTGTAGAAAGTAAACTGTTTATATATTGCTATTTGAGTCAAAGCCATGCAGAGCTGTGAGTGGCACTGAGAATTTAGATCACTGATCTGTCTCTCTCAGAAGCCAGCTCGCAAAAGAAAAATGGAAGCCCAGCTGGGCTAAAAGATACATCATAGCTTTCTTCTGTTCTGATTGGCTCAACAGGCAGGGCTCACAGAGGAACCCCGTGTGGGTGCGCAGCTGAATCTTTGTGCTCCACGTGCAGCTGAAAGAAGCAGAAAGTAGTCGTTTTCTGCAGCCATGTGGTCTTTTGTGGCCAGAAAAAAAATGGCGGCCGAGCCTGTGCCATAACGGCTGGCCAAAAGGGCTGAAACAACTGGAGCCCGTTTTGACAAACAGATCCGTGCACAACCCTAGTACTCACAGGAAAAGAGAAAGACTATATTTCAGATGAATGGACTCCATCAAGGAAGCCACATCCCTGAATCTGCAAGACCTGAGCAGGGTTGTTGATGACAAGGTGACTCTGAGCTCTCTCATTCATCTGGTCACCATAAGTTGAAATTGACCTGATGGGAGTTAACAACAACACATCTGTTTATAAATCCAAACGGTTCCCTAGAGCTCACTGGGAACTTTGTCCTTTCTTTCAATGTCCTATCTAAACAACCGACCTATCATAGCTACTCTATTTTTGTTTTTGATTACATTCTCAGAATCCTTAATCCAAGACAGGTTGTATTGTTTTGTATGTTCATTTTCCATTTATCAAGCATCCACAAACTAAATGGTGATTATAATCTCAAGTAAGTGTTCTGGATTATATTTGAGCCACAAGGAGAGGCGATTAAGAAATAAAATCATTATTGTTATTATTCAATTGATAGTGAAGTGACTGTTGGTGAACTACCAATAAACCTAAAGGTAAGGAAATCAATAGTTATTCACCATGAGATACTGAATTAGTTAAAAAGCTCTATGTTACAAGTGGAAGGAAAAATAGGGAAAAAGGCTTCTTGTGCATGCACACACAGAATGTGAATATGTATCTCAAAACAGCAGTTCCAAAAAGTGGCACTTCTGATAAGAACAATATATCCATAATTAAGGCATAATTTATTATCCAACAGTGCATTGCAGTTTTAAAAATCAACTGCACAAAGTCTATTTATGGTGTATTATTTCAAAATAATTACTGCAAGAGAATGGACGTTTCGCTATTTGTAGGGTGTTTTCCCTGCTCTTTCAATTTCTGCTGAATTTTTGAGCAACTGTATTAGGCTCATAAATTGCTTCAACCATGCCAAAATATGCAGGTGTTTTATTTTATCGCAAATGCTCTGACCAATTCATGGAATTTTAAATTCAGCCAACATTCTGAAGAGGACATGCTTTGGACACAATCCAGCCAAAGCTAAAAGTACTGCTAAGGCCTAGTGTTTTCAATGACAATGTTGCTTTAATACTTCCTGCACTGAAAGCTAAACATGTTCAGTTTTTCCTTTCTATTTTCAGTAATTTCACCTTACAATAATATTTTGCTTAACTGTATTATCTCTCTTCCTAAAGGCAGCCATGCATTTACTGATATGTGGCCTGAATGAATGGATGAATGGATAAATATACAATATACGGTAACATATCTTAAAATAAACCTACTAGGCATCACAAATATATCACCAATTCATTTCAGCCTCCTGGTCTGTCCAATAATTTATGAGGGGGCAGAGAAATAAACATGGGTGGGTAAGGAGAGCAAGACAAGAGGTTGAAACTGGTATAGTGAACTAACTGTCAACTCCCTCCTTCCTTTGCTTAGAAAGCAGTGACCATAAAGATCAGATGCTCTATCAGTATCATTTCTGAAGTACTCTAATGAATCTGACCTCAGGCTACAGCTTTAAAAGAGTACAGTGGCATGTCAGTGTAAACAGCTAAAACCAGTGTCATGTCAAGTGGTAACAAGGCCACTGCCACTTTTACAAGCATTGCGCACTTAGCAGATAAAAAAAAAAACAAGCAACGTATTGCCGCTCTGTACAGTTCTCCACTTATCAAGAACAAGAAACAATGTCTTGTATCATCACTGTTAACTTGGGACCGGCAATAGAGAGTCGTGTTTCTTTCAAGCTTAATAACCACTTTCTAAACATTCGGATGAGCTTTCTGGATTTTTTTTTAAAAAAAGCAAAATTAATGAATTGGGTGAAGTGCTGAACGAGAAAAGCGACAGCAAGTGGATTTGGGGACAGTTTTTTTTTAGAAATAATAGCTGTTTCTGAGAGCCCAGAACCATGCCAAGTAACTATCTCCATCAGACATGTAGATAGTCCTGAAAATGCAACAGCAAAGAAGGCTGTCAGCTGGAATGGACAAATATACAGTATATCTGGAGCCCAACTCAGACACGATATAGACCAAGGGTCCCCAAACTAAGGCCCGGGGGCCACATGCGGCCCATCGAAGCCATTTATCCGGCCCCTCCCTGGCCCGGTGCGTGCCTTCCAGAGTTTTTCTTGTTTATAATAGTATTTGAATTAGTATTTAATTAATAATTAATTATCAAGGGGGGTGCCTTGCTAGTGCTTTTGGTGCAAAGAGGCAGAAAGGGGCTGGACTAAATGGCGCAAGGGGTCTCTTCCAATCCTCATTATTATTATTATTATTATTATTATTATTATTAGCACAAAGACACAGTATATATGCAAACAAGCAAACACAGCAAACAAGATATATATGCTGGATTTTGTATCATAAAATCACAACTTCCCAAGTGTTTAGGGCTGTGTGATGTATTATTATTATTATTATTATTATTATTATTATTATTATTATTATTAACAACATTGAGTCTGGGTGGCCATCTGTCAGGGGTGCTTTGCTTGTGCTTTTGGTGCACAAAGGTAGAAGGGGGTTGGACTAAATGGCCCAAGGGGTCTCTTCTAACATTCTTTATTATTTTTATTATGATTATGATTGTTATTAACATTGAGGCTGTATTTGTTCCCATTTGGGTTTTTTTAACTTCAAAATAAGAGATGTGCAGTGTGCATAGGAATTTGTTTATAGTTTTTTTTTCAACTCTAGTCCGGCCCTCCAACAATCTGAGGGACCGTGAACTGGCCCCCTCTTTAAAAAGTTTGGGGACCCCTGATATAGACAATCTGTACTGAGGAGCAGCTGACATACTTTACCCATAATTGTTGTTGTATGCCTTCAATTGATTTCTGAATTGTTATGAATCTATCACAGTGTTTTCTTGGCAAGATTTGTTGGGGATGGGGCTTTAACATTGCCTTCCTTTGAGAGAGTATGACTTGTCCAAGGTTACCCATAAGGTTTCCACAGCTGAGTGAGGATTCAAACCCTGGTCTCTGGTGTCCTAATCCAATGCTTTAACCACTACACCTCGCTGGCTCTTATATCCATTGCTACTATTATTAATTATGGGCACAGAGTTGGAATTGCTCTTCAGAATCAATTAATCATTGACATTTATTTAAACCAAAGTTTGTCTTTTTACTTAAAGTCTTTTTCACACTACACAATTCTAGCACTTTGATATCACTTTGCCTGTCATCACTGAATCCCGCAGAATTTTTCAGTGTATATCTTGGTGAGGCACTACAGCTCTTTGGCTGATATTTCCTAACTGATTGATTTTAACACTAACTATCTGATTTACAATCAAAGAAACAGAAGAATAAGAGTGGAAAAAGAAAGAAAAAAGGCGTATTATGATAAACTCTGACTAATAAATCTAGAAAAAAGAACAAATATTATTCTATTATTGTAGATTTAGATTAATAATCCTTAAAATCCTATAAAAGTGCTAACCATAACCATTGATTATTACATCATGAGATTGCTTATTCCTCTGAAGAAAAAAATCATAAACAGCTTCCAATCTTTATACACACACACATATATGGCATATTCTGCAAAACACACATTAATTTGGCTATTTAGACCAAATCAGCAAGCTTCCGCTGTCTATTCAGTCTATGTCTATTTAAAAGTTTGAGTGAATATTTTTGCTGCTCTTATCATGTCTAAAAGACATTTTCTTTGTACAAAATGCCCAATAAAACATTTGTCATAACATTATAAAATTTACCTTTTTTACATTAATGTATTAATCTTAGAGCAAATCTCCAAGATTAGTTTGAAACATTCTAGGACATTTTCAACAGCTTATTTGGGGTTAAATATCATCTGAACATCATCTGGAGATCATCTCAAAAAGGTTTTTCCTTTAAATTAATACACAAAGTAAATTTTATTTACTTGGCCCACCTTTTCCATATGGACATCATGTCTCAAATTCTGGGCTCACCATTTGCTCATTTACTCTTTTACAGGTTTATCTCCTCTGGCTGATAATTCTAAATTCCTCATGAATATTCAAATCCTGGGATTCCAATGGATGGAAGAGACATATAGGTCTGTGTAGCCATTCCAGATGCTGAGATATAGTGGCCATAAGGACTGTCAAGCTAAATGGTGCAAATATCGGTTGGTGGTGTCAACTTTTCCCCCAGAAATATCATAAGCAAAGCTTGTCATTATTACACATCACTCACTGCCTACATTGTCTTTCTTTTGCACAGACAATGGAAAATCTAGCAGGCAGAGGAATTTTCTGACCATCTGAAACATAAAAGGCGGAGGGTTGAGAAAGGCGAGGGGGAGGGGGAGAGAGTACATTGCAGCTGAATCATGAAGCTTATTAGCCTTTTTCACATTATTAGCAACAAGGATCAATTTTTCAGAAAGCTCAGAGCAGCTTGCAGATTGTGTGTGTGTGTGTAATAGACTGTCCTTCCAGATCCTGATTAGATCTATATCTGCTTGGCTTAAGCAATTACAAAACAACATGATGGTCAATTTATTTCATCCAATAAACAAACAAACAAACACTTCTCTACTCTTCTCATAAAATCAAAATGGCTAGCTATGATAGGAAACAGTATGGAAAGGAGAACTGGAAAGGAAAATAAATGGGTGTATGTAAAGGCAAGGGTTAACAATACAGGCAAATTCATCTTGGTAATTGTTGGGTTCCCCAGATCGTCAATAACAAGGTTAGCCTGGAAAGGAGGTAGCAATGGACTAGCAAGCTTGAATTTGCGTGGCAAATCCTGGAACTTTCCTTCTCCCTGAAAACAGGAAGCAATATTTATTTGTGCATTGTCCATATCATTTCATATAAATCCCAGTGTCCACTATCAGCTGTGCAAATCTTTGGGAGTTAGATCAGTATATGGCGTGTGATTCTTGAAGTATGTGGATCATGGATCTCATTCAGGTGTATTGCTTCCACTCACAACCCCCAAGACTTGAAAAACATCTGTCTTCCACACCAAATCCCTAAGTGTTAAAAGAAACCTCACTGAGAGCAGTTATTGTTAAACCACAGGAAAATACATTTTAGATACTTTTGGGCACAGGACTTCAGAATCCATTTTCACAATGTACTAAAATGCAAGGACACTTGAAGGGCAATGGGAAGAATTGGCTTTCTGGTTTCAGATTAAGTTACATTTCAAACCTAAAGAGCTTTTGTCTGGAGCAACTGTGGATGTTTAATAAGAAAGGGGAAATAAGTCATGCAAATGAGCTCACGCTTCCTGTTTTTCTGCCTCTGTGTTATGTCCAGAGCAGTGGTTTTGCCATTCTCCCTTGCAAGGAGATGTCTGTACTCTCAAAGCATCTGGATCTCACTCATTTCCCCAAGGGAAGAGATGTTCAGGTCTGCACTTTGGGTGTTACAGAGAAGGATGAAAACAGGAGGTGCAAGCTCACTCAGGCTTCCTGTTTCTCCTGTTTGTCAAGCACCAAATCCATCTATGGAGTTGCATCACAGTGACCATAGTTACAGATTGTACAAACACAAGGTTAGACAGATGTCCAAATAAGCCACTCCTCCACTAAAAGATAAAATAATTTGATTTTCAATATTGTTAAAGCAACCCCACAACAGGAAGAGTAAACTCTCTCACCCACCTGCTTAGTATGGACACTCCAGGGGATGTTCACTTCATCAAGTAACTCCCATTAGCATTTATAACAATTGCATACATGCATAAAGAGCGACATAGACCCCTTGTTAAGCATTTCTGAGTGACACTTTTGCATATATAAAAGAGCAGGTTAGCCTATTTGCAGCC
The DNA here is from genome assembly GCF_035594765.1 of Anolis carolinensis. Lineage (NCBI taxonomy): Eukaryota > Metazoa > Chordata > Lepidosauria > Squamata > Anolidae > Anolis > Anolis carolinensis. The sequence continues at coordinate 43,985,493 of NC_085845.1, forward strand.
ATTAGTGGCCTATTTGGTTAAAACTTCATTATGCTAAAGGTATGTCTAATTAGACACACAGATGATAGCTTCTCTCTTATTATCATAACAGCAATAATCCAAAAACGACTATACATGATAAGTGAAAAACCCTACTAAATTAACAGTTCACCTTTGAAAACATCCCTAAATGTGATGTGATAATAATTACAGGTTGCATTTATTCACCTTTCATAACGACACATTACATGACATCTTTCAGAAGAGATATTCTCACACCGACACTCATATCCCAAGGTCCATGTTTGTCTATTGAATTCCAATCCCAGCCATTTGCTCTTCCCATGGATTTGAGCCTTATTTGGTAACAAAGTTTCCAAGAAGGTCAATTTGTTATGGAAACAAGAGGTATCAAGTCCTACTGAAAAGATCCACCCAGAAGGTCACCTTTTATTTCCATGGTCTCTTCTGGTAGGTTGGTCAGAAGATTATTTTCAGGCTAATTTGACCCATGGTCCACCAATGTGACCCATGATCTATCAGGTTAGACTTTGGTTTGGTATTTGGAAGAATTGCTTGCTAAATGGTAACATTTACACAAGAATATCAGAACAATGCTGAAGATTTATCTACTAAAATATTAAAATTTCCAGCAAAGGCTTAAGCGGCAGGACATTGAGGCAACATCCACACACAGTTGTCTCTTGTAACTGGGATTCAGAAGTTTTTTGCTGATATAGCAAACAAAACAAAATACAGCACCTAGAAGAAGTTTTGATTTCTCAACTGTTGTTAACTTGTGTCTGACTGTTTATTATCTTATGTTCTGTTTTCCACTTGTTGTATTTTATATGTCACATCTTGAGTGTTCTGTGAGTCCTTCTGGAAGATGGTGGCAGGATATAAATAAAGTTATTATTATTTGGAACATAACAAGATGAGTCCACAGCAGACAGTCTGCTGGCTGTCGTTTTGGATCACACGTCAGACACTTCCCAAGTGTCTAGGACTGTGTGATGTATCAGCGGATAATGCGTGCAGATCCCAGTAAGGTGGCCTTCTGCAGCGGCAGGTGGTAATTTTGTCAGCACCGATTGTGTTTAAGTGCAGACCAAGGTCTTTAGGCATTGCACCCAGTGTGCCGATCACCACTGGGACCACCTTGACTGGCTTATGCCAGAGTCTTTGTAATTCGATCTTTAAATCCTGATATCGTGTCAACTTTTCTTTATTATTATTTATTTATTGCAATATTTATATCCTGCCCTTCTCACCCAACAGGGGACTCAGGGCGGCTTACAATAAAACGCATATATAAAAATTATACAATACACTATAAATCAGTTAAAAAATTAACTTACATCGGACATTCATAAAACGCATTATAAAATACAGATAGGCGTGTTCAAGTTTAAAAGACTGGGTCTGTCAATTGAGTTATTTCTCCTCAATCCTGCTGTCACCTGGGATTGCAACATCGACAATCCATACTTTGTTATTATTATTATTATTATTAGTAGTAGTAGTAGTAGTAGTAGTGAGTTATTGGATTCTAGTATTTTAATTCTGTGCAGTAGGGGAGGCAGACTTCAAGCTTACAGGGTTTACTTTGTGTTTCTTTTCTTTTTTATTGCAGACTTGAGAATCTTGTTCTGCACAAAATGTGAAAGACATACATTAAAATCAAAGTACTATGAGCCCATATATTTGTTTTGAGTTTGGAAATGAACAGAACACACAGTTCCTCCATCCAGGAAGAAAAATCCCTGCCTTGTTATTTCAACTTTTCTTCATTTTAGCGATATAACTGGGAAGTAATTTTAGCAATATAATTAGCAAGGGGGAGCAGGAATAATTTTGCTGCTTGTATTGTTAAGAAGTTGAGTGTCCAAAATCCTTGCTGATCTATTACAATTCACCCATAGATTCACCAGCATATCCAGATCTGCCATCTGTCCATCTCAGCTGAACACAATGGGGATTTTTTTTTTTTTGCTTTTAAAAACACTCCACCAACCTCACTGCAGTGTTTAAAAACACCCAGATCTGAAGTTTCAGTTCAGGTCTGTCCTTAAATGAAATATACCAGGAGAGATGGAAATTACAGGAGGAGTCATGACACCTAATCTTATTTCCCCTTCAGCCATTAATCATGTACGGTTTCAAACAGCCATTTAGGAAGGTGAAATTCTGAAATGATCTCTGCAGAGACAGAGGAATATGAGTCTTTGTTCCTGATGCAGTGGCACACATTGCAAAACGCTGAAATTATCAGCTTCCCAATATCTGCCTTGCAAACCTAACGAATCCTTGAGCAACAATTTTTCACATTCAATTTTATGTACTTTCCCCTATATACATATTAATATATACATATCGGAAAATAATGTGAAGCACATTGAAAGAAGGGTGCATTTACAAACAGAATAAAAAAGATGATTATAATAGGATAAAGACATTCTCATGCCTCTTCTCCTGTACCACTATCATCACTTTGTTTTTACAACAAAACCATTAAAAAAAGGAAAGATGGAATAGCTAGATAACACAATTTGACTGGTAGCATTTGAAGCTGCATGGTTGAAAAAGCCTAGATACATTCCATTCCTTAAACCTGATTCTATAGGAATGTGGCCTCTTGTTTTCTTCTTCATTTGTTTATTTATTTATTTATTTATCTATTTATTTATGTTTTGAAATATCCTCAATTACTTTCTAAAAAGGAATTAAAGACAGCTAACCACATTCATGAAAAAATCCAAAGGATGCATTTTTATTTGTGTTTTTCCTGGCCAAACCTTATCCCACCCTACCATCACTGAGCCATAAAAAGATAATGTCCCCTTAATGTCCCCTGACATTAAGTCTAGTTGTGTCCAACTTTTGGGGTTGGTGCTCATCTCATCCATTTCTAAGTCAAAGAGACATCTCCAAGGTCATGTGGCCGGCATAAGATGGAGCAAAAACTCAATAGCTCTGAATACACAAGGTGCTAGGTCCAAATCTAGTACCTTGCTTACTCAGAGCTAGGTTAAAGGAGACTAGGTTTAGAGGGTGAGGAAGAACCTCATCTTGAGACTTTGGATAGCTTGATTAGCTTCTACCAGTTAAACAAGGCAACGGTGCCTAAGATAGATTAATAGTTTGCCTCAGTGTGACAGTGTACCACATTTTAAATCTCTTTTTCCACATGTCTTTTCAAACCTTCAGTCATATTACAGTGATATTCTATCCTTTCTTGAAGACCTGTTCTCTTATAAGAGAAAAGCCACCAAAATACAGGTCAAGGATAGGGAATGTGTGACTCCTCCCCACATCAAGCTATCACTTAACATTTAGAGGGCCACATATTCTTATCCTGACTCTAACGATTCTGCAATAATCCTCTACAAATGAATCTTAAATGGTATTAACAAGGACAGATGTCCCTGCTAAAATCCAATACTCAATTAAAATAAGAGTCCATTATTCCTGTGTGAGGGTTATGAGTAAACTGGGAAAATAGGGAAGAATCTTAGGGATTCTTAGCTCCAAATCCTAAGAGGTCTACATGTGCTTCTTTCCTCATGCCCTGTAGCAGTGGATCTCAACCTGTGGGTCCCCAGATGCTTTGGCCTTCAAATCCCAGAAATCCTAACAGCTGGTAAACTGGCTGGGATTTTTGGGAGTTGTAAGCCAAAACAACTGGGGATCCACAGGTTGAGAACCACTGCCCCAAGCATTTTCAGTGCAAATGACTGTCAGTACTACAGCTAAAGCAGTGGTTCCCAACCTTTGGGTCTCCAGATGTTTGGTACTTCAGCTCCCATAGTTCCTAACAGCTGGTAAGCTGCCTGGGATTTCTGGAAGTCGAAGTCCAAAACACCTGGAAGTCCAAAGGTTGGGAATCACTGTGTTAAATAAAAGAAACAGGAAGATATTAGCATATATGATACCAACCACCCAGGCCTCTCTTATAACTACACTGACTGCCAGGACATCCATGAAATTGGGACTGGAGGACAACAATTGTGATAACTACTTCTCCTTTTCTTCCCTCATTGCCAGCACTGCTCTCCACACCTTCATTCATCTGCTCATTTTTTCTTTGGTCCCAAACTAGTAGAAACAAGGAATAGCTGTGTTTTCCACCATTGCTATGCGCTTTGTTCCCTTGTCCATCTGTTCTCTCCCCCTGGATCTAATTGGATGGCAGTGGCACAGCAGATATAGCTGTTTCTCCAGCTTCTTCTCATCTCCTCGGCCTGTCATGATCCCACTGACAGGCTGAGGGGAAGAGTGTGGGTGGGCAGATTAGTGACCAAGTGAGTGGCAGCTATTGCTGCTGCTCTGTTTTCTTAATCACTGTCCAGGCTGAGCCTGACGAAGCAGAAGCAGCTTACAACTTTAAGAATCAGAGAGTGGGGAGGCAGGAGTTAGGAGCAGCAAGGAGGCAAGCTACTACTAGTGTGCATGAACAAGGCAAGGTCACTTTGCCCCACCTGCATCTACACTGCATCTATGCTATAGAACATAGGTTCCCAAACTTATTTGGCCTACTGCCCCCTTTCCAGAAAAAATATTACTCAGCACCCTGGAAATTATTATTTTTAATTTTAATAGCAATTAAAAAGAAATATATATGTACCTGTGGTCCGCATAGTCAAAGCAATGGTATTCCCCATAGTAACCTATAGCTGTGAGAGCTGTACCATGAGGAAGGCTGAGCGAAGGAAGATAGATGCTTTTGAACTTTGGTGCTGGAGGAAAATCCTGAGAGTGCCTTGACCGCAAGAAGATCCAACCAGTCCATCCTCCAGGAAATAATGCCTGATTGCTCACTGGAGGGAAGGATACTAGAGGCAAAACTGAAATATTCTGGCTACATCATGAGAAGACAGGAAAGCTTGGAGAAGATCATGATGCTGGGGAAAATGGAAGGAAAAAGGAAGAGAGGCCAACCAAGGGCAAGATAGATAGACGGTATCCTTGAAGTGACTGGCCCGACCTTGAAGGAGCTGGGGGCAGCAACGGCTGACAGGGAGCTCTGGCGTGGACTGGCCCATGAGGTCACAAAAAGTCGAAAATGACTGAACGAGTAAAGAAGAAGACCTGTGGCCATCACTGCTCCCCTGGATTGCTGCAGTGCCCACCAGGGGGCGGTAACGCCCACTTTGGGAATCACTGCTGTAGAATTAAGGCACTTTGACACCATATTTACTGATGTGGCTCAATGCTATGGGATTTGTCTTTTTACAAGATCCTCAGGCTTCTCTGGGAAAGAGAATTGGTGCCTCACCAAACTACAAATCCCAGGATTCCACAGCATCCAGTCATGGCAGTCAAAGTAGAATCATAGAATCATAGAATCATAGAATAGTAGAGTTGGAAGAGACCGCATGGGCCATCTAGTCCAACCCCCTGCTAAGAAGCAGGAAATCGCATTCAAAGCACCCCCGACAGATGGCCATCCAGCCTCTGCTTAAAAGCCTCCAAAGAAGGAGCCTCCACCACGGCCCCGGGGAGAGAGTTCCACTGTCGAACAGCTCTCACAGTGAGGAAGTTCTTCCTGATGTTCAGGTGGAATCTCCTTTCCTGTAGTTTGAAGCCATTGTTCCGTGTCCTAGTCTGCAGGGCAGCAGAAAACAAGCTTGCTCCCTCCTCCCTATGACTTCCCCTCACATATTTGTACATGGCTATCATGTCTCCTCTCAGCCTTCTCTTCTGCAGGCTAAACATGCCCAGCTCTTTAAGCCGCTCCTCATAGGGCTTGTTCTCCAGACCCTTAATCATTTTAGTCGCCCTCCTCTGGACGCTTTCCAGCTTGTCAACATCTCCCTTCAACTGTGGTGCCCAAAATTGGACACAGTATTCCAGGTGTGGTCTGACCAAGGCAGAATAGAGGGGGAGCATAACTTCCCTGGATCCAGACGCTATTCCCCTATTGATGCAGGCCAGAATCCCATTGGCTTTTTTAGCAGCCGCATCACATTGTTGGCTCATGTTTAACTTGTTGTCCACAAGGACTCCAAGGTCTTTTTCGCACACACTGCTGTCAAGCCAGGCGTCCCCCATTCTGTATCTTTGATTTCCATTTTTTCTGCCGAAGTGAAGTATCTTGCATTTGTCCCTGTTGAACTTCATTTTGTTAGTTAGTAGTGTCAAATTGTATTGGTGTATACTAGATGCACCCTAAAAGGCCACTCTGCCTCACTTCATCTTGAAGCTACAGAGAATGTAACTATATATACTTTTTCCTTCTTTGGAGGCTTTTAAGCAGAGGCCATCTACCGGGGGGGGGGGGGGTGCTTTGAATGCAATTTTCCTGCTTCTTGGCCACAAGGTCTCTTCCACTTCTATGATTCTATGATCCTAAAAGGTTGTCCAGATAGGTTTATTTTGAGAAAGCAATAACTGAAAGATGCCCTAGCCCCTTCCCCAACTATACTGTTGCCCTGCCCACTTCCAGCAAAGCTAGTATCCTTTTGTATTGAGGAAATATTTCCATTGCCTCAAAGATTAGCAAAGCCAGCTTCAGTGCTGCCAAGTTCTGTATGGTTAACTTGTTATTTAAAAATTCAGTTCTTGAAAGCCTGGTGATGTGTATTAATGGGCTGGCATAGACAGAAAAGTGACAGATATTAATTTATGCAGGCGTTCAACCAGCTGCTGAAACGGCACTTCGGTTTCTGAGAACTGAGCTGCAGAAAGGTAGTAGCTATTTGCGAGATCTTATTATGGGTGGATCGATCTGTTCTGTCTCAAATCATCAAAATGGCTTCATGGGTCTGGTTCAAGCTGCTCCTAGTTTAGATAAACTGAGGCATATTTTATCTGCTGAAACTATTGTTTTGTCCTGCTTTTTTCTCCTGAATGTCTGGGCTTTAGATTTTTGCACAGGTTGGTTTAAACAATGGAACAGGCTAATACTTACATTGCAAATGCCCTGCATATAACAAAATCGAGCTATTTGGTGTTAATTTGTGAAATTATGGCTATGGGGGCAGTTAGTTGGAAACATAACCTTTAAAACAACAACAACAACAACAACAACAACAACAACAACAAAGATCTAATAGAATTTGCCATGTAAGAATACTATGAGAGCTGGAAATCATGCTGCACTTTTTGCACAGTTATGATTTAAAACAAGAGTCTTCAGTTTTTTTAATTGCTGGATACACTTTCACATGGGCCAGCTTGCAACATGGGATTCACTTACAAAGCCACACATTCCTCATCCTACATGTATTCTCAGGATCAACCAATAAGAGTTAAATGGGTGTCCTGTAGCTACAACTGCATCAAATTGAGAATAGGCCAAGAAAATGATGCTGGATACAGCTCCAATGTCATGAAAAGCTGAACCAGATGAAATTTCAGATTCTACACAAATATTACATATATGCCTTCGTAACACACAGACAGAAATACTCCAAAAATAGGAAGCATTTAGTGTGTGCCACTGCTTTGACTTTCATTATGTTTTAATCTACCAACCAAAAACTGCAGAGAGTGTTTGATGTTGTTGTGTGGTCTTCACATTGTTTCTGACCTTTGGCAGCTCTAAGATGAACCCATCATGGAATTTTTCTAGCTAGGGTTTTCAGAGAGAGAGTTGCTTTTAACTTTGATGGAAGCGTGACTTGAACAAGGTCACTCATTGGGTTTCCTGGGCCAAGGGGGGAATCTGAACCCTGGTCTCCAGTGTCATAGTCAATGCTCAGTCTTGGTGAATAGCTAGACATTTCCTTCTGACCCTGTTGGGCCCTTTTCTCCAGCTCTTGAACCAGCTCCCTTGGCCCAGTATGGAATAACTCTGCAGTTGAACTCTGGATTTCAACTACAGCCTGTTTGGGTGAGTCAACTTCACTTGTGCTGAAATCCTAATATTAATCCACACACTGCCTGACCCAGAGGAAGCAGAATAATTGTTCTCTAATGCCACAAGCAATAGCATGGATGAGGAAGCAATCTCAGTTGAAGAAGCATGGAATTTAATTCTAACCATTCATGCATCTGGGCAATGCTGATTAAGGGAAAAACTACACTGGATTTAAAGAGGGGGGATAAGCACATGGCACTTACAGATTGCAAATGTGGTTAAGGAAGCCTGCCTCAGCAGAGCATTTTAAGGGTGGTGCAAAAGGGCCACATTTGAATTCTCTACATGTGTCAATAAATGAAAAGGACCCACTGTTTAGAGAATACACTTTAAAAAAATACTATTTTATGTAACATTTACACTTTTTAAAAGAGATAAGCTGTAGTATATTTTTGGCCATCACGCCTAGAAATCCTCCTTACAGCATTTTATTCACTACTCTAAAAATGTTTGCAAAACTAGTTCAAATAGAGAAATAGCTAATTATAGGTAACAAAGAAAGGACTTATTCTAAAGATAGTGTATCTGCAAGATTCCAAAACTTGTGATGAGTTTACAATGTTTACAGTTGCATTATTTTTATATTTGTATATTATATTTAGTTGATTATGAATTGTGTGTCAATGTATTTGTATTGGTTTTAAACTTTGTACACTGCTTTGAGTCCCATCCATGGGAGAAAAGCGGGATAGAAATGATAATAATAATAATAATAATAATAATAATAATAATAATAATAATAATAATAATGTGATTCTGTCCTGAACTTGGAAAACATACTTTTGGACTGTAGTTCCCATAATCCCGTAGCTACACAGTTTTTTTTTTTTTTGGTATCTATAGGTTTTGACACGTCATCATGAGGCATGTGGGGAAATGCTCTTTCTTACCTAGCTTGCCGGATACATATTACTTATTGCAACACAAAATTGCAATGCTTTTTCTAACATCTAAAAGGACCGACTGGGTGCTATGTAAAGGCCTTTAACTGTTGTCTGCTGAAATGATTGGCAAAAGGGTCAGAAAAAGAACACTTTGTGCATTATCACCATGTGATTTAAGAAGCAAGTAACAGAGTTATGTTGTGAAAAGATGAAAGGGTGTTTTTTTATCTCAACCACTGAGATAGCAACTCCTATGACAACACATTCAAACCCTCCTTGAAAGAGAACATTCCCTCTGTATTTATCTTTACAATTATAACACATCTGTGAATGCTGCAAGGTCACTCTGACCTTTTCTGGACCTTGCAGAAATACACATACAAGGGGAGACAATCAGCCACATCAACGGGAGATTAGATGTCCAACTCCCATATGGTTAGAATGGAAATTCAAGGTCTTTTGTCTACTTCTTTTGTAAACAATCAGACCTACAAAATGTATACAGGCACAGCATAGCAGCAGGTGGCAAGGGCTGGAGTGGTCCAGCGCAGATTTACTGTACTGTCTTTGCCTACAATATAAAGGAGACAAATATATGGAAGGGCTCAAAAGAGAATCCTGATGAAAGAAGAAAAGTAAAAGAGAAAGAGGGAAAAAAGAATAAGCTTGTAGTCATGCAAGATTGTAAGCTGCTATTCATCATGGCTGTAAATGAATTGTACACTAAACTGGAGTATATTTTATAAAGGAAAAAAAGGAGAAAAAGCTCCTTTAGGAACAGTCTTCTACGAATGTTTTGTTCATTTGCTTCTCTGAAAGAAGCTGCAGCCGACTCAGATCTTAGCCATTTGATCTGTTTTTCTCCAAGCATGTGGGCTTAGTAAATTACATATTGTAAGCAACCCCAGGGTGCACAGTCCCAACCTATTTAATACATTTTTTTGCATTTTGACAGGGGAGCTCAACAGCATGAAATAATCCAAAAGGAGCCCCCAATTGCTAAGTTTTTAAGCCATTAGTTGCTGATGATTTCCAACAAACACACTGCTTCTGTCCTGCTTAATGACTGAATTTTAAATATTAATGATGGATGGATGGCTTTGTCTATAGAGATGACAACATCCACCGCTGCTTCTCACTAAGGTCTTACTAAAAATGCAATAGGAATTGTGCAATGGGCTATTTACTGGTTTAGAGCATGTTAATCAACATTAAAATGATTATGGTCTTTCATGAATCTAGAGAACCATAAAGCAACTTGGAACAGAGAGAAAGACAAGTGAGCATGGTAGGGATTTACACATAATGCACAAAGCAATTATTTTACATCACACCCACTGTTTCACTAGTTTAAAAAAACAAAACAAAGCTGGAGAAATAGGCTCCAATCAAATACTCAATGTGAAGTCGTATTCTGTGCAAAGCTATGAAGACGTTCTTGGACCAGGTCTCCTGAGATACATGCATTGTGCAGAAGCAATGACATACCACAGTGATCAAATATTTATTTATTTAAGTTTAAAGTATTTTACCCTCTTTTCCAGCTGAAAAGTTTCCCAGAATGTTGTGAAACAAGAAACAGTGATTCCAGTTTAAGCTATTATCCTAGAGTTGTCCTGCCTCAAACAATGAATTTTACCATAAGTTTGTGTGTGTGTCTGGAAAAGTGTTTTCAGATTGCAAACCTAACCTGTGTTTTCTTGCTATTTTTTTTCTTAACCTCTCCCTCATCAATTTCTTAAACTTCTCCCATTATAGCTCCATAACACTGTTTAACTGGTGTTGGTAGGAACCTTCTTTCTGTAAGTACTCATCTCTAAACCTGAGTTTTTATTCAAGGATGAACATAACTTGAAAAGAGAGTAAAGAACAGGGAGTGAGGAAGTGGGAAAAGAAATGTGAGTATAGTTCTTAAAGTTACAATTCTTACACAGATTACTAGGTGGAAATAGTTCAAATAGCCAAAAGTGACATTTGAAGGAGAAGAGGAAACACAGAAAGCTCCTCCATAGAGCTGGTGGAGCCCTGCTTTCCTTCTCTCTCTCTCTCTCTCTCTCTCTCTCTCTGTGCACACAGGATGGCAGGACCTTGTCCACAGGAAACCAAGAAAGAACGTTGCATGTGGAAATAACTACCATGATCTACATAGAGAAGAAATCTCTATTTAGGAAACCTACTATGTGATGTCGGAGACGTGGGGAGAGCAAAAGAAAAAGAATCCCCCTCCCAATGCAAGTGAAAGCAAGGAGAGGGAAAGAGCCAAGGGTGAGGAATGAAGATTCTGATGGTATTCTGACGGATTCTCCTCTGCGTTATGTGGATATTGCCATTCCATGCAACAAGAAAGGAGCTCACTCAGTTGGCCTTATGTGGTGGATGTTGGCTTGTGAAGTCCTGCGTATGCGTGGCACTATTTCACGTGAGCATCCATGGGAGGTGATGCCCTATCTCTACTTCTACCAGGATCCTGAAGAGATTGAGAAGGAAGAGCAGGCTGCAGCTGAGAAGGCGGCTACAAAGGAAGAGTTCCAGGATGAATGGACTCCTCCTGCCCCTGAATTTACAGCACTGCCACAACCGGAGGTGGTTGATTGGTCTGAAGGGGTGCAAATGCCCTCTGTGCCCATACAACCATTCCCAGCAGAGGACTGGAGCACAGAGCCTGCCACTGAAGATTGGTCTGTTGCTCCCACTGCTCAGGCAACTGAGTGGGTAGGGACTACCACAGAGTGATCCTAATGTTACCAGCAGGTATTCAAGAAGGCAGTGGGAAATGAAAATAAAAGATCTTTCTTGTTGAAAAAAAAGAAGATTCTGATTGTATAGGGTGAATAGTTATGGGGAGGGGGAAAGGACGCAACTATCTCCATCATTCTCTCTCTCCCGGAAAAGGAAGTACTGTTGCCCATTTCTCCTCCTTCACTCTACTTTGATTCACTTTCTGAAAGTAACAATGGCAGCTACCTGCACCCAGAAGCCAGGGCAGGGATAAATGTCTGAGGAGATCTATGGGTATTGGCTAACCCTACCCAACATCTCTTTTCATGAATCCATAAGAGGAAGGTAAGGCGGAAGGACCCTCTACATTCACCAACTGCATTCAGCAAGCAAGGAACCCCTTTATTGTTTGCACCCAAGGTGGAAGAGACCTATGCCTCATCCTTGGTATGCCACTGGTGGCAAGTAGATATATGGCTGCTCTTTGATACTACTAGATATGGAGGTTTTTGCAATGGGCAGAAGGGGAGTTGCACAAAGCATGGAGAATGCTCAAAACATAAGAATGAGCAATATTATACAGTCCTCTATATGCTAATTAGGCTATAAAACTATTCATAATTATGATTCCATGTAGGTGCCAAGGGAACTATTGACAGGAGGGCTCACTCTTTTGAAAAAGTATAGGCGAATATAATAATCCTTACAGTCTAAAAGCGAAGTTGACACAGGCCTTCCTGAGAAAGCGGCAGGTGGGGGGAAAGGGTGGCCGCAGGCAGATATAGATGGATAGATTTGAAGGCCCAGATCAGTCCACGTTTAAAGGTGACTGATGTAATTCTGTGTCTGTACTAAGCTGATCTGGTCCTGGCTAGTATCTGGATAAGAAACCTGCATGAGATGACCTTGAAAGAAATCAATATAACCAATCAATACTATAATTTAAAGTGCTTGCCCCCAAATCCACATGCTTCATTACCAAGTTACTAAACTTGGTGTGCTATCCAATGAAGCTAAAAGAAATATAGTGGTAAGATTTGGCATGTTTGCTGACTTTGGGTGCTTCTCAAACACTGCATTTTGGCTCCTGGTTTTTCCCTCTCTCTAGAATGCATATTTATGAAAACATTGGTCAGCCTGGGGCTTTACAGTTAGGTTGGCGTTTCCAATAATTTTATTGCAAATTTGAGACCAACTAACAAAATTCAGTTGGGGGTGTATGCTACTCTTTGGAGTCAAAACAGTATAGATCTTGGACTGAAGCAATTTTTAAGGATTCTATTGTTATCCAAAAATCCAAATCTAAAAGCAGGAGACCCTGAAAATAGGACTCAGATAGATGATCTCCCAATGCCCCCACCTGATATCAAAAGCTGGAAACCCCTCCTGGCATATAAATAAAATACAAGCAAATTATACATAGAATAGTCAATTCCCAGGAATATAGGAAATTCCAGTTTGATGGTAATCTATCAAATGGCTGTATGTGCGCCTGAAAGCTTACCAGTTCATTCAGTATTAAAAGCAACCATATCAATGTTATGGCAAAAAAGGAGTAATTTCCTAAATGCGTAGGTAGCATGACAGTTTGATGATCTGATGTGCCAGAGAGGTTGCCGTAAAGGTTGTACAGTAGAGTCTCGCTTATCCAACGTAAACGGGCCGGCAGAACGTTGGATAAGCGAATATGTTGGATAATAAGGAGAAATTAAGGAAAAGCCTATTAAACATCAAATTAGGTTATGATTTTACAAATTAAGCACCAAAACATCATGTTAGACAACAAATTTGACAGAAAAAGTAGTTCAATATGCAGTAATGCTATGTAGTAATTACTGTATTTACGAATTTAGCACCAAAATATCATGATGTATTGAAAACATTGACTACAAAAATATGTTGGATAATCCAGAACGTTGGATAAGCGAGTGTTGGATAAGTGAGACTCTACTGTATTTGGTGTAGCTGTGCACATATTACCTCCCCAGTATCGCTTAAAAGTGGAAATGAAAACTTTATGGAATGCTAGAGTGACCGAGAACGTGGTAAGGAATGTAGAACAGAGTGGGTTTGTCTGAGCTTCGTGTCAGCTTTTTTCACATTTAGGTTTTATAGGGGCCGTAAGATACCATACCGATTTGTTAAAACAATAGCAGACTCCATGGGGTTAAACTTACATTACCTCTCCCCCTCAAAAAAGTTTTACTTTAGTTTCCCAAACTCTTCATACTGTTTTGAGCCCATATTCTTTAAGGTCTATGGGACAAACTTCTGTCATTTTTGTTGACATTATATACTTTGAAGTAATTTCCAGTGTATGGCAATCCAATCATATTTTTTGTGAGAGTATGTGATTTGTCAATGGTCACCAAGTGGCTTTTCATGGCTAAGCGGGTATTTCAACCTTGTTCCTCAATGACCTAATCCAACACTCAAATTACTATGCCATGCTACCATGTCAAAAAAACACATACCATGATCTTTTTTTTATAGTAATGAAATAAAAATGTTGGTGTCATGGCTGTTACTATATATATATTAGACCCCCCCCCCAAGAATGAACTCTGACAGCATATAAATTGTACTTTATTAATTTTGGGCAAATTGGGTGGCAATCTTCAGAGGTACTGGGGCAGAAAACCTATCCCCAGACCCACCATAGTTGTCCCTGAAGTTGGAAGTCACTGAACAGACTCAGAAGTGGAGTGGGCACATCAAAAGACAATCTGACAAAATGTCAATCTGGCAAAAAAGACAATCTACCTAGAAGAATCCTCCACTTTGTGCAACTGTGGAGCAGAACAAACAACTCTGCATCTGTATGTCTGCCCACAATGCCCTGCCTCATGCACAGAGGGAGAACTGTTTAAAGACAATGCAGTCACTGTTGCCCATTTTTGGTCTAAAATTATTTAGCCACTTGAGGGATTTTAACAGATTGCTCTCAACCAAATAAAGAAGTAGAACAAAATATACACAGAAGCGAGGGAAAAGAAGAAATGGAAAAGAAAGAAAAAAGAGGAAGAGAGAGAATCATATTGTGTTGTCGAAGGCTTTCATGGCCGGGATCACAAGAGTTGTTGTTGCGTTTTCTGGGCTGTATGGCCATGTTCCAGAAGCATTATCTCCTGACATTTTGCCCACATCCATGGCAGAGGTTGTGAGGTATAATATATACCTCACAAGGATGCCTGCCATAGATGTGGGCAAAATGTCAGGAGAGAATATGTCTGGAACATGGCCATACTGCCCGAAAAACACACTATGATTCCTGCCATGAAAGCATTTGACAACACATGTAAGTCAGATGTTTGTAACTCAGGGACTATGTGTATCTCTTGAAATCTAACCCCGGAGGACTCTGTGTTCCTCTTCGTCTCCCTCTCTCCAGTCACCACCAGGGCAGTGTTGTGGCTCGTCTCAAGCCTTCTCCCTGCTTCATTAGCATGAAAATCCTACACTGACAATACATCTGCCACGCAGGCCCTTTCTAGCCAAAACAACCTCTCTCAAGCTGTGACTGCATCTGCAGGTGACACCTGTGTCCCCTTTGAAAGCAACCTGAGGGCGGGAGAATAAATCAAACCCTTTTATGTAATCATTGCAATCTTTTTAAGGTGAAGGATTTAGTATTTATCTAAATACCAGGAAATGTAATCCCTATACTTTTTGCAGGCCGGGTTAGTAACTCAGCAGGCACAATGGATGCTTTTGAAGTACCACTGACAGCCCTATAGTCAAAGCCATTCACATAATAAAAAAAGCATCAAGATGTTGCTTTGCAGAGAGAGGGCCAGGTTTACAATACAAAACTTCATGCTTTGTCCCTGCTGCTGACGTAGTATGCGATCATGGCCAAGACTCTTCCTTGGTTTCCGATATGGTGTTAACACTGGAATTAGATGGGGAAAATCAGGTCCAAATTTTAATTCAGTCCCAAAACTAAGTGACCACTGGGTTCTTAGGAGGAAAAGATATTCACAATGTGGATCTCCCTAAAATTCTTGAAGGATTGGGAAAAATAGGCAGATAAATGAAAAATGGTAAAAACATTGGTAAAACAATGACCTATCTCATTGGGTTGCTGTGAAATACAAGGGTCTGCTCATTTTCTGTTTTTAGCAAATTGCTTTTATGGGCCAGCAGTCTGCATTTCGCCTAGACCCAGTCCAATATAAAATTTGCTTAGCTGTAATAATATAATAATGCTGTGGCCTTCCAAATACTATTAGACTAGATGACCTAGTCAGCACAGGTCATAATGATGGCCAATAGAATTCAGCAAAAATTGGAAGCCCCCAGAAAGGCTCATCGTTGTTCTAGTCTGGGAAAATAATCTACAAAAAATTAAATGGAAGCTCACTTATTTATATACTTCTTTCTAAATTGTCTCATTTTTTAAACCTAGGTTAATTTACTGGGTTCTTTAATTTAGGTCAAAATCTTACTCTGGGCATTTAAATTTCACTCCAACTCCAATTAAAATGAGCAAGTTGACAGAGATTGACTTGCCCAAGGCGGGAAAGGTTTAGAGCCGAGAACAGAATTGAGCCTGTCTTTCCTGCATCAAGAACACTAACCACCAGCCAATGCTGCTTCTCAGATAAAATGAACAAGGTTCTATGAAGGAGAAGGGATAAATAGACTATAGAAATTAGCTCAAGAATAGTTTTCCTGTCTGTTTGAGAAGTGCTGGCTAGAGAAGTGCTGGACAAGACATATACATGAAGGTAGCTGATACTTGTGTGTTTGCACCTGCATTATTGCTTAAGCAAAGGTAAAGGTTTTCCCCTGACATTAAGTCTAGTCATGCCCGACTCTGAGGGTAGATGCTCATCTCCATTTCTAAGCTGAAGAGCCGGTGTTGTCCATAGACATTTCCAAGGTCATGTGGCCAGCATAACAGCATAGAGCACTGTTACATTCCAGCCGGAGCGGTACCTATTGATCTACTCACATTCGCATGTTTTTGAACTGTTAGGTTGGCAGAAGCTGGGGCTAAAAGTGGGAGCTCACTCCACTCCCCGGATTTGAACCTCTGACCTTTCAGTCAGCAAGTTCAGCAGCTCAGCAGTTTAACCCACTGCACCACCTGGGGCTCCACATTATTGCTTAAGGATTAGATAATTTAGATAAGAAATGCTCAGAGTTTTAGTCTGCAACCTAAGCACACTTTGTTAAAGTTAGCATATGTACAAGTCCAGACATTTTAGTAGGAAAAAGCTAACCCCACAAACCTTAGTTGACTTATCCTTATATCAATGTAAGTATTGTACCTTAACTCTGATCTCTGAACGGAGGCAAGCATTTATTCCATCCCAGGAGAAACTAAAAGAAGACGCTGTCTCCACTGTGGTGTTGCTTCTGCCCTTTTTTGAATGCTTGGATGGGAAAATGGCAGCAGTGGCAGCTCTTTGGCACTTCTTATCAAGGGAGTGCCAAGGGAGTAGAGCAGATCAATGCTTCTTTTAGATTCTCCTGGGATGGACTAAGCTCTTGCCTTTTACTATTCTAATAAGAGAAGGGCATGGTTCCTTTTTCTGGTAAAAGTTAATAATGTACCATAACTTTTTTTTAAAAAAAGGAATCACCCTTTTCTCTTAGTAGAGAAGCAGAAAGCCTGTTTGAATGCCTGGACAGGAAAATGGCAGTGGCCGAGGCTGATGGTGCTTTCCCTCTTCATAGAATGACACCCGATTTATCCACAGGTCATATGAAAATCCATAATTTTGGCCCTAAAACCTACCATCAACTTATATATGAGGCCAACTTATATAGGTGTATATACAGTATTTGAAAAACAATCAAACTTATTTGTGTAAGCATGCTGAGAATCAGGACTGAAGAGTTTACATACCATGACCTTCTCAATGTGAGCCGAATGTAGTGTAAGACAGTGCTTAAACAGCCAGAACAATGCTTTTCCACTAAGAGGTTTAGTCCTGAGACCAATTTGTTCCATCCACTCAGACAGAAATTCATAGCTATAAACCCTTCTTTTGTTATGCTAGAGTGTAATTTATTGAGCAGAACTTGAAGAATTTATCCACAATTGACTGTATACTTTCCTTATAGAGAAGAGCTTGATTAACCAGAACTTGTATGTTATTTAAAGAGCAAAAACAACTTAGACTCCTTAAGATTCAGCATGTTTCACTTACATTGTCTTTGCAATTCTTGGAACAGCCCTGTAATGGCAGAGAAAGAAACTTGGGAATTAATAATTTGCGAATTAATAGGGAAGCGTATTCAGAATTCTCTGTATCTTTAAAGGTTATAGCTTGAGAAGTGGAACACTATGAACTGAATTTCCTTTTTCTTCACTAAATTTAGAAGTGGAAATGGTCCTAATCTGTAAATGAGTAATACAAGTACTCTGCTTAGTGCCAGAAGCTCTGGCACATTAGATAGTGTGTGTGTGTGTGTGTGTGTGTGTGCATGCGCGCGCACACACACACACTTACATAAAGCACACTTGCTCCTTAAAGTACTATGAAGCCAACAAAGGGATTCTAGATTTAGCTTCCATGAGAACCTGCAGAAAGAAACCCAAACAGAAATCACGACTCACCATCACTGCAATATCACTGCAATATCACCATCACTGCAAAACTGCAATATCCAGACAGCTCAGAAGTAAAATGTTGATTGGCCAACTAGCTTTAGCAAAATGAAATTAGGGTATAATGGAGTTTTCTTGGCAAAAATTGTGCAGAGGAAGGATTTGAACCCTGGTCTTCAGAGTCATAGTGCAATACTCAAATCACTATACCATGCTGGTTATCGGGATACACTTGCAGTAATGCAAACTAAGTCAAGTTTTGTTACATTACATTTATGTCACAATCTTCCATCCCCATTACTTGTACTTGACTTAAGAGGAAACCCTCACTGAATACACAGAGACTTACTTCTGAGTAAACTGGCACCTAATTGCATGGTATTTGTTCATCCTCTCCACTGCAGCCTGGACAGTATCCCAGCAAATATCAGCATAAATCCATCCCCAGCTAGATAACACCATGCAAACCATGGCAGGCCATAAGACTGGCAGAAAATACTCCTTGAAAACTGTGGGATGTGTTGCATTTTGCAAAGAGCCCCCCCCCCCCTTTGCCCATATAAGACAGGGTTGTTCACATTGATAAAGTATTATGATTGCTTGATATTCAGGGGGCAGCACATGTTGTGCACATTGCAAAGGGCTGTCAGATGCAAGAAGTAACAAGGGCAAGTATTAATTTCAATTAAATAAAAGCACTGCCCTTTTCAGGAACTGATTTTAAAGAGAGACTTTGCACAGTTCACATAAGACTGACGCAGTATTTCAGACTTAAGACGTGAAGCTATAAAAGAGAGAGAGAAAAGCTGCAATACATGTTTCATCATGACAAGGAATGTACATACAGCTCAAAAACCAGGAGAGCTCACTAAAGGACCTCCCGCCCGCTAATTATAACAGCGTGACTCTCATTCATAGGGTGGATGTCAACTTAATGACAATTACAGTAGAGTCTCGCCTATCCAACCTTCGCTCATCCAACGTTCTGTATTATCCAACACAGTCTGCCTCCCACCTGGATCTACAACTTTTTCTCTAGGCGGCAATTCTATCTTTATTTATAGTCAATTTTTTTAGTAGTCAATGTTTTTGCAATCAATGTTTTCAATACATTCATAAATACAGTAATTACTACATAACATTACTGTGTATTGAACTGCTTTTTCTGTCAATTTGTTGTAAAACATGATGTTTTGGTGCTTAATTTGTAAAATCATAATGTAATTTGATGTTTAATAGGCTTTTCCTTAATCCCTTCTTATTATCCAACATTTTTGCTTATCCAACATTCTGCCAGCCTGCTTATGTCGGATAAGCGAGACTCTGCTGTAACTACAAAGACTAAACGTATTTGCACCAAAGCTGCCATTCTTTGACCCAAGAAAAGACATCAGGGTTACCACAAATTCTTCAAAGGTACAACAGTGAGATTTAAGATGGCAGAAATCCAAAATTAAATGGTCACTTGGTGGTCAGAGATAAGACAACATCAAAGCCTTTGTAGCTGTGTGTGGAAGTCAAACAGTGACAGCTTGTAGTATTCATCCCAAAATAGTAAGAAAAATGGCCCTCACTCTCGTTCAGTTCATAAGCCACATATGGAGACAAATACACCTACATAAAAGACAAAGATGATCTCTTGTGGGTCTATCTCTAATAAACATATATGCAACACACATTAGATAAACCATTCTTGCACAATGTTTTGCACTGATTTTGAATTTCACATATCATGTTTAGTCTTTCTGTTCGGTACTTGGAAGCTCTCCTTCATGGCAATATTTGCCAAATGTGACACTATTTTTGAAGTGCTGTCTAACATTAGCCCAGAGGCCCCATTTTCAATTTCAAACCACCCTTAGGGAAGACAGGGGACTTTACAGTGGAAACCATGGTTCAACTTTCTTCTCTCCGGCTATTTTCACCCAGAGTACATTCTCAGACATGATTTCACTCCATAGCATTTGGATTCACAACAGAATAAAAAAAAGTTCTGTTAATAAGTAACAAAAGCAGTATGATTTGAAATGTACCAACTACATTTTAATTAATGCAGGGGAACAAATTATTTCCAAGCTCTGAGGTTTTCATTATGCAGTCACAGCCTCCTGACATAACTTCAATCCATTTGCTAGCCGCAACTAGAATAAATCCAATGAATTTGTTGCGGAATGGTAAATTTACACTTATGGAAATCCCAAAGATTCATTTGATCTATTCAGCTTGCAGGCTAGCAATTGGATTTAGGTCTGTGCTTTCTGCAGATATTCAGGAAGTTGTTTGACATCTCATACCTTTAGACATTCCTTTCCCCACATCTCAGAGCCAGTCATACTATGGTATTTACTACTGAAGCTACAACGATCTTCAGTTCACATTCATAGACAAGCAAGTTAGCATGTAAACAGGAAATGGATTGATCCAGTCCTACAAACTCCACCAACAGGAAGCCCTTCTGACAGGGCAAGTAGAACAGAGGAAATCATGATGACGGCTTGTTCCACCCTTTAAGTGCCGTTCTTCTCTGATAAAGAGGTCCTCGCCAGGATTAACAGCAACTTGCTGACTCCCTGTTGTTCTTATACCAAGAGAATACACAAAATGTAGGATAACACTTCCCACTCTCCCTGCTAAGTAATTTTGCAATGATTCTATCAGGGCTTGGAAAGCTACTTTAAAGAAGAGTAACACCCATGACTGAGTTTAGCTGAGTTTGGTCATGATGGACTGTTTCACCACAGCTTAAGGTAAAGGTAAAGGTTACCTCCTGATATCAAGTTCAGTCGTGTCCATCTCTGGGGGGGTTGGTGCTCATCTCAATTTCTGAAGCTGAAGAGCCGTCATTGTTTATAGATGCCTCCAAGGTCATATGGCTGTCATGACTGCATGGAGCGCCGTTACCTTTCTGCCAGAGCAGTACCTATTGATCTACTCACATTTGCATGTTTTCAAACAGCTAGGTTGGCAGAAGCTGGGGCTAACAATGGGAGCTCACCCTGCTCTTTGGGTCTGAACTGCCAACATTTTGGTCAGCAAGTTCAGCACCTCAGCAGTTTAACTCGCTGACCCTCCAAGAGCCCCCTATAACTTAGATAGATATAAATGTAGATACTACTCTATCTTTGAAAAATCCTTATAATGGGATAGGCAACTGCATGGAAGCCAGGGAACGATTTCCTCCTGGATCCTCCTGTGGGCCACACCTGCCCAACAGAAGTCGCAAATGATTCTATCTTCAACCAAGCAAGCCCTTCACAATATGGCAATCAGAAGTGAAGTCACATCACTTCTTGTTAACATTTTGGGAAGGCTGCTGATGAAAATTCCTGAAAGATTACAAAAGAAATTGATGTTGCTCAAAGCAACAGGACATGGAGTATCCAGTTAAAAGGGCTCAGACAAAATTGTAAATAACAGACACATCAATCATTCAGAACCTGGGATTATTGTGTTTCAGCTACAACTCCTAGAACAGTGGTTCTCAACCTGTGGGTCCCCATGCGGTTTTGCTTACAACTCCCAGAAATCCCTGCCAGTTTACCAGCTGTTAGGATTTCTGGAAGTTGAAGGCCAAAACATCTGGGGACCCGCAGGTTGAAAACCACCGTCCTAGAATCACTATCATGTTGGCTGGGGCATTTCTCATTAAGTGTTCTTAAAAAGTAACTTTGCCATCCCTGTGAACTACTGAAAGAAATTGGCTTGTTGGGGAAAAATACACGATTAATCAGACCTTTGATCCAATTAAGCATTTTCTTATAGCTATGTACACTCTTCATTTTCAATCTCTGAAACTAGTTTGAAGATATATTTTCCCCCTAGATTCACACTACACGAAATACAAATTGTAATATGTCTTTCAGCATCCAGAAACAGACATCTTCAAAACAAAAAGGATATAAATTATTTTTCCAAAACAAATGATTGCCTAGTTGTGTGTGTGTGAGAGAAATTAATGTACTTGTCAGTTAGAAATAAGAGCACTAATGACACCTTAGAAGATAACTGTGTGTACAAGTTCCCATTTCTTACCCAAATGCACCGAAAAAAGACACTACACATCAGTTACAAATATTTGAAATGAAAAACAAAAACATTATAAAAACGGATCCTCGGGGGATTCCTGTTATTTCTCCTCTTCTCCCACATACCTCTAATTTCAAACAAGGCAGCTGCATTTTCTATCGTCTTTATACTGGCAGAATCCTCATAACCACATGGGGGTACAGTCACAGTTTTATTATTTTTCTCTTCACCCATAGAGAATTCTATTTTTCTTTCATCCCTCTTTTCTTTCTCTCACACACCAACTCCTGACAGAAGTCTCTATTCCAAATGTTTGATTTTCTCTTAGGCACACAAGATCTGTTTCTACTGCATCCATTTCTCTCTCACAATTACACAATTTTTATTGAAGGAATCAAACATTTTACCATTCCCTCTCACAAAAAGAGGTGAGCTTAATGACTTCTAAGCAGACATCTTTCTTGCAGTTAGGATTAAAAATAATCTAACATGCGGTGACACAGAAAACCCACTGGTATGTATCGCCAACAACTTTTGCCACTGTTTGAGATACAAATCAGAGAGCACTCTGCCTGGGAGAATAAGGTTTTTTCCCAAACAAGTCATTGTCGAAACAGTTCTACTTTTTCAACTCTGTTCTGTGTTTCAAGGTCATAAGAAATCTCACTAACTGAAATAGTATACATAATCAATCAGACTCTACAGATGAATGGGTCAAAGGCACATGAAGGTTCAAGGGCACTATGCTCTTTAGGAAAGAAGACTTTTATCAATACTCCAGAACAGGAATGGCCAAAACTAAGCCTTCAAAGTATTATTATTATTATTATTATTATTATTATTATTATTATTATTATTATTATTATTATTATTACATCTTGCCAGTGCTGCCACCATCTCCCTGGAGGGATTCAGGGCAGCTTACATGCAAGACCAAGCCCAAAGAAAACATGACTCTACCATGGGGTTTTCTTGGCTATATTTGTTCCATTGCCTTTGTGTTAATGTTAAAGGAGTGTGGTCTGCTCAAGGTGAACCACTGAGTTACCATGGACATGGGGAATTTTAACTCTGGTCTCCCAGATTCCTAGTCTACGACTTAACCTACTACATCTCATTGGTGTGGTCAACTGACACGAGCTGAAATAAAAATATTAAATGTGACTTTGTGTTTGGACACGTCCATAATGAAGTCAGCACAGAAAATGGTGGAAAGGACTATACACAGGACTGTTTCTTTATCGCAAGATAAAAATGTTGATGGAGATGCAGTCCACACCCACATTTCAAGGGTAAAATTATGGAGTACATCATGAGAGGAAGCTATATATCTATTCTCAGAATGACCTAATTACATCAATGCTGGGCAGCAGCAACAACCCATGCTGATATGTGGGGGATGCTTCATCCCATCATTACAACAAATATATCATTTGGTCACTTGGACAATGGCACATTGATAGTCCACAGTCATGGCACTTGAGTCCAGCTACGTCATAGCAGGGCTATGGTAAGAGCAGTGACTGTGTTAAAAAACAACAATGCAAGGGTTGGAACATATGCATGGGTTAATCCATACATTGCTCCTTCAGAGTATTCAGGGTCTTGTATGCATCAAGCAGGACTTTGAGCTTGCCTCCTCTCTGCAGTAGTGGAGAAGGATTTGTAAGAAGCTTGATTCTTTGCTACCCAAAATCCCTTTTGAAATAATACAGGCATGAGAACTGTCTAGTGCTTATTATACAGAATTGGGATTAGCATTAAAATACAGCACTTGAAGCATTAGTGTCTGTCTTTTCTATGTATTATTTTTCTTACAACATTGGTGGCAGAGATTTGGCAGTGCAAAAGCTACTCATTGTGGGTTTTCAGCAGAGAAATGAGTTGTGACCACTGCAAGTCCAAAGACACAATATTCTGTAAGAGATGAAACAAATTCCACAGGCTCTTCTGCATGCAAGAATCATGTAGATTTGCTAGTTTTTCTCACCAGACCACCAATTTAACACACTGCCAACTGTCCAATTACTCCTATTCATGTTGAGCTAAATAGTTTTCTCTCCAGTCACACACACTTTCTTTTTAATATAGTAATTAATGAAGCTCATCGAAGTCTGGAAAACAGATCAGCTACTCACTGACACATGAATAACATGAAATACTGTGTGCCATTGATCCCACTGTAGGGATGTTCACGTAGCCAACATGGTACACACAATGTTGCAAGTCTCTCATGTTTTAAAAGGGGTGCACATTTAGACAGTCTGATCAGACCTAATAAGGGAAGCTCTAAACATAAATGGATCAGGAACTCTCCTCTGTTACTAAGATAACCACACAAACATGGTCTTTACTGTCACATTTTTTTCTGTGTTTTACATTATTCGCTTTGCAAATCATGCCTCTTAAAATCAATAGCTTGGAAAAGTTACTTTTGGCAACTGCAGTGTAAAATGGACTTTTTTTTTTCTCAAGCGCTAAAAAACCCAAAGACTTTGTCAATAATGTATCCCTTCACATATGTAGGCATGGGGTTGTTTTTCCACTCCATGCTCCCACTTAATAGTCTTATAGAGCAAAACCAGGTAAGTAACAAAAGAAACTAGCAGTAATTGTGTTCTATGAAGTTTTGAACCTTTCTTATCTTTGTAGACAGTATAAGACACCTTATGTCTCCCAATGCACCTTATGGAGTACCAGAGGATCAGCATATGCTGTGTTCTTTCTGGGAATAACAAATGCAACTTGGAGTCAGCTACACAGAGTACAGCAAGCATTCCCCACAAAGCAGTAAGATTCCTTCACCTTACTCCAGCTCAGTATAGCTCTCAAACAACTGACACTAGATCAGGGCGAGTGCTAAGAGGGAATTCTGCTGCATTGCATTATACAGGAATAATAGTCTCAATGCAGCCTTTCATCTGGCAGCTCCTAACAAACCCAGCAACAAGTTTATTGTAGGTGTACAGGTTAGAAAGACATTCAGTAAAACACATAATAGAGATATTAACCATGCAGTGATATGCCCCCATTTTGGAGAAGGTTTCAAAAAAGAAGAAAAGTTTTCTCTCCCTTCGTTGCTTCTATAAAGGACAGAATAAAGGTAAGGTAAAAGTCTCCGGCCTTCCTTGATTCTCTTTGTTTCCTGAGGCCGAGAGAAGAAGACAGAAAGGGAGGGGCACCATCTTTGTGATTCTGGCTCTATGTTATCAAGCAATCTTTTCCCATCATTGTGAGAAACAATTATTCTTGACTGCATAGGGAGGTCAATCAACAAACATTTTTCAGGAAAGCAACAAGAAAAAGAAAGGGGAAATACATTCCAGATGGAAGGCTACTGTGTTACCTTTCCCACCTAAGTCAATCTTTTCTCTGTATGCCTGTAAATTGGCCCACTGGGACCTGAAATACTTTTCTATATGGAAGCGTGAAGATTTCTTTTTCTGTTCAGGTCATTTGGAGGTGAAGTAAAAGAGATGTAGTGGTACTGGGATGGGGTCCTCCTGGAGTTGTTTTTTAAAAAACTGTATCTTAAAATCAAGGGTGATTTGGGGTTGGGGTTTTATGTACAACATCCACCAGTATAGACAGAGTTGCAGAATGGTATGTTCCATTGCAATGTTTTTGAGAGGAAATTGAGTAGTCTGCGGGCTAAGCAGAGAAAAAAAAATGACAGTTGGGAAATCAGTTGGAAACTGGAGCTGATATAATTATATAGTTGTGTTCCCTCTGTATTAAACTTAAAAGAAACACCTTTAAAGAAGTGCTAGATAGCATTATATTTATGTTACAAATATGTTGTAATCATCCTGTTTTATGATATACATGCTGTTTTTTTAATCGTGTTTGGCTTAACAGAAGCGAACAAGAAACAAAAATATTGTACTTTGGGAATACAGAATTATGTACTCAACACAATCCCCAGTGGTGCAGTGGGTTAACTGCTGAGCTGCTGAACTTGTTGACTAAAAGGTTGTCGGTTTGAATCTGGGGAGCGGGCTGAGCTCCCACTGTTAGCCCTAGCTTCTGCCAACCTAGCAGTTCGAAAGCATGCAAATATGAGTAGACCAATAGGTACCATTCTGGCAGGACTGTAACGGCGCTCCATGCAGTCATGCCGACCACATGACCTTGGAGGCGTCTACGGACAACACCAGCTCTTTGGCTTAGAAATGGAGATGAGCACCAACCCCCAGAGCGGATATGACTAGACTGAATGTCAGGGAAAAACCTTTACCTTTACCTACTCAACATCTCAAATGCAACACAAAGGGCTGAATGTGTGCTGTGTGTTTGTACATATTCATGGTGATGGGATGGACCACACTGTATTGATAAAAAGAAGCCAATGTGGCTAATATCAAGTCCACAAACTTCCCTTCCTCTCAGAACATATTCTTCAGCAACTACAGGATAATAATCCATCTTGTAAAGCAAGGCTGGGGCACTTTGTGTCCTTTCACAATTGGAAGTCCTACTGTGGCTCACAATAGTGCTGAATAGTTGTAGAGCAGATACATACATTCGCCGTTTCTTAACAAATCAGCAACTAAGCCTCACCCTTAAATCTGCCATGAACAAATAACTGTTCCACCTTGATGACAGTGCGATTACAAGCACTACACTGTTGTAGCACTTTGGAAATGAACCTTTTTGCCACAATCATATCAACATTAGCCATGACAAGTCTCAAATATATACAACACCATTATACAGAAGAATTCATTATAGCTTTGGAAACTTCTGATTTAAGCAAAGTTGTCTATTTTCCAAATATCAACAGGCCTTTCCTATTAATAGCAAATCTATAGTAGCTTCCTATTGCCAAGAGAGCCTTCATAAGATCAGCAGTCCAGCTTCACTCACAAGGAAAAACACAAAAGTCCACCATGGCTCACTTGCACAATGGGTTCACTGACAGGCTGAAGAAAAACTATAGGTCAGGGGTTCTCAAACTGTGCTCCATGGAGCCTTTGGGGCTTCATGGTTGAAAATGAAGGACCCCGCAGCCCCATGCTGCTTCCCGCCACCTCTTCTTTCATCCTCCTGTGAAATTAAATTTTTGAGCTGCTGGAAACAACAGCAGCAGCAGGGTTCTCCTGGGGCACAGACCCTTTCCCCCAGCTCCCTCACTGCCCAGACTCTTCCTTGCCACCCAGATCCACCCTGCATGGCGGGGGAAGGGGTCTTTACCCCCCCCCCTTTTTTTTGCAATTTGTGAATTAGTCTACACAAACACTCTCCATCCATCTGCCACTGGCCCCGCCCATGCCTAATGTATATACATTATATATAATGTAATATATAAACATTTCTTGGGGTTTCACAAAAAACCTTTTGCTTCAAAAAGGGCTCCACAGCTAAAAAAGTTTGAGAACCCCTGCTATAGGCAATTCATTTTCTAGTTCCGTCTGGTCCTTCTTGAAAAGACAAAACAACCTGTGTCTCCACAGTTAAAGAAATGAGAAGATTCAAAGCACACAAGTGGCCTAGTCAGTCTCTAAATAGCAAAGATAAAACTTAAAAACCCATATAAACAAACACATAATATAAATTATTAGAAAAGCATTCTTTCAAGTGAAAAAATATGTTTTTTTAAAAAAATTCAGTTTTTCTACTTTTGCAAGAGTCTGTGCCTCTTAAGTCCAGAGAAAGCAAAGCTGGACTATACACACATATATTCCAATATTCAATTTGCTATACTTTTGTGGTAAAATTCATCAATGTTTGCTTGCCAATGTTATCACTGCAATTTTTTCATGCAATACTAACCATCACAGGACCACGTCAAATCTGCCTGCCTCTCTCTCAATTAAGGATCTCTGAGGCAATAGAACTGTTTCACAGAAGTATTTGTTTAAATACATTGATGTTAGTTAACAAGGCATTGATAATCTGAGATTTTCCCGAAAGTGTAGCAAACTACACTCAGAGATCAATATGCAAACAACACTAATAAGAAGAGATTAAGACTCATAAAAATTCCTCTATAGTATTGTTATGTCAGAAATGATTTAATTTATAACACTGATTTGCATCTGTCAATTGGAAATAAAGAATTCCATCACTATAAATAACATACTCAGGAAATTAATACATTTAACACTCTCAACCTCTTAGCTACTTTTCACTTATGGCTGGCTAGTCAGCCTCGTTTCTTATGTGTATTCCATCTCCTATTAATTAATACCTTGGTTGACTTTGCCACATTAGAGAAAGGAAAATATTTATGCTATTTGTATGCAGGTTGTCAATCGTTTTATTTTCAATCAATCAAATTAAAAATCAATAGGGTACACATAATGAATGAAGCATTTTTGTGGAGGATGATCTAAAACACATGGAGAAGAAAATTCAAAGTGATCACCATGTAGAGTAGTTACACTAACAAGTAAGAACACAGCTCTTATTTGGGCAGAGTTGCTTGCTGTTACTCTGAAAACAGCATGGTTAGCTGTGAGGGTATGAGGAGGATGCTAGTCTGCTGGGTAATTTGGGAGCAAACAAAAGACAGTCAGGGCATTCAAAGACATTCTCTGTTCCCACTTACCTGGCCAAGGGAGGGAAGTGTGCCATAAGCCATTGGCTGATTCATCATTCCTTTCTGTTTCATAATCAGCATGCGTTTCTGCTCCTCAGTCAAGTGTGTCATTTGAGCCTGTATCTGCGACTGTTGGGGTTGCTGTTGCTGCATGTATGGCATCATGGGATTTTTGCTGGGATTGGCCATTGGTGGGGTCATTCTTTGACTCAAGTCAGCATTGTAATGAGTCA
The DNA here is from genome assembly GCF_035594765.1 of Anolis carolinensis. Classification (NCBI taxonomy): domain Eukaryota; kingdom Metazoa; phylum Chordata; class Lepidosauria; order Squamata; family Anolidae; genus Anolis; species Anolis carolinensis. The sequence goes on from NC_085845.1 coordinate 44,014,300, forward strand.
GAGGTTTAGTGTTTCCATAAGAAAGCATATTGGTCTGTTTGCTTAAAGAGTTTGAACCCAAGTTATTTGGCTGCTGGCTGATCATATTCATGTGGTTTTGAGGGAGGTAGTTATTCATTGTAGTCTTTTGTGGGTTGCTTGCTGTTGGAGGCACTACAGGATTTTGGTTGTTAAAGGCTTGGGCATACATCATTGGGCTATTTGGTTTTTCTGTACTGAAGGGCCCTCCATAAGGACTAGTTGGAGGCCCAACTGGAGACCAACTCGATGGTTGATTTGGATGCTGCTGCTGTTTCTGCTGCATGAGTTTAGCTCGCTGTTGCTGCTGTGCTGCCATCTGCTTAAGCTGTTCAGCTGGAGACAAATCAGAATTGGACACAGCCACTTGGCCAGGCCCAGAGCCAGTCGTTGTCACTGTTGTTGGATTCATGAGATAACCGTTTCCCGGTCGTGATGGAGTTTGGTTTGGGGTATGGGCTTGGTTGGGAGTCTGAGGTGACTGAACCACACAGTTTGCTGGTGAGTTGTCAGGAACTGGAGCAGGGGGTGCACTCGACACAGTTGGTAAACTAGAAGCTGTAGGGACATTTGAAAATGGAGGACCTGAAGAGGAAGGCCTTACCTGTGGAGACCCCAGGGGTACATGGGCAAATGGAGAGTGAGATGGGTCACTTTTAACACTTGCACTCTCCTGAATCTCAATGGCCGGCCGGGTAAATTCAGGTTCCTTTCTGTCTTCAAAGTCTTCATTGAACAAATCTTGTATATCATCCTCTGGAACAGTGTTTGCCAGCTCATCTATCAATTCCTGCCATTCTTGGTCATTCAGATTAATGTCTGAAAACAGTTTATTCTGATTTGAAAGTGATGTGTCAGAATTGTCAATGCAGCTAGGGTCATCCAAGGGCTCTTGCTTTAACTCCTTGCTGTTGCTGTTGTGTAAGATGTTAAAACTGTCCTCTAGGTCAGCACAGCCATTGATTGGGAGTTTAATCTCTGGAAGTCCGCCATTTTTATTCATGTCATCTAGGCCACCAGCATGAGTTCCACTGTTCTGCAAGGGTAACGATGGCTTTATGTCAAGCTGGTGAAGAGGAGAAAGAGACGGCAAAGGCAAATTGTTGGTCAAGTTGTTGACTCTCTCGATGCTAGGTGCCTCTTTCCGTATCCTCTTGCTCATGGGGGAGAAGCTATTGTCACAGACGCCATTCTGCTGTTCACCATTAAGAGGTGAGCGTGCTCCTTCCAACTTCCTCTTCACTGTCTCCTGAAGCTGGAAGAAACAGAACAAATCCATGCATTAGACTCTTGCAAACTTCTTGTTTCTTTCATAAAGATGCAAGCACATACAACTGTTTAACTTTGCTAATAGTAGATTAACTGTGATACTAAAGCTATTAACTGTGATACTGAAGTTGTACATTCTGTTTCAAAATGTTCTCTGTCACATTCAGACTGTCTTCCCCACAAACAAAAGGGCTCCTTGTTCATGGAGGCAACACAAACTCCCACTGGAAGAGATTTTGACAAATTCATCTTCCTCCTTACTGGGAACACTTTTCTCATTATATTGTATGTTTATGAATACTGTTTTTAAAAATACATACACCCTACCATTTATTATGAGGTCACTGGGCAAGCACACAAATGGGCAGAACTATTTTTTCCAGCAGCTCCTCTAACCTCCTAGCTTTTGGAAAATCATAGAGGATTGTTGCTTTACATTGTCCATACTTCATAAGATTCTTCTGGCCACAAGCCTAGAATCAACCTGATAGCTCATTATGCTGGCCCAACCCATTTCCAACTTTGAAAGTGGAATGATAGAGTCATTTTTCATTGTTGTATGTAAGATGCATTCTCCAGTTATCTTATCCCACTATTGTTTCTGGCCAAGCAGTCTTGACAGCTTTCAAGAGAAGCAGATACTTAGATCACTGGAGAAGTTGGTGGGGAGAAATAAATGAAGTGTCCACCCTACTATGTAAAGGGATCTTGTAGCACTTTTGAGACTCACTAAGAAAAGAAGTTAATAGCACAGAGTATGCTGCCAACTTCTTTTTCCCAGTTTGTCTTAAAGGTACTGCAAGACACCCTTAAATACTGATATTCCAGACTAATATGGCTGTCTTTGAATTCTGTCCACCATAGGTAATGCTTTCATAATGGATCCTATTTCAATGGTTACTGTTTCATTTTACTTCAGCTCTCTAAAGAACTATTATTTATTTTCCAGCCTTCGTCTGCTGTTCTAGATATATACATTTCCACAGAATACTATTCTGTAATGCTAAAATCCTTAAACTAGGGATAGAGTCTATAAAGTGCAACAATTATGGGGTGCCTTGTATTTGAAGAAATAACAACTGCAACAAATAAAACAGCCAGATTCTGATAATAGAATATCAGATTACATAGAAAGCTTCCATTTGGACTTGAAAATATGTTGAATTTCACATACAGCCATGTCAATACATGGAGACCATTCCGCATCCATGATGCCCTAACTGAAGACATTCCCTTTTCAGTCACAACACCCCATTTTTAGTTCACTAGTTGTTTTGAATTAAGGTTTTACATTTCCCCTTCCTTTCCTGGGAAGGATAAGAAAGTTGACTGATGCTGTTGCTTTAATTGTAAGATACCACTAGTTCAGCTGATTGGTCTTTCCACTCTTTAGTGTTGTTCTGCTTAGTATTACATTCATGAGACAAGACAAGATTTAGGCACCACTTCAATCCCACTTAAGCCTTCTAATAACTACTACTACTAAAGTGACAGTTGTAGGAAGAAAACCACTCTTCTAATGCAAAAGGGGGGAGGTGCTGTAACAACCTCTCTCTTCAAGTTTATTGTCTCAACACTTAAAAGACATTGAAGGACCTTTAAACCTGTTTAGACAAACTGGGGATATGACTTGCAAAAGAGGAAACCTGCTATCTCTGCCCAAAAGGTTCCTTGTTACCAGCCATGTTCCAGATAGCGGCTGCTAGTATATTTTTTTAAAAAATGTACAATTGTGGTTTTGCAGCTGCATGTCGGTGATTGTAACTCTGAGTTATTTATGTTACTGAACTTACTATTTTGTTTTTATTCGCTATGTTGCCAGGCCACAGAAGGCAACATTCGTAGTTTAAACAACAGCAAGAGGAGTGTGTTTCAATACATTTCTTCTGAATTTGGGTTTAAGATCTATTTACTCTTTTGATTTGCTCTTAGACTTTCTTTACTCTTTTTGTGCCTATTGTGCATATTGTGCATTATAAGCAAAAGAGGTAGCAAGCTGGCATGGAAGATTTATAAAATTACTATTCAGAAATCAGGTCACTTTCATATTTTATTATGCTTTTAATGTTTAAAAAATAAACTTTTCAGTGTAATAGACCCAGTATAGTGTAGTGGTTTGAACGTTGGACTATGACACTGGAAGCCAGAGTTGGAATCCCCACTCAGCCATAAAAACCCACTGGTGATCTTGGACAAGCCACAGTCTCTCAGCCTCAGAGGGAAGGCAAAGGTGGGCTCTCTCTGAACGTATCTTGCCACCACAAGTCAGAAACAACTTTAAGGCACACAATACAATCCAGTTTATGATGGAGAAATTATGGTTTAGCTATCTCCTATAACTAATTTAGTAGATTTGTTATTGTGTGTCTTCCTGTAAGATTTGTTTAGGTGGGGTGGGGGTTTACCATTGTCTTCCTCTAAGTTCAGAGAATGTTACTTGCCCATGGTCTCAATTTTGTAGATATAAAGAACCTCTTTGCTTAGTTTTCTCTATACCTCACAACCTCTGAGGATGCCTGCCATTGATGTGGGTGAAACATCAGGAAATAATACTTCTGGAACATGGCCATACAGCCCGAAAAACATACAACAACCCTGATATAAAGAACATTTTCCATGGGAGAACATTAAAGAAGTATGCAGTATCTGAAGTGATATTGTCCAGAATTCTGTTCATCACCAGAAACTACTTTTATGTCTGGCAAATTCTAATTTCCTTTTCATATGTTTACGTTCAAATTTTGTGCAATAGGTTGCTATGTAAAATCAATTAACCTTTATCTGCTTTAAGTTTTTCATAGTGGTCATCTATCCCTTCCTAATCACATAGACAGCCATGATTCCTTTTGTGGGTTTTCCTCCATATCAGAACTTTTCTTATAGGCAGAATGAGCTTGAAGCAGGAAAAATTGTGTGTTCCTGCTGCCAGCCTGCCTTTTTATTACACTCATATTTTGCACCTATTAGCATTTGCAGAAAACAGTAGGACATTTTTGAAGATTTTTCCAATGGAAACTGTGACTGTATGTACTGCAGAAGCTGAACAATGTGGCTAGTCATCCTATGAGTGCAGAGGTTTAGACAATCCCAGCACAAAGCAATCTGGCCAGTTCGGTACCATTGAAATTCAGGAGAGTTATGGAAGTCATTACATGGTTTCCACTCCCAATGCCATCATCTCCGCAAGGCTTATGTGTATTGGATTCACCCCTGTCAAAACTAAGGTACATAATAAGATCTAATGCTCTTACTTTCTCTTTCCTTCTAGGAACTTCAGTTCAATACTGTCTGCCTTACAGATTATGTACTGCTTAAACTATACTATCGCACCAGCTTTTGAACAATTAAAACAGATTTTTTATTAAAAAAAACTCAGAAACCAAAAGGCGTGGATGAACATTTGTGAATCCTGATTATTTTTGTGTCAGGAGCGACTTGAGAAACTACAAGTCGCTTCTAGTGTGAGAGAATTGGCCATCTGCAAGGATGTTGTCCAAGGGATGCCTGGATGTTTTACCATCCTGTGAGAAGGCTTCTCTCATGTCCCTGTATGAGAAGAAGGAGCTGACAGGTGGGAGCTCACCCCACTCCCCGGATTCAAACAGCAGTCCTGCCAGCACAAGGGTTTAACTCATTACGCCACTGGGGGGCTCTAGTTCTGATTATTTACATGCTTTAGAAACTTTGTTCTGGAACTGAAGGGAGGTCAACTTCATGGAACTATTTATGAAGAGCCTAAACAGAGAATTTGTACATGTTCTTTTTGCTGCCACTCTCACCAAAAGAACTAACACAACTTGAAATTTTCAGCAGGACTGCAACAGGCACACCACCGAGTATCCACTACATAAACAAGGGAGCACTTATGGCTGTCGACAGAGCTTTCATCTACTGCAAAAAGCTGCTCCACTTCATCCTGCGAACAGCAAGTCATTTTTCAGAAGAAATTAGACCAAGGTGCTGTTGTTATAGCAACAGTCAGAGCCACTTATACAGCCTCCCCCCCTTCTGACTTCAGTGGGCAGCTATTTCAATTATGTATAGGGAGTGACCAGGCCTGCTGCTGCTGTTTAGAGCTTTTATTGCTTCTTCAAAAACAAGCTCTGAGCCTGAATTCTCCTTTGGCTTTTTGTCTCTGACCATAAAAGTCAGACCGGCCTCACACCGTTTTGGGTCATTCCGCCCCAGCTCTCTCTCCAAACCAGCTCAATGGTCAGTATAATCCTAAAGCAAGGAGGCTCTGGTGGTCATCACAGCTGTTTTAACCCATGAGGCATATAATGAGACTGTTTCCACTGAGTTTGCTTTACTGAAACCAAGGGTGCATCTACACGATTGCCCATGCCTGATCTACACTGTAGAATGAACTGCCATGGTTCAATTCTATGAAATTATGGGAGTTTAGCTTTAATTTTAGCCTTCTCTGCCAGGTAATGCTGGTACCTCACCAAACAGTTCTCCATAGCATTGAGGAGTTTCAGCAGGTGTCAAACTGCATCAATTCCACTGTGTAGATGTACCCAAAGTCAGGTTCTCTCTTGGGCTATTGTTGCCATGTGCCTCAAGTTAATGCTGACCCATAAGAAAATCCTTTAATAGAGGGGTTTTTTTTTAGCATGAGAGAGCGTGGCTTATATATAGTGACCCAGGCTGATCGGTGAGTTTCTGTGGCCAAGTTGGTCTTCAAACCCTCATCTCCCAAAGTCCCATTCCAACATACAAACTACTACATTACTGTCTCTCTTTACTAGAATTGACTGGAGACCAGTGGCACAAGACAAACAGTCAAATGTTCTCCTAGGAAATATCCAAGATATCTTTTACATTAGAATAAATTTAGATTATGTGTGTGTAGGGCAGCTGAGCAAGAGCAGGAATAACTGAAGAGGAAGGCGGAAAACACAGAGGATTGATCTTTGCCATGTGTGTGTGTGTTTTCTGCACACAGGGGATGTTAATAAACAAATCAATAAATGCTTCCATGGCAGCACAGGTTTAAAAAGAAAGAACAAAAGAGCGATACTTCCTTCATCATCCCTGTGATTCAAATCTCTATTAAAATTGATGCGTCTTATTCTGTATGTCATTTCGGATGAGCTGCGCTGTCATTTGTGCTCAAAAGAACTTACATTCCTGCAGCGATGATTGAATATTAGGATCACAGAAGTGTGAGGCTGGAATGCGTATTGAGGTCAAATATTTCAACCTTCGAAAAGAGGAAAGATCCTCCATCTAACACACTCCTAAAGAGATAAGAAGACACCATCCAGATCACAGCACTGCTTCACAGTCCCAAGTGAGGGGCAGAGAGGGTGTTTGCCTAGATTTCAGATTGTTTTAAAGAAGTTCATGATTTAGGTGGCCAATGAAAACACCCCTTCTGTTTAACAGAGCAAGAAAAATGATTACTGTCAGATTATGGGGCAAAATTTGACTTATTATTTATGTATTTACTGTATTTATACCCCACTCTTCTCACCCCGAAGGGGACTCAGAACGACTTACAAGTAGGCAACAATTCAATGCCGCGTAAACAAACATAAAAATAAAATAATCATATACATGTGATGACTCATGGGCCTTGTAGTCCTGTTCCTAGTACTATTGTGGCAGACGAAGAGGAAAACATGGGATTTCCGCCGTTTCAGCCAGAATCGGATCCTCTCCACCTGGAGGATGTTTGTCCTCAAGAATGTAGCCAAACAGGCCTTGGGCAGAATTCCCCCCCGTTTTCCCGGAGGGACAATTATAATAGAGATAGAGGAGCCAGAGAGGCTAATCGCCGGAGCCTGAGAATCGCTGCCAAACAACTAGCTGATTAGGTCTGCTTCCCTTGGGAAATTCTAAGGAGTCATGCATCTGGACTGAGTTGGGTTTCGCTTCTCGTTCTCTAGGGAAAGTGTTCTGTTGGCGGGAAAACGAGACCCAATATAGGTGCTGGTCGCAAGGGGAACTTTGCGGAGTCAATTGTTCAGCTTGAGGAGAGAGATCGTGTGTGGACTTCGTAACCCCAGTTCCTTGTTTCCCGGATCAAGTTTCCAGCCTTGCCTTGTTTCACGGACTTCCTTGGACTCTGTTCATGTTTCATGTTTGCCTCGTTTCAAGTCTTTGATCTAGCCAAGAATCAAGTTTATTTTCCAGCCTTGTTGTCAAGCTACTTTGGACCTTAAAGACTCTGTCATTCCCCACACTATTGCTTGGCAAAGTGTGTGTTTCGGTCAAGTGGATTATAACTCTGGACTCTAATATCTTATATTGGACAATACATTTCTGGACTATATTTGACCTCATCTGACAGGTCTGCTTCTGAACTATATTCTTCACTTGTTTTTATTGATTTTATATATTTCTATAATAAAGATATTAGATAGATTCTGGCCTCTGTGTAAGGTTATTGGTGCTCTGCAGCCTGGGTCCTGACAATACATTAGAAACCATAAAGTTAAAAATATCTAAACATTGAAACCAATTTTTAAAACCACACAATCCAAAATCATAACCCAGGAGCCATTCCAGTCATAATTGCACTTATTCTGTATCATTTATTGCACTGAATTTACTGTCTGAAGGCTTTGTCCCACAGCCATGCTTTTAGTTTCTTTGTAAAAGTCAGGAGGGAGGGGGCTGATCTGATTTCAATGGGGAGTGAGTTCTATAGTCAAGGGGCAACCGCTGAGAAGGCCCTGCCTCTTGTCCCCACCAGTCGCACCTGCAAAGGAGGTGGGACCGAGAGCAGGGCCTCCCCAGAAGATCTTAACCTCCAAGATGTTTCATGTTTCATACATTCAGACAGGTAAGCTGGGCCAGAACCGTTTAGGGCTTTAAAGGCTAAAGCCAGCACTTTGAATTGTGCTTGGTAACAGACTGGCAGCCAGTGGAGCTGACGTAACAGGGGTTGTGTGTTCCCTGTACTCTGCTCCGGAGAGGAATCTGGCTGCCGCCCATTGGACCACTTGAAGCTTCCAAAAAGTCTTCAAAGGCAATCCTATGTAGAGTGTGTTGCAGTAGTCTATTCTGGATATAACAAGAGAGTGGACCACTGTGGCCAAGTCTGTCTTCTCAAGGTACAGGTGCAGCTGGTGCCCAAGTTTTAATGGTGCAGAAACTCACTTGGCCACCGCTAAGACCTGGGGTTCCTGGGATTATGACTTCTTTCAGTCACAATCACATGAATGTGTGACAGAAGGGGATGAAATAGCTAACTCATATGTTAAATGTTTCTGGTATCATATTCTTTAGATCAAAAATGGCTTGCATAAGCCTCGGGCTGTGGCACAGGCTGGAGAGCAGCTGCAATGAATCACTCTGACCAGGAGGTCATGAGTTCGAGGCCCGCACGGAGTCTATGTTTGTCTTGTCTTTGTTCTATGTTAAAAGGCATTGAATATTTGCCTATATGTGTAATGTGATCCGCCCTGAGTCCCCTTCGGGGTGAGAAGGGCGGAATAGAAATGCTATAAATAAATAAATAAATAAATAAATACCTTTTACAAATTAAAATAGTCCTTTTGTTCACCTTCCACACCTACAACTACAGTAGAGTCTCGCTTATCCAACCTTCACTTATCCAATGTTCTGTATTATCCAACGCAGTTTGCCATTTAGTAGTCAATGTTTTTGTAGTCAGATTTTCAATACATTGCGAACTTTTGGTGTTAAATTCGTAAATACAGTTAATTATTACATAACGTTATCATGTATTGAACTGCTTTTTCTGTTGTAAAACATGATATTTTGGTGCTTAATTTGTAAAATCATAATGTAATGTGACGTTTAATAGGCTTTTCCTTAATCCCTCCTTATTATCCAACATTTTCGCTTATCCAACATTCTGCCGGTCCATTTATGTTGGATAAGTGAGAGTCTACTGTACCATCAAAATACAATGACAAATAGTACATTGGCCATATCTCATATTTTAAGACAAAGCCTTCATGAGATGATTTGAAATGTAATACATCACAGAGCATAAAAACATATAAAACAGTCAGAGAAGGCATCATGAAATAAACATTTTCAATATTTGTCTGAAGAAGGTGTGATGTGTGGTGAAAAAAAGTATTCTACAAAGATATGAAGGAATCATTGAAAAGGCTCTGTTAATTTTATCCACAGTCAGCTGAAGAGCAGGGTCTTTGCAGACAAGTGCAAGAACTGGGTTGGTTCATGTGAGCAAAACAGACTTTCAGTTCAAAGCTTCAAACATCAAAATCACTACAGAACTGAGCCTAAAAACAAATTCCAGCAGTCTCAATTTACTGGCATCCATGGGGATTGGTAGATGCCAGACAAATGTAGTTTCTGGTTGCTTGGGAATTACTATTAAAACAGGCCTAACTAATACTATGGAAATACTAAGGAAACACTCCTTGAAACAGGAGGAACTTGAATCTCAGGACTCAATTCACGCTTAAAATATCTGTGAAGATTGTGAATCCTATTCCCTCCCCGCCCCATTTGTTTTGAGACTGAGATTAAGCAAGAAGAAAAAGAAAGCATGATAAGAAAAAGAAAACTACTGTGGGCTGGCTATACTATAAATGAGATTTTTTGCAACTTCTGGGGTTTTTTTTATATTTAAGGGAAACATTTTCATTTCTTTGCTTTCAGTCTACTTAACATGCATAAAAGCAAGTATTAATGTAGACATGCAAAATAACAAGTTGTGAGATAGGAAACCAATAATATCAGATCCCTTGGCAATGTACACAGGAATTAATTTTCTCAGTTCTGACTGTTCTATAAGCTCAAATGGACCTCGGCATAATGATTAGGTCACAGATGTAATGCTGTTACCAACCTCAAGTAGATTTGTTAATTTCTGTCTCTTTATTTACATTCAATGTAATCCATTGCCATGTCACTTTTGGTCATAAGGGTCCTTACATTCAACATTAAAAATGCATTTCATATAATTCAAATGGATTTTGATGGATGCTAAAATTTTCAATCTTGGGGAAAGGGGGGGCTATATATAAAGATAACAGCAGCAACTCTTTCCGATCTTCTAAAAATAGGAATCAATGAGAATGAGCGCAAAGGGATGAGGCTATATGACCATGAGTAAACATGCACAATTATGAATAGGTGTCTGTCACTCAACCTGACCTCCTCTCCCATCCCAACCTGTGGCTTCCCCAGATGTTTTGGCCTTCAACTCCCAGAAATCCTAACAGCTTGTAAACTGGCTGGGATTTCTGGGAGTTGTAGGCCAAAACGCTTGGGGACCCACAGGTTTAGAACCACTGCCATAGTATGTTAAATAAACCAATAAAGAATGGGGTGTCCCTGCTTTCCTGAATTCTTAATCTCAGAAATTTCAAACAGAGACTAGATTTGGTTCTGGTAACTCTGGAACAGTTGTTCCCAACCTTGTTTTTTTTTGTTTTTTTTACCAGGGACCACTTTGACGAGGAAGAGAAGCAGCAGTCAAGAAGCTTGTTGTCGTGCCTTTCGTGGGTAGTCAGCCTCTCTCCTCAGCACTATAAGAGGTTTCATGAGACCAGTTGTTCTCGTTGCAACGGTGTTGTAATGTTGAGGCCGCAGACCGTATCTTAGTTCTTGGGGACCACTGGTGGTCCACAAACCACAGGTTAGGGACCACTACTCTGGAAGCACCAACACTGCTTCCAAACAATATGGAAGTCAGCTGTATATTACCTCATATACTAGTTGATCAAGAGGTCTTGGAGTAGGATTCTGCCATTTGATGATGTTAACAGAGGTGGAAAGAGTGTTTTCTTCTATTAGATTCTCAATGCACAGACAGGATTGAAGTCAAAGTCACTGTGAAAGCTTTGTAGTTCTTTGGTAAAAGCACAGAGCATAATGATGTTTCGTTTGTTGTTTTGAAGTGTGTTGTAGAAATGTACTACAGTGTATTCACAAAGTGAGCTTCAGTTGGTCTTATTCTTTTCATTAACAGGCTTTTGTTTGATTGTTTAATCCTGCATTGGTATAATAATACTAAAATGATACAGACTGGCCTTTACAGCTTTACTATCCAGACCAAAAATCACTTGGGATTAGATTTATATTTGCAATTAGGTTTCCCCTCACTGAAAATCCCTTGCCTATCTATTGTTGCATTTTACAGCTACCTTACATTGCTTTTCCTGTTGTGTGTTTGCCCCTTTCAGGATTAGTCCCAAGGTTTCAAAACCCATCAAAACACATGACTAAAACTTATACCTACTTTCTGAAAAACTCTCAGTGTTCCCAAGCCAGTGGTTTATATGTTGATACACATATTCCAGAAGCACATATTGAACAGATGTGCCATTGCATCTGTTTTGGAACAGATTGAAGACAATCTGAAAATACATATTTTCAGAACATGGAAAACTAGGGGATTCTAGACCAAGCCAGTAACATTTCCAAGTTCTGCACACTTTTGTAGATTTGATAAAAAAGATCACATTGGTTATCCACTTGTAAAATTATCCTCCTTCCTTTTCATCTTTGGAGATGGGGAATGTCAGATGTTCAACAAGACAAATAGAAATGATCTTTGTCCACTGCAGTAAGGAACAGTGATTATTATAGGATCAGCCTGTGCAGACTAGCAAGGCACATGTACTTATCAAGAGTTTTCTTTCCTGCAGGTCTGAAGCTGGTCAATCATGTGGAGACAATTTGTGAGATTTCTCGTTTCCCCCCAGGGCCAGTGCCATGGATTTAAGAGCTGTTTTCCATGAGTGGTCTTAGGATCATGGCTTTATTGATGCTTTGTCTGAATAACTGTACAAAGGAGCTGCCTTGTGTGGTGCCTAAGGAAGCTTTAGTCTGCAATTATGATGGCTAAATACACCTTTCTGAAAATCACTCCTTTTACGTTATGTTATGTTATTTATTTATTGGCATGGTTAAACAAAAAAGTAATCTTCAGTTCATTATGAAGATTGTGGGTCTTTTCTAGGCATTTAAGCTTTGTGACATAAAAGGGAATCCACTGAAGTTTTAAAATGACTGCTACAAATAAAACATGGAGAAATCTACAGAAATAAATGGAACCCGTTGGCACGGAGGGTTAAACTGCTGAGTTGCTGAACTTGCTGATCAAAAGGTTGGAAGTTTGAATCTGGGGAGCAGAGTGAGCTCCTACTGTTAGTCCCAGCTTCTGCCAACCCAGCAGTTCGAAAACATGCAAATATGAGTAGATCAATAAGTAATGCTCTGATGGGAAGGTAACAGTGCTCCATGTAGTCATGTTGGCCACATATCCTTGGAGGTGTCTATGGATAACAACAGCTCTTTGGCTTAGAAATGGAGATGAGCACCAACCCCTAGAGTTGGACATGACTAGACTTAATGTCAAGGGAAAACCTTTACCTTTACCTAAATGGAAATACACATAGATCTATATCTCTAACAGTTTTTCAAATGACTGAACATTTCTCCTTGTGTTGTCAGTAATGTGGAGGTCTCCCAAATGGAAGGAACAGGAACTCACAAGCTCAGATTAGTTGCCACTATCTAGATCAGTGGTTCTCAACCTGGGTCCCCAGATGGTTTTGGTCTACAACTCCCAGAAATCCCAGCCAGTTTGCCAGCTGTTAGGATTTCTGGAAGTTGAAGGCCAAAAACATCTGGGGACCCCATGTTAAGAACCACTTACTTAGATTGACTCTACAGAAATGTAGACAGAAGTCATTTCCGGCACTTTCTGGAAATGCCACAGATTTGAGTTTTTCAAGTTAAGCATGTGCTCTGATACAGAGCTGTGTCCTCATTTCTTTTTCAGGGAATGCTTCTTTGACCCTCCTTATGTTAGCCTCAAATGCAATTATTTCTCCCCAACCCTTTCCCTCTGAAACCGAAAGCCATACCACAGCCATACCACCCTTTCCCCCAGTGTCTCCCTCTTCCTTGTTTCTCATACTTGCTACTTGCTACATTTAAAAAAATCTGTTCTTTTCCCCATTGGCTTCCTGGCACACTGGAAGGTCACACTGCTTTGACAGAAAAGTTCTACTTTAGACAAGCTTTTGTCAGCAGACAGTAGTTTGCTCTGGAGCAAAATAAATCTTGCTTCAGCATTGGAAACAGTCCAGTAATCCACACATTTGAGTCAAATTGTTCTGATCAAATGGATTCTAGAGTGCTTATTCCCTAAACACGATAAGCATATTGTTTAGATTGATTCTATTCTCCAGGCTAAACATACTCAGCTTTCCAAGCCATGACTTCAAGGTCTTTGACTACTTTTAACCACCTTTGGATAGATCCCTGCCTGTTAACATGTTTTTCCAAATTATGGTGCCCAGAACTGGCACAGTTTGAGATGTGAAATCTGGTAGAAGCACTATTACGTGCCTTGATCTACACCAGTGGTTCTCAACCTGTGGGTCCACAGGTGCTTTGGTCCACAACTCCCAAAAATCCCAGCCAGTTTAACAGCTGTTAGGATTTCTGGAAGCTGAAAACCAAAACATTTCAGGACCCACAGGCTGAGAACCACTGATCTACACCATCTGGGGTCCCCAGATGTTTGTGGCCTTCAACTCCTAGAAATCCTAACAGCTGGTAAACTGGCTGGGATTTTTGGGAGCTGAATTCCAAAACAATTGGAGAACCACAGTTTGAGAAACAGTGCTCTGGTGTATTCACTATGTCTCCTAATTTTGTGTCATCTACAAATTTAAGAAGCATGCTCTCTCGCCCAAAATAGAATACATGAGTCAGGTTAGGGTTGGTATGTGCCATAAGAAATGTATTTTCCAATAGTTTATCAAGATCATTCATTTCCAGTTGATTTCTAGGTCTATTCACTTCAAAGTTTTAAACTAACTGCCTGGAGGCAAACTATTTTCCTGCCACGTGGTCCTTGCCCAGTCAGATTGCCTTGGAAGACCCTGCTCAGAGCATTTCATCAGGTAGAGATATCATCAATGGTCATAACAGAGGCGGCCTTCACAGGAGTGTCAGCTAGGCTAACAAGGCAAGTTCCCCATCTCTTTAATCGCTGTGATTTAGGCTGCATATTTTATAAAGCTTTTGAGGCATAAGGAAAACATTGCTCTCTGTGACCTTATAATTTTTAATATTTTGGCATGGTCCTCTTATTATTATGTCCTGTTGTTCACATCTTAAATTATTTTGTTTTTATTTGATGTAAGCCACCTTATACATTATTCTGCTGGAACGATAGCACAGATATATTTTAGATAAGTAAATAAAGATTTAAACCTTTACACTCTATTAGAGTCCTGAGACTTAATCCGATGCTTTTACAGTGTTTCACACACATGATACCTCTGGTGGCTGCTTGAAAACCACTCCAATGTGCTAATTTATTTTCACAGTATGTAGCATTCATGGAAAGGGAATTAGGTTTGTGCACACTGCTCCCCAAATCAGGACAATGAAAGTAGCATCTGCAGTTCTGAATATCTAAATGACTGTGAACGCTGAGCACAAACAACTTTATTTTGTGCTACAAAGGAGCACTGACGGCTTGGTCTTCCAAGTGCCATTTCCGAGAGAGCCCCAGCAAAGCAACTAAGCTGACAAAGCTTGTTGAGGATCACAGTAGACAGGTTTTGAAAGAGATGGGGATGCCAGGAAGAAGGGTGTATGTTTGACATTTTTTCCTGAGGGTATAATAGAAACTGTGTGCAGCTAGGAGGATAGCTCTAAGAACTTGGACCAGAAGGTCAAACTGCACCACAGAAAAAGACACAAATACAGGAGCGGAAGAGACAGGCATATGGAACATCTCATCTGGTATACTGCCACACCACATAACAACTGGTCTGGATCTAAGCCACCCCTAGGCAGAGTCTATAATATTGCTTTTTAATCTGAATGAGTTATATTGCTTACCACTGTGATACACCAACAGGTAACTACTTCCTTTTACAGCAGTCCAGAAAGTAACTTGATGGATCACTCATTACCTATTGTGTTTGCTGTAACTATAGAGCCTTAGAAAAATACAGGAAAATGCTCTCTGGTTTCACCATTTCTGAGGCCTCTACACCAGTACTGGTCGTCTGTGTATCAGTACTGGTTTGTGAGTTGTCAGTTACTATTATGTTTTTAATTTCTATGACACAAAGAAATCATTTAGTCAAATATGGCACACTAGTAAAAAATCTGTCAGTCTCCACGTCAGATAGCTTGATGTACCTTGTAAGATGCAATGGAGTATACCTAACCAATTATTTAGTGAAGCTCATGTTTTCAATGTGTTTCCATTCCTATTCTTACCTTAGAATCATAGTATCATAGAGCTGGAAGAGACTTCATGGGCCATCCAATCCAACCCCTTGCCAAGAAGCAGGAAAATTACATTCAGCCTCTGCTTAAAAGCCTCCAAAGAAGGAGCCTCCACCACACCCTGGGACAGAGAGTTCCACTGCTGAACAGCTCTCACAGTTAGGAAGTTCTTCCTAATGTCCAGGTGGATTCTCCTTTCCTGTAGTTTGATAGGTTCCCTCTTTGCTGCCCCTCCCATCTCATCTCCCTCTTTTTCTTTTTTTCTTTTTGGCTGTTTCTTGCCAGTTTCACTACACCCTACATAAAATCAGAATACACCCAGTAAATGAAAATAAGACAGAATCCCTGCCATGTTATGCTAAAAAGTAGTGGAGGACAATTTTGGCCTTGCAGGAAAAAAGTAACATTGTTCTACCTCATTGCTGTACAAAGCTACTAGTTGACAACACTATCAAATAAATATTAAACAGGCCAAACAGTACCACAAATCCATCCCTTTTGAGCAGGGTGCTATGAAACAATATTTCAAAATTTCCTACAACATCCTCAAGAATCTGACATGGTTAATTTCCATAAGAGGAAATTCTTATCATGCCCTAGAACAGTGGTTCTCAACCTGTGGGTCCCCAGGTGTTTTGGCCTACAACTCCCAGAAAGCCCAGCCAGTTTACCAGCTGTTAGGATTTCTGGGAGTTGAAGGACAAAATATATGGGAACCCACAGGTTGAGAACCACTGCCCTAGAATAATACCATGTTGGGCCTCCATGCCACTATGGGAATTTTTATAGTTCACTGGGTCTTTCCAGGTGCTAGGGTCTGGATGCTCACACAAGTTATTTTGGGACTTGGTCACATGCGTTTTACAGTTGAGAGTTGTGTTAATCTCCAAGTAAGACTCTTTTCTGCACCTTTTAGAGCTGTAGTGGTGAAGATATGGACTGGAACAAGATAAAAGTCACCAAAGGCAATGTTTTAGTCTTGAATAAGGCCAGAAGGCAGGGTTATATGGGATGAAGTTAATAGATTCATGTCTTCCTTTTCTGTCAAGATCACAACTGTTGCTTTGAGGCGGAGCAAGAAAATGTAGATGGTATGGAACTAGAATACAGGCAGGCCCCGAGTTACAAACATTTGGCTTACAAACGACTCTCAGTTAAGAAAGAGGTTGAGACAACAGGAAGTGAAAGTAATCTAATAATCATAATCATAATCATAATTTTATTTCTTACCCACCTCTCTTCATGGCTCAAGGTGGGTTACAGTACAGTTAAAACACAACAGCATTGAAAAAATTCTATAAATGCACATATTAAATGCATACCTATTAAAATGTATTTTTATTAAATACATATTAGAATAGAGATTAAAACACAGGGCACAAACTTAGAATTGATGATTAAAAACTGGCTTGGTAGTTTACAAATATACCCCTCGGAAGGGAAATTCACTCCTGAAAGTGTTATCATAGGGAAAAAGTCGCAGCAAAAGCTTTATTGCTAATCTTTGTTTCCACAACAAGCCAAATTTTTCAAAATCCAATTCTCACAGAGACAAAAAATGAAGTGAAATCTTCTGAACAGGGGCCTAGACACCAAAACACACCACTGGTAACCCTTCCCTATGCTATCCAAGGCTTAAAAAGATACATTTTTGGTTGAAGATACACTTTTAAAAAGTTCCTGTTCTGATTTACATGCCAGTTCAACTGAAGAACAAATCGGCAAATTGTAACTTGGAGACTGCCTGTACTGTGCATGTAGAAATCAGCACAAGTATTTAGTTGAGTGCAGGTTTTGGGAACCCATATTATTGATTTCAATATAACCAAAGGATAAATTGATGGTCATTCCACAAAGAGGGGCTGCCACCACCATTCCTTCGCCAAACATTCAAAAAGAACAGAAGCTGAACAAAACAAAAAGTTGAGGCATTTGATGATTCCTTTAGGTTCCCCCAGGATGGACTAATCTCTTGCTCTTTTCCAGTCTACTCAGGGAACAGGATGGTCTTTTTATTCTTCTTTTTTGATAAGAGTTAAAGTACAGTACTCATACTGACCTGGGGATGAATCAACCCAGTTTATTTGGGTTGTTTGTTTTTTTTTACTAACATTTCTAGACTTATATATATGAGAATACAGGGTGATTGTAAAGCCGCACCAGAAATTATGCATTTACTACATTTAATTCTTACCTGGCCTCCAAGGAGTTTTATCCTCACAACAACCTTGTAAGGTACATTAGGGTGAGAAGGCAACTGGCTAAAATTAAGTAAACTTTACAGCTGATAAGGGCTTTGTACCTGGTTCTCCTTGTGTGTGTGTGTACATATGTGTGTGCTTCAAGTCTCCTGTAGACTTATGGTGACCCCCACCCTTCTATAAATTTCATGTTTTCTTAGGTAAGAAATACTCAGACATAGCTTTCTCAATTCCTTCCTTTGAAATTTAGTCCATAGTACCTTGTGTTTATTGATGTTCTCCCATTCAACTATTAACCAGGCCTGACATCACTGAGCTTCCAACATTAGATGGGATCTGATACTTTTAGTGAATCAATATTTAATATTTTGACCATTTTGTCAGTCCCCTGGAACCCTAAATTAAAGATACACTTCCAAAGCAATGGCAAGACCTAATGTAGAACAGGGAAACTGCAAGTGACTGCTGATTTCTGACTTTTGTGTATCTGAAGAAAAGGAGTTTCAAGTGGCAAGTGGAACAGACCTAGATAACATTTCTATAATGTCCGAGTTAAATGATTAGAGAAATACTATAGATATTAACATGCCCACACAGTCTGTATTACTACACTCATAGGATCAAAAATATATTACATTGTAACCCATCAAACCTAAATTTTGATCCAGGAATATGGAATATGGGAAGCAGTTAATACAACTAATGTAAGTTTTAATTTTCCTCATTTAACCACTTGACCCTTTCCATTGGCATCAACATGCACACCTCTTACTGATCATCAGAACAAAAGACAAAAAACAAACAAATGCATTTTGCTGACACAGGGAAATGCAAAAGAAATGTTAATAAAAACACCAGCCTAGCAGAATTTCCATAACCTGAAAAATGAGTTTGCCCACTGGAGGGCTCTAATATTGTTTGAACTGCCACAGGAAACACATCAAAATGTTGAAATGGAAATTATTTCAGTGCATGGGCACAGAGCATTCAAACATGAACAATGTACAATGCTTTATACATATGCACACATTTTAAGGAAGGTCAAAAGTAAACTAGCTGTGTTTTGTGTTCCCTGAAGTAAAGAGAGAGGGCAATTCCTCCTCCAGTTCTTCTGTGTATCTCAATTAAGTGTCCACCTGTTAAGTTTTCTTACTTTCTTTGCATTGCAAATCACACTTGAGCAATGCAAATTAAAATAGTTGCTTTGTAATAGTTAGCAACTTAATTCAAGGCGCATTTTATTTTTCAATTCATTTCTTTAAAAAAAGAGACGTGGCCGTCTACAAAGACGTTGCTCAGGGGATGCCGGATGTGTTACTGGGAGGCTTTTCTCATGTGTCCGCAAGCTAGAGTTGATAGACGGAAACTCACTCCATCTCGCGGATTTGAATGGGCAACCTTCAGATCAGCAACTCAACCTTCAGGTCAACAGTTCACAAGGGTTTAACCCATTGCACCACCACAGCTCCTAAGTCATTTCTGAACCTGCATTAATAATAATAATAATAATAATAATAATAATAATAATAATAAATGTATTTATTTATTAACTGCCTCTCCTTGTGGCTAGAGGTGGGGTACAACATGGTTAAAACAGCGAGACAAAACAAAACACTATTAAAATAATATAACAAATATACACAGGTAAAATGAAGATTAAAGTTCAAAAGTTAAAGTTGACTGGATAGGCCTGCCGGAAGAGATAGGTCTTAAGT
Source organism: Anolis carolinensis (assembly GCF_035594765.1). Taxonomy (NCBI): domain Eukaryota; kingdom Metazoa; phylum Chordata; class Lepidosauria; order Squamata; family Anolidae; genus Anolis; species Anolis carolinensis. Next base: position 44,033,723 of record NC_085845.1, read on the forward strand.
TATATGGCTGAAAGAGTCTATCTCCACAGTGGAGTCACAGCAGTTTGAAATCACTTTGGTTATCATTGACTTCATGCTACTGATTCTTGGGATTTATGGTTTGGTGTGTACTTGGAATTCTCTGCCAAAGAAATCTCATCTAAGCCACTGAAGTATACTACTAGCATTCTCTAGCAGAAAACCTGAATTACTTCACCAAAGAACAAATTCATGAGTAGTTGAAGTCGCATTGACTGCTTGGACTCTATAGTGTAGATCAGGACTTCTTGAATTTTTCCACCCACAACCCCTTTCCATCTGAATTTTTTTTTTTTACAAAACCCAGGATATATATGATACAATCAACCATTTACTGATAAGAAATCAGCATTTACAAGGCTTACTAAAGAGGCTGGTTTTCTCTTTTTATGAAGTACAGCCGAAGCATTTTCTGCAGATTTCACTGTAAACACTGCACATGGTTGCTAACTGATTTATGTAATACCTAAAACCTTTTACTGCAGCCATATTTTTCGTGACTCCAACACAATGAGCTAAGGCGGCCCTTTTTGGGGTCAGGAGGACTCACAGTTTAAGACGCAGTGGTGTAATACTCTAAAACTGACCAAGACAGGCTTGTGAACCAGAAGTTCCCAAACACAACTCCCCAGGTCTTGTTGATCACTTTTGTTTATAGGTTTCTTAGTCTAATTTACAAGTGCGACCATTAATATTTTTGTGCAAAATCAGCATGCTAAGAGATGTGTCCCAAGCACATGAAGCTAACCACAAGTCCCAAATCTCCTAAACCTTTTCCTGGATAATCATTTTGTGAAGAGTGGGACACTGAAAGAGTGTCTTAACTCCTATGCCCCAAAATGGTTCTGCTGCCAGTTTAGAATTATTTCCATGTGCTTTGGATAACTGGAGGTGAATCAGGGTATAAAATCACATCTCTTCCATTCTTGACTGTTGCCTTTAAACAACATAGTTTGCACAGTGCTAGAAAAAGCAAGGGTTTTGTGGTGCAATAGGAGAACTATAACTTCCATTATCAAGTTGCAATGCTGATTGCGGAATTCTGTGAGTTTCCATGTTCCAAAATAAAACCAGAACAGTGGCCCTTTGTATTGACTGGGGTTTGGTTCCAGGACCCACTGTGGATACCAAAATCCATGGCTGATCAAGTCCCATTACATACAATGGCATGTTAAAAGGGTGTCCCATATATAAAACATCAAAATTATGGTTTGTTTGTTCAAAAAAAAAAAAGGGGGGGGAGTGGGATTATTATCAAACTATGGATGGTTGAGTCTGTGGATGCAGAATCCATGAACCTGGAGGACTGGCTGGCTGGCTGGCTGGACTGTAGGGAGGAACTGTAGTCCCGAAAGGTAATGTTTCCACACTCCAATATGTGTGATGTAGAGAGATTCAAATAATTCCTCTGCATTAAGCCTTGACCTTCTAAACATTCTTACTTTGAAAGAACAGAAGGCCCCTTCCTCCTCCTTGCTTTGCAACTGCTAACTCCACTGCTTAGATAAGTGTCTCCATAACAATACCGTTGTAATGGAGGAGGAAGGAATGCTCTCAAGGGAGAACAGCTTTGTTTATTCCTCCTTTTACTCAAAGGAGTTGATAAGGGAATGGGACCCGAGTTCTGAGTGGACTTCTCCTTTGAAGAAAAGCAGATATTTTTAAAAGGGTCTTGACATGTCAGGGTTTTGTTTAAGAAACGGGTGAGCCTCTTCCTATTTTTTAAAGTACTAGGGAAGTGTTCATGGCATATGGTGAATAAATGCTAAATCTGATTCCTTTACTATGTAAAATAGTGCACTATTCACACCAGAAGGGACTTGCAGTATGTTCTGAAGTTATTTCTCACATAATAAAAAAATCACCAGTAATGTTTCTAGTAATAGAGTTTATGTTTTGAACTATAGCTCCCAGAATCTCCAAGTTATCATGGGTGATTCTGGAAATTGTAGTCTAAAAATAACCTTTCCTTGTTCTGCTCAATTTGCATTTGTGAAAAATATAGAATAAAGGGACACAGTCCCATTCAGTAGTGTTAGAAGAGCTTATGGGCAAATCTGGTTTGAAGTTTCCAGACACACAGCTTAGGACACCAGACAAACCTGAAAGCCCAGTGTTCATAGGATCAAAGTTAATAATAATTTTAAAAGACATGTACTACCAACTGAAAGAACAAGGCAATTTTATGTCTACAATTCTAAAACAATATCCATACAAACCATGAAAAGATCCAGCACATTCTATTTTCAGTTACTAACATAACGTTCATAAGCCTGGTATTCTCCATCTGTGCTGGAGTAATTCCTCTATCTCTATTGAACAAGGTGGCCTCATTGTGGATGATGAGTTTTGTACTGTGGCGGAATGAAAATCACGCGTAGTTTACGTTTGACCAGTCCATATACTGTCTTGCCAGAGAAAAGATATGCCACGCAAATGATCAGTAAGAACAAGACATTTACTCTTCAAAATGCAGAGCAACATATATACAGTCATATGAACAGTTGATTGATTCACACAATATCCTTTGAGAGAGACTCAAATAGTCCTTAGGTGTCCATGTAAAAGGTCTTCTTCCAGCAGCCCAGAAGCAAACCTCTTTTAGTAAGCTCCTGCACAGAAAACTATATGTAACTGCTGCCAAAACTCCCAGGCTCAGTTAGCTTAGCTCCCTGGGCGTACTTATTATTTATTTGTTTGTTTATTTACAGGGATTTCCCCCCACCTTTCTCACCCCAGAGGGGGCTCAAGGTGCCTTCACAACATGGCAACAATTCAATGCCTTTAAAACAAAGTACAAAAAACAAGCATTTAAATAAAATAAGATAAAAATAGAATTAAAAACAATTAAAAGCATCGGTGTATCCCAACCAATCAGCTTAGTGCTTTGCATTTTCAGTTAACACACTCACAAACTGATTTTTACATGCTCTAACATGTATTACAACAGAGTTGGACAGCTTTGAACTGGGGAAGGCTGACAAAAGTGTAACTGGGATATCACTTCCTTGTGGTGTGTTGCCACTGCCTTCTTCACTTACAATCCCCCCTCAAGAAATAAATCTTGGGCTCTTAAAACATTTCCATTATCCATGCAAACTCAATCCTTTTCAAGACAGAAAAAAGAACAGCTTGGGCTGAAGCAAATTTTCCTATCTTCCTGAAAATAAAAAAGCCCGTGCTAGCTGATGCTGTTCCAATAAACCCAAGATGGCATTCTTCCCTTTAGCCCTCATTCCACCCCTTTAAATTTCACATAGTGCATCAGGCTGATATACCAAACGTCATGGCTTTTTGGCATCTTGCCCGAGCAAATAATTCTTTCTGCTGCTTAGGAAAACACCTCTCCTCCCTCTGCTTGGTGGCAAAGGAAGATATTAAAGCCTGCACTTAAAAACATCCATGCTGCTCTTTTTGGAGCCCTTCAATTCAATGCGTGCTAACGCCAATCTGCTGGGAGATTGCTATTCTAACATAATGAGATATTAATGAGCTTTGCACATGTCTCCATCTGCAACAGTCCATCTCCCCCACCCCTTTCCTCATAAAACTACAGAGATATTTCCCTGCTTTCCTGACACGCTGCAGTTGTGCTTTCCCCTCTTTCTCTCCCCAGCTCCCACCCTTCCCACCCCCAACCAACACTGCCGCAAAATTTGCCTTAAGCTGCCAGCACTAAACAGCACCAAATGGGCTGGCACCGTCTTGTTTCCCCGGCCTAATGGATGCTTGTTTAAACACCAGGGCTGTTTGCATTGCTGCAGCTCACTGCATGTTAAACACCGTCCTCTGAAACCCAATGCCAATTCAATAAAGGTATCAGCAGTACAGCATGGGGAGGCAATTACTAGGAGGTCCCAAGTGAGCCTTCTAAGCTCTAGGAAGGGAAAATGTGATCGAACAACTAAAAGGAAAATCTGATTCAGCTCAGCATCACGTGGAAGACGGCATGGCTTAACTGCAGCCGGGTCTGTGGAGGGCAGGAGGAAATCAATGGAAGAGCTAGCGAGAGCAAATGCACATTGTTAAGAGGGGCTTTAAGCATCTGCCTGTTAGGAATGCCTTCTGCCGCATGTGCTCAGAGGCAGGTCCTCGGTCCTCTTCCTCTCCTTTCAAATTCTAAAGAGTAGGAAGGAGGCTTTCATGTTTTGAAATTTTTATACAGTCCACCCCACCCACCCCCAAAGCCTCTCATCAATCTTTGAAACAATTCTCTTCTGATAAAGGTCCCTTTTGCAGTGCAAAATCGGTGTAATATCAAAGGGAAAAGACACACATATGAAAACTGGAATAACAAAAGACCGGTGATTTTTTTCTCTCTCTCAAAAAGGACTGCCACCAGAGGCCTTATCTTTCAAAGACTGGGAGAAAAATCCAGCTCTCACCCTAATGACAGTCAATATTCGAAGGCATCAGCTCTTTACCTTTAAAGCGCCGGAAAATCAGAAATGGGAAGAAGAGAAAGCTGTGTATCCATTTCCTTTATCTTACAGAATAAAAGATCCCTGTGAAAAATCCCACTTTCTCTGTTTTCAAATAGGTGAGGGGAAGGTGCAGAAACTGTTGCATTTTAGTTTGCTGGGTTCTAAACCAGGCCACGCTCAAAGGGCAGCTTTGCAAATTAGATAGAACGCTTCCTAATTCTCTGTCACGGTCACATTCATTAGGAAGGATTTAGGGACGTAACATTTGCTACAAAGGGCCTCACCAGCCAGAACTAGCACAAGATATATTGCTGTGCTTTAGCATACGTTGAAGGCCCAGAAACATCTCAGGAAAAGAAGTGTCTGTTTTCCTCCTTCCCACCATGGATTGTTTATGTGCTTTCAGTTACTACTTAAGTACCACATCAAAAGCATGAGATGCTGCTAAGTTTGTGTTTCAGAGTGCATTATCACTGTTTCCCCCCAGATCTGGTTTGCTCTTAAATGTGCCAGTGGTATCAAGTTGGACTGCAATTGCCAGAATCCCCCCATAAGCATGGATATTCCTGAGATCTCCAGCTCACAGCACAAAGTTCCCAGCAGCTCCAGCCTATTCTACCAAAGAGGCATACACCTGTAGATTTTATGAGTCTCTCCAATTTCTGTTTTATTTTATTTTGGACATTTTGGACCTTTGTATCATGTGCTGAGTTTCTGAATGACATCTTATACAACAATATGCTTTTTAAAATTGTGTCAGAAGCGAATTGAGACTATATTGCAAGTCGCTTCTGGTGTGAGAGAATCGGCCATCTACAGAGACATTGCTCAGAGGACACCCAGATGTGTTACCATCCTGTGGGAGCCTTCTCTCATGTCCCATGCTGAGACTGATTTGTATAAGTTCCCTTTCTACATTACAGTTACCAGAATCTCCCTAGCTGAGGAAGCCTTTCCTGAGCTCCCAAAATCCCTCAACTACCATGGCCAGTGCCCATGCCAGCAAAGAGAGTCTGGAAGCTAGATTCCAAATAAATGATTTCTCCAGGCTCGGAGACCGTCTAATGTTAGTCTTATTGACTTTAAAGGAACACAGCCCCAAAATAACATATTAAAAATGAACTACCTGAGGAACTATGTTACAATATGTGTGTCTTCAAATCTCCTGTTGACTTATGAGGACACATACCCAACGACAGACATTCGAACAATATAGAGAAGTTGCTCAGAATGGCAGTTTAAGACCTCCCCAGTAATTCCCCCAGTTGTGATAAATCCCCCAGATGCAACCAAGTAGTCAAGACATGTAAAAAGGAAGGTTTTACTTAATATCAAAAGGGACTTCTGCCAAACTGACTTACATTTTAGGAATCTTGATTTTGTGTGTGTGTCAGGAGTGACTTCAGAAATTGCAAGTCACTTCTTGTGTGAGAGAACTGGCCGTCTGCAAGGACGCTTGCCCAGGAGACGCCTGGATGATTGATGTTTTACCATCCTGTGAGAGGCTTCTCTCATGTTCCTGCACGGGGCATTGGAGCTGACAGACAGGAGCTCACCCCACTCCCAGGATTCAAACCACTGACCTTTCAGTCAGCAGTCCTGCCAGCACAAGGATTTAACCCATTGCGCCATTGGGGGGGTTCCCTGAATCTTGATACAATTGCATTAACCAAGAGGAAGGGAATAGTAGATTGTGCCAGAGCTTTATAAAATGCTGTGTGAAACTTCTGTTTCAGTTTCACATATTGAAATATATAGAAAAATAATGTCTCAGCAAAACTGCAAGTCTCTTTAACACAGAATCAAACACATTTTACTTCTGTTGGTGAACATCTTTTGTCTAGAGTAAAAGGGTTTTAGACTTGAAGATGCAAAGCTGTCTTGGTTTTTAAACATGATCGATCCAAATCTTCATACCAAATAATGATGTCATTATTGACAGAGACTACCCAGAAATGTTATAAATACACTGATGAAAACTCAATCCTGTCAAAAGTCCAATTAAAAGTTAGGAGATTTGTAGTCTGGACCAGCAGAGGACAGGGGTGAGACAAGAAGTTGCATCAGTAGATAAGAGACTAGAAGAAGACACCTTCTTATCTCTTGGTTGGACAATTTATGACCTGGGAAGACAACTAATCAGCAAGCTCTCAGGGCTAAAGAACAAAAATGTGGGCACTCCTTCACTTAAGCAAGAGGCTGGTCTACCACAGATTAGCAGTAATATGTTAAGTAGTGTGTTTCAAGAGCCAGGGTCTGGATTCAGGAAGTTTCTATTCTACATCCCCGATGGCTTCAAATTTTGCAGCAGCTTTAAAATGGGAGCATTCCCATCCTCCTTGTGATGATATCTTTTGCTTTTATGCCCTAATGACTGTGTACAAACACACAAACATAGAATTTCCTGTGGGGCTGAGACTCTGCACTGTAGTGTGGGCCTGCTGCCAGCCTGGAGTGGTTTGAGTTCTTCATAAGCTCTTTGACGATCCCATCAGGACAGCCTATGCCTGCTAAATATTTACGTAATCCAATTTGGCGATTCAAAGTTCAGGTCTCATAAACATATTATTATAATAGGCAGCTCCCGATACTCATTGCAGTTCTGCTTCCTGAGGTCAGCCCCAGGTTGTGTCTGCCAACAAGAGATTCATAAAGTGTGGTTGAGTCTGATGAGAGGAAGAGGAAGACAGAAAGAACGAGTGAATGAATAAGAGAGGGAGGAATCACCGAAGCCTCTTTTCCTTCAGAGGCTTACAATTCCTGCCCCTGCTGGAAATACTTTCACAAGGAAATAAACAAACACCAGGTTCCCACCGCTCCTTCGCACAGCAGACGGTGTATCATTTGCTGTTGCTTCTGCTCTCAGTTTCTCCTCCAGGGATTTATTTATAAGCCCCTTGAGAAGGTCTGGATACTTCAGAATACCTTTTTTCTTGTCGTCCAAAGAACATTATAATTCTCCAAAGTCAAGACAGCAAATAAAATTCCATGTACTGAAAGGTGGGAAAGGGAGGGATCCTTAAGAACTAAACAAAAGAACAACTTAAGGACTGCCTTCTGAAATAAGTGATGATGTTAAGAGCCCAGAGATGGAATAGAAACATTGTTTGCCCTGTAGTTTAACAGACTTTTAACAATTCTTATGGTGACCCTTTGTAAACGTAAGAATTATCAATACCAATCCAGTATCAATGGTCCAGCAAGGAAGTCATACAAGGCATGACACTATCTGCAAATAAAGTGCTACAAAAATGAAATTGTATCTTCCAATTTACAGCAAAAAAAACTCCACCTCTTACACAGTTGCACGTGTTAGCCTTTTTCCTTGATCTAACACAACAGACTGCTTCCTGAAATACCCTTCCATGGAAAGGGAAAAACCGGCTATCAATTCAACACTACTAAAATCTTTAGGAGATAGGAGAGACATGCATATTGCCTGTGAAATTGCTTGAGGTCACTCACATATCTTGGAACTGTTATAAATAAGCATTCCTAACTCTAAATTTGCTCAAACCATCCTTAAACTATACTCTTCTAGACTGTCAAATATAATCATTAACACACATGTGCCATTTCTTGTTACAACACTGGGATTTTCTCAAAACCACATTCAAAATGTTTGTGGTCTTACAATCAGCTGTACATTGCACCAGATAATTGTACAGATGATCCCAGATCCCACTGATTAGATATTAGGTATTTTTATCATGTCAGAAGTAACTTGAGAACATACAGCAAGTCGCTTCTGGTGTGAGAGAATTGGCCGTCTACAGAGACGTTGCCCATGTGTTAGCTGGGAGGCTTCTGTCATGTCCCCACAAGCTACAGCTGACAGACGGGAGCTCACCCCATCTCGCGGGTTCAAACTGGCAACCTTCAGGTCATCAACCCAACCTTCAGGTCAGCAGTTCAGGGTTAAACCCATTGCACCACTGCAGCTCTTAGATATGAGGTATAAAGCTATGGGAAGAACATTCAAAATTATTCTAACAAACATGCAAAATTAATTCTAACAAAAATTGATAGAATTAATTTATGTTATTCCAGTCTTTCTTGTGGAAGAGAAATGCTCCCCTAGATATTGTTTCCCTACATCTCAGTCTTGACTTTATGACGTATTATCTAGGAGTCTACTCTTCATGCTTCAAACAGTATATTCTAGAGCTGGAAAAGATGCAGGAAATGACCAAAAACATCAAAGTGAAGGAACATTTCCTCAGTGAGGAAAGGTAAAAATGTTTTCACACACAAAAAGCAAGGAAACAGGGACATTAGGTTTTTCTTCATGTCCGGAGCGACTTGAGAAACCGCAAGTCACTTCTGGTGTGAGAGAATTGGCCGTCTGCAAGGATGCTGCCCAGATGTTTTGCTGTTTTTACTATCCTTGTGGGAGGCTTCTCTCATGCCCCCACATGGAGCTGGAGTTGATAGAGGGAGCTCATCCACACTCTCCCCAGGATGGATTCAAACCGGCAACCTTCAGGTCAGCAACCCAACCTTCAAGTCATCAGTCCTGCTGGCACAAGGATTTAATCCACTGTGCCACCAGGGGCTCCAGGGACATTGTGAAGATATATGTAATTATGCAAAGTTTGGACGGGGAATTTCCTTTCTCAGGCAGATGTCAGCTTATCAGATTAAAATGGTACGTGGTGTGTATATTACAGATACCTGAAATTAACCCTATCCTACAGCTAACATGTAGCACACAGACCTTTAGAAACTTACTTGTTTGGAGTACAACTCCCAAATCTCACATTCTACCCCAACCAGCATATACGATAGCCATGGTGGCCGGGAGATTCGGAGAGTTTCAGTCCAAAAAGTCATTTCTCCAAATTGTAGTACTGCAGATGTGCCTCTGAGCCCCTGGAACAATGCCCTTCTTTCAATTGATTGAGAAGAAGAAACTTTGCACCATGAAGCCATCCTTTAAATCAAGCCTTCCAAGCTTGGCAAAAGCAAATATATTTTTGTCAGTATGTCAGTGTTCCAGAATAGAAGTGCCCAACATTAGACAAAGATGAATGGTAGTCTACTTCCATGTTAATTACATGCACGTATCACTGTACAGTAGAAAAGGGATAAAACGATCAAGCCATATATGTAAATATGCCCCACTAAGCCATATTCTATTGAGAATATCTCTCTCCTGCAACTCAGAAAGGAAATTCTTTATATCCTGGTGGCTTCATTGCATCTTACTTTACAAACATGGAAGTGGAATTTCCTTGATGATGCTAGAAGAACAGAGCTTTTGAGATGCGATTTTCAGCTAGCTCTGGACAAATCAAATGGATGCTTATCTATTGAAATATATTTGTGCCATAAATTTTGTTCCATTATAGCCCAAATCCAAATGCTGGCCAAAATAAACCCACAGAATCAATGGATGAAGTCCACATTTAGGTAAATAGCATTGATTCAATGGATCTACTGCAGTTGGTACTAGCAATTGGATGTAGCCCAACTGCTTGATCAGCAAGCAGAAAATGCAACCTATTAAATAGGAACAGCACGACGTTATATTATCATACTCTACCAAAAGGCCATTATCAATGTTAATTTTCCCTTTATGCCAAAATAGTATCCTCCTCTTCCTCCTCACTATCACTATCATTCTTGTTATGTATGCTATATTATTATTTTCTGTAATGTAGTGTTTAGCCATTCTTAGAGCCCAGTCCATGATTTCCTCTCCATTAAAAAAATATTAATTATTGTTTGCAGCTCAAATTTTATTTTGCAGGGAATGCAGTGAACATCACTTATGCAGCTCTTTGGCCCATAAGGCAAACAGCCTGTATAAGATCTCTGCACCATGCTAATGGGAGTAATCTTCCTATCCCATAGGGCCCATTTAAATGGTTTACCTTAGACATGTGAATTTATGTTGTTCTATTATGAGAGCTTTGAGGAGAGGTGAGTTTTTACCAGGTGTCAGACTACTCTACCATATAATCTATCATTAAATAAGAAAACATCTGGTCACCCTTTTTTAATTCCAATAACCTAGAGAAATGAGTGCAGAGATTTGTGTATGTGTGTGAGTGTATGAAAACTATATACTCTGGAAAATAACATTGTTCCTTTGTAATATTGTGTCCTGTCTAATGTCTTCATAATTTTAACCTTACCTGGTATTTTGTCATTCAATTAATGGTTGTACTTTTAAAAAATATATATTTACATTTGAGTTACATTGTGTTTTTATAACACTGACTCTCAAAGAGGTAAAACTAGAAGAAAAATCCAGATAGTTTCAGTTTGCTGTGCTTATTATGTGCCTAAAGGAATTTCCAACATATGAAAACCTATCATGGAGCTTTCTTATCTTGTTTGGAGGGTGAAGCTCTGCTATCAGAACAAACAAACATTCATACATGTTTTTGGTACATATGCCTTTTAGATATAATGCAATTTTAGAAAAGTTGTATATCAAACAAATTGAACACAAAAACACGAATTTAATCTCTAAAAGGGGGATTAGGATTGTCATTGCCTTCCTCTGAGGCTGAAAGTGTGTGATTTACTCAAGATCATCCATTCAGCGTCAATGGCCAGTGGGATTTGAATCCTGGTCCAACACTATAATCACTGCATCATATAGACCAGTGGTTCCCAACCTTTTTCAACCAGGGACAACTTGACCAGGGACTACTCTCCAACATTTGTATCAAAAGGGTTACAAATAAGTTTTTGGTCAACTTTTTGGTTTGGTTATTTGGGGCGCTGATTCAGAAAACTGCATTAGATAAACCACATCAGCTTTAGTTTCTAATATAGAATATATGCCATCCAATAGTCACCATCTGATTGCCCACAGAAAACCATATTTAATCATCTAGAACTTATGTGGTCTATCCAATGCAATGGTTAGCTCTAAGGAAAGGAGCGGAAATAAAACAAAGAAAATAAATAAATTTTTAAAGGGAAGGAGATTCGCAGACCAGATTTTCATTCTCGCAGCCCACTGCTGGGCCATGGCTCACTGGTTGAGAACCACCAATATAGACTATCAAATGGTGCTATGTGTGATGACCCATGGGCCTTGTAGTCCTGCTCAGGACATTGTAATCCCTGATGAAGAAGAAAACTTGGGTTTTTTACCTTCCCAGTCAGAACTGGAATCTTCTCAGCCAGATCTTTCCCAGGCAGATCTGGGAACCTTGCACCTGCAAGAAAGTTGTGTCCCAGAAGTATGTCAAACAAACCCAGAGCCCACATCTCCCGTGTTCTTGCGCCGTGAGTTTTGTAAACAACAGAGGGGTTTGGAAGCAGCTTCGCGCAGGAGTGCTAGAATTGCAGCTAAGAATGTAGCCAATTAAGACTGCTTTCCGTGAGAATCTTTAGGGAGTCAAACATCTGGTCCCAGAGTTTAGCTTTCGTTTCTGGTTCCCAGAGAACTGCTTCGGCGAGAAAGTTAGACTCTATATAGGTCTTTTACCCGCGTAGTAACTTCGCGGAGTCAATTCGTCAGCCTCCGGAGCGAGTTGTGTCTGGACAGCGCGCTCCGTTTCAAGCCTCGTTCCTGCTCAAGCCTTGCCCTGCTTTCCAGCCTTCGCTCCAGTTTCCAGCCTTTGTTTACCTACGGACCTTGCTTGTTTTCCAGGACTATACCTTGCCTTGTATCACGGATTTTACCAAGTTATTCCACGGACCTTGTTCTTGTTCCTTGTTACCTTGTTCCACGTTTTAAGCCTTGCTTCAAGTATCAAGTTATTTCCTAGCCTTGCTCAAGTTTATGGACTAAAGGACCTTGTCATCTCCCCTCACTTTGCCTGGCAAAGTGAGTGTTTCGGTTATTGGATTACAACTTTGGAACATAATATTTCATATTGGACATTGCTTTTTTGGACTAATTTTGACCTTTCCTGAAAGGTCTGCTTCTGAACTAACTTTTACATTTATTTTTATTAATCTTATATATTTCCTTAATAAAGATATTAGATAGAATCTGGCCTCTGCGTATGGTTATTGGTGCTCTGTAGCCTGGGACGTGACAGCTTGACTCCGCCACCCTAAGCACCAATTAACCTCGGCCAGAATGTCTACCGGAACCGTACCTGGGCCGAGCGGCCAGCCGATTACCTACACCATCGACAAGGATGAGGTGGATCGAATCCGTGATAAGCTCAATGCCCAGGATGGAGAAATAAAAGGTTTGAAGGAACGCGGAATCCGTCTACCGGCCATGGCGTTGCCAACCAAGTTTACTGGAGAAGCTTCTAAGGTTCATGTTTTCCGTCGCCAATGCCAAGCTTATCTAGAGGCCCGTGCTGCCGAATTCCCCCAAGAAGACATCAAGGTGGCATGGGTTTACAGTCTTCTAGACGGGCCAGCGGCCAACTGGGCGACGGCACTGTTCGACCAAGCCTCTCCACACCTAAGATCCGCGCAACGCTTCTTGGACCACCTTAAAGAGACTTGGGGAATCGAGGACAATTTGGAGGCAGCCGGTCACAAACTCCGTCGCCTCTTCCAAGGAGACAGACCTATGTCTCAGTACATAGCCGAGTTCCGAGTGCTGGCCCACAACACCGGCTGGAATGATGTAGCCCTCAGAGGACAATTCCGGGAGGGTCTCAACATCGAAATGCTGGAGGAAATCTCCAAGGTGGATCCTCCCCAGACCCTCGAAGCACTCATTGATCAATGTTTACGGGCTGAAGTCATGATTGCCAACAGGAAACAGTGGGTTCGAGGCCAGAGCGGTAGAGCTGGGGCAAAACCCCCCGCTCCCGCCAGCGTTCAGCCACGTCCAGTGTGGAGACCCCCACCACCAACCCCATACCCCAGAGGAAGCGAGGAGGTGCCGATGCAGTTGGGCAACGTGCGTCCCAGATTAGATGCCGCCGAGAAGGCCCGTCGTCAACGCTTAAACCTCTGTTGGTACTGCGGGAACGGGGGCCACTTCGCCAGAGAGTGCCCAGCCAAAGGGAAGCCCGCCGCCCGTCTTGCGGCGGCGTCCTCCACGGAGACGAAGGCGTCTGAGCCGGCTGGCACACAGCCGGCGGGGGAAGCCAACGACCGGGCGTAGAGAGGCTCGCCAACCCGGTCAAAAAACCCGTTCAAGAGCCGCCAACCGGGGTCCTGTTCCTTCTCGTGGTCACCTTATGGTCAGCAAAAAGGGGACCCGTCATGATCCACGCCATGATAGACTCCGGAGCCACCAACAATTTCATTGATAGAGAGTATGCCGACTCTCTGGGATTACAATATCATGATTTCAAGAATGCCCGTGTGGTGCAAGCCATAGACGGCCGCCCCCTCAAGACGGGCCCCGTAAGTCAGTGGTCGGAACCCACCAGGATGTGGATAAGGGAACATATGGAAGAGATTTCCTTCTTTGTTACCGAGGTTCCCCATTTCCCTGTGATTTTGGGAATTCCATGGCTGACTCTCCACGACCCAAGCATCTCCTGGTCCAACAGAGAACTGCAGTTTGCTTCACAGTACTGCCAAAACCATTGCCTTGTAGCCAAGGTCTGCCATGCCACAGACACCGAGCCCATCATCACCCTGCCCAAGAAGTACTCCGAGTATTGGGATGTATTCAATGAAAAGGAAGCCGAGAAATTACCCCCACATAGACCTTATGACTGTGCCATTGACCTGGTGGAGGGGGCCCCGATCCCGCGAGGGCACCTATACTCCCTGACTGAACCAGAGCAAGAAGCTCTCAGGGAATTCATAGAGACAAACCTTCGTAAGGGATTCATTAGACCCTCTCAATCCCCAGCCGCCTCCCCAGTGATGTTTGTGAAGAAGAAGTCAGGGGAACTACGCTTGGTGGTGGACTACAGAGCATTGAACAATATCACCAAGCGGAACAGCTATCCCCTACCCTTAATCTCGGATCTACTGGATCGGCTTTGAGGAGCCAAGGTTTACACCAAGCTGGATCTTCGGGGGGCTTACAACTTAGTTCGCATCAGAGAAGGGGACGAGTGGAAGACCGCCTTCCAGACCAAATTCGGATTATTCGAGTCCCGAGTTATGAATTTTGGATTATGCGGAGCTCCCGCAACGTTCCAGCATTTTGTCAATGACATTTTTCAGGACTATCTAGATAGGTTCTTGATAATCTACCTGGACGATTTTTTGGTGTTTTCTAGATCACAATCAGAACATGAGAACCACGTCAAAATGGTGTTACAACGATTGCGGGATCATGGACTTTATGCCAAGTTGGAAAAATGCGCTTTTGATCTACAAGAGGTAGATTTCCTTGGTTACCGTATCTCGCCTCTAGGGCTCTCCATGGATCCAGCCAAGGTTTCAGCAGTATTGGAATGGCGGGCGCCAACTAACAAGAAAGAGGTGCAGCGTTTCTTGGGGTTCGCGAACTATTACCGCAAGTTCATTCCAGATTTTGCCCGCTGGTCTGACCCAATCACTAGCTGCATCCGTGGAAAACAGCCCTTCCGCTGGACTGATCAAGCAGAGAAAGGGTTCCAGCAACTAAAGAAATTATTCACGTCCCAGCCAATTCTACAGCACCCAGATCCTGGAACCCCTTTTGTTGTGCAAGCGGACGCCTCTGATGTGGCAATTGGGGCTGTACTCTTACAACCGGTGGGAGACCACCTTCATCCCTGTGCCTTTTACTCCCGTCAACTAACCACACCAGAGAGAAATTACACCATTTGGGAAAAGGAACTACTGGCCATAAAGGCAGCCTTTGAAACTTGGAGACATTGGCTAGAAGGGGCCAAATTTCCCATTGAAGTCCACACTGATCATCGAAATCTAGAACATCTAAGAACTGCCCGCAAACTAAATCAGAGGCAGCAACGTTGGGCTTTGTTCTTTGAACGTTTTAACTTCCAGATTCATTATGTGACCCCAGCCCAAACCAAGCAAGCAGACGCCCTGTCACGTAAACCGGAATACGCTGCAGGACGCAAGGAGACCTTTGAATCCCAACTACTACAACCCGAGAACTTTGCCACGCTCACAGTGGGGAACACCAAATCCACTCCCATTGGTTCAACTTCCTCTACTCCAGGACCCATCTGTGCTCAAGAAATCAGGGCTAGTCAGCAAGCAGATGCCTGGGCGCAGGACCAACTTCGCCAAGGTCTGCATTTTCCCTTTTCGCTTAAAGATGGACTGCTATGCTATAGAAATCATGTTTATATCCCACCCGGACCGGGCAGGGAGAAAGCGCTTCGTCTGTGTCATGACTGCAAACCAGCAGGGCATTTCGGACTATTTAAAACCATGCATCTGATCCTAAGGGATTTTTGGTGGCCCAAGATCCGCAAGGATGTGGAAAAATATGTCAACACCTGCCCAGTATGCCAGCGCTCCAAGATAAGAAGGGAGAAGCCCTCAGGGCTTCTGCATCCCCTTCCTACCCCATCTCGGCCATGGGAAATAATTTCTGCGGATTTCATCACTGACCTACCACCTTCCTGTGGATTCACCACGATCCTAGTGGTGGTGGACCTTTTCACCAAGTTAGCCCATTTCATTCCCTGTGAAGGTCTTCCCACGGCCAAAGAGACTGCAGATCTATTCCTTCAACATGTTTTCAGACTACATGGATTGCCCAAGAGTTTAGTCACAGACCGTGGATCTCAATTCACCTCTCGTTTTTGGAAGGCACTACAAAAACTATTGGGCATAGACTCTCGCTTATCTTCAGCTCATCATCCCCAAACAGATGGGCAAACGGAGCGCACCAATGCCACTTTGGAGCAGTATCTTCGCTGTTATGTAAACTACCAACAGGACAATTGGGCTTCTCTGTTACCACTGTCAGAGTTTGCCTATAACAATGGAGTTCAAGCTTCTACAAAAGAAACGCCGTTCTTTGCAAACTACGGCTTCCATCCACGTTTCTTTCCCCCTGTCATTGGAACTTCAGAAGTTCCCGCAGCAGAGGATTGGCTGCAGGAACTCACAGCGGTACAACAACTTTTGCTCCAGCAACTAGACCAAGCCAAGGAGGACTATAAACGCCACGCTGACAAACATCGCCAGCCGGGCCCCGAAATCAAGGTAGGAGATCGGGTTTTTCTGTCCACTCGCTTTCTGCCCTCCCACCGCCCTTGCCGGAAGTTAGATGCCCGTTTCATTGGCCCCTATCCAGTGGTGGCGCAATTAAACCCCGTGACTTTCAAACTCCAACTTCCGCGTTCAATGCGCATCCACCCAGTGTTTCACCGCTCCCTGCTCCTTCCGGCGGATGGTGTGCGTCCAGATACAGACCAACCGGCCCCCCCTCCTGTTTTGATGAATGGGGAGGAGGAGTTCGAGGTTGAGGACATTTTGGATTCTCGCTTTCACCGCCGCCGCCTACAATATCTCATTGACTGGGTGGGTTTTGGCCCTGAGGAACGCTCTTGGGAAGACGCCTCCACAGTCCATGCTCCTGATCTAACCCGTCGCTTTCATCAGACCTATCCCGCCAAGCCGCGACCTCGCGCCTCGGGGAGAGGGCCCCAGTTTGGGAGGGGCCTTGAGGAGGGGGATAGTGTGATGACCCATGGGCCTTGTAGTCCTGCTCAGGACATTGTAATCCCTGATGAAGAAGAAAACTTGGGTTTTTTACCTTCCCAGTCAGAACTGGAATCTTCTCAGCCAGATCTTTCCCAGGCAGATCTGGGAACCTTGCACCTGCAAGAAAGTTGTGTCCCAGAAGTATGTCAAACAAACCCAGAGCCCACATCTCCCGTGTTCTTGCGCCGTGAGTTTTGTAAACAACAGAGGGGTTTGGAAGCAGCTTCGCGCAGGAGTGCTAGAATTGCAGCTAAGAATGTAGCCAATTAAGACTGCTTTCCGTGAGAATCTTTAGGGAGTCAAACATCTGGTCCCAGAGTTTAGCTTTCGTTTCTGGTTCCCAGAGAACTGCTTCGGCGAGAAAGTTAGACTCTATATAGGTCTTTTACCCGCGTAGTAACTTCGCGGAGTCAATTCGTCAGCCTCCGGAGCGAGTTGTGTCTGGACAGCGCGCTCCGTTTCAAGCCTCGTTCCTGCTCAAGCCTTGCCCTGCTTTCCAGCCTTCGCTCCAGTTTCCAGCCTTTGTTTACCTACGGACCTTGCTTGTTTTCCAGGACTATACCTTGCCTTGTATCACGGATTTTACCAAGTTATTCCACGGACCTTGTTCTTGTTCCTTGTTACCTTGTTCCACGTTTTAAGCCTTGCTTCAAGTATCAAGTTATTTCCTAGCCTTGCTCAAGTTTATGGACTAAAGGACCTTGTCATCTCCCCTCACTTTGCCTGGCAAAGTGAGTGTTTCGGTTATTGGATTACAACTTTGGAACATAATATTTCATATTGGACATTGCTTTTTTGGACTAATTTTGACCTTTCCTGAAAGGTCTGCTTCTGAACTAACTTTTACATTTATTTTTATTAATCTTATATATTTCCTTAATAAAGATATTAGATAGAATCTGGCCTCTGCGTATGGTTATTGGTGCTCTGTAGCCTGGGACGTGACACTATGCAATATGATGATTATATTCTGAGCCCTCGCCAAAATGGGAACATTACAAGGAAGAGCTCTCAGTTTTGATAATGCATTAAATGAAAAAGGTGTTGTATCCTCTCTTACATGAAGTACGCGTCCTAATAAGTGAGGACTGAATGGAAAGGATGCCCTCCCCCACATTTTAATGTTTCAAGCACGCAGTGTGCTTAACAATGTAATGATGCTTAAAACATAAATGAGCCTAGCCATCCCATACACAACCCACATGGTTATACTACGGGGACTGTAGTCCAGCACATCTAGAGGGCACCAAATTGGACAAGGCTAACAACGTTCCTATCAGAGTGAACTACTTCTTATTCCAGACTACATCCAATCCTGGGATCCTTTCACATTATACAATTAGAAGACTATAATTCCATTTTAACTATCATGGCTCCATCTCACCGAATCCTGGGGATGGTTAATTTGGTGAGACACTAGAGTTCTCTGGCTGAGAGTCCGGAAAACCCCTTGATAAAAGGCAAATCTTAAGGTTTCATAGGATGGAGCTGCTAGAAGATGAATGTAAATTGTAGTGCAAACACGACCCTCATCTAGTCTTCAAGGCCCCTTCCACACAGCTGTATAAACTCCATATTGAACTGGATTATCCGGTAGTGTGGACTCTGATAATCCAGTTCGAAGCAAATATTGTGGATTGTCTACCTTAATATTCTGGGTTGTATGGCTGTGTGGAAGGGCTCCTAGATGTTATTGGCCTGCAGAATCTGTCTCTACTATTCAGCAACATTTGGAGGCAGATGCTGTCTACACCTTGTTGCCTGCTTGGTTTAAAGCACATGTCAAACTCAAGGCCCGTGAGCCGAATGTGGCCCACTATGCTATTGTATGTAGGCCTTCAGCTACTGGACTGCAATTTCTGTATTTCTCCTCATTAGACATTATGACTAGAGCTGGTGGGAGTTGTGATATAGTAACATCCGGAAGGCTGCATTAGGTCTGTTTAGTTGAAGTAGTGGGGTTTGAATTTAGATGCAAGGCTTGTGGATGTGATGTTTGACTTTAACCTTTCCACAACCTGAGAGCTACAAGTGCTGTTGGGTTGCAATTCCCATTATCCCCAGTCTGCATGGCAGACAATCAGAAGTGATGGGAGTTGCCTTTCAATACATCTAGGGACCCAAATTGGGTAAAAACTAAAGAGCACTGACCACTATGTAAAACAATTATACTTGGCCCTCTATATCCATTAGTTGGTTTCCAACCATTGGTCCTCCAGGTGTTTTGGACTTCAACTCCCAGAAATCTCAACTATTTTACCAGCTGTTAGGAATTGAGGGAGCTAAAGTCCAAAACACCTGGAGGACCAAAGGTTGGTTCTTGATGAAAATGAGGTTGCCACCCTAATTTAAAGAATAGCTTTAACCAAATCACAGAATCCAAGGCAAAGCAGAGATGCTAACAAAGCTTCCTCACACTGAATGAGTTGTCATGCCCAAGACTTCAAAAGTAACTAGACACAAATAACACTGGTCAACACACATTTTGGTGCCTCCAATGTCAGACCTGTTTTTGGTATATTTGACCTGCTGATTCCAAAAATGGCACCAGTTCTCCCCTATTGGCTCTAGTTTTTGATATACAGTGCATAACTCATATACCAGTCTTCATTTGTTCGCCCATAGAAAATCATTACCGTATCCAAGATACAGAGCTCCCGGTGGCATAGCGGATTAAACGGCTGAGCTACTGAATTTGCTGACCAAAAGGTTGGCGGTTCAAATCCAGGGAGCGGGGATGAGTTCCCACTGTTAGCCCCAGCTACTGCCAACCTAGCAGTCCAAAAACATGGAAATGTGAGTAGATAAATAGATTCCACTCTGTCGGGAAGGTAACAGCACTCCATGCTGTCATGCTGGCCACATGACCTTGGAGGTGTCTATGGACAACACTGGCTCTTTGGCTTATAAATGGAGATGAGCACTAACCCCCAGACTTGGACACAACTAGACTTAATGTCAGGGGAAAACCTTTACCTTTACCTATCCAAGATACTACAGCTGATGGGGTCTATCCAATGCAATTTTCTGAATCAGTGTCCCAAATAATCACAGGAACAAGGGGTGAACTTAGCCAAGACATCAAGATTTTTTTTTTTGTTGGGCTGTATAATGAATAGTGTAGAATTCATTTCTTTTCGCAGTAATTGAGTCATGACAATGCTATATTATAACTGCATCATAATGAAAAATGACTTTTACAAGTAACGTAATACATGTGACCTGTTTTGCTTTACAATCTGCTTGTTTGTTGCACTTTGATTTTATAAAAAGTATCCCAAAGTTAGTTTCTAGATAGGAAAGAATTAATCTTCTAAAATTGTAACTACAAGTATCTGCTAAATAGTGGAAATAGTGGTTAATTACTTTTAAAGTAACTTTCCAAGTTCTCCTAATGTCTTGTAAGTGAATTAGGGTACAGCACAGTACAGCCAAAAGGCCAAAATACTATCATAATCAAACCAAAAATATCCCACAAAACATTTATTTCAGTGAACTGAGGACAGAGTGAAGACCAAAACCACAAGGCTGCTACTATTGGTCCTTGAAGGAATCCTTTCCAAACTGCACCAAATCCATGTGTGTCTACACTTTGCTGCTGTTACAAAATATCATAAAAACAGCAGCAAGATTCCATGAACCAAAGTAAACTTCAGAGAAAGAGAGAGACAGTCTTTACAAAAGCAAAGTTTATAGCATGCTATAATTAAGCTCACATCCTGATAGAGGGAGCATGAAGTTTTATTCTAAATATAGCGGCAGCTCTCTTTATTGCACAATTCTGCCTTCCCCTCCTTTTTAAAGTGAAATGAAAAAAATGAGTCACTGATATAATCAGTGACCTCCTTAACATTCAGATTTACAAAACAAATCAAGGAAAAGTAACTAAAACAAGAAGGCCTTTGTTTACTTCTCTCTTTTTAAGGGAAAAAAGCCTACTGTTGCTTTGAAATTTTTTTTTAAAGTAGTAGTAGCAGCAAGAGTGCTCAGAAGGCTGAGTCGAACCAATGTTCTCCCAGGCAAACAGACTAATCTTGTTCTACCAAATCAGCATTTTTAGTTAGTATTTCATGTTGGTGTTGTGTGCGTTCCAGTCATTTCTGACTTATGGTGATCCTAAGGTGAACTTACCATTGGATTTTTGCCACAGGGCAACATTGCAAAACTAAAATGCAGGAGTAGTACAGGTTACTGTATTAGTTCCCAAACAACGTAGGGCTCAAAAGGCTAAAACCAAATTGCAAAACTGGTCCTAGAAATGAGTACTAGCTGGCATGCAACGGCTGCATAATGAATGATGCATGACCTGTTTACCTGCTCCAGGGTGACGATATTAATCACATGTCAGAAACACAGACAAATAACTCTAGCCTTCTGGTTCATAACATATTTTTTTCAATCAGGCTCTCAATACAAAACAAGAAAGGAAGGAAGGGGTGAGTGTGCCGCGTGGTGCTGTTTATGCAGGTGCTGTCTCTCCGATTGTGTCTACTTCAATTAGGAGCATCAAAGAAAAGCCAAAAGAAACTTCTGCATGACATTGCCCGGAGATTCCAAACATGTTACTGTATATTTTCCAAAGCCCTTCATGAAAACAAACAAACAAAAACAACAGCGTAACATGAATATGTTACCATGAGCAAATGGTCACTCTCTCTCCCCTGCCCCCGCCCCACAACAAGGCTATATTCTCTGTGGTTTCTCCAGTACTGTGCACGCATAGCTCTGGTGTTTACCATCAGCAATTTTCAACATGCTGACAAAGCTAAAAGTGACAGAGCCGACGCAAGCAGACTAGAAGGAGAAACACGAGTGAAAGCGCTGTGATCTTTTGGCACAAACTTTGCACTTTTTTGACAGCAACTAACAAGGTGGCCTGCATATCGCCAGAGAGAATTCGATTAGTACAACTCGGAGTAGTCCCCCACCCCTCTCTCTCTCTTTCTCCCCGCCTACTTTTTCATTAAGCAACAGCGCTGTGTTCCTGAAGTTGCTATTTTTGTGGCTGACGCACACAAGCCTGTGAAGCAGGGAATCTTCCCACTACGAAGGTTATTCTTCCCCCTGCTCTTGGCTCACAAATGGTTTTACGCCACTAAGCCCAACAATCCCCCTTCTCATGTTTTTGTAACAAGTTTTTTGTGCATGGTATTGTTTTGTCTGTTTCAAATACTATAAAATATAATCTTTATTAGACTTTAAAATACTTAGGGTGCCTGTAAAACAGAAAAAAATAATTTCTCAGGAAATTGGAGAATAAAACAATGATTTCTGATTATATTTTAAATGACCACTACTGATTGACTTCAATAAAACAAAAATTAAAATGGAGCTAGTAAAGTTTGTTCAGGTTTTCTGAGGAAGAAAGCATTGACCAATCCACTAAGGATAAAGCACTATCTAAACTGGCAAGTAACAAAGTATGACTTTTGCTGATACAATTATGGGAATGAGTCTTTGGAGAAGGTTTGTAGTTTATGGCAGAACACATTCTCTGCACAAACATGCAGTGAGTTCAATCCTTGCTTCACAAGACAGGGATGGGAAGATTCTTGGCCAACCACTGCATACAGTACCAAGGTAAACAAATCAGTGCTCCAACATGTTTTAAAGCAGTTTCCTATGCTACGTATAGCAAAAATAAACTTTCCTTCATTTTTTCCTTTCCTTCTGAAACATATTGGATCTCGTTTTGAATAAGAAGGATGAAATGAAACTCCATATGATTGCCTCTGTATGTATGCATGTGTTATTATTACATGACACATGCACATTATACTTAACATTATTTCCCATGGGATCTTTTCCATATTGCACACTGGTGAACCTAACTTCGTCTACAATGGTTGCTCTATTTCGATCTCACTTCATTGTAATCAGAGCTTGGAAAAGTTAAGAAGGGAAGGGATATACAATGTGCAGAATTTTCTAGTTTGCAAGGCTGAATTGTTGTAAACAGAGGAATCTGTCTTCTGCTAAATCTGACATTTTTTTCTAGCTAGCCCAGCACTGTCCTCTGTGATGACAGTTCCTTTAAAGCAGGGGTGGGCAGCCATGAAAGTCTAGGGGTTTGAATTAAGTCCCTAGAAAAACTCAGCTAGAGGAAACACATCAGCTAGACAGATAGATACATGAAGTGTGTGTTGGTATTTTTGTCTCTAAACATTTCCACCATGTTTAGGATTTAATAAAGGCCTCCCCAAGCTGAAAATCAGAGGGTCCATAAAAAGAGATGGAAATGTACCTCCCACCCTCTAGTGGACATTTTGAAGCCAAAACAAAATGCAAACATTGGTTGCAAGCCTTGGCTAGCATTAAAACATGGTGGAAATGTCATCCACGACCCATAAAGAATATTTGTGGGCATTCTTTGGGGAGGGGTTTGTACCCTGCATGGAAATTGTTTTCTACACACATACACAAATTTTTGCACATGTACTCTTTTGCACAAATAAGTCTCACACTGGATATAGTTTTCAAAGACTGCAAGGCTTTTGAAGATTTTCTCACAGTGGGAAGAAAAATGATATCATTACTTGTTACTTTCTTCCAGGATGACATTAGCTAAGAATTATGTCCCTGCAAGCCATGAACTCTGCCACTATTCTGCAGTCCATCTGCTGCCCAACCAGGGATATCTATAGTATCAGCATCTTGGGCAAACAAGGATGTAGAAGCTGTAGTTCAGAACTTCATAAAAATTGATAGGATGCTGTTCTCTTTTTACTCCTTTTCCTCCCTGATCAAGCAACTACAACAGCCTAGCACTGCACTGCCAGTATGGATGACAGGGTGATATACACACTTACCTACCTGCAACTTCATATTAAGATCCCGGAAAATCGAATGTTGGTGGACAGGAAAAGAGATTTAAAGATGAGCTTAAACTAAACTTAAAAACTGTGGCATAAACACTGAGAACTGGGAAGTCCTGGCCTGTGAGTGTTCTAGCTGGAGGTCAGCTGTGACCAGTAGTGCTGTGGGATCTGAAGAGGCACAAATGGGAAACAAAAGGGAGAAACATGCCAAGAGGAAGGCGTGTCAAGCCAACCCTGATTGGGACCCTTCCACCTGGAAACTGATGTGGAAACATATGCGGGTCACTGTGGAAGAACATGCAGGTCAAGAATAGGGCTCTACACCTACGTATCCACTGCCAAGACACTATACCTGGAAGGCCATCATGCTCAGACAATGAGGGATTGCCTAAGTAAGAAAATAATAAATACATAATCACATAAATTCAGTATGTCGTGATCCATGTTCAAACAGAAGACCATTTACAAAGGTAGTCATGTCAGAAAGGAAAAAAGAGCTGCCACCTCAGATAGTGATTGTTGCCCTTATTGTGGTATTCATTTATGCACATGTTGAATTTCTGCATATATCTCACTCTATTTATGTCAAATGTAGGATTTATTGTCAAATAATTTTGCCACTAGTTTTTCTCCCACCCCCCTTGCCCCCCCCCCCCACCCACTGGGAACAGTTTTATCCTCAATTTGAGTATTATTTGAATTGATCAATCATGAAGAGAGTGTGATTTAGTTCTTTATATTTTCTTTTTCCTGCTGGACACAAGTGGTTGATAAGTGTGGAATTGTGATTGGTAAGTTTAAGTAAATAAGATCATTATATTGAGTGAAAATGTAAGTGGACTTTCATTATCAAGATTTGTATTACCCTACTTGTATCTAAAATTAATTAAAAATTCAATAAAAATAATTAAAAAGTAATTCTTTCACTAAAACTAAATGTAGGGTTTCTACACTTTATGCGAGGGGACCACTCTTTATTCCTTGGATACAACAACTGTGGGGCTTTCCACACAGGAAATTCCACCAACCAGCTCTGAGGCAACCCCACTCTTGGGCACCTCTTGGGCAGCCCCACTACTATGGCCAAAGATGTCCCACAAAGCAGGAAACTTACATAGTGTTCTTTGTAAACTCTCAGTGTAAGGGATTTCCCTGATCTTCAGCTCTGTTATGTTCAAGGACCTCCTTCTATTTCCTTGTGTGACAACAAATGCAGGATCAGTCTAAATGCCCTCAAGGCTCTAGTGAGGATTTGTGCTACATTTCTCCCGTTTTCCAACTTCAGTGTTACCACCAGACTCCTTGTCTGAAAACCAGCTCTCAGAATGATAGGGATTCCAGAATATAAAACCAAAACCAAAACTTTATTTTCAGAAGTTAAATGTAAAATAGCAGATTATTTATACAGAAAGACCCTATGTATCAAGGAGGATATATTCTTGGCCAGACTGTGCATTAAACCATACATGACTTACGACTTCATCACACTTGCTGCAAGTATAGTAGAATTATTCTACAGAGCCCCACGCCATCCATCACACGATGCACGGTCACTTCCAGCGGGGCTCCATAAAGCAAATGTGGTGCAAGCAGACGTCCCATGTTCCATTAGGAACAATGGGGCCAGCGCGAGTGGAAGCCGTGTGACAACATTTCCCCACATGTGATGGGGAAGCATCGCTGCAGGCAAGGCAGGGTGTGGGGTACCAGGATTGCCCCACTGCTCCGCTGATTCACCATGGAAGCTGGCAAATTGCAACACTGGGGCTCATCGATGTAATGTTACATTATCCTAGGGTATCCTCTCTAGGAATTGGTCAGGTTCTCCAATGCAACTCTGTGATAATTTCTGGGGAAAACACACCAAAGAATTGCTGGAGAACCTAGACAATGCCTGGAGACTATTTTCACAAGGGCATGGGTAAGTGCATGTGGATTACGGGGATCTTGCTCTATATCACATTTGAAACACTACACTCTCTCGACTCAGGCTGAATCAGACCCTTACCAACTCAGCTCAAACTCCTTTCTCTCATCCCCATGCTAGTCTCCCTCATATTTTCCCTTCTCAAATTCCAGGCAAACACTCCACACACCACTCTAATTGCCAATCACCATATTATTATGAAAATTTCCTCAACCATGCCACCAATGAGCATCCACCACAACACTTCATTTTCTTCTTCCCCTTCCCAACAGCAACTTAGCTCATGCTCATACAATAAAGAAAGCAACATTCTTATATAGATGAGGGTTATGAACACTCTAAAGTAGTGTGGTATACAGCCTATTTGTGTATTTATGTATACTCCTAAATTCACCATAGTCATGTGCCACCACCTTGGATAAGCCTTTAGCACAGGTACCTTTTGGGATTCCTGCATCAAATGCTAATGCCACTTGTTGCTGCATAACCATGCAATGGAACTTGACATATGAATATTTAGTGTGGTTGTCCCAGCTGCTGAACATTTTGATTGTTTGCTCCAAATGCAGATAGGCAGGCAAGTTTGCCTAGGAGCATAAGGAGTTACTAGATTTTAACCTGGTGTTAGGAATAAATATTTGTATTTTTCTATGTAGGTATGCTAAATATAACTGAAATTGTTCTCAGTCTTGCTAACCGCTCCACACAATTAACTGTTGTTGAATTCTTTCCCTTCAAGGGACCTTTTAATCTATGCATGGTTTGCACAAATCACACATTTTTTCCTGTGTTTGAAGAAGGTGTAGGTTATGTTTATTTTAAACATAACTGTATCAGTTTCTTCTGATTATTATTATTCTGGTAAGGCTGGGTTATCTCAAAATATAGCATGACAAAGCCATTCTTAATGCTGGTATTATGTGTGATTTACTGCAAATGCTAAATGTGTAGGAAACTGGCTTTTGGAAAACTCACATTTCCAATGCAAAGACAGTAGCAGCAGCAACAACAACAACAAAAATCAGCAATTCTAGCAATTAAATAAGAACTATTAAAATATACAAAAATGAGAACTGACAAAATAAAAACAACCAAAAACAGACTGTTTATTGTTTCTGAAAAATGACACTTTCCTGAATATTAATGATTCTAATAAGCTGTGTGCCTTTTCAAAGGAGAATAGAATTTATTATTTATCCCACCCTTCTCACCTGAAGGGGACTTAGGGCAGATCGCAGAACACATACATGGTAAACATTCAATGCCGATTATAACAATGACAAGACAGACAACAGATAGAGGTATTTATGGGCTTTCCCATCTTTTGGCATCTTTGGAGGCTGTGCTTGGTTCTGGCCATCGGGCAGTGCTGTCGCTCCATCTCCCTGCCAAAGAGCTTTCTTTGTTAATAAACTTTCTCCTTTTTTCTGACCAAACACTGAGCCTAAATACCTCCCCTATCTATCAACTCAAATTCGTTTTCGAACTGCTAGGTAGGCAGAAGCTGGGCTAAAGGTCAGGAGCTCACGCTGACCCGGGCTTCAAACTCTGTCTTCCGGTTGGCAAGATTTATTGCAGCTTGGTGGTTAACCTGCTATCCTAAAGCCCAGCCCTATCATAGAACCATAGCGTTGTAAGATGGCATGGGCCATCTAGTCCAACTCCTGCCACAGTACAGTACATACAAAAGGTTGTGGTTGTTAACCACCTTGAGTCCCCTCTGGGAGAAAGGTAGGATATAAATAAAATACAGGCTTCCCTCACTACTTCGCAGTTCACTTTTCGCAGATTTGCTGTTTTGCGGTTTTTCAATAAACTCTAAAAGACTATTATAAATAATAAAAAATACAATTTACAGCCTAAGGAAGGGAGGAAAGAGAAGCCGAAGAGAGAGCAAAGGAGCCCAAGCAGCAACGGGAGGAGAAGGAGGCAATTTATCAACACACAGTTGATAAACACACAGACCTAAAATAGTGTATAACTACTAAAATAATATATAAATATTAAAATAAATATAGTGTCCCTACTTTGCAGATTTTCACTTATTGCGGGTGTTCCTGGAACCTAACCCCCGCGATAAGTGAGGGAACACTAAAGAAAGAAATTTACCTTTGTAGCTCTGACCTTGAATAGATGCCAGGGTGGAGTGATGGTCTGAGGCTTGGGCTATGACTCTGGAGGCCAGAGTTTCAATCCCTGCTACACCATGAAACTCAGGTGGTGACCTTAGGCAAGTCACACTCTCTCAGCTTCAGAGGAAGGCAATGGCAAGCCTCACCAAGAAAACCCTGTGACAGGAGAGTCTTAGGCCAAAAACAACTTGAAGGCACACAATAGCAACTACTCTTGAATTATCAGAATCTGGAAGTAATACAGCCCTATTAAAGGTAACATATATTTGAAGGACTGACTGAAAGATGTCTTCAGATCAAAGAGAAACACTAGTCATCATATCTAAAGTCTGAATGATGGCTAACAATGCATCTGGAGGTATTTTGGGGGGTGGAAGGGGAGTTATATTTCAAAGGAAGAAACTGGTAAAACCCCTTCTAAGTATTTCTTGCAGAAGAAAATCATATGAAATCCATGGCATTGGCATAAGCTGTCAGGCAACTGGAAAACACAAATATACACATAGGTAGGTGAACCACACTCCAACATATTGGTAGAAACTATGAACCTACCTATATTGCCATATAATACAGTTTCATAATGCAGTTTAACTACATTATGAAATTTCATTACATGGCAGTGTAAAGTCATATAATGCAGTACAATGCAGTTGAACTGCATTATGAAGCTCCATTATATAGTGGTGTGGATGGGGCCTATGTTGCATATTTAAGCATTTTATCATGTATATTGTGGTGTTTCACAGAAAGGAACACCAATAAAATCTTAAACATCAGCTTGAAGTAAATCTATCTGTTAAATAACAAAAAGCATGTTACATGGTAAGGCTCCTTTGCTCAGAGTTTTTAATATTGCTATTGCCACCCATAATATTCCAGTGGAAAGTGTGTGAAATCAGCTATGTAGAGGTCATAGCACATACTGGTACTTCTGGACCATGTACACAAATAATTCAAACATTTAGGTCCAGTTTTGCATTGTGGGTCTCTTTTTAGAGAAATAAAGCAGGATAGAAATAAATAGGAGACGGAGAGGAAGAGAAGGAGGAGAAATTGCAATATACTGTACCTATATTTGGACTGTGGAAATTAGAACTGAAGCATCACCTCCAGTTTCTGAAGGGACATATATTTGGAAGTATATACTTTAAGACATACTTTTAGAAATTTTGTTAATGTGTTTTTAGTGGATACATTCATCTACTGCTAGATTTTAAAGCAGTAATATGGCCATAACAATTATTCACTTACAAAGGCACAGTAAGGATTATGGTAAATATTTAGTCAATCCTCATGATGGATATTGTTCTATAGTTTCTGAATCAAATGTAATTGGATTTATAATTGCATCAAATGTAGTTGTGACAGTTGTATCACTAAGACTGGATTTCTGCTTAGCTTAAATCTGTCCATTGATGCACATGCTGGTTTCAGTCAAATTATTTTTAAACATTCTTCTTTCCACGTCTATTTTCTAGAGCTGCCTTTCTGTAAGAGGCCATTAAAAGGCCTGAAACTAAATATCCCTTTTTTATCAAGTTAAAATACTAATTGTGATTTGTTCCGCCTCTTAATGAGTAGGCATGAATGTATGATTTTCTTATGCCTATCAAGAAATACAAGAGAAACAAAAAAGGAAAGACCATTTCTAGTAAGGCAAATGGCATTAAACTATGGTGCTACGACAGCCACTTAGGTATGACAGATTAGTATTTAGATCTGTTAAATTCCTCTTTTATTTTTTCTGCTACAGTAGTCTGATGCCTTCATTCAGAAATGTTGGTAATCTCTTTGCATAGTTAATATTCCGTTATGAAAAATCTATTGCAATTTCACTGAAGAACAACAGATGCTAATTTATACATATAGACTTATACTCTGAATGCCTAATTAATGATTTTCTGTGCCACTCACAGAAATGCAAATAATTCTCTTTCTTGACTCTGTTATTATCACATTGCTCCATTTGTCTTAAATTTGGGGAGAACTGAATCTGTGCTTATTACCAAAAAAAGGGGGGTTGGAGAGGGACACAACAGCCCTACCCAATTTACAAAACACAGTTTCCTCTATAATGTTGAAATATATACAAACAAATTATTGTACTAGAGAATCAATCAAGAAGTGTTAGAGGATCGTTGTCACTGCAAAGAGGTTACTTTTCTATCTTTCTCAAACCATCATTCACACATGTTAGAAGATGCAGTCTTAATTCCCCTAAAATTTAACAGTAATACCGATTAGATGCTCAAACTTTGGCTTTGCTTCACAGAGAGCACCTCAAGCCTGTGTCCCGCTGAGCTCATAAGTCAATGCATATACGCTATTCTACTGTGGCTCACTGATGTGATTGTTAATGGATGTGATGGGACAAGAATGCAAAGATTCTTGCTTAGGCTGTAGAAGTAAGTTATTGGGAGCAGTCTTTCTCAGAGCTTCCTTTATGTCAGAGATGGGCATCCACGTGATGCCCATGGGCCAATCCCACACCCCACATACACGTCCCTTACAAGGCACTTCATGTCTTTTATATTGTCAGTTTTAGTATAAAAACAGTTGGGCATGGGGGTTCTGTGGAATAGGTAAAACACTGAATTTTCAGGAAATTTAGGACATTTTGGACAAAAACAAAATCAGCCCAATTGAAAATTTTAGGGGTATTTTAGAGCTTTAGGCACTGCTAATATGATAATGCTTGGGGGAAGGAGCAAATGTGATCCATGGGCTGCATTATCACAAATCCTATTTTGCCAAGACATCTAATTCAATGGTAAAGTGAATTCATCTCAGAAATCCTAATTAATTTCCAATTCATCTATCTATTTTTATTGAGTCAGAAACGACTTGAGAACATACTGCAAGTTGCTTCTGGTATGAGAGAATTGGCTGTCTACAGAGACGTTGCCGAGGGGATGCCCGGATGTATTACTGGGAGGCTTCTCTCATGTCCCCGCAAGCTAGAGCTGACAGACAGAAGCCCACTCCATCTCGAGGATTTGAACAGGCAACCTTCAGGTCAGAAACCCAACCTTCAGGTCAACAGTTCACAAGAGTTTAACCCATTGCACCACCGTGGCTCTATCTATGAAAGAAATGTGTTCAGAAACGACCAGAGCTTAGAAATGTTATTTGTTTGGACTACAACTCCCAGAACTTGAGACTATCTCGAGTGGAACAATTATTTTGTTAGTATGCAACTCCCAGAATCCCTCAGCCAACATGTCTGGAAAAATTCTTATTGAACCAAGGTTCCAAGAATCCGCCAATCAGCATGACCAGTCATATGTTGAACTACTTATGTTTGTTGAACTGCAACTTCTGCACTATATCTCTTTGTTGAATTACAACTCGAGAACCTTCCAGCCAGTATTTCCACTGGATTCTAGGAACTGAACTCCAAAAGATAACTCTGGCAAGTTTTGGCAAGCTTAGATTTTTTACTTGCCTAATATTGACAGTTCAATAGGGAATGGTTATTCAGGGATTTTGGACTGCTAACTATCTGACTGCCTAATAACTGTCCACACCAAAAATTGAACCTTGAACTTTCTATCTGGAAAGCAGGCATATCCCCACTGAATAACAACTCAGTGGTAACTTTTTGATGGACAGGAATTGTAACAAGGAATTAGAGTAACATTTAGTAGAAGTGGGACAGATCTTTTACACAGACCAAATTCAACATGCTTTTACTTAGGATGGGTTAGCTACAGGGATGGGCAGCATTGTGCTCAGGGCATTGCTGATTTCAATGCAACTCAAATCCAAGAATCAAGTTCCTAGATGATGAGGCCCAAGAATGCACTAGTTCTATAGCTTTGCTATTGGAATTTAACGAGCAAGGTTAATTGGGAACAGATGCAGCCTAGCAGGGGGAAAAGCCTTTGTGAAAGTTCTGCAAGGATTTTTTTTTATTTGAAGAATGCTAACTATAATATAAAAGAATTACCTGTAACCACCAAGAAGAATATTCTATAAAATGCTATGGGGGGAAAGGTGTATCTGAATAAGCTGCTACAGTGAAAGTAGATGAGGGAGAAGGAGTACCGCTTGTGTGGCTTTGCAGATTTTTGTCACAACTATATGCTCACTGTTCTGTGTAGCTGGTAATGGTTTGATCATTTAAGTATTAAATCCCTAGTAAAAATGCCTTCAAAGATAGAATAAGATGCTTTGATAGAAGCTTTGATCAAGATAAAATGGACTTGAGGGGAATTCTGCTTTTAACAATGGTGTAGGAACAATTTGGCAGGTCTTTCCCCTCAAGTAGGTCTTCCGAAAAGGAAAAGTTTTTCATTCAGACAGCTGTTTCTTAGAAGACATCTATATGTGTTCCTTCCAGTGGTCTCACATTAGAATAATTTGAATTTAAGTTACTTAATTGAAATGAGATTGTCCCTTCCTTGGGCTCACTTCTACTTTTTTTTATAATTCTAGCAAGGAAGTTTACATTTTTGTAACAGTTGTATCACCTTTTTGCATTTGTTTCAAGACAACTGGAAGGTTGAATAGGGTGACAAAAATTAAAATCAATTGAACCAAAAGGAGATCAATTAATACCCATAACCAAATTACTTAGAAGCTAAGCATGGTCAGCACTGGTTAGTACTTCAATGAGAAACCATAAATGAATAACAAGTGCTGTTGGCTATATTTCAGAGGAAGAAATTGGAAAAACCATCCCTAAGTATTCCTTGTCTAAGAAAACTCTATGAAATCCATGAGGTTGCCATAAGTCAACAAGTGACTTGAAGGCTCATGCACACACACATTGAACTAGATCAGTGGTCCTCAACCTATGGGTCCCCAGATATTTTGGCCTTCAACTCCGAGAAATCCTAACAGCTGGTAAACTGTCTGAGATTTCTGGGAGTTGTAGGCCAAAACATCTGAAGATCCACAGGTTGAAAACCACTGAACTAGATGGATGTTCACCCTTCAGTCTTGTACTCAACCCCCATTCCTCCCACACAGTTGCATAGTGCCACAACTGGTGGTATTTCACAGACCAGGTATATTAATAAAGTATCCTAAACAGGTTGAAGTGATACTGGAAAAACACCAATACAACCAGAGACTGGAAAAAAAAAAGATTTCTGGATGACAAGATTCTGAGAGTTGTCAACCAAAGCCAAACATTTTCCATAACTACAGTACATGTTATGTAAAGACATAATGTCTCTTGAGATATACATTATGTCAGAACCCTGCTACTAGAGCCTGGATGTGGCTCTGAGTTTCAGGGTCACTGACATTGATAAGACACCTGCGTCTCAGGACTCGGAGAAGAAACAGCTGCTGGACTTGGCGGGGAATCTGCGCGGGGTTTTGCTGAGCAGGAAGAGACTTTTCAAATGAGGGGGAGGGTATATAAAGGATGGTTGGCTGGAGCCTCCCATTCTTGGCTTTTCTGATGTTTATGTTTCCTGCAGTAAAGTTTCTGGTGATATCACAGAGAGTCTCGTGTGTTCATTCAGGAGCGGCTGTAGTGAGCTGACACATTAGGCATCTTTAACAACAACATTCATGTCCTAGGATAACAATCCAAATTAAAGGAAAGTTGAGGTTCCTCCCTGCCAGCCATTGCTTTCCAGTGCCCAGCTTCTTACTCCTTTGTCTCTATTTGTAATATATGCTACAAGTGAGAGTGCTGTCCCCAAGAAATCAGATGTGAAGCATTTCAGGATGGCACAGAAGGGAATTGTCATCCACTAGATACAGCTTCAGCAGAAGTGCTTTCTTGGAGAGGAAAAGCTGCAAAACCAGCCCACTATCACAAGCCCTTTTTTTAATGAGCTTCAGAACTACAGTACTTCTAAACTGTTCCAGCCAAAAGAAAAAGGAGTTACACAACCCAGCCTTAATTGAACTATTTGGTGCCTGCTGATATGTTCAAACACATCCACCAGATCTTGATTATTCACTGGCAATTAAAGCTATTAAGTCAGCAGACAGACAGCAGGTTATTTCATTGTGATTTGACAAAGCCAGCCGTCTTGCTCTCCCCTTCTATATGACAGCACTGTAATTAGTGGTAATCAAATATGATTTGGGCTAGGTGTTGCTATGCCTGCTTTCAGAAACAGAAAGGTAGCCTGCCAGTTGCATAATGTGGAAACACACTATTCACTGGACATAGTGGAAAAGCAACATCATACGAGCATTAATGTGCTGGAGGAGACATTTTTTATACCTCACTGTGGGTTTACCAGGCAGGTTACATCTTGCATGTTAGGAGGTCTAAGATTGCCCATAAGTTTAATTTCAGTTAGTTATATTTAAAGAAAAACAATTAAGTTAAATTACAAAAGGCTGATCGAGTAATATTGTGAAATGCGCTAATAAGTATAATTATTCTTAGCACACATATTCTCCGCTTGAGAAGCATCTATAACCTCCATTAACATTAATGGGAGCTCTGCTCAGGCATCAGGCTCAGACTAGAACCTAATAGGGCATTACAGCTTCAAAGTGCTGTACAAACATTAACTAATTAGTTCTCATAACCATGCCTGATGCTAGGTGAGGAGGGATGCATTAAAATATATCTCTGAATAAGTCTTGCTTCCAGGCAGTATGAAGAATGCATTCTTCAACAGGGGGTGGGGATTCACGGAGTTAATATAGTCGCCAGCTAATTTTATTTTACAGGTCAAAGGAAAGAAACATTGGGAAATATTAATGTTGCTAATGGGATCCCTTCATACCCTAAAGCAGAAACATTTGTGGTCTTGCATGTGTTAAACTGAGACTGATGCACAATTCAACCCAACTCAAAAGGTATTCTGAGAAATTTGTCATTTTCAAATGATATAATTTGGTGTGGGAACCCTGCAGTCCTCCAGGTATTGATGGATTGCAACTACCATCTTACATCAGTATTGACTGGGGCTGCAGCCTAATAACACATGAAGCTACATAATTCCCATGATCGGCACATATAGAGTTAGGTAATACCTCTCACTGGCCTTGTAAAGAAGACATAACGAACACACCAAACCATTTATGTGGTTCAGGCTTTTGACCAGATCAGTTAGTATTCAAAAATTAGTGCAAGTGTTTTCAAATGAAAAAGTATACACCATCAGTAGCAAGTCATTTTATTCATTCATACATTTCTGAAGTCAAAAGCAAAATAATTATCTGCTTTCAAGTCTGTGTTAGAACACAATCTGAAACATGACTGCCACCCATATAGGTTACATAACTTTAAGTATGAATTTTCCCAACTTCTGTAGGTATGGGCTGAAGGGAATCTATACACACAAACGAACGATTGTCAAAAAGTTGCTGTATATTTGATTGAAGAAAATAATGATGGAGCACCGCTCTCAAAAAAGTCTTCAAAAGTAAAGTACAAATAAAGTCCCAATTCTCTACAGGGGTCCCGGGTATTTTTGACCCTGTTTCAGGGGAAAACCCCTTCTTCAGGAGTTGTTAAACTCAGCAACAATGAATTTCTATCTAAAACAAAACATAGAGTAACAAGTATTTTACCAGCAGTATTAACAGAAGTAAAAGTAACCCATATAACAGTATATACTTACATAGTGCTAAATGCTTTCACTGAGTGACTCTGCTTGTGGTGATTTCAACTGCGAGTAATTCTGGAGGTTCACTCAAGGGTTTTTAAAGAGTACTTGAAGGTTTAAAGGAAACAGCTAAAATTAAGTGATTCATTAAGTCCCTGAGGGGAAAAGGTTTTAAACTTAAAGATCCAGTACATTTCCCTTTGGGATAATAGTTTTTCCAAGTCCATGAAAGGTTTTTGAGAGATGCATTCCAGAACACAAAATTTAAATGAGGTAGGTGAATGTTTGTATTGGGTGAAGTGTGAATATAAAAGAGATTCTGTAGATAAATTTTTGATTCTGGATTTATGTTCAGAGATTCTGATTCTCAAGGATCTGGTTGTTTTTCCAATATACCAGAGATCACAGTCACATGTCAAGAGGTAGATTACATTGTTGCTATTACAAGTAGAAAAATGTCTGGAATGCATCTCTCAAAAACCTTTCATGGACTTGGAAAAACTATTATCCCAAAGGGAAATGTACTGGATCTTTAAGTTTAAAACCTTTTCCCCTCAGGGACTTAATGAATCACTTAATTTTAGCTGTTTCCTTTAAACCTTCAAGTACTCTTTAAAAACCCTTGAGTGAACCTCCAGAATTACTCGCAGTTGAAATCACCACAAGCAGAGTCACTCAGTGAAAGCATTTAGCACTATGTAAGTATATACTGTTATATGGGTTACTTTTACTTCTGTTAATACTGCTGGTAAAATACTTGTTACTCTATGTTTTGTTTTAGATAGAAATTCATTGTTGCTGAGTTTAACAACTCCTGAAGAAGGGGTTTTCCCCTGAAACAGGGTCAAAAATACCCGGGACCCCTGTAGAGAATTGGGACTTTATTTGTACTTTACTTTTGAAGACTTTTTTGAGAGCGGTGCTCCATCATTATTTTCTTCAATCAAATATACAGCAACTTTTTGACAATCGTTCGTTTGTGTGTATAGATACTCTACAAGTATTCTGGGACTTTGTATAGTAACTTAGCCATATCACAATGGGCTGAAGGGAAGACATTTGTTTGCATCCTTTGTGGGTCTATTTAGATGAGGGATGGCAAACTGTGGAGGGCAGGGGGTTGCCCTCCAGGAGAACTCAGACGGCTGTATTTTGATCAAGTTTTACTGCATTTCTTCACAATTGTAGGTTTTAACTGCTCTTAGTTGATTTAGGTGCCTTAGTATGGAAAAGGTGGAATTCTTTTATCTCCATCATATCTAGGCCCAGAAGCAGATGCCTCCATCCAACTGCCACAGCCCTGATCTCGAAGGGAGAAAAGAAGAGGCAGTTCTTCAAGACTTAATCCCCTCCTGCACTACCACCCCATTTTTCATTTGTATCATGTCTTAATTACATTGTCAGCCTCAGGGCACAGAACTGTTTTGCTGTTCTTTTAGTTGTAAAGTGCCATGTACGGCGATAGTGCTATATAAGTACATTATCGTAATAATGATGACGACAACAACAACAAGCTAACTGCTGGCATAATTACCATATGACAGCTGGAACAATATTTTAAACATTCCCATTTATTTTGAATTAAGCATTTAAAAAGATTCTTCTCATGTCTAAATGCAATTCATACTTCTCATTAATATTCGCCCCATTCCTTGAGAATCATTGTGTCAAATACGTATGCTAGAGTAATACAATCCATATGCAACAACTTTTCAAAGACTACTAACTAGCTACGGAGCAACTAAACAAGAAAAGAAAATAGCATCATTTTTAATGTTCTGAGTAGCCCATACATTTAACTTTAAAAATTTATTTATCGAGAACTGGTCTGGTGGTTTGAGCATTGGACTACAACTCTGGAGACTAGGGATTGAATCCCTGCTTGGCCATAGAAACCCACTGAGTGATCTTGGGGATGTCAATGTCTCTCACCCTTGGAGGAAAGCAAAGATAAACCCTCTCTGAACAAATCTTGCCAAGTAAACACTATGGTAGCTTTGATTTAGGTTTGTCATAAATCGGAAATGATGTGAAGGCACACAACAACATCCCATTTTATCTCAGGATGAGGATCAAATTACCTTGTGTTCCCTTGGTGTGAAGGTTGAACAGTTTTTTCCTCACCAAGAAACACTAATTTTGGCGGACAGTAGTAATCAAGAAAAGGAAACCAACTAGTCTACAGAGATCTAATAAATTGGGCAACTTTGGAACAGCCATGAAGTACACGGAAATATTGTAATAACTTTTAAAAGAGTTGTTAACCTACACAGTTGTCTGAAGTTGTCTTATACCTCCTCTTAATCAGGCACCTATCGCTTTACAGAAATCTAATTTATCCACTTGTGTTCTATTAATCCCAAGCATTAAATCAGTGGTTCTCAACCTGTGGGTCCCCAGGTGTTTTGGCCTACAACTCCCAGAAATCCCAGACATTTCTAGGATTTCTAGAAGTTGAAGGCCAAACATCTGGGGGGACACAGGTTGAGAGCCACTGCACTGAACAAAGAAGGATAAAAGGACAATATACAGCATATAAAAATGTGAGGAGTGTGATGGTCTACTGAAGAATATCAACATCTAATGAAAACTACACAAAACAGATTAGAAAGAAAATTATCATGTGCAGCTTTCAAGTTGGTAGTTACATATCACATTTTTGGGAGAACTATAAACAAATCAGGGGTTGGTAAAGTGCATTGGTCCAGATATTATTGGATTACAGCTCTTACCAACTCTAATCAGTATAGCCAATGGTGATGAATGCTTGGAGGTAAAGCCCAAAAATATCTGGAAGATTGCATCTGTCCACCTTTGGCTTAAAACCACTAGCGAGAATATACCCCCTGAATCAATTGCTGAGGATTAAGTGAATTCTCGGCAATTCAGAACTAGCAATTGAATTTAGGCCTATGTCTTGCAAGAACTTTGCTGTTTTTCTATTTGTCTCCTTGCTCAGTTTAGGGTGTGGGTTTTGACCAACAAAGCCTTAAATAACTGAAAGGCCAGGATATCTGAAAGAGTGTCTTCTCGCTCTCCCCAGGTTGGATTCAAACAGGCAACTTTCAGGTCAGCAACCCAACCTTCTTGCCAGCACAAGGGTTTAGCCCATTGTACCACCGGGATGATGATATAACTGAAGAACTATCATGTAATAATAATCACATTATTGCTATTAATTTAAAAGAAAAAAAAGAAAATCTGAAGGCCAGAAACCTATTTTTGGAATAGTAAAGCAGTAATTCAGTTTGCTATAAGGCTTCAATAATAACTTTAAAACTACAGTAGTATTGGTAATTATGATAGTAATTATGGCTGTGACGCTAATACTAGTACCAGCTGTGACAGTTACACCAGCAGAGGAGGGGAAAAGAAGGGGATAAAAAATCAATTTTCTTGTTTATAATAGTAAGGATAAATAATTAGTAAATTTTCTTTCAATACATGTTTGGATATCTTGGGAAAAAAACATGTCAACCTAAAAGATCCATGCCTTTGTAGTTCAAAAGCCAAAGCTACTTTAAAGTGATCCAGGGATGGCTTCTTTGGCCTTTGTGAAGAATTGTCTGAAGAGTTTCCTACAAACTGAAAAGGCTACTTGTGCCTTTTGTCACTATAAAAACTAAGAAGCAATTAGCAAAAACATGTTTAGATGATTTGTCCCGTCAGTATTTCTGTACCCAGCCGAGATGCGTTAATTTAATTCAAGGCTGCTCTTATTTTACCTAAATGAATGGAAGTTCTGTAACTGTCAGCATTGTAGTCTCGACCTTTCCATGCCAGCACGCATCTCTGAACAAAACCACCCAACTTCCACGTTCTCCCTCCTCCCCATTTATATTGGATTTAAAATTTCTGAAAGCATTAGAACTGTAGAAGCTCGCCTCAGCATGTTTGAGAGCCTTTCTATCTCCCAACATTGGGGTTTTCATAATTAGCCATAACAAGCCTTCCAGTCCCCAGGAAACAGAGACTTCTCTATTACAATGTTGAATTGGTTGGCGTTGCTCAATCATGGCATGAGGCCAGAGACATGAATAGACAAAGGAAAAATGGGGCCATGCCTCCTTTTGAGGTGCCCAATGGAATGCTACCTAGGAAGCAAAAGACCCAAAGGGAATAGGCCAAGGTTTGTTTCTTGCTCCAGACAAGACATGGACCAAAAAGTAAGATGTGAATGACAGAGAGAAGGAACTAGCATGACTGCTCATTCCTCTATAGTTGTCTTGGCTCATTCATCCTCAAACTCTTGTCCTTGGCAGAGTTTTCAAAACAGTGCTAAATGAATGCACTTATTACGGTTCCCCTTTATTCAACATGACCCTTCTTTGCAGGAGATGAAAACAGTATAGTATAAGGCAACGAAAATAATAA
Source organism: Anolis carolinensis (assembly GCF_035594765.1). Taxonomy (NCBI): domain Eukaryota; kingdom Metazoa; phylum Chordata; class Lepidosauria; order Squamata; family Anolidae; genus Anolis; species Anolis carolinensis. The sequence continues at coordinate 44,073,461 of NC_085845.1, forward strand.
ACAAACAAAATTATTCATGAAGGAATACATCATAATCAACCAGGAAGAATGCCTGGGCATTTGTACATGTAACTGAAAACTTCTCATCAGAGAGTATGAATTGGGATAGCGGCAGGGAGAATAAATATTTATTTATTTATGTATTTATTACAATGGTGTTAGCTTTTCCAGTTCAAGTAGCTTGCCTGTTAATGCTACAAGTTTTTTAATGGATGTACTAGACTTCTTAATGATGTTTACGTATTAGTAGTAAAAGTGTTTTTGCTTTGTTTGATTAATTTGAATAGTAAAATTAATTTAATTTGAATTTTAATATTTATAGTTTATTATGTCTTTATTGCAATATTTTTAATTGTGTTGTAAGTCAACTTGCACCCCCACTTTGGGAGAAAGTCAGGACAAACATCAAATCCAGTAAATAAACAAAGACATCCACAGATCCTTACTATACCAGACTAAGAGCCCTATTAGTCCAGAATTGTGCTCACACAGCAACTAACCATTTGTATATGGGAAGGTTGTCAGCAATATAGGAATGCAACTGCATCACCCCTCTATGGTATAGAGAGGGAAGAAGTCTTCAGTAATGGAAGGAATGTAACATGATATATCCATGGGTCCAGTAGCAATAGTTTCATTTATCCACTTCCCAAAAAATATTTCCTCTCTAGGAATCGTCTATGTTTTCTGGTACAACTTTATGGTATTCCCAAGTCAGATAGCCTTAATTTAAATGAGGCTCACTGTTATCCCTGGTTTGGTGTAGCCAAGCAAAGTGTTGGAATGTATCCCTGATGGATACTGGTGTTGCACTATATATCCCCAATGACCTCCAATAGCCTCATTCACAAGGAGAAAGGCCAACTTATAATAAAAAACTCTCCAGATGTTATCATTTTCACAAATAAAATCTTAGACTGTGTTGAGAGAGGGTAATGGTCCAATAATGTTAATAATGTGTGAAAGGCAATATATAATATGCAAATGGTTCGGGGGAAATGGTTTGGTATCAAATGGTTATGGGATATGTACCCCACAGTCACCAAGTTTTTACATTCATACTCTCATATTTTGCCAAGAGACCTTGGTTGCTAGGCAACTAATAAATCTAAATAATGAATTAATGAACTATTGAGTCTACTGACATCACACCAGATACCTCTGAATGAAACACTAGCATTGAGGAATTTCTTTCATCAGACATTATAAAGGAAAGTTTGACCGCAAAGCCAAAATAGCATTATTATTATTATTATTATTATTATTATTATTATTATTATTGTTAGTATTAGTATTAGTATTATTATTAGTATTATTATGTTTATTTATAGCCTGCTTTTTCTCTCTACAAGCAGACTCAAAGCATATAAAACCCTTCATAGCTTCCCTGTTGCAGATAAACAAAAAATATTCTTACAGATTAAAAGACTGATTTCCAGAGTATGACAGAAAATAATATTTTACCTTCTTTCCAAGATATGAAGTAGGATAGTTGTGCACACTCAAAATATGCACAGACCCATTCTGCAAACATGTCCATAGTTTTGACAAAAATAATGATCTGAACTAGTACTTCTCAGCCTATTTAATGTGTGGGAAAGGCAATTATTTTTTCCAGTGTGCCAGCACCATATCTTTGACACTTGGCTACAACTATTTCTTTCTTTTATAGAAACTGACCAGTGACTGGTAGCAAATGGTTTGTGAAACAGCACCACTCTAGGTAACACCACTTTCGGTAGTATTGGTTGTGTAGTACACATAATGATTTTTCAATCAAATTCCCACTCACTACTTCCCAGTGACATAAGTGATTTACAAGTACCGTATATCTCTATGTATATGTTTGTTTGGTTGCATGCTGCAAGATCTCCGAAGCTTTGGGTGCTCTTTCTTAGGTTTCCCCTTATTACAGGGGAAGCCAGCTGATTCCTAATCCATCTAAAATGCAGACCTGCATTTTTCACCTTAAGAACAGACAAGCATCCCGTGCTCTGAGGATTACCTGGGAAGGAATCCCACTGGAGCATTGCAGCACACCAGAATACTTGGGAATTAACCTGGACCTTGCTCTGACTTACAAGAAGCACAGCTTGACTATCAAGCAAAAAGTGGGTGCTAGAAATAATATCATATGAAAGCTGACTGAACAACCTGGGGATCACAACCAGACGCAGTGAAGACCTTGCACTTTGCTACTCTGCTGCTGAATATGCATGCCCAGTGTGGAATACTGATCAAAGGACATTTAGTATAATGCCAAGTTTTTAACTTTATTTGTGTTTTTAAATACATGGATAACTGTAACCTCAATTTATTTCTGACATGATAAATAAATATAAATTTATATGTCTAAAGATTTTAGTTGATCAATCAACCCAGAAATCCTCTGGTGCCTTATCCACATGTTAGAAGTATACCTTAACACTTATCTAGAAAGGCACTATCCCCCTCTGGGAATAAAGTGACAAAAGATGAGATCTTCATCCATTCTAGGAGAACTTAAAAGAAGCACTGACCTCCTTTACCCTCTCCACTCTTCTGCCCTTCTTGAATGTCTGGGTGGGGAGATAGTCCCTTGAAGCAACATCGGTGCTTTCCCCTCTCTGCAGAATGATCTACAATTCATCCACGGATCATATCAAAATCCATAATTTTGGCCTCCAAACCTGCCCTTGACCTATACATGAGGTTGACATATATAAGTATATGGTATTACACAGCCTTGACTTTTCCATTCCCATTCTCTTGCATTGGAGCCATACATTTTAACCCCTACTCCCCATTCCTTGCCACATTTTAATTGATATTTCAACCTAATTCTGTCACAATGTATTGCCTCCATTTCTTTATGCGTGACATACTTAGCATATTGAGACTAAGGCATGTTTCATTCTCCAGATGTTGATGGACCACAGCTCCTTCACCCTCAAAATTTGTCTTACAATTATTATCTTGCCAGCTGGAGAATTTTTTATCTTTATCTACCCCTGCTTTTTCAAAAAGTCCTAAATGAGTATATTAATTGGAACATAAACATTTTCATGCTCAATAGCAGTGATGGGTTGAGTTCCCCTCTAGATGCTCTTGGACTACAGCTCTCAGCATTACTCAACACTGGCTGTGCTGGTTACAACTGATGGGAACTCTAATCCAAAATTATCTGTAGAGCTAAATGCTCCTCAGCCAAACGGTCATATTAGACTCTGGCAGTCTTGAGCAGCTGCAGTATTTGAAAACAGAAAGTTGCATTCCAGCCCAAACACAGGTTTTCTTCCATGCTTAAACACTTGTAATTGTTGCAATGCCAAATTCATTTAATTGTAAAGAGTTATTTTGTATACCTGAAAAACTCAGAAGTTAATTTTTAATTCAGACACTAGTTTAGGAACTACGATATGCGGTCAAATAATTTTGGGCCTCTGCTGACTTTGAAATATAATAAATCAATATTCCAAGGAGGAAGTTTGGAACTAGAACCACATGACAAGATATGTTTTGTCCTCGTTTTGGAATATTTTTCTGAAACTACTAGATATTGTGTGAGCAAAGCCAGAATTCAATTATCAAAGAAATCTAAGACTTGCCTCCTATTTACTTCTCTTTTAAACAGTAACTCAAATTACAGGTAAAGTATTTTCAGCATTTTGACAATTGTGGGAGGGGGAGGTGCCAAAAGAGACGAGATCTACAATCTACAAAATTATGTTCCTACAAACAGATTGAGTTAATTTACTTAATTTAGACAAGTTAGTGCTATTAAGGCCAGTTAGCAGATATTTAACAACCACTAAACCTGCTTATTACAGTACAGTGAGCGTGACTCATAGCTAGAAAAGTTACCACTCAAAGGGTGGGAGGTGAAGCTATGTGCGAAATACATCTGGCAAAATAATGTGATCAGAGTGAGCAATGCTCACGACACTGCTAGTATCCCCCTGCCATTAATATCAGCTAGAAACAATAAGCCTAAAGCACAAACAAGATTTCTCCCTCTTTTCTCCTCCTTCTTTGCCCTTTCCACAAATTACAATAATCCACTAAGTCAAGGCAGGAGTAGAGGTTTCTGATAGACTTCTCTTGGTACAAGCTTGGCAAAAACTCACCCACTGAGAAGTATTTTCAATAACCAACACGACTAACACACATAATTAGAAAAAACGGTATTACCTCCCCAGCATATGAGATATTTGTGTTCCTTCTAAAGAATGAGCAAGACAACTTAGGAACACAAGAAATTGCCTTATGGCAGCCCAACCAGCTCGGTATTGCTCATTATGATGAATAACATTGAAGTAGTTTGATAGAATTCCAGGAAGAGCTTGAAATATTATTTTTGCACAGAAATTTGTTATAGTTATACACAATTACTAAAGGTACAGGAGCCCACTCCATTTTTCATTCATGTAACCCAGATCTTAATCTTTCCCAACTTGGGACATATTTTTAATTTCAACATGAGATGTGGGGCCAACTTCTAACTTCTTTTAAAAAACCTATGCATTGATTCATTTTAAACGTTTATGCCCTGCCTGCCTTCCCATAAAGAAATGCTTGAGGTAGCTTAAAATGACAATCTTTTAAAAACAGTGATCAATAAGCAAAACAGCAGAGCTTAAGAAGTGTTTTTCAGTGCCCAAAAAAGTACTCTCAAATAAAATAACTTGTTTCATATCATGCACTCAAGAGACTTGATAAAAATACTGGCTGTTAGTAATTGTGGGAATTGAAGTCCAAAACACCTGGAGGGCTGAAGTTTGCCCGTGCCTGCTCTACACAGACCCATTATCCGGGTTCTGACCCAGAGTGATAAATTCCAGATTGTTCCTGGTATGGTTTTGCTTGTTCTCCTTCTATAGTCTCAACACCTCCTCCAGGCTTCCCCAGTTTTTGCCCCATTTTCCCCTTCCACAAAGCCCCTTGATTCTTCCAGTTTCCTTCTCTATGCTTCCTCCTGAGTCTCTTCATGCCTTCATCCGTACAACCTCAAGCCTTCACATCTCCCATTACCCACTCAGAATTTTGAACCCATGCAATGGGAAAGTGTGCTACTTTTATCGTGAATATGATTTGCAGAGGTAACAATAACTGACAAATGGAGTAATAGCTTGAGGTAGATTTGGTTACATTTCAGAAGAGGATAGAAATAGAAATTGCAAAAGGAGTCTGAGGCTGGCACCCAGTTTTGCCCTTAGTTCCCTTTTCAATTAGCGATTTCTTAAAAAAAATGAAAATTCATTTTGGAGCAAACATTGATTGATTGATACAATACACTACCTTTCTGACAGAAATGGAACTCAGTGGGAAGTGGAGTGAAGGAAGAGAGAATATGGCTTATTTTTCTCAAATAATTCAACCAGCCAGTCTCTTTCTTTTCTTACATCATTGCATAGGAAAAGCTATCTAAAGAACGTCTGCAGCTTACTTGGTTGACTTTCGGTTGCCCTTGAGACCAGTATTTAAGTTCTGAATGTGGATGTCCAGAGAGACTCAATTTGTGATTCAACACTTCCTGCCTAATGATCTTATTGTATCCCATCTTATTTATTTTATATGGATAACCATCTTTTCTTGGGGAAGAATTTATGTGTACATATTTTGTGATTGTTGGGAGCACTTTAAAGCACCAGATTTGGTCTAATCTAGGAATCTATGTAAGTTTAACTCTGGGTTGTACTTGGATGGGAGACCACCAACAAATACCGTATCAGGTTCCGTAGGTGATATTTCAGAGGAAGGAACTGGCAAAACTACCTCTAAGGTAACCATATGAAATTAATGTGGTCACCATAACTCAACAGTCAACTTGTAGACACATGTACACAGGTAAATGCCAGTATATGGTCCATTAATTGCTATTCCCAGAAGTGAAAGGGAGAGGTGGGGTGTGAACATTAGGGGAGGCAGATTGGCCCCCATTTCTATTGTGGCTAGTTATTTTCCTTCTTGGCCTTGTTCACCCATTCCACTTCTACCTTGCCTGGGCAATGAGACTTGTCCTTCTCTTCTTCTGTCTTCTCATGATATTAATCACTACCTCTGCTTCTATTGCAGTTTTGTTGTGTGCCTTTAAGTCGTTTCCAGGTTATGGAGCTGCAGCAGCACAATGGGTTAAACCAGTGGTTCTTAACTTGGGGGTCCCCAGATGTTTTTGGCCTTCAACTCCCCAAAATCCTAACATCTGGTAAACTGGCTGGGATTTCTGGGAGTTATAGGCCAAAAACATCTGGGGACCCCAGGTTGAGAACCATTGGGTTAAACCTTTGTGATCTGCTGACCTGAAGGTTGAGTTGCTGACCTGAAGGTTGCCAATTTGAATCCGCGAGACAGGGTGAGCTTCCTTCTGTCAGCTCTAGCTTGTGGGGACATGCAAGAAGCCTCCCAGTAACACATCTGGGCATCCCCTGAACAACCTCTCTGTAGACAGCCAATTCTCTCACACCAGAAACAACTTGCAGCATGTTCTCAAGTTGCTTCTGACACGATAAAATGTTTTCAAGTTATGCTGACTCTAAGGATAATGGAGTTTTATTGGCAAGATTTGATCATAGGGCATTTCCCTTTGAAAATGTGACTAGCCCAAGATTCACACAGTGGGTTTCCAAGGCCAGGCAGGGAGTCAAACTCTGGTCTCCAGAGTTGTAGCCCAATGTTGAAATCACAACAAGATACTGACTCTCTTACTATTGCTGCTGTTATCAACTATCCATCAGATTTAGTTGACTAGCACCTGATGTGCAAAATCTCAATGGATGGGCAAGAAAATTGGGGGTGGGGAGGGTGGAAAACATAATAAATTGGCCAGCAACTTAAAACCAAAGAGCTCTTTTGTTGGGAAATGGGGAGAGAAGGGGGAACACCATTTAAAACAGTGATGTCTCTATGGCAATAGCAAACCGGACCAAAGAATGCACAGCCCAGTCCCCCCACCCCCTCATACCCCTTTTGGTGCAGAATCCACAAAGTACATCTTCCAATAAACAGTACAAAGGAGAGGAGGGAAGAAGGCTGAGCCTGGGAGACTGCTGAAAAGAGGCTGGGGAAGAGGGAGGGGAGGAGGAGGAGAAAGAAGAAGAAGGGGAGGAAGAAGAAGAGGAGGAGGAGGAAGAGGAGGACCAGGAAAGAGAGAGGCAGGCAAGCAGCTGAGTCAGCCACAGACAGCAGGCTCTGAGCTCTTTAGCTGAGTAAATGAGAGGCTGCGGGAGGGTTCTCCCTGGGCCCTGGCGTGATTGATTCCGCTAATGACAGGGCTTTGTGACTTTTCACTAGCTAGTAATAGCTGCCTGAATGGGCAGAGGAAGGAACTTGCTGTGCGAATAAATGAGTAATGATCTGCAAAGCCCTCTCTCCCCCTCCCCGCTCCCCATCTTGGCTTGTTATAGGACAATGCTGCTGGCTCTGGCTCCCTCTCTCTCTGCTCAAGACTGGTTTACACATCCAAGCCACAGTGATGAAGAGTGAAAGAACTGTGTGTTTAAAAGCATGTTTCCCTCCTCAAAAATAAACCTCTTCCTAAAGAAACATGTAGCTAGCCCATCCTTTCTGGGACATGAAGACCCTGCCAAAAGTGGCAACTAATAAAAGTTGTTGGTGTTAACTACCAGTAGTGATGGTGATAATGATTACTCTAGTTTAGCTTTATCCTTACCTTTTTATATTTTTTGTATTTATTTCAGATCGTTTTTATATATGTGTTTGTGTGTAATGAGATCTTTTTATAGATTTTGTATCAAAGCATTGCTGTATCATTATATTAAACAATTTTTCCATGTCAGGAGTGACTTGAGAAACTGAAATATTAAACAATATCAATGTTTTTAAAAGTCCTTATCCTGACATATAGTTTCCTTGAATTATGTCTAGTCTTATAGTAGATAGGTATCTGTGTGTGTGTGTGTGGTACTTTTGTACAGATAAGTGTTCAGTCATCTAAACTCCCAACAACAGATCAATGTGACAAAAGCCCTTCACAGTGAGAAATAAGCCATTGAAAACCTATAGCTAATGCACAAAACTCTGTTATATAATCAGTTAAATCACAAGAAGCCCCTGGTGGCTGGCAGGACTGCTGACTTGAAGGTTGGGTTGCTGACCTGAAGATTGCTGGTTTGAATCCAACCCTAGGAGAGTGCGATGAGCTCCCTTTGTCAGCTCCAGCTCCATGCGGGGTCATGAGAGAAGTTTTCCACAAGGATGGTAAAAATGTCAAAACATCCACGTGTACCCTGGGCAACATCCTTGCAGAGGGCCAATTCTCTCTCACCAGAAGCGACTTGCAGTTTCTCAAGTCGCTCCTGACACACAAGGAAAGTTAGATCACAGAATTTTGTGGGAATTATATTATAATCTTTGATTAACTATGAGTCAGGGTATCAGTCTAAGATTCTGATGTGTTTTGTAAAGTCAAGTCTTTTTGAAATAGATCTTTCAAAATACTAGTAATCCAAGGCCAATATTTAAAGACATGTTTTTAAATCAGAGCCTTACTTCCTTAAGGCGAAGGGACAAATCCTTTCTCTCTATAACAAAATTGGTGAGTAACTGAGCTTGTTGAGATCACACAAATTATATTACACACAGATTGCTATGTGCCTGTGAAGTTTATTTATTCAAGATATGGGAAGGGAAACTGTGAAGTCTAATGTATATGGTGTTTAAAAAATGATGTTAATTATCTCAGATTTAGAGTAAATGGTCTTACAACTATATATTGATCCTAAACTGTCAAGCTTATTCCTGAGCTCTAGCAGATAGGAGAATCAGTGGCATACAACATCATGTCATCGATGCGCATATCAAATCAAACTATAGTTCCAGCTAAAGACCATACAGTAGATCCAACAAATAGCAAAGTGCTAAGTCAATGCTTATATAAATCACACTGATATTGAAAACATCTACTGTAGTCAAGACTAGCAAATGGATTTAGGCCAATGCCATTAATACAAAAACCGGTAACAATATAGTTGTTCCCAAGAGAAATGGCATAACAGTCCAATGCTAAAATAAACAGGTAAGGAGGGAAAGGCAGCATTACCTAATGACCTTAGCAAGATTAAATTGAGCATCAGCAAGCTATGAATCAAATAATTGTAGCTTGAGTTACATAATATATTACTATAGTAATAAAGTTTAAGCTAAAATCTAACTCGTAGTGAGAAATATTCTAAGGATAACCATTCCATGTAATCAAAGGCTTTCTCTACATCCACAAAACTACAGTCACTGGCTAAAAATGTAGTGCCCTCCTTATGCTGCCAACTGTCATTCAGCGAATTTAAAAAAAAAACAGTGCTCAGTCACTGAGTAATATGGAAGAACAGGTGTTGGGATTTTGATTAATGAAAATAAAATGTAGTGAAGCAGACTTTTTTTTCAGGTTTTGGAATATCCACAATTTTTGCTTTCAGTCATTTAAGATTCCTTTTGAAAAAATAAAGACACCGCTAAGATATGGACAACTGTCTATTCTTGAGAACAGTTCCTCATTTTATATGTGAGTTGCAACATATCCATAGCTGGTAGACAGAAAACATCTTAGGCAAAACGCACAAAGGAATCTGTAAATTTCATGCTTTAAGCTGAAAATGGCTCAAGCATAATCTGATATAGTGACGAAAACAGCAGACACACTCCAACCGATGGTAAATTTACACTACTACTTGACAGACATCAGTAGTATACATGCTACTAGAATATACATGCTCCAGTTTCATGGAGTCCTGAACCAGGTTTGAGCCCCATATATCTATCTATCTATCTATCTATCTATCTATCTATCTATCTATCTATCTATCTATCTATCTATCTCTCTCTCTCTCTCTCTCTCTCTCTTATGAAATTCTGTCTGACTGTATATTGACTACAGAAGGTTCATACTGGTAGATATGCACATTTTCTTTCCAAATGAAGTTGTACACAAAGGAACAAAACAGACATTAGTCACAATGGCAGGACTCTGACTTAGTCATAATTAAGAGATGGCCCACAGAAATCAATAGGATTTACTGAATATTTCTGAGTTGTGACGAAGTCTGGAACCAGCAATGGACATAAACATAGCAATATGGAGAATATAACATTAATGTAGGATCAACACAACAAATACAGTAGAGTTTCACTTATCCAACATAAACGGGCCACTAGAATGTTGGATAAGCGAATATGTTGGATAAGAAGGAGATATTAAGGAAAAGCCTATTAAACATCAAATTAGGTTATGATTTTACAAATTAAGCACCAAAACATCATGTTATACAACAAATTTGACAGAAAAAGTAGTTCAGTGTGCAGTAATGCTACGTAGTAAATACTGTATTCACGAATTTAGCACCAAAATATCATGATGTATTGAAAACATTGACTACAAAAATGTGTTGGATAATCCAGAACATTGGATAAGCGAATGTTGGATAAGTGAGACTCTACTGTAGGTACATTTTAATGTCCTCTATGATTTTGTCCTTTGGTCTATCTGCATTCAGAAAAGCAGGTTCATGCTGCCATGTTATATACAGGATATCTTAACTACTAAGGCAGGCTGGCATGATAGCTGACTCAGGAGAGGTAAGAGGATGGACTTTATCACACCACACATAATTGAATTAAAACAGGGGTGGGCAACTGCAAACTTGGAAAGGCCATTTCTCCTTCCACCATTTTCGCCTGATTGTCAGTCATTTCTTCTTTTTTGTTTTATTTTGGGAAGCTTAGGAAATCATGACGAGGATAGGGGAGCAAATTTGCATTTTTAGATTGCTTTGGGGATTTGGGGTGGTACAGGGCAAAAAAAAAAACAAAACCCACACCTGAATCAGGCCAGAAAAAAATCAGAGGGATCCAGGAGCTTTGGTGCCCTTCTAGAGGGCCCTGTGGGCTGCACCTAAAGGTCCTAAGGGCTACATGTGGGCTGTGGGCTACACTTCACCCAGCCCTGAATTGGCTAAATATTTTTAGTAGTGATAGCTATTAACTTGGTTTACTTTTTATAGTATAGTAGAGTCTCACTTATCCAACATAAACGGGCCAGCAGAAAGTTGGATGAGCGAAAATGTTGGATAATAAGGAGGGATTATGGAAAAGCCTATAAAATGTCAAATTAGGTTATGATTTTACAAATTAAGCACCAAAAGATCATGTTTTACAACAAAGTGACAGAAAAAGCAGTTCAATACATGGTAATGTTGTGTAATTACTGTATTTATGAATTTAGCACCAATTGCAATGTATGGAAAACATTAACTACAAAAACTTTGACTACTAAAAATGGACTACAAATAAAGATAGAATCGTATAAAATGAACTTATAGTAACAACATTGTCGGAAGTTAAATCCATAAAAAGTTCAGTCCTTGCTGCTTAGAGAAAAAGCTGTGGATCTGGGCGGGAGGCAGACTGTGTTGGATAATACGGGACATTGGATAAGTGAAGGTTGGATAAGTGAGACTCTACTATATTAGGCAAACTCAAGGAAAAGAAGGCCACTGAATGGCTATCATTCATAAGAGCTAGATATAACCTCTAGCATCAAAGGCATCATGTGCCTGAATACTACTTGCAAGGAACATAAGCGGAAAATGGCTCATGCCTTGCTTATAGGCATTCCATTGGCATCTTGTTGATTGCTGTGGAAACAACAGCCTGTCAGGATAGCTCATCTTTTCAAACTCTTTGATAATTTACAGAAGTGTTTCACTCTGGCCAATGAAAACCAACTGATAATCGTAGACTAGGAAGAACACATGTTGCCATGATTATCAGAATATCTTAATCATGAAGGCAAGCCACGATGCGATTCCAGCAATAACAAGGGCACCTTCCTAAATGCAAAAGGGCACAAATGGCACCCAATCACTGGCAATGTCCTCTTTAGGAACGACTTTGTAAAATCATTTGCCTGCATACATATATTCATTTGGATAAAACAGTCCAGCTACTGTTTACCATGTTGCTTAGGAAATGGATTAGCAAAACCTGATGGTTGTTTTCTCCTTTTCTTCATTCATCACTATATTTTTTAAAAAAAACTGATTAGCCAGGAGAACTACTCATTAGTTCCACTGCAAAAATCTGAATTACAAACACCTCAGTGATGCTTCACTCTAATCAGAACACCTTGAATATTGTAATTAATACCAACAAGATCAAAATGTTGGAGCACAATGTTACTTGAAAAACAACAACAACCTGATCCCCCAGACTCCTTGAAAAAAATCTCTCTCCTTGAAAACATAAATGACTCTATTCCTGAAACAGTTCAGAGTTGCCCCTGCTGGATAATCTATCATTCATATCAAACAGACTGTTCATATGGAAGGACTCCATAACAGGGTGACTAAACTCCTCTCTACAACATCCCTAGTGGGATCAGATACTAAACCAGATGACAGAGAAAGAGAACAAGAAGATGTAGGATAGCCAAACTGGGTCCCATTCTCAGGAAGCTTTCTCTAAATAATTCAATATGTAGCTTAATCAATAACTGGTGATGACGCTGAATAGTATTTTCTGAACTACAGAATAGGGAGATATTGTTCCAGAGGAGGATCAGAGGCCTTACTAAGTGTCTTCACAGAAAACTATGATCCAGAAAGCAGAATTATAGAGGACCTACTGTGTCCCTGGTGGCACAGCGGGTTAAAACGCTGAGCTGCTGAACTTGCTCACTGAAAAGTTGGCGGCTTGAATCCAGGGAGCTCCCGTTGTTAGCCCCAGCTTCTGCCAACCTAGCAGTTTAAAAACATGCAAATGTGAGTAGATCATTAGGTACCTCTCCGGAGGAAAGGTAATGGTGCTCCATGAAGTCATGCCGGCCACATGACCTTGGAGGTGTCCACAGACTTAGAAATGGAGATGAGCACCAAACCCCAAAGTCGGACATGATTAGACTTAATGTCAGGGGAAGATCTTTACCTTTACCTATTGTCAGAAAATCTTGATTCACCAATACAAAGTTAGAAAAGATTAAAATATTCAGAGCATATAATGTCATACTTGACTAATACTTTCATCTCTTAAAAAAGTCAGAAGTTTTTAATTTTAAAAAATGATAATGGAAAGCAATTAGCCTAAACTTAAAATGCAGAAAATGGAAACTTTGGAAGCTTCTTTCCTCACAAAAATTAAGTGATAGCATATGTGCTGAGCAAGTTGTGAACTTCCCAAGGGAGCTCTTCTCCATATGTTAGTCAGGTATTGTGAAGATATGCTCTATAACTTGCTGGTTGCTTCCAGAGGAACTTGTCCATTGCTACTACTTTACAGTTTCTTTGGATTTTCCAATTGCTCCATTCTCATATCATTTGAATACATTAAAAGCAATAAAGGTGATTTGTCTTTTCATCTGCCAAACAAGAGAAAAATCTTAAATTCTGATTTCTTCCTGCATCAAATATCAAATAGAGCTAGTGGGGTATAGTGGTTTGAGCCCTAGACCATAGCCATAGAGACCCAGGTTCAAATCCCTGCTCAGTTGCAGAAACTCATTGGGTGGCCTTGGCAAGACAGAGGTAAGGCAAACCTCTTCCAAACAAATATTCCCAAGAAAACCCAGTGATACATTCACTCGCTGTAAGTTAGATACATTAAGCTCACTGTAAGTTGGAAACAACTTGGAGGCACATGAAAATAAGAACTAACCAAATAGAGAAAGATAGCAATTTTACCCATCTTAAAATGGAGTGCTTTGACCCCTTGATAATTTGGGAAGGAGGCAAAAACCTGGGGAAAGAAGCGCATTCTATTCTTGGAAACATTCTTCTTACTTTCAAGGTTTAAAATGGTAGACATTGTTTTTATTTCAAAAGGACTCTGTCGCTTACCACTCATAGACCTCTTGAGGGATGTTCCTCCAAAGAAAGGCCAATGGTTCAGATAGGTTTGTTAAATATGTACAGTCACAGTGCGCTTTTCCATGCAACCTTGTTTTAAAGCCTGAAATACTCAATAATTCCTTTTTAAAAACACACACACACACCATATACTGATGTTTTTCTTCCAGTTTAAAATGACATTGTAAAAACCCAAATATGTTGTATGCTTTTGAGCATACAAAAAGATTTAAAATGTGTGTCATTTCTGAAAAGAGAAATCAAAGTAATATGGAAACTTGCTCCCAAGAAAACATGAATCATTGCAACGATTCAGCAAAGCAGAAACCAAGCTGAGGATGGGGGCTTCTTTTGGGAGTCAGTTTCATGCATTTTTGGTCTAATCATTGTTACACATAAGCAAACATAAAATACAAATACAAAGTTGCATGTTTAGATTCAGAAGCAATAGGTGTAAGAATTCACAGTGGCACGTAGAGCCTCAGTAACATATTTTATAAAGCCTTAGCTGAACCCTTTTCAGCTTGCTGTAGACTAGATACATATTTTCCTTTGGCCAAAATAGGCTGCTAGTTATTTCATATTTATTAGCAATTGGTTTACATAAATTCTTTTTTAGAACTCTGTCACCAATTAGAATGAAATGTTCACCTACCAGAGATGTGAAACTGCTAATTTAGAGATGCCAAAGGGCATAGTCTGTGGAGTCCATCAAAGGTAACTCTCATGGTCTAAAAGCCCTGAAAATCACATTGATACAGTTGCTGTAATATATTTAGCTAGTTCTGCCTTTCCTTGTCTCTTTGGTTTCTTGACATGCTATGGGAAATTGTGTCAGTCAAGGGTAAAATTTTGACAAAGGAAATGCCTTTGACTTGTGTTTGTTTGGTTCTGGGAATTTACAGGATTGGATCTTGAGCAATGATTGAGTGTGGATGCCATCATGTTGGCAAAACATTTAAGGATTCTTGATCATATATTTATAGCACAATCTGGACTTTGCTACTTGTTTCTTACATCGCCATAATCACATCACCAACATTGTGGATTTGTTTACCTAAAGAAACCTGAATCTGCTTTCAAACTACAGTAGAGTCTCGCTTATCCAACATAAACAGGCCAGCAGAATGTTGGATGAGCAAAATTGTTGGATAATAAGGAGGGATTAAGAAAATGCCTATTGAACGTCAAGTTACGTTATTATTTACAAATTAAGCACCAAAAGATCATGTTTTCCAAGAAATTAACAGAAAAAGCAGTTCAATACATGGTAACGTTATGTAGTAATTAATTAATTTATGAATTTAGCACCAAAACATTGCAATGTATTGAAAACATTGACTACAAAAACATTGACTATAAATAAAGATAGAATTGCTGCCTAGAGAAACAGCTGTGGATCCAGGCGGGAGGCAGACTGCGTTGGATAATACAGAACGTTGGATAAGTGATGGTTGGATAAGTGAGACTGTACTGTATAAGATATTCTCAAATGCAGTATGACCCCCCTAAACACAGACGCGATACCCACAATTTCAGTTATCCACACTCCAAAAAATTCCCTTCAGATGTTTATGATGGCCTCTCTAGGTCCTCCAGTGCTAATCTTTAGCATTCTTCCAGCCCAAGTATAGTTAAAGGTTGGCTATTATCACTTGTTTTAGCTAACCACAGGGAGCCTTGGAATATATCCTCTGTGGATACAGGGTCATACTATAATACGATAATAAATATTAATAAAAATAAGCTACACTCCCTTTGAATCATTTCCCCAGTGTTTTGGTCACAACTAGAATTTAATAATAGAGTAGGTAGGTGTTTATTTCAGCCACTTTTCCCTTTGTTTGGCATCCTTACAACTCAAATTTAATAATAGAGTAGGTAGGTGTTTATTTCAGCCACTCTCTTTTGTAGATCTTTCTGTGGTAATAATAGGAAGAATACAACCAGGGAACTCAAAGATGAAGGATTTACAAAACTGCCTTTTACATTTTTAAGAATCTAGATAGCAAAGTAAAATTGGTCTCAATCTTCTATGTGCAATAATCTGTGCAAATCCAACAAATTTTGTCCCTAACCTCTGAATGTGCTCCCTGTATCAGCTCCTGAATAGGAGAAGTATTAAGAAAATGCTTTTGAACATATGCAAAATGCAATAACCAGAATGAGCCATGCCACACCTGGCTTTAGAAGGAATAACTTCCAGGACTGAAATTATGCCTCAATAACAGAGCTCTGTCCTGGTGCTCCCACTTTTAGAAATCTAGCATTGCCATTTCCCACTGAAATCAATGCAAAATTTGCAATGGAATAGCTTTTGCTCAAATGTTCACCAGTTTTATTTAAAATATTCCTGGAAATTTGTACAAGTACGGTAGCTGCCAGTCTTCTTCTAGTCAAAATGCAGAGGGGTTCCATGGTAACCAGCTAATTATGGCAAGAACTTTAATTGGCAACAACCAACCTCCTCTTTTCAGTGAAGTATAAGAGACTCAGGAATTGTTAGCAAAACATTCGGCCCCAGATCAGTATACACTGTAATAATTGTATGTTGTCCGTACGAAGGCTATATGTTGCGGATTTCATTGGATAAGAAAGGAAAAATAGATAAAACAGTCATAGATTTGCAATAGGAAAAAGTGGGTGCTATAAATAATATTATACGAATGCTGCCTGGCACAACCTGGGGATCACAACCAGATACAGTGAAGACATCTGCCCTTGCGCTTTGCTACTCTGCTGCTGAATACCCATGCCTAGTGTGGAATATATCTTACCACGTTAAAACAGTGGATGTGTCTCCTAATGAGACATGCCGCATTATCACAGGATGTCTATGTCCTACACCACTCGAGAAACTATACTGTTTGGCCAGTATTGCACAACCTGACATCCATCGGGAAGTAGCAGTCAATAATAAAAGAACCAAGGCAGTGACATCTCCAGCCCATCCTCTGTTCCGATATCAACCAGTAAGCCAACGGGTTAAATCAAGAAACAGCTTTCTAAGATCTACAGAGATACTCTCAGGAACACCTCAGCAACCGAGAGTCCAAAAGTGGCAGGTTAAAACCTGGAACCTCAATCCATGGCTGATATCTGATTCAAAACTCCCTCCTGGGCACACAGAAAACTGGGCGATTTGTAAGGTGCTGAATAGACTGCACTCTGGCTCCACAAGACGCAGAGCTAATCTTAAGAAATGGGGCTGCAAAGAGAAGTCCATGCCATGCAAGTATGGAGAAAAGCAAACCACAGACCACTTATTACAATGCAGCCTGAGCCCTGCCACATTCACAATGGAGGACATTCTCACAAAGACACCAGAGGCACTCCAAGTGGTCAGCTTCTGGTCAAAGAAAATCTAGTATAATGTCAAGTTTTTTACTTTGTGTTTGTTAAAATACATTATAACTGTACCCTTAATTCACTTCTGACACAATAAATAAATAAATAAATAGAAAACAGAGCCAGACTATCCAACTGCTGCTCAAACATAGTCCCTCTCTTTGTATAAAGGTCAAGTATACCCTGAATGCACCAGATCTTGTCTGGCCTTGGAAGCTAAGCAAGGTCAACCCTGGTGAGTATTTAGATGGGAGAGCTATAGGCTATATTTCAGAAGAAAAATTGGCTAAATGACAGTTCCCTAAGAAAACCTATGGGGTTGCCAAAAGTCAACAATGACTTGAAGGCACATACAAACACACAGATATGTCAGACAGCCACAACCAGTTTATTTATACACTGCATTTTGGGAATATACATTGTGCTAAAAGAAGTTCATAGTACTGCTTAAATATATAATGTGGATAGTCAAACAACTCCCAGCTTGGGTTGCTATGAGTCTTTCAGGCTGTATGGCCATGTTCCAGAAGCTTTCTCTCCTAACGTTTCGCCCACATCTGTAGCAGGCATCCTCAGAGGTTGTGAGGTGAAAACATCAGGAAAGAAAGTTTCTGGAACATGGCCATTCAGCCCAAAAGACTCACAGCAACCCAGTGATTCTGGCCATGATAGCCTTCGACAATACAACTCCCAGCTTGTTTAAAAAAGCAAGTTATAATAAAGATGGCCTCTGTGGATCAGATTTTGAAATGCTAGTCATCTTTTAACCTAACCATTTCTGTGTCTTATGGCTTCATGACTGCCCTAATTCTTCACCAATAGCCATGGTGAATAGGCATGATAACATTTATATATCATAGGCATCTTACATTTTGTCCTCTCTTTTCATAACTGTCTCCCTGCTTTGCAACCCTTCTCTGTATCAATAAAAAGAAATAAAATATTCATTAGAAACTGCAACTGTAACTTGCCACAGGTGTAACACAATTTCGTTTACATTTACTTGGAAATAAATTGCACGAAATCCAATGAGAATGAACTCCAAAGTAACTATGCATAAGATTCCAGTCTAAGTCAGACAATAACAATAAACACAAACAACATACACATAGTAGGTTTCAATACCATGCATGGAAAAATGACTTTTTGTTGGAAAATCCATCATTTAATATTAATGATTCTGCTTCCAGCTAACTGGGCCTCACAATACTTGGCCTTTGGGAGTATAATGAGAGGACAAACCCAGTCAATCTCTCCCCGACAGGAAATGCCTTGATGACCTCTAAGCAACTGGAATGTGGCAGGAGAAATGGCAAACATTCAGAACATCCCACCACTTCCTTTCCGTGGGACGTGCCAGCCTTGGGAAGTGGGCCTCTGTTTCGAGAGCAGGATATGTCACAAATAAAAGGTGAAGCAGGTGAAGCATTCAGCTGCCCACATTTAGAAAGAGCTAAAGGAAGGAAACTGCATCTGTTTTGATATGCTACACTGAAAAGGTGTGTGATGAGCCAGCGTGGTCTAGTGGTTTGAGCACTGGACTACAACTTTGGATAACAGGGTTTGAATTCCTGCTCAGCCATGAAAACCCAATGCGTGCCCTTGTGCAAGTCATATTCTCCCAGCCTCAGAGGGAGGTAAAGGCTATTCCCTCTGAACAAATCAAGCCAAGAAAAGTCCACGGTAGATCCAGTTTAGTCACTATACGTCAGAAAATAGTAAAACACACAAAACAACAAATTGCAAAATCACAGCAAAAAACAAAACAAAACAAAACCACAGCGGAATCACTATTGATTATACAGTATTTGTCTAATCTGAGGCAGAGTGAGACAACTATCTTCAGCACTGACAATCCCCAGCGATTTCTTCTGACTCTTCTTCTCAGTTCATACAATCAACCCTCCTTATCCTAGCCTTATCCTAACCCTAGCCACCCCGAGTCCCCGTTGGGGAGATGGTGGCGGCGTATAAATAAAGTTTTATTATTATTATTATTATTATTATTATTATTATTATTATTATTATTATTATCCATAGCTTCAAAATATTTTTCCCCTAAAAAAGCCTAAAAGTAAACCATAATTTTGCCATTTTATATAAGAGGCACATTTTACTATGCCATTGTGTACAATGGGACTTGAGCATTCACTAATTTTGATATCCATGGAGGGTGTGGATTCTGGAACTATGAAATCTTGGGTTTTGAAATTTAGGGAGAGATATTTAGAATGTTTATCCAAAGAGTTGTAGTGCCTCACAAAACTACCAACTGCAGGCAGTAAACTGAAATCATAGTGCGACAACTGTATGGGATTTAAAAGGAGGAAGGGGAGGGAGCAGAAAAATTCTTATCTACAAAACACTCTTTTTCAGATGCAATACTGCATCTGAAGAAGTGGGATTATATCCATGAAAAACTCATGCAAAAATAAAAACCAGTTAGTCTATGCTATGTTGTCTCCCTCCACCCCCTTCTTCTCTCTTTCTCCTTTTTATCTGTAAGAGACTAATAATAAGGCTACTTCTTTGAAAACTACTGTATGATATTAAAGGTCCTCTGATCATTTATGTAAGCTTACTAACTTGTACTAAGCAAAAACATGCAATGAACTAAACTATAATCATGGAATCTACAATACTTAAACCTAGAAACCAGTTACTACAAAGGAAAGCTGGAATTTTTTTCCCCCATCAGTAAAATGGGTGAGAATGATCACAATTCTTTAAGAAAGCAACCCAAAGCACTTTTATAAGCTCTTCGTAATACTATGAGAACAAAGGTCACTGGTCTGTTTACTTAAATTTAATATTTCTGTATCAAAAATTATTTCTCCCATGAAAACACACGGGTCCTCTATGTTAGTTTCTTTTGCTTCCTTTTTCTATTAGCAATAGACGTGTCTACGCACCTCCCTTTGTTCCTTTGGGATGGCTTCCATGTCTTTTTTGGATTAATCATATAGGCAATCTCTTCAATTAGTCATCACATACTAAGTACAATGATATTACAATACTGCATAGTCAGATATGATTGATGATAAGCACCAGGAATAAGGAAATCATGTGCCAAGTGTTTAGGACTTTATCACGTGAGGCTGATAAAGCACAATGATGGCAGGATAAAACCACCTTTGGAGGAGCTTATCATACAACACCGTCTCTCCTGTAGTTACATTGTGCTTGAATTATGATTGGACCATCTCTTTTCACTGAAGAGAATTCCATCAATGAGTATCGCTGTTCTTCTGCCACTACTTATTGTGTGATAATTTTCTTCTGCTACAGTCCTGACATTGTGAAGTGGAGAAAGGCCACCCAAAGGGCGGTCTACAAATATATTATTATTATTATTGTTGTTGTTGTTGTTGTTGTTATTATTATTATTATTATTATTATTATTATTATTTTATTATGACACAGCAAACAAGATAGATATGCTGGATTTCGTATCACAAAATCACAAGTCGAACACTTCCCAAGTGTCTAGGACTGTGTGATGTATTTTCGGATGATGCGCGCAGATCCCAGCAGGGTGGCCTTTTGCAGCTGGCAGATCGTAATTTTGTCAATGTCTATTGTTTCCAAATGCCGGCTGAGATCTTTTGGCACAGCACCCAATGTGCCCATCACCACCGGGACCACCTGCACTGGTTTCTGCCAGAGTCTTTGAAGTTCAATCTTGAGGTCCTGATAGTCGCTGAGTTTATCCTTTTGTTTTTCGTCAATGCGACTGTCACCTGGGATGGCGACATCAATGATCTAAACCTTTTTCTTTTCCACAACTGTGATGTCTGGTGTGTTGTGTTCCAGAACTTTGTCAGTCTGGATTCGGAAGTCCCACAGTATCTTTGCGTGCTCATTTTCCAATACTTTTGCAGGTTTGTGATCCCACCATTTCTTTGCTGCTGGTGGGATGATTATTATTAGAATGCTGATACGGTTACACTGCACTATTGTGGCAAAATGGGTGGAGACAAATAGGGGGGAAAGGGCATCAATGCACTGCATAGGATAAACATGGGTAAGAATCAAGGCTGTGTGGTAGACTGATTGTGGGAATATGCACCCACAAAGTTCCATAATGCCATAATCACGGTGAGGTACAAAAGTGATTGGTCCAATAATGGTATGGTTTTGTTTGCTTAAACAATATGATTGACACTACGCAACAGGTCTGCGTGATAAGACCCTTTATTTCGCCTGTTACCTTCCAGCTTAGTTGCAAATCCTTGCCATAATTTTAGAGAAACGTTTTTTCCAACAATACAAACTTGTGAGCCATTCTTGTTCTAATGAAAAATATTTCGGGGTGACTTGGTAATGAGTGCATGATTTTAAGTCATTTGATTGAGATAAAAACTGCAAAAAGGTGATTCTGACTGTTTCTCTTGTTGTGGTGAGTGGGGATTTTAAATGATGCAGGAAAAAAGATTTTGCATTGTCAGTATGCAAGACTTGGCACAGACAACAGAAATAATGTGGAGAGGAAAGAGGCTTCTACTGTCATCCATAGCTCAAGTGCAACTCATTAGCTTCTTGAGTACTCTCTTGCAAAAAATGAATGTTTATTCCAATTACTTATGGGTGTGTGTGTGTATCACAGTAAAAGAAAATCCATCTCAATATATATTTGAATCTTATAGCAGAAGCCAATTCACTCATAGAAATTGTATTTTAATTGAATGTCACCTATATCAGAAACAGGACTAATTTATTTCTGATCAAGCTTCATGAATGCTTTCCCCCCCAGATCGTTCTCTCATTGCTTGGTTGCTTGCTTTAAGTAGAATCAGAGTCTGGGATTTGTCACAAGTGGTCACCACAGCATAGCAAACACTTCAAACGTCTCCAATCCTTTATGTGATCAGAAAGTATAGCAGACCATACCACAAGTGAAAAGCGACACCATAGTACAGG
Source organism: Anolis carolinensis (assembly GCF_035594765.1). Taxonomy (NCBI): domain Eukaryota; kingdom Metazoa; phylum Chordata; class Lepidosauria; order Squamata; family Anolidae; genus Anolis; species Anolis carolinensis. The sequence goes on from NC_085845.1 coordinate 44,095,558, forward strand.
AACAAATTCGACCTGGACTATATATTATATGTTGTTGTTTTAAAAAAAAAGCTATCTACTGCTCCCAAATTGACACTTTGCTGTAACTCTGTTGTATTTCTGTAGACAAGGAAAGGCAGATCAGGCCTGCAAAACTGGATTCAATCCGATGACTGAGGGTGCATCTACACTGCAGAATTAATGCAGTTTGAAACCATTAAAACTGTGATAGCTCAGTGCTATGGAATCATGGAAGTTGCTCAATGCCTCTATGCTAAATAATGCTGGTGCCTCACTAAACTACATGATTCCATAGCATAGAGCCATGACAGTTAAAGTTCTGACAATAATTAAGGCATTTCAACCTTCTGGAATGGGAAAATTCTGGGCAAGCTCCCAATGATGGAAAGGGGACATGGTTACACAGATTTGATTCAGTCACATGGCCTGAATTTTCTTATCCCCATCTTGATTCATCAACAGGACTGATGAATGTTATGTATCACATTAATCATAGTTTGGGATCTTGATACTTTAGGGCATTGTGGTCCAACCTTTAGTTACCCGAGGGCCAATCAGACTTTAGTATAGGAATGTGAGGGCCAGAGACATCCCAGAAAGAAAACGAATTACATAATTAATATTTAATTACATAATTATAATATTTAATTACATAATTAAAATATTTTTCCAGTAAGAAGAGCAAGGGTCAACAAAAATGAATTGGTGGGCCACATGCGGCCCGCGGCCCGCAGGATGGACCCCACAGCCTTAGGGACAGTACTTGTCCCTGGCAATGCACATGCAATTCAGATCTAATGATTTTTCTGCTATTGGTGGCTACATAGGGAGTGAGGAATTAGTATCAAGAAAAAAATGCCTTTACAATAGTGGCATCCACCATGTAAAATGCACTTTCTCATAAACTCCACTGTGAGCCAATATTGCTCTTCAGGTATGTGACACTGTGTTTGGGGCTCAAACCATTGGAGGAGTCATAAACACGTTCATTCAAAACATGAGTTACTTCAAAGTAAATATTCATAAATATGCCACGTGTATCTTTTAACTCAATATTTTGAAGCTTGCATAATGTTTCAAATAATTTCATAATTGTGGCAATATTTCTGAAGATTGGTTTGCATGCAAACTGTCTGTAGATAAGATTTTGCACCCTTCACACTCCAGTGTCTCAGAGTGCAGTGTTGAACAACTGAAGGAAAGCAAATCACTTTACTGGCATCTGTTGTCTGGCATCTGTTGTCATTAAAGAATTCTGAAAATGTCAACTTTCTGCCTGCCACCTTCAGCATAAATCCTTTGCATTTAGATACTACAAACCTGTATGTTTTGCAAAATGCTCTACACATTTAGCTTCCATATGTTCAGAATTCCCAAGTACAATGTATTCCAGCAGAAAAACAACATCATGCCAATAGCAAGGAAGTCACTGGCCCAAAAGGCAAATTAGAAGCATTTTGGATTTCAATGAACATTAATATTGAAGATAAAATGTAACAGAAAAGATGGCTAATTGATTAGATGATAAAGAACATGCAACTACATTCCCAGAAGCCCAAACTTTAGAAACTTCAATAACACCCCCAAGACCATTCTGGCCAGCTCACAAAGGGAGACAATTGAGCTGCACGGTGGGCAGTACACCAACAGAATTTCTATTCTGTTCTGGCTACCCACATTTAAAGAACACTCAAACTTTAGAGCAAGCCTGTACAACCTACAGCTTTCCAGGTGTTTGGGCTTCTAATTCCCAGAAGCCCTAGCGAGCTTGTTCAATGGTCAGAAATTCTGGGACCTGAAGTCCAAAACACCCAGATGAATACAACGTCATCACCCTAACCCAGTGGTTCCCAATCCTTTTTTGACCGGGGCCCACTTGACCAGAGCCCACTTTGACTGGGGACCACTCTCCAACATTAGTACCAAAAGGGTTACAAATAAGTTTTTGGTCAACTTTAGATTTGGTTTGGTTATTTGGGGTGCTGATTCAGAAAATTGTATTTGACAAACCACATCAGCTTTAGTTTCTGATACAGAATAGTAGCCACCATCTGCACGCCCACAGAAAACCATATTTAATCATCTAGAACTGATGCGGTCTATCCAATGCAATGGTGAGCTTTGCAGAAAGGAGCAGAAATAAAATTAATAAAATAAAATAAATAAAGAGGAAGGAGGTTCATGAACCAGACTTTTGTTCTTGTGGCCCATTGGTTAGCTGCGGCCCACAGGTTGAGAACCACTGCCCTAACCCCTAGCACAGGGAATCTTGGTGGGCAAAACTGAAATTAACCCCCAGTCAGCCTAATGCAACCAGGTCTCTGTAATACTTTCTATGTCAGCATGATCATATAGGGTCATGTCCTGAATAGGTGCTGGTTTTTTCCCTCATTCACCTGGCAATTAGCAAATCATGGTCAGGACAGCAGAAGTGTGCCTTACATTCCTGTGTTCCCATTCCTGATGTCCTTATCACTTGCATGAGGACTCCTTCCACCTTCCTTTCCTGAAACCAATTACACTGCAGAATTATATGCGTGCTAATATCAATGGCAGCTATGACCGACTGAAACCAAATTCTGCAAATCATTTCCTATCACAGGGAAGGGAACTGTGTGACTCTCCAGATGTTGTTGGACTGCAATTTCCATCTGCCCACACTTGGATAGGCTGTAAAACAGAATGATGAGGATTGCATGTCTACAACATCTGGAGGGCCACAATTTTTCCATTTCTGTCCTAGCAATTGCTAATGTCTTCAACATGGTCTATAGATGGGAAACTTCCATCTGTACCAAGTTTGAGAAGGGATGGGATTTTCCAAAGAGATGGGGTGTAGGAATGGATTGTTTTCAGTTGTGTTCATTTCCATAAGCAACTGTTGTAAGATGAAATCAAGGAAGGAATTAAGGAAACTCTAAATATGAAACAGTTCTTTTTCTTTTTACAACTGGAAGACAATAGCATGTGCAAACTTCATTGACACAAGATAGGCAAAGCCCCAGTTCCAGCATTATTTCTTTCATCTAAACCCCTGGTGATTTGTTTCAAAGACAACAACGTGCTCCTGAAAGGTCATCTTCTCTTTTCTTACTGCTCAAATGAACTAGGAACTTCTTCTCATTGTTCCTGGACCTCACTTCCATAGAACCAATCCATGTAGCAGATCCGAACAGTGATGCTCTTCTCCTTTCATCTGTGTTGAAAGGAAACTTAACAAGGCGCACCTATCTTCTACCTGGGGGGATCCACCAGGTCAGTTTTGCATGTCTATATAGCTTCCTGCTATATCAATTCTATTTGCTTTTGGGAGAGAAGGGTCCTGCCATAGCTTTAAAGATCAAAACTATTTTGAGTGACTATTCCACAATTGTTTAAAGCAGGTCATAAAGAAGTGGCATCATTTAAAATGTACCTACTGATAAGTTGGTCCATGCTATGCCAGAGTCGTTTAAACTATGTATGAAGGGAGAATGACTCTCATGAGATTATCACTGTGCAGTATCTGTGCATATCTAAAAGCAAGGAAAATAATTTCTTCTCCCCGCGTTAGGACTATTTTTTCCATCAGCACATTTGTGTAGCTTTAAAATTGTTAAATCAATTAATTAGCTTAAATTCATAGACTTCATTAACTAGGATTTCTTTAATTGGTTAACAGCCATAAAATAAAATTACAGAAAAAGTGTTACCTGCTTAGTATCTGCTCCAGGGTCAGTTATTCATTGTCTAATATAAGTATCCAAGATGCTATCTTCATTTTTATTTTACGTTGCCTAGAAATCCTTTATCTACAGGGAAACTAATAGATTTTTAGAAATAATAAAATAAAATAATGCTGTCAAGGAGATCAGGATAGTGTACATTCAATTACATTACAACAATAAAACAGCAGATAAAATCTGTAACAACATGATCAAATGTTAACTGGAAATGAGGAAGCTCCTGGATTCTGGAGTTATGGATTCCTGGAATCAGGATGAATTCAACCTAAGGTTGCATGATTAAACCTCAAACTGGGACTCCTGTAACCCTAGGCCCCAACAGATCTGGGGGCAGAACAAATACTATGAAGTCAAGTGGGACAAAAGTGTTAATGTGGGATTTGTGTACTGATAGTGTTTAAATGCAATTTGTGCCATGCTTGTATTGCAACTGATTGCATCATCCAGAATGTACCATAGTGTGGAAAGAGTTAATTGCCAAGAAGCTGTGTTAACCTTGATGTGTGGCTGGAACTAGGGAGTATCAGTATTCAGACACAAGTGTTTGTGCTGATTGATTGCGTCAGTTCAGTTGAGTTCTGTCTGCCTAGAGTTTGAGTCAAGTCCTGTGTTCATCTGTCATCTGTTAGTCTGTTTGTGTTGATACAGTAAAACTTTGTAAATAGTTTTACCAACGTCTCTGAGTGTCTCTTTGTTCTGAGCTCCACTGATTCCATCCAACTACTGCTGCGCTGCAAATACTCTGACAAAAAGTACCTGTCAGTTCTCACTTTCCAAAGCCCAACATTCAACTGTATCCATTCCCTCACAGCATGGCTCTTGCCTCATCAATGGAGAGTAGGCAAAGAGTCTCTGGCCAGAAGAACAGATGTTCCCTTTCTCGTGTTTCTAGGTTCCTCACTTTCCAGTTGCCCAGATATTTCAGACAACTCCAACCATGCCTGCTGAGAGGTTTGCCGAGTACAATAGATGAGATTTGTAATCCTAAATGTCTAGAGCAGGGGTCCCCAAACTAAGGCCTGCAGGCCAGATGTAGCTCCCCCAATGTCATTTATCCGGCCTCGCCCTAAACTTTAGACTTAGGGTCAACCTAAGTCTGAAACAACTTGAAAACACACAACAACAACAATCCTAATTAACTTTACTATCTCATCAGCCAAAAGCAGGGCCACACTTCCCATTGAAATACTGTTTATGTTTTAAATATTGTATTGTTCTTTCATTTTTTTGGCACTACAAATAAGATATGTGCAGTGTGCATAGGAATTCATTGGTATTTTTTTTCAAACTATAGTCTGCCCCCCAACAGTCTGAGGGACCGTGAACCAGACCTCTGCTTAAAAGGTTTGAGGACCCCTGCCCTAGAGGGTGTCAGGCTGGGTTATTTTTCCAGATCTAGGGTCACGTTCAGAGCGTGAGATGTCCCAGCTTGCTCTGCTGGCTAACTCTGGTTAAATGTATTTTTTGAGAAAGGACCAGAGCACCTTCAATTAGATGCATGTGATTCTTAGAAGCGCCAAGCAGGTTATATGAAAGTTCTCTCTCTGCCTCAGACACAAAAGAAATGTTGGCGGTCGGAGTAGATGGCAATGGGGTAGGTAGAAAAATAGTCTGAGTTGGTATAAGGCAGTTTTCTGCAGCTTGTATATTATTTGTACCTCATTGCATCTGACTGTCTGCAATCCATCACGATCGTAGAAACAAGCCTTTCCATTTCCACATAGAGCTTAGCTTGTCCATTATCCTTCTTCCTAATTTTGTTCTATGCTGCTAGATGTTTTTAAGACACTTAACCCACTTCTCCATATGCACACCCAAGACTTTGCTTACAGCAGGCAGAATGTGCATTTGCCTGGCAGCCTGACATAAATATCCAACCAACCAGCAAATAAACACTGGCACACTCCTAGCTACAATCTCCCTGAACTAGCGTTTGAACAAACAAAGCAAGAACTGGCCACAAGACAAAGAAAGAATTTGTTCTATTCAGTGAATCTTCCACTCTGCGACATGGAAGCTAATGCGACACTGCCAGCCTTTCACCTATCTTTTGTGTTCTATATATTATTTATTAGCTTTTACTGGATCACTGTCAAAAGGAAATACCTGTTCCCAGGACCTTTTTCAGTGACTATGATTGAGCAAAATTCTATGGGCAACAAAAATTACAAGAGAAAGAATAAAGCAGACCGGAAGGGGTATGCGTGTGTGTGTGTGTGTGTGTCAAAAACATAGATTCAAATAGACAAGTAGAAATTGCTGACAGTTTTGATTGTAGGAATGCCCAGAAGGTTCTAAGATCCACCAAAGCAGTAACTCTACAAGTGCTCATACTTAGGCAGAGCAAACCTTTATTTGTCACTAAGAGTGTGTTCAAAAGAAGCCACCATCAAAAGCACAGGGCTGACTGCAAGTTTCGCAGCTCACTAAGCATCGAAGCCACACTGGCAATCTTAATAGCAATGATAGTAAAGTTCCAAAAGAGACCGTAATGGATTTTCCACGATGGCCTGAATGGCAAAGTGTTGCTCCAGGGTCATGTGATAAATTCTGAGTAGCTGTGTTTCACGGCTGGTCAGAAAGTCACCACAGAAGTCAGAATAGAGTCATGGGGAACACACAGATGGGTGACCCTAATCTGCAAGAGTTTTTACTACCAGCGGATTGTCAAAATGTTGACACTGAGCCAAATGAATGCACTTGTATGACACATCTATTTGTTATATTCCTTACCTGTAATAGAGTTGTATAACCCATCTGAGTGAATCCTGAATAACTAAACTGATTCAGACTGATTCGAATGAGTTCCAGACTGAAATGGAAAGGCCCAATTCAGTTCTGGGATGGAACACACAGTCTGAAATACTTTGGAGGAATCCTGAGATCTAGATGTATACAATAAGTGGTGAAAAACCCTGACACTAGGGAAAGGATCAACATGATAGAGGAAAAGGCTTTGCTTATACAAAGTTGGATTATGAAATCTGGATCAAGAATATCACAGGCACTCTCCAATCACAGTGTTTATGAGATAGAATTACATGAGGTCAATGAAATGACATACTCCTTCATTTCTTTCTCTCACCTCTTCATTCTGTAACATATTATGACAGAGTTGTGGTGGTAAGTGGAAGATTGTTGGTTGCTATCTATGTCTGTTAATTTGTTTTGTTGACTAGCCTAGCTATAGCCTAGTTACTATTATTCCCTGTTCTAGTTGTTACTTAGGTGTGAGGAGGAGGGCAAGAGTAGTCACCACATGTCGAACAGAACATTGTTTGAGAACCATATTTAAGTGGGAGCAGATTCCAAGATCACTATCTACCCTCATAGTGAGCAGCATATGAGACAGAGTAAACAGCACCAGCAGTTTGCTTTAACACATAAAAGAGAAACACTACGTTCAGGGGAAAAGCAAAAAGTCCAAGCATCCAGGCAGGAACAAAGAAGGAGGGAAGGAGAAGGGGAAAGGGGGAAAAGGGAAGGGGGAAGGGGGAGAGGGAGGGAAGGCGAGGGACAGGACGGGAAGCGACGGGAAGGGAAGGGAAGAGCAGCAATTCTTAAATGTTCTGCCTCTTCAAAACACTTAGGAGCAAGCAACTCCGAAAAGATATTACTTTTGGGGAGTATGAGTGCATGAGAAAAATGTTTCCAATGCCAATCCAGCTCATCTAATGATTTCAAAGGGAGCACAGGAATGGTCAAGAGCCTACTGAAAGTAAAGTATTATCTTATCAACCCACTGCTTTCTTATGCTGCGTCACTTGAGTTGTGCAAGTTAGACTTAGTGTGATACACAAACATGGCCTCTAATCTGGTTGGCCCTTTATGTGTGACTGTGATGACTCATGGGCCATGTAGTCCCGTTCCTAGCGCTGTTGTGACAGATGAAGAGGAAAACGTAGGTTTCCCACCGTTTCAGCCAGAATCGGAGCTTTCTCAGCCAGAAATGGAGCCCTTGCACCTGCAGGAGATTTGTCTTCCAGAAGTTTGTCAAACAAGCCCTGAGCCGAAATCTCCCCCATTTTCTCGCCATGATTATTGTAAACAACAGAGGGGCGCTCAGGAGGCGTCTCGCAGGAGCGCTAGGATCGCTGCAAAGCATTCAGCTGATTAAGCCTGCTTCCCATGGGAAACTTTAAGGAGTCATGCATCTGGACTCAGAGAATAGCTTTCGTTTCTGGTTCCCCAGAGAACTGCTCTTTGGCGGGAAAACGAGACCCTACTTAGGTGTTTTGCCCACGAAGGAATCTTGCGGAGTCAATTCGTCAGCTTCGGGAGTAGGTTGTGTGTGGACTACGCTACTCCCGCATCCAAGTCCTTTGCTCTCGTTTCCAGCCCTGCCTTGCTTCCCAGGACCCTGCCTTGCTTCACGGACCTTGCCTTGCTTCCCGGACCTCGCCACGTAATTACCACGGATCCTGTTTTTGCTCCTTGTTCTTGTTGCCTTGAATTAAGCCTTGTATCCAAGAATCAAGTTATTTCCTTGCCTTGCCTAAGTTTCATGGACTAAAGGACCTTGTCTTCTCCCCTCACTTTGCTTGGCAAAGTGAGTTTTTCGGTTACTGGATTATAACTTTGGACCTTAATATTTCATATTGGACATTGTTTTCCTGGACTATAATTGACCTTTCCCGAAAGGTCTTCTTCTGAACTTTATTCTGCACTTATTTTTATTGACTTTACATATTTCCTTAATAAAGATATTAGATAGATTCTGGCCTCTGTGTATGGTTATTGGTGCTCTGCAGCCTGGGTCGTGACAGTGACACAGTGACCTTTCCTGTGTTAATGAGACACATCCCATGTGGAAATAACTTGCATGAAAGAGGTGTAAGATCTGCCATTCTGTATGTTGAGATTTAAGTGGCTCTGTGTACTCTCCACATATTATTGAAATATTGCTGAAATGTTATTTCGTAAGACCTGCCCTCTGCAGTGTTGCTCTATAATTTCCATGATGTCTAATCGATGTAACAAAAAGCATCTGATTATTACTTGGGGTGTAAATCCTCTCCCCTTTTTAATTAAATGTGTATACAATGTGTAAAATCACAGGCCTTGTGAGATGTCTTATTTACTGTAAGGAAAGGAAGAGGAAACAGGGGGCAAAGAAAACACAGCATGTTATTTTACTAGATTTAGAAACACCACACACTGTTTTTCAAAATCTTGACATGGAACACACTTGCTACCTGAACATGGTTGTATGGAGAAGGGTCTTGAAGAAGAGATATGCTATCTGCTCAGAAAAAAAAACCCTCAGTGTGTTCATTTTTTTAACTGGTGATATGTTTTTGTTGTTGACTACTGCCAAGTGAACCTCAATGTATGTTGACCCTATGAATGTGAGATTTCCAAGACACCCTGCCATCAAAAGCCATGGCTCACGTTCTGCTGAACCAGGGCTATATAGCTTCTCTGATTGCATCCATCCATCCATCATATGGTCTTCTTTTTATATTGCCTCCCACTTTACCAAGTGTTATCAACCTTTCTAATGTCATGACTAATGACCAAAGTATAATAGCTACAGTTTGGTCATTTTGGCTTCTAGAGAGAGTAGGCAGTGGTTCTCAACCTGTGGGTCCCCGGGTGCTTTGTCCTACAACTCCCAGAAATCACAGCCAGTTTATTAGCTGTTAGGATTTCTGGGAGTTGAAGGCCAAAACATCTGGGGAACCACAGGATGAGAACCACTGGAGTAGAGGATCCATAGTATTCTTAGAGCTGTCTCCTCCAGCAGCACTGGCTGTGTTGTTAACTCCTATTCCACACTATAGAATGAATACTATTTGACACCACTTTAACTGCCATGGCTCAGTGCTATGGGATCATGGGAGTTGTAGTTTTCCAAAGACTTTAGCCTTCTCTGCTAGCGCCTCACCAAATGATAAATCCCAAGATTCCATGGCATTGAGCCATGGCAGTTAACATGATGTGAAAGCGCATTAATTCTACAGTGCAGAAGGGAATAAATTCACTGCTTCTTTATAGGTCACATTCTTCATGTTGAAAGGAAAGGTAAAAAGCCCATGAACTCCTGTCTCAAAGGACGCTGAACTTGTAGGTTCTCTTCCCAGGTGTCTTCTGCTGGCTGATTGCCTTGACCACCCGAGGGACTAGTTCTTTTGAGGCCTTAAGGGAGAGTTATAACAGTCTGGCCTTCTTTACACTGTTCTTCCAAAAGAGCTCTTGGGTCAGGAGAATTGTTTTGGGAATAAGTGCATTTGAACTGTCAATGGACTGAAAGGACTGACTGAATCAAAATAGTAGTATTCCTAATCCCTCAAGCATGCACCCGTATAAACCAAAAAAAAAAATGTCCCTTGTATTGATATAATGTAATTTGAATAATCCAGTTTTGGCATTTGCCTAGAGAGTTACAGCTGCAAAGCCGCAGAATCTGCCATGGGATTGTTTGAGCTCCGGCCTCTTATTCCCCAAGATTTACTCCAACGTGTACTTTAATCTCAATATTTTTCATAACACAATCTTTGCCTATTTTGGAAATGGTGAAGTCCCATCCCTTGAACCAATTCATTAGTCTATTATGATTCTTGAATAGACTGTCATGGCTTTCAAATGTCAGAATGAGATTCCATAGATGCTGCTGAATATTTCCTTAGCTATAACATGACTGATAGGTGAATTGACCTAGATAGCACATGATGGTAATGACAAGAAGGGGCAGACTACTGACAATGACTGCAGAAATCACTGCACTCTTTTCCTTTTTATGGTGACGATGATGCAAAACAGCTTGGCATTCCACCACTTAATTGCTATATTAAATCAGATAAATCCTGGGGGGAAACAAAGGATGCAACTCCAACTTGTCAGTCTTTAAAGTGCCACAAAATTTTGTCTATGTCGAGAAGGATTTTGAGAAAGCACTGAAATCTATTGAAATGGCTCCATCATTTATTTTAAAATTATTTTCACATTCATTTTTCTTTTAAAGCTCACATTTCCCAAATAAATGTCTGTGCGCAGAAAATATATCACAACATTTCTGAGCAAAATAAGAGGTGAATAATATTCTTTAGGGAAGTGATTAGCAGGTTTCTCATAAATGAAACCCTTTCCAGACACAAAGGAGGTGATTCCTGGTTTTGAGACTCATTCACTGGTATGTGTTTTTCCTCCCATTTCTTATATAGCAATGAAATGTAAATTTTGTTATCTCTAGATGTAGAGAGAAAAAGGCTGCAGAAAGTTTATTAGAGTGCATTGCCAAGGTTTTAAGCATACCATATCTTATACACACAGTAATGAGTTTTGTTTTAACTGCTTCTGGGAATTCAATTTCAGTGTCCAGTAAACCAATTACCACCTATTCCAACAGAATGAGAAAGAATAACATGACAAAAAAGACATCTTTGCCATTATGTTCCAAAAAGGCTAGCTCTTAAACCATGTGATTGAAAACAAGAACTGCATATATGGGTACACATCTAAAGACATTAACATCTGCCTATTTGAGGATAAAACAAAGGGTCAGCATGACTACCATTTTTATGTGTAAGAAGCTATACCCATATGAATTCTAGTTTGCATCTATCCAAGGTGTATATCTGCATTTAAGCTGCACCATCTGTTAAACTACAATCCATATTCATTGGTTGTAGGGGTACAGGACATCCTCAAAATTGGGGAAATGGTAAATAAAAAACACTTTTTTTATCTGAGAGAGCACCTCTCTAGGATTTCTAGGTCTTCCAGTGCAAACCTCTGCCATTGAATAATGCTGTAGGATCAACAAATGCCTAGACAGAACAAAGTGTTCTGTCTCAGAATTTTGAGGTCCTTATCACAACTCTATAGTGGACGTTGACCATAGAATAATGTTGGATGGCCTAGAGATTTCTTAAGAATCATAGAGTTGGAAAAGACCTTGTGGGCCATCCAAGAAGCAGGAAAATCGCATTCAAAGCACCTCCGACAGATGGCCATCCAGTCTCTGCTTAAAAGCCTTCAAAGAAGGAGCCTCCACCACACTCCAGGGCAGAGTGTTCTACAGCTGAACAGCTCTCACAGTGAGGAAGTTCTTCCTAATTTTCAGGTGGAATCTTCTTTCCTGAAGTTTGAAGCCATTGTTCCACATCCTAGTCTCCAGGGCAACAGAAAACAAGCTTGCTCCCTCCTCCCTATGACTTTCCCTCACATATTTATACATGGCCATCATGTCTCCTCTCAACCTTCTCTTCTGCAGGCTAAACTTGCCCAACTCTTTAAGCCACACCTCATAGGGCTTGTTCTCCAGACACGTGGTCATTTTAGTCGCCCTCCTCTGGACACATTCAAGCTTGTCAACATCTCCCTTCAACTGTGATGCCCAGAATTGGACACAGTATTCCAGGTGTGGTCTGACCAAGGCAGAATATAGGGGAAGCATAACTTCCCTGGATCTAGACACTATACTCCTATTTATTCAGGCCAAAATCCCATTGGCTTTTTTAGCCATCACAACACATTGTTGGTTCATGTTTAACTTCTTGTCCACAAGAACTCCAAGAACCTTTTAAAGCATACTGATGTCAAGCCAGGCGTCCCGCATTCTGAGAAAACATATTAATATAATTGGCAAAAGCAAAACCCATAAATGTGGAGGGCCAACTATAGTTTGACTATAAATGTTATTGGGAATTGGAAGCACAACTAAGTAACAGGTTGTTCTGGGAAATCCATGCATTATTGGCCCATGAGGTCTCGAAGGGTTGAAAGTGACTGCATGAATAAAGAACAACAAAAACATTTCCTCCACAGAGTTTGAGATAGGAGACATGGTTTTCATTCTCCCCAAGATATCGATTCAGCAACTGCGAGGTAGACGAGACTGAGAATAAGTGACTTGCCCAAACTCAACCAGTGACTATCTGCTGCTCACTAGTTCAGTCAATAGTTGATTCACTATACTTTTGATAATGGCAAGTGCTACCTTAGAAGAGATATCCTCTCTTATTTGAAAGGGGTGGGATATGCCTTCGAATTTTGTTATGTGCCTTCAAGTTCACTCTGCTTTACCCTGACTTCATAGCAGGATGTCTTGAAAAAGATATCTTCAGAGAAGCTTTGTCATTGCCTTCCCCTCAGGGTGATAGAATCCTACTTGCCAAAGGTCATTGATTGGGTTTCCATGGTTGAGTGGGGATTTGTACCCTGGTCTGCTGAAATCCTAATCCAACACTCAAACCAGTATACCAGTAGTTCTCAACCTGTGGGTCCCCAGGAGTCTTGGCCTACAACTCCCAGAAATACCAGCCAGTTTACCAACTGTTAGGATATCTGTGAGTTGAAGGCCAAAACATCTGGGAACCCACAGGTTGAGAACCACTGCACTATACTATTCTGGCACTATAAGCAGAAAGTAGTTCTCTTGCTTCACTCATATCATTTAAAAGTGTATACACAATGTACCAAAAGATCCCTTAACTGCCTAACCTCCTATGCTTAATTGACTAAGATTGCCAAAATCCCATTATAGCCCATATTGTGCAGAGTTGTTTAGTGGTTTAAGCATTGAACTATGACATCGGAAACCAGTATTTGGACACCCACTCTGCCACAAAATGCACTAGGTGACCTGGGCTAGCCACAAACAATCTGCCTCAAAGGAAGGCAAAAACAAATCTCTTCTGAACAAATCTTGCCAAGAAAACCCTGTGATAGGTTTGCTTTAAGGTCAACATAAGCTGGAAACAAATTGAAGGCACACAGCAATAACAAAATGTTAAAATGCTATAAACCAATAATGAGTAAAAAGAAAGAAGAGCATAGCTTCAATGCTAAACTACACTTCATTTCCGCAGGGAAAAGGTTTTGTGCTACCTTAAATGTTTAAGACTTAAAAGGTTAGACTTCAAGGGACCACCAGATTCATTTTTACATGGAAACAGACTAACTCAGCTCTCTTTCTAAACGGCTTGCATTTGAAGAAGTACACTGCAATTCATGTAAGTACATACTGAAATACATTTTCCAGTCTTTACAAAGACATAAGATTCCTGAATGTTATTCCCAAACAGACTACCATGACTAACATCTATGCATGCATATTGGGAGGAAAGCTTTGTCTGCAACAGCAGGTAAACTGAAACCAGGTGCTCTTTCTGATATTATTGTATTGCAACTCCCATGAATCATGATCACTGGCAAACTGGGAAGGATTCATGAGAACTGCACCATGAAAACCTTAAGAGTCACACGTTTTCTACCTCTGCCATAAAGAAATAGATATTTTTAGTTGAGTACTTCTGTTGTTTGGTCATGACTGCATTTGCCAGTCTTACCGGATTTAAAATCAAATGCATGGTAAAACTGCACGGCAACTTTACATTAGCAGGTCCTTAAGGATACTTTGGGGAAATTAGAACCTATACAAAAAGCAAGGGTAAAAAAGGCAGGGAGAGTGAACAAATCACCCATTATTATATTAGTTATTCTAAACCATTTATAAGCACTATATCTATCTATCATTTCAATTATGTTTGTAAACAAGACCATGGGAAGACACCTATAATTATGATGGAAAAGCTATTTTTTATATTAGCCAAGCAATTGTGTATATTTTGCTTTGTAAAATGTAATAAGCGAGCTGGCAATTTATTATTTTCTGTAAATTGTAGGCAGATTAATCAATCTAACTACTTCCTTTGTCACCAATTGGATTTAAACACAGAATCTGTGTTTCCTTTGATAACAAAGAACGATACGAGGCCCTGAATTAATTTCAATCTTCTCAGCCACAATATCTGTATTGACTGCAGTCGTCTTGATGGTACAGGTTACAAGAAGGGAAATGTAGCTAAAATAGCAAAGACTAGTCCCACTGGCCCCTCTTATCTGTCTGCTAGTTTATTTTGATTTATTGGCACCCTGCCTTTCCATGATTTATATTCAAAGCAGTCAAAAGCCACATCACAAAAGGATATACATGTAAAAATAGAAAACCTTATGAAACACACAGAATATCGTATCGTAACACATTCAAAGATAGTATGGAAAATAGGTTAAAACACTCACTATCATAGTGATTTAAAAGAAAAAGACATATGGAAACAGATGGGCCTTAAGTGCTGGCTAATCACCCAAAATGAAATCCCTGGTAGATTCCTCCAGGGAGAATGATCCACAAAGCATGCCCTGCTTCATTGGGATCATACTAGCTGCTATTGGGGGGGGGGGGAGGTACCTAGGGCTACAGTCGTGACCAGACTTACCAAAAAACAAATTCTCTTGAAATCAATGGGAGTGATCTACGAGTTAATATTACAAAGATCAGACTGTTAACAGGGTTATAAGTCTTGTGTTTGAAGACATGTTTCACTGTTCCAAGGTAAAATCTGCATTTGGGGATGATGACAGACTATGGTTATTGCACTAGGATAGCATCCCAAGCTCATCTGTCCTAATCCTTTTTGATGTGATGCAAGAAATGGAATGAAAACCTTTGTGATGGTTAGTTGATTATTGTACATTATCCAGTCTGAATCCTGTGTTTTGAATGGTGGCTTGTTGAAACAAGTCAGCTTTAAAACCATAGGTTATGATTCACCATGGTTTATTACCTTTAGATGACATTACAAAGCCATCGTTCACCCAGAACAGAAACCCAAAAGCTTCACAGTCATATTAGAAGATGAGAGTGGAGTACACAAGGCTTGAGGAAGGCCAAGTTTGTTCTTGTGATGCTATGGTGGGCAACTGAGCAGAAGAGCATTTCTCTTCCCTGCAGTTGCTCATTGGTTCACATCAATATATTCTGGCCATTTCTTTTCTGTTTCCTGGTTTTTTGGGGAAGTTTGGAAAGGCTAGGAGCTGCAGTTTTGGCACATTCTGAGTAGCTTGGAAGTGAAAAAGAATTCAATTTCAAAGATTTCTGGGAAGCTACAGGCTCATGATAGGTAAGACAAAAGGCAAAAACTAAGAATAGCAACCCCCTCCCTAAGGAGATCAGGCAGGCTCCCTCTTTCTTATCTTTTCGTAAAAAACTGAAAACTTGGTTATGGGACCAGATAGATGCAGCATTAACTATAATGAATTCATGACAAAGAACTGTCAGACCTGGATTATGACTGGAACGTGCCTCTGAATGTATATTTCTGTAGATGTTTTAATTAATGTTACTGTTGAATTGTAATTGTTTTTATATACTCTGTTTTATACTCGATTGTAAGCCACCCTGAGTCCCCCCTCGGGGTGAGAAGGGCTGGATATAAATGTTGTAATAAATAAAGTAAATAAATAAAATGTCTTACTGTACTTAACAGTGGTGCCTTCTAGTTTCCATGGCAGTGGGCCATTGATTTTAGTCCAGATTTCAAAGGCTTTGTCCAAGGTACTGAACCTAAGGCTTCAGAACCTTGGATAATCCCTTTAAATGTTCAGACTAACACGAAGAAAGGATTCACACACCCTTTGACATGGAAGCTGCTAGCTATCCTTGTAACTAAGTTTTAGGAGAGGCCCTTTCCAAATGGAAAAACCCCATTCAAAATTGAAAAACCCCTAAAAGATGATGTCTTAGGGAAGGGTGAATAGCCCTTTAGGGATCCCCAAAAGGCAATACTGACCCTAGAAGGGCTGGATGAACCCCAAAGCCTCAGTTTCCCCACACCTACTCTGTAAGAAGCAAAAAAAAAGACAAGAATAAGTTTAATAAAATTAAAATTGATGGGAGGGGTGAGTGTACATGATAATTAGAGGGTAATGTCCACATACAATGGAGATCCTTGTTTCTCTTACCACTGTGAAACATAGCGTGATGAGAATTGTGCTTCTGAAAAAAATGAAATGGGGGAAATTAAGAAAACATTTATGGGATGAAATTTTTGATTTGCTTCCATACTTCCCTTCCCAGCAAAATTATGGTGCTGCAGATAGTATCTTTTAATAAAATGGCCTTTATAAAATACAGGCCATGACTGGGAATTCAGGGAAAATGCTTTCATTAAAATGATAATAGAACTGTAAAGTTTTAACACCATACTTTTTTCCCCACTGAAGTAGAAAGGCAAAGCTTTGGTCCTGTTCCTTTTCACAACAACCTGTAAGGAACAGTGTGTAATTACTTGAGCATGAACTGAACTGAACTCTGAAACTTCAAACAAAGCCTGATTGTGCAAAGAAATTAAGGGATGGGACTTGCTAGGTTTGTCTGAGTCACCTGCCTGTGTAATACTACAGCATTTTGGTGCTCTCAGTGCCACTGATTTTATTTACTATTTTGATCCGCTTTGTATCTGGGTATAACCACAAACCATTGGGCCTGGACTTCAGTTTGCACATTTGCTAAAGGACAAAGTATGCAACAAACACACAGCATGAAAATGACCCTTATTTATCTGTTTTTTTATACCAATGAGCTCACAGAGCTTCAAATTCCATGGATTAAGACTCTCTTCACACTGGTAAAAGTGGTTTCAATCTCCCTTTGGGCCCCTTATTAGCCTATGTTCCCCATCACTGTCTGGGGATGGTTCGGTGGGTGTCATTTTTAGTCTCACTAGAGGGAAGGCAACAAAAATGAATGAATTGGGGGGAGGATTAAATCTCATTCACCCATTTACTTGCTTATAAGTTTTTTAAAAAGGGGGTTCCACTACAGGTTACACATCTAAACTATTGTTTAGTTTATCTCGAAGTGCAATTACACTGTAGAGCTTGCCTACCTGCTTCCATCTCCTCTCAGTAATACTTTATCAATCGAAAACTTTGAATGTATATAAAAAACAGTAGAATATTACAAACCCAAATGACTTTATCACACTTAATTTCTTATGAGTTGGTATATACAGTACTTAAGTGTGTCAGACTGTGATTATAAGATCATGGTTCAGATCTCTGCTTAGTGCCATCTTAATGCTTTTCCATTCTGTACATTTGGATATATGCATACAATAAAGAGAGTACAATTGGCCCTACATATCCATGGATTCTGCATTCACAGATTTCAACATTCACAGTTTGAAAACATTTCCCTCCCCTGTAAAAAATTCCAAAAAGCAAGTCTTGATTTTGCCATTTCTATTTTACTAGATATTGTATGTAATTGAACTTGAGTGTCCACAAATTTTGGCATCTATGCGGGGTTCTGGAAATCCAAATACAACAGATACTGTAACAAATTCAAGTTATCTTCACCTTGTTTATCTTCTAGAGAGTTAGCATGGTGCAGTGGTTAAAAAGTCAGAAAAAGTTGGCAAAAATCAATATTCAAATCTTTGCTCAGCCAGGAAGTTTCTTAGATGACTCTGAGGCCTCACAGATGAGGACAAGAGGGAAAAGAAGGAGAATGTATGATGTCCAGAGCTCTTTTAGAAGAAAAGTAAGTCCAAAAAGAAAGAAGGAAGGAAGGAAGGTAGGGAGGGAAGGGAAGCAGCTGGGCAAAACAGGCAGCAACCTTCAGCTAACTTGTGACACACAGGTCCCATCTACACATGCTGTAAAATCCAGAATGATGTGGATTATAAAGGGGGTGGCTAGAAAACATACACCCCTAGTGCACACTATGCACATCCACAATGCACATCCACATGGAAAACAAGTGTTAAAATAAGTTAGGAGAAAGTATAAGATCAGCAATAAAATGTACTGCAGCTGATCAGTGTATGGACACTACAGAGCAGAAATGTAGGAAGAACATGAGTAGCACTTGTGTAAACAGTGCCAGCTCTGGAAAATATGGATAAAGGAACTGGATATGGTACTCTTGGAAAAGTAAACAAACACTTTCCCTCTCCCTCCCTGAGAAGAAATCACTTTCCCCTTTTGTTTTTGAATTGGAAGATGAAATCCATTGCTGATTCTCATCTGATGGCCTGCTGCCGAGCAGCACGTTTTTCTATTAATGTTGTTCTTTTGGATCAATCTGGTATGAAGGGAGGTCTATGGATACTACAGGTTTTTCAAGGTTCCTGGGGTGTTTATGGAGACTCTCCAGAGTGGAACTGCATTTTTTAAAATCCACATTCCAATCTGGATTATGTGACTGTGTAGAAGCAGCCACACACTAGACCAGGGGTCCCCAAACTTTTTAAGCCGAGGGCCGGTCCACAATCCTTCAGACTGTTGAGGGGGCGAATTATCATTTGAAAAAAAAATACAAATAAATTCCTATGCATACTGCACATGTCTTCTTTGTAGTGCAACAACAACAACAACGAAAGAACAATACAATATTTAAAAATGAAAACAATTTTAACCAACATAAACCTATCAGGATTTCAATGGAAAGTGTGGGCCTGCTACTGGCCAATGAGATAGTCAAGTTAATTAGGATTGTTGTTGTTGCTGTTGTGTGCCTTCAAGTCATGTCAGACTTTGGCTGAGCCTAAGTCTAAAATTAATTATTTATTTACTGCATCTATTTACTACATTTATATCCCATCCTTCTCACCCCGAAGGGGACTCAGAGCAGCTATATGTACATACAATATATTATATTATTAGCTTAACACAATATTAGCATTATATATTACTATATTGAACTATACCACTATACTATTTTATAATATGTAATACATAACATATAATTAATATTATTATATGGTATTACTATTAGTATAATATTGTATAACATAAGATTATTATCAATATTATATGTATATACAATATATTATATTATTGAAACTGATATAAAATATTATATTATAAAACTGAGGGTGGGGGCCAGGTAAATGACCTTGGAGGGCCGCATCCGGCCCCCGGGCCTTAGTTTGGGGACCCCTGCACTAGACTGTTCAATCCTTAGAACAACCCTTAACACATTGCTGTGAAAGCAACAGTAATCATTGTGTATCTTTGAAATGTTTTAAGTTTTGGTCAAATATGTTGTGTCATTGCTTCGGGCTTGTCCCTGTTGTGAGCCGCCCCGAGTCCCTTCGGGGAGATGGGGCGGGATATAAAAATAAAGATTATATTATTATAATTATAATAATTATTATTATTATTATTATTATTATTGCTCAAAAGGCATGGTCTGCTTTTGAATTGTGGCTCCATTAGCAAGAAATATTCAAATACTTTTTAAAATAAATGCGCATGTGTTTTTGTTTTACAGGGTATTTCATGTTCCTTCTCAAAACTTAGATGTTTCATGTTGCGTTGAAGCTCTGACTGTAAAAAAAACCTTGTATTTGCAAATGTATATATTGGCTATAAAATCACTGATCGCACTTTCCCTCCCATTTACTTCAAGGTGTCCTCAGATATGTATAACAGACAATGAGGAAGCAGCACAAGACACAATAAGACCCAGTACTTGAACCACATGATACTCCTCCTCTACAACATAACTTTTAAAGACCACACGCTGCAACTAGAAAGAGAACTTAAAAATGTATGCAGTTACCTCTTAAAAGAAGTAATATAATTGTTCGTTAAGTTACAATAGCAATGTAGTATAGTTCAATCTTCATTATTGAAAGAAGAAATCATTTCCAAAGAACCTTACTATTAGTAACTGGTTACTTCGATGCTCTAAATAAACTAAGTAATGTGTGCCACTTAAATACCATTAAAGGAATTCTAGCGAAATATGTAGCAATGCCTGCCTCCAAGAGAAGTCTTTTGAGGGCTGTGATCTTTTAAAGAAAACCAGGATATTTAGGGTCTGTGGCACAAAGCCTTTTAGACAACTCTCTACCAGCTGAACAAAATCTCAGCTGGCAATGGCACTAGATATAATATGATAAGGATAAGGGTCCTTTGTCTCTGCCTGCCGTGTTTGGGTACAAAGCACACTTTGCTGTGATAATTGGTTTGGCTGTCCATTCCACCCATCAGGTGATAGAAAACTATCAATCAGGCTAAATGCAATGTGAGAGAAGTCTCTTTAGCCAATTAGGTGGTAATGAGAACATTAGCCACAATATCTTCAGCAGAGGGCACCTTAGCAATTCTACCAGAGCCCACGAAGATGACAGTTCTATCTGTGTGATTAATGGCGATCATATGATACTCCGGAATTCTATGCTGTTATATAAAAATCTAGGAGGAATGATCCACTTCATGCCCTTAAATATTTTAAAAACCACGGATGATGATCTTATGCTCGTCTCTGCTCTTTTCTCTGTCTAGAGGTTAGTGGTCTTTGTACCAAAGCACCGTTCAAAGCACTTCAGAATTTGCCGAGATGAGAGAAGCTGCATAATATCCAATTATTACCCTTTCCACTGTTAAAATTCCCACAATCTTCAAGAAGAATACTGAGGCTAGTGGAAAACCCCATCCATAACACACAGAGAGTGTTATAAGCCAGTTGTAAGAAGTAGATGCCTTTACAATTTTCCACCTAACAACTTACTAACAGAAGTGGGGAGAAATATATGTGGGTTCTTTATGAAAAGAATCTCATAGGAGATCAAACATTCACACTGCTCATTGATTACCAAAAACCCAGTTATGGGAGAATAAAGAGTGAAGAGGTATCTCATCTGCTATCTCCAAGCAGGAGGAGATCACTTCACATAAATGGTTATCCTATCCAGACCTGCCTTCACATCCATTAGCCCTGAATTTAACACTCCTCTGGTAGTGAAATGGTGACCACCAACTCTATGCAAAGATTTCAACAGGTTGGTGACAGAATAAATCATTTCAGCAGTCATAGCTCCCAGGTCAGCAGGTTGATGAATCTGCTCCATGTTTCAGCCTGATCTTTAAAAGATCTGCTCAAAGTGATTAAGTCATTTGGGAGAGAAGGGCTGCATATTTTAGGCAGCCTTTTAAAGTTCAGACTGAACATTGAGCAGATTCAGTCTCAACTGATTCTGGAGACATCAGCCACCACTGCGTGGCACATCTCTTCTCTCTAAGCCTGCTTGATGCCATGCTACTTTGAGAGGTAGAAAAACAAAACACAAGTCTCATGGAAATAGAGTGGGCTCATAAAAGAGGGATAGAGATGGGCCACTCTCTCCTCTGGTTTTCCAGTTATAGGACTTTCTTTTAAAAGTCCATGCTGGCTTGCAAGAAGAGGATTTCCCTGCCTTGACTGCCAGCATGGCAAAGCAGACTCTTGGCCTCGAAACCAGTAAGTAATGTTTGCACATACACACACAATACATATACATTTACAGTAGTACTGCTTGTGTGCTTATTTACCATAATGTTTCTCCTGAGATAATTATTAGTCACTCCTATGTAACCTATTGTAAAGATCTGGTAGCATAACTACAACCCCACTACTTGGAGGAAAGTTAATACGGACCCTCTAACTCAGAGAACCTTCAAACTGTTTCAAACAAAAATTGGGAATTTCTCATTCCTGGCATCAGGAGCAGGAGAATTAGGAGCACATCAATTAGGCAGCAGTCTGGGTGCTGGCTTGGAATGGACGACACTTGACGGATTTCTGTCATGGGTTATCCACTTCAAGTATCCATACAACAACTGGAATTGATCTGTACATTTTCACTTAAAAAGGCAGCAACACTGATTTTGTCCCCACTGACATGCCATATTGTTTGATCAGCCAAGCTTATGTTTGGCCATATTCAACAAATGTGTTTGTGATGGAGGGAGAGCCCTGTGTATGTAAAATGCAAAAGTGTAGGCTCACAATTAACTTAAAGAACCAGGGGAAGCATCTGTTTCACCAAGCATAACCAGTTCCCTCATTGTTGCAAAATATATTGATGTGTGCAAACAGATCATCAACATGGAGCCCCCGGTGGCGCAATGGGTTAAACCCTTGTGCCGGCAGGACTGCTGACCAAAAGGTCAGCAGTTTGATTCTGGGGAGTGGGGTGAGCTTCCATCTATCAGCTCCAGCTTCCCATGTGTGGACATGAGAGAAGCCTCCCACAGGATGGTAAAACATCCGGATGTCCCCTGGGCAACGATCTTGCAGACAGCCATTTCTCTCACACCCGAAGCGACTTGAAGTTTCTCAAGTAGCTCCTGACATGAAAAAAATATCAAGATAACTGAAACAAACCAAGAGCTGAACAAATGGGTGTGTACAAATGTAAGGATCTCCCTCAGTTAATGTGCCATCTGATTTAAAGTCTGCACTGCTCCCTTCCATCAAATGACTATACAGCAGTGAAGATTTCCTGTTGACCTTACTATTTCTTTCTCAATCCAATTGATAGAGAAGTTCTTTGGATCCAGGAAAAACAAGGCGAGAGCAAGCTTTGCCAACCCTGAAAAAAGTCCTCCTTCCCTTGATCACTGCCTTCAGAACTCTGTGTAAGTCAAAGATCACCAAAGACAGATAACATAGCTGATCATACTAGAACTAGTAACAAAAATACATCAGACCAGTAAGACGGGACAGGACGCAACTTCAACAATAATGCTTAAGAGTATGGTAGAGAAAATTATTTGTTATGGTACAAAATACACATCAAGCTCTTTTCTGCCATCTACTCTAGACAAGGGAAAGGAGGATCCTCTGAAGATGCCAGCTACAGATGCAGGCAAAATGTCAGAAGATTACAGCCATACTGCCCAGAAACCACAGAGTGAGTACCCCAGTTATTCTGGCCATGAAAGCCTTCGACAATACAAAGCAGCTACTACCGTGCCTTGCCACATCTACACTTTTATTAAATTACATAGGATCTTGACAATATTAAGAATAGCTCTTCTTGGCTCAAACTATGGTTCCAAAGTAGATGCTCTACCACACAACAAAAAGAAAGGGTTGCACAGAATTTAGATGAGCATTTTTGGTTCAAGTTTTTGGAACTCATATGGAGTTATCTCTACATTGTAACTATGTTATACCTTAGAACACCTAGTTATTATTTATGGTGCAGTTGTCTTAGCAGAGAGAGGTTCTGAATGATCTGTCCTGGGTAGAAAGATGAGTCAGAATAATAATAACTGAAGTGATGGTGGGATATGGACAAGGTAATCAACAGGGCCTACTTTAAAGAATGATATGATCTGACCACATTGAGCCTTAATTGGAATTACTAAACATTCAGAAAGAAAATGTACCAATCAAATGTTTAAGACCCATTTTTCTTTTACGGTCCTCTAAAAATATTATTCATTTTTCTACCCCAGCTCTCATTCAGACCCTCTTATATTTAAAGCATACAATGAAGTTCAGATGCAATATATTAAAAAGTGCTTAGATACCATGGTGATAGGCACGTTATAAATACCATAGAAGAAAAGAGATGAGATAGACAGATTTCAGTGCATAGTGAATTCCACATGGAAAATATTAAAATAAAGCCAAAAGGTTAAAAAAAATCCATTTATAGAAGTACTCCGCAAGTTACTAAGGCATTTGGCTAAAAATCATTGGTTCCAGAGAGCTCAATCCAAGCTCTTGCCCGTGACATCAACTTAACATCCCTGGGAAGGCATCTGCAGTCAATCCTTGTGCAACATTTCTACTAAATGTGTTGGGAGTCTAGCATTTGAGAGTACAAGGCAGCATAGATCTTAATGTAAAAGAGAAGTTTCACATAATTCAAGTAGATGACAACAATAAAAGTTCACCATGTTACAAAAAGGAAAATTTGGACAGGGAGGGGGGCATTTTCTTGTTTACCACACAATCTCTAACAAAGTCATGATTTATATCCTTACATAATATCAGTGATTAGATAAATATCAAATGAAAAAAGAGTCAAGTGAGATCCTGAGAACAAATGCAAAGGAGTCAGTTGACTATAAACTGAACATTCGGCTTGGATTTTTTTTATTCTAGTCACAACTCAGAAGCTCATGACAATTCATTATCTCTCTACTCCACTATTCTCACAAAGGACCCTCTTTCTGATTACAAGAAAACTACTTTTGTTGTTTTTAACTGCTATCAAGTTGCCTTCAGACTTATGACAAGCCCATGAATGAGACACGTCCAAGTCACCTTATCATCAGTAACCTTGTAGCTCCTCCTGAGATGATGTTCACAAGAAGGTTTGCTGGGCACAGCCTCACTCAGCTTGGCCATCTTACTTGTAAATCTAAGCTAGCTCCTTATGCTTTTCTTGCCTGTTACTTCCTCCCTTTTAACTCTTCCCAGGCCTCTGATTATATAGAAAACCAAAATGAATTTTCTTTACTTCTCTTCCCTTCTGGAGAGGAAGCAAATATAATATTATACTAGTCTGCAGGGTCCTATGCTACAAAGGGAGCTCTAATATTTCATCAGCAATTTGAGGAAAAGAAGGCAAGACAGAATCTGCTGGTTTTCAGCATTGGTTATTTAATATCATAATCTGTGATGCAGCCCTCAGCTTTGGAGAGTTAAATACAACGCCCTGGCACGAAGAAATTGTTCACATCTACACTAACAGGTATGGTTAGAGATAGGTAAAGCTGGATTTTTAGAGGCACTGTAAACATTACAGGATTAAATATAATCTTGTAATGTTAACTATACCATGGACAACTCAATAGGTTTTGGAACATATCTAGCCTGAACTCTCACAATAAGCGAAGATGACTAAACTGAGATTGTCATTTGTTGAGACACATCCTGATACAATGTGTCGTGTAAAGTTGAGGAAGAAGACTGCACCACAGATGGATGAAGGGATTATGACCCTGAGCTTGTGAGATCTGGGCAGGCCAGTTGTTTACCAGTGGTTTTGAGGTCTCTCATTCATAGGGTTGTCATATGCTGAGGCCAACATGACCGTACATAGCAACATTAGACTCTTCTACTACACTACACTACACTACACTACACTACATGACTGACTTCTGCAAAAGTTCTCTAGCTTGGATATCTTTTATAACTCTTTGTGACATGAAATAGAAGCACAATAGTAATGTTGCAAGGAACTGGGCCCATTTGTTGGTGGCTACTAACCAAAGAGCTGTCTGTTGTAAAAGTCTGGTGTTTCAAGTGGCACAGCAGCAGCTGGGAAACATCAAGACAAAATGATAGGAAACATTCACCTAATGATTAAACTGCAGAATGCATGGAGTTGAGGTTGAGGAAAACATTTATTAAGCAATAATAACCTTTCCTGAATCACTGTGTCATAATGAACAGCTGCTCGAATTTCAGAGTTCAGTATCAAAGTGCAGCTTTTCTTTTGTTTTTGTAATATTGTAGAATTGCCTAACTAATACTGTGCTTTCCCACCTTTCCCTGTCTGCTTGCTTTATCAGTTTGTTTTTTATGGGATCCAGTTTGCTTTTGAACACAGAATAACAACCATGGGGGGGAAAGGTATTGGAAACCAGTCTCCACTCTGATTACCAGGCTATAAGGGGAAATAATGCTGTGATCTTGCAGAAAGGAACTATCTTTGTTTGAAGACTAGTGGATATGAGCTCACACACACACACACACACAACCAAAAATTGTTGTACAGCTACTAAAGAACAAAGATACAAAGTAGTCTCTGTAACATCTCATATAATTCTAACATCTGCCTGTGAAGAACATATTGCTGCTGGATTATTTTGAAGGGAAACCAATTCACACCATTAGCACATCATAGGTTTTCCATCATAGGGACACCTTATACAGTACATTTCCCCCTGCATGAATCAACCTGCATATCCAAGTGTGTTTAGGATTGGATTTTTGGCAGTGAAGACAAAAATGCACAGTAAAGGCTATATAGCAGGCATGAACAAACTTCGGCCATCCAGGTGTTTTGGACTCAACTCCCACAATTCCTAACAGCTGGCAGGCTGTTAAGGATTGTGGAAGTTGAAGTCCAAAATACCTGTAGGGCCAAAGTTTGCCCTTGCCTGCTATATAGACTGAGTTTGCCTAATAAAGAATCTCATGTCTACTCTGTTTATATATTATCTCTTTACAATGCAAGTTTGCATCTTGCCGATGTTTCTGTAACTGTCCAATTATGCAATCAGATGTATTTTCATTTGGTTGTGCAAACAGGCCTCAAAGACCTCCTTGCACAAGTATTTCCTTGGTTGTGCAACACTCCAGGATGCTTTCAGAAAGATACAAAGAGCTCTGCATCATTTAGCTTGGGTGTCTCCGTTCCCTCGGCAGTCCAACAGAGTCAAAAGAAATACAGTATTATACTGCAACAGGACTCTTCTTACCATAGTATCATTAGCAATTATGACTCCCAATTTACTCTATTTACTGAACACAGAAAAACACAGATTTATTGAATAAATTTATAAAAGATTGCATAGTTTTACTTACTGGTCGGTCTGAGAATAGAAAAAAGACACAAAATTGTTTCATACACAGGATTAGAACTAAAGCAGATTCACAAACAACCATTTAGAATCACATAAACTATGGATCCATCATTTTTGCTACTTTAATAGCATTCATAAAAATGGGTGAATTTGTGCAGTAATAATTATTATGGGACAGAATCACTTGAGACTATAGTTTAGAAGTAAACTTGAGCCTAAATACTCCCCAACTGCCATACTCATTAGGACATTATTGCTTTGCTCAGTCTCCTCACATTACCTGCTCATTCAAACCCTTCTAAGATGGATTTAAGAGCCTTCCACCATGTCCCTGTTCTCCCAACAAGAATGGAGAAAGGGGAAAAAATCAACAGAAAATACTTAAACCAGAAGAGTTCACTATTCTTTTTCTTCCTTTTTTTGCCATGCCTCAGTGCATAAATGCAGAGAATGACAACCAATTTACACTTTGATGCGCTTGGACACTACAGGACCTGGTCAAAGTGTGCAGTTGGAATTTAACACTGAGGCTATGGGTAACAGTAGTTATGGAGCTAAGAGCTAGGTTTTGTATATTTTAAAACCCACCCTTTTGCGTGCATCTCCATAATATGATCAAATTGGGGGGAGGAGGAGGAGGAGGAGGAGGAGGAGGAGGAGGAGGAGGAGGAGGAGGAGGAGGAGGAAGAAGAAGAAGAAGAAGAAGAAGAAGAAGAAGAAGAAGAAGAAGAAGAAGAAGAAGAAGAAATAATCAAACTGTGCTTCTGTTTGAGTTGGCTGTAAGCCTCATTGCGAGTGTCATGTAGTGGTTTGAGGGCTGTACTGTACTACAACTCTGGAGTTTAGACTTCAAATTACTGCTCAACTATAGAAACTCACAACGTAATCTTAGGCATGTTGTATGCTTTTTTAAAGAAGCAAGTGAACAGGGAATCTTAGTTGGCTTTTCCAAACCAATAATATCCAGCTGTGTCAATGTCAAAAGTATACTTTAGATTTTGTTGCATGTTGGTGGAGCAAAACTCTCTGCCAGAGTATTTTCCCTAGTTTCTGAGTGGTTTGCCTTCTGGGTTCACTGCTTGCTCTATGCAGTTTGGCAAGCAACACCTCTATTCCCAGTCAGTGCTGTAAAGCTGAGGGTATATCGTGATACTTTCCAGCTAAAATTCTGGGACAAAGCAAAGATGATTACCCTCCTGGATCTTCAATGAAGTCCAGCCATGTTATTATATGGATGCGCGTTGGCAAACTAACATTGCACAGAGAGGGAGTGTTTCATTGATCAAGGAGGAACAAAATTACTCCTTGCACAAGAACAGAAAAAAATTAGTAACAGGAGCTTCTGCTAATCTACATCAGAGTTTCTTAAACTTTTTTCCACTTGCGACCCCTTTCCGTCCAAGAAATTTTTACATGACTCCAGGTATATAAGTCTATAAAATCATTATAAAAATCAAACATTCACTGAAAATAAATCAACATTTCCAAGACTTGCTAAACAGGCTTTTTGTATAGTACAGCTGAAGCATTTTCTGCAAAGTCCACTGCACGTTGTTACTAACAGGTACGTGTTAATGGGTGGCATTCAGAACTCTTTTACTGTTGCTAAATTTTTTGTGATCTCGACATTGACTCCATTTGGGGTCAGGAGCCACAGATTAAGAAGCAATGGTCTACATCAGAGGTCCCCAAACTAAGGCCCGGGGGCCGGATGCGGCCCATCGAAGCCATTTATCCGGCCCCCACGGCACAAGGGCAGAAGGGGGTTGGGCTAAATGATCCAAGGGGTCTCTTCTTCTCTTACAACCATTATTATTATTATTATTATTATTATTATTATTATTATTATTATTATTATTATTATATTGTATGACACAGAAAACAAAATAGTCATGCTGGATTTCATATCACAAAATCACAAGTCGAACACTTCCCAAGTGTCTAGGACTGTTATTATTATTATTATTATTATTATTATTATTATTATTATTATTATTATTATTATTATTATTAGCATTGAGGCTGGGTGGCCATCTGTCAGGGATGCTTTGCTTGTGCTTTTGGTGTGCAGAGGCAGAAGGGGGTTGGACTAAGGGTCTCTTCCAACCCTCTTTTTTATTATAAGTATGACACAGCAAACAAGATAGATCTGCTGGATTTCGTTTCACAAAATCACAAGTTGAACACTTCCCAAGTGTCTAGGACTGTGTGATGTATTTTCAGATGATGCATGCAGATCCCAGTAGGGTGTCCTTCTGCAGTTGGCAGATTGTAATTTTGTCAATGTCTATTGTTTCCAAATGCCGGCTGAGATCTTTTGGCACGGCACATTTATTGTTATTGTTATTGTTATTATTATTATTATTATTAACATTGAGGCTGGGTGGCCATCTGTGAGGGATGCTTTGCTTGTGCTTTCAGTGCACAAAGGCAAAAGGGAATTGGACTCAATGGCCCAAAGGGTCTCTTCCAACCCTCTTTATTGTTATTATTATTATTATTATTATTATTATTATTATTGTTATTATTAATTATTATTGCTCAGTGGCCAACTATAGTCCGGCCCACCAACAGTCCGAAGGATCGTGAACTGGCCCCCTGTTTAAAAAGTTTGGGGACCCCTGGTCTACATTGCTAACAGAACTCTGTTAGAAATAAAGTTTTATTAATAATAATAATTCTGCCCTGTAACTCAGCCCCTGGTGGTGGAATGGGTTAAACCCTTGCGCTGGCAGGACTGCATACCAACAGGGATAATCCAGGGAGGGTGAGTGAGCTCCCTCTATCAGCTCCAGCTCCCCATGTGGGGATGAGAGAAGCTTCACAAAAGGATGGTAAAACATCCAGGGGTCCCCTGGGCAACGTCCTTGTAGATGGCCAATTCTCTTACACTGGAGGTGACTTGCAGTTTCTCAAGTTGCTCCTGACACACACACACGCACACACAAAACTATCTCGAGTAACTCCCATGGTTTCTGGACATGATGGGGCTTGTGGTGCCATACACTTGGTGATGCTCGACTGAGCAAGGCTGCCCTAAATCCACTCCATAATGATTACAGCTACAAAGGAGTTCACTGTTAAAGTGAGCAGAGCAAAGATAAAAAGCAAATGCTATCTGAATTTCTTCATCTGAACATGGAGTTTAAAGCACATGGGTGAAACAGAAGACTTCTTTTCCTTTTTTTAGTTTAAGCAAAGCAGCAATATATCCTCCACTCTTTCCACAAGAAAAAACCCACATTGTATTCCAAAAGAATTGATGGTTATTAGGAGTTGCCGCACCCATTTCCCCCCTTTTTTCCCCTCTCTTCTGCCTAACCAGCCTCCTCCAGAAAGGAGGAGGGGGAAAAAGACAGCAGCTCTTTCTTCAGCTTTTAACAGCTTTTGGAGGTCAGAATGCTATTGGTTCAGCTTTGTGTGCGATATGGAGCTGTTCACTTAGCAACAGCAAGCAAAAGAAGCAGACAGCCTGGCCACCTGGTTCAGTGAGCATCTGAGTGGTTTAAAAGATTTGCTTTTTTAGTGCACAGAAGCAACCAGGTTCTGAGAAATATTTCCCCCTCTCGGGGGCATCTATGAAGAATGTGATGTCCAACACCTTGACTTATCATACCTGGAGAAACAAGCCTTGAGGCAGCACTTTTATCATTAGGAGGAGGGAGGTCTTCATTAGAAGATAACAATAGAAAGTAACCAAACTTGGCCGTGGATGTTTTAAACATGGGCTGTAAACCATGATCTTTTGGCCTAAACAGAGGAAATGAGGAAGCACAGATGTATTAATTAGGCTCTCCTGGATACACAGAGAAAAGTAAGAATGAAGCTACAGCTAAGATTACATAAATATTTATTCACTAGCATTTTGTTTCAATGTTCCTTGTCCTAACCAATTTTGCATGTAAAAAGCCCCAACCTCTGCTGAAGCTAAAACAATGTTTCTTGCATTTTGAAAAACATTTCTCAACAACAACAACAACAATTCCTAAGTCTGTGTTTTCTGAATAATTTTGTTTGTCATCACAGGAAGTTAAACCCTGCAATAGAAGAGGAAAAAACAACCTTATCACAAATTGATTTCCTGACATAAATCCAAAATTTCAAAATAGCACCATCATCTCCACTAACATTTGCTATTACAACTGAGTTCTCTCTAAAAAGATTATTATGGATGGTCAAAAAGCCAATAAACCAGTTCTTATGTCGGTTTTGGTGTGGATATGGGTGCATATACACACAAATGTACACACAGCATTTTCACAAGTGCATTTTATATAAACAGAGAGTGAAAAGACAGCAGAGAGGAATTTTCTGATTCAGGGTTGACAAAGTCTCAGTGAACTATCTTCACAAGTTTAGATGTCCAATCTCAACATCAAATTGGACAATTAGTAAGGCTTTCTCATATTTATAGTCTAGTTCAATGGTTCTCAGCCTATGGATCCCCAGATATTTTGGCCTTCAACTCTCAGAAATCTTAACAGCTGGTAAACTGGCTGGGATTTCTAGGAGTTGTAGGCCAAAACACCTGGGGACCCACAAGTTGAGATCCACTGGTCTAATTGATAGAGGAATGACTGATGGAAAAAAGGGGGCTTTGGAGAAGAGATTCAGGGAACAGAAATCTGGTGGATATGATATAAGGAAATAGCAACCCATTCAGCCTCTGAAAAATGAACATATAATAGAGTACTGTGTTCTGTAACCGGTTAGGTTTGTACATATTATATACATTTTCTGATGTAAGTAATGGGTCTTCTTTATTAGGTCTCATTTGGCCACAGCTAAATATGATTTTGCAGGTTTCCACCATTTTCAACATGTCTCTTCATCTGGGAAAGGAATCTGCTTAGCAGTTTGCAACTTGGAAGGCTTTTCTTCCCCTCTAAGTAAAATTCCATGAACAAAAAGCATCTCATTTTGTCCTTTTAACCTTCCTTGTGAAAGAATTGTGGAAATATTTTGTTATATTTTCTTCACATTCTAAAACACAATAGACATATTATGAAGGAAAGGAAATGGCACTTCCTCAGATAAATCATATAAAATTATATATTCGGTAGGAAAAGTAAACGCTGTAATTTTTCTAGAAAGAGATCTAATGTTCATTGAGCAAAGGCCAACATTTTCTTAGGACTGAAGAAGGGCTTCTACTACAGGCATATTATAACTGAAGATTTTCTTCATGGATTAATCAGTCACAACTGGTAGCTCTCATTCCATTGTGTCAGTGAACCCATTTGGGGTTCAGGAGCAATTATTAAGAGACCTATCCAAGGTATTGAGTCTAATTGGGGATAGTGCTACACTTGGAAGCAAAACCTGTGCCCTATGCTTAGTGGACACTGAAAAATAACTCTTAAGTCATACACATATTGATAACTACCATTTCATTTGAGCAACAAGAAGCCTCCATCTCACTGCTCTCAGCTTAGCCTCTGTTTAAAAGCCTCCAAAGAAGGAGTTTCCCCCACACTCTGAGGCAGCGAGTTCCCCTGTTGAACAGCTCTTACTGTCAGGAAGTTATTCCAAATGTTCAGGTGGAAACTCTGTTCCTGCAATTTGAAGCCATTGCTCCGAGTTCCAGTCTCTAGACCAGAAAATACGCCTGTTCCATCTTCTTTGTGACATTCTTTTAAATATTTAATCATGGCAATCATGCCTGCTCTCAACCTTCTCTTCTGCAGGCCAAACATCTCCAGCTCTTTAAGCCCATCCTCATAGGGCATGGTTCCCTATATCAACCTCCTCCAGACATATTCTAGCTTGTCACTAGCTTTCTTGAATTGTGGTGCCCAGAACTGGACACAGTATTCCAGGTGAGGTCAGACCAAAGCAGAATAGAGGGGTATCATGATTTCCCTCAATCTAGACACTATACAGGCAGTTCCCCCCCTCCCCCGTCGAATCCCATCATCCGATTTACAAATTGTTCATAGTAAAGAAAGGTAATGAGGCAACAGCAAATGAGAGAAAGTTATCATGGGGAAAAGGTGTCTGCACTGAAGCTTTCTCGCCAATCCTTGCTTACACAGCAAGCCATTTTTTTTTCAAAATCCAATGATCACAGGGACAGAGAGTGAGATGAAATCTCCTGAACAGGGGCACAGACAGCAAAACAAACTCAACAGGAGTGTTAACCCTTCCCTATTCTATCCAAAGATGTGCGTGCATGTATGTGTGTGTGGAGTTACACTTAAAAATGTACTTGTTCTGACTTACAAGCAAATTCAACTTAAGATCAAACCTATAGAACCTATCTTGTTTGTAACTTGAGGACTGCCTATACTCCTTTTGATGAAGTCCCAAATCCCATTGGGTGTTTTAGCTGTTGCATCATACTGTTGTCTCATGTTCAACTTGTTGTCCACGAAGACTCCAAGAGCTTTTTCACATGGACTGTTGTCAAGCCAGGCATCACCCATTCTGCATCTTTACATTTCATTTTTTTCTACCAACTTTTTTTATTATGTCACTTGAGAACATACTGCAAGCGCTTCTGGTGTGAGAGAATTGGCCATCTGCAGAGACGTTGCCCAGGGGATGCCCGGATGTGATAGCTGGGAGGCTTCTCTCATGTCCCTGCAAGTTAGAGCTGACAAATGGGAGCTCACGTCTCGCGGATTCAAACCGGCAACTTTCAGGTCAGCAACCTAACCTTCAGGTCAGCAGTTCAGGCGTCACAAGGGTTTAACTCACTGCACCACCGCAGCTAAGTGGCACAATGGGTTAAAGTGCCTAAGTGTAGTATCATTTATCCTTGTTGAAATTTATTTTGTTAGTTTTGACCCAACTCTCTAAGGTCATTTTGAATTCTGTTCTTCTCTTCTGGAGTATTAGCTATTCCTTCCAATATAGTGTCATCTGCAAACTTGATAAGTATGCCCTTCTAAGCCTTCATCCAAATCATTAATAAAGATGTTGAACACCACAGAGCTTAAAACAGCACCCTGCGGCACCCCAATATTCACTTCTTTCCAGGGTGAAGTGGAACCATTGGTGAGCACCCTTTTGATTCGGTTCCTTAACCAATAACAAATCCTCCTAACAGTAGCATTATCTAGCCCACATTTTACTAGTTTGTTTGCAAGAAGATCATGGGGGACTTGTCAAACGCCTTGCTGAAATCACAATATGCCACATCCAAAGCATTCCTGCATCTAACAAATTTGTAAGTCTATAAAAATGAAACAAGATGGGTCTGGCACGACTTGTATTTGAAAAATCTGTGTTGACTTTTAGTGATCACAGCATTTTTTCCAAATGATTGCAGACTGCCTCCTTAATGGTCTGCTCCAGATTCATGTGCCGCCTTAAAATTCTATTTGGTTTAAACTTTGGTGAACAACATCCACTTTACTAGATGCATGGACTACAGTCTCATTTAGTAGGTATTACTATACACATGGTCAAGGTGAGGAAAGGATGCAACAACAATCAGGAAGTGATTTTCTTAGCAGTTGCATAAGAGTCAGTAAGGTGAAAAGCCATCCAGTATTGATAAGAAGATTAACACAGAAATAGTGGAAGGTCTTTGTCCAGTCCAAGCAGAGTTAGCCTCAGGGTGAACTCTGTTAGGTGTTGGGACAGGTATGGGAGGGTCAGAGGAAATGGAAATGAAGAAATTAAATAAAAGAAAATGGCCTAAAAACTGATAAGCAAATAAAAGTGGACTGGCAATAAAGACAACAGAGATTAACACATGCAGCAAAATTAGAAATCCTTTGTCTCTATTCAAGTCATAGGAGATAAGAGTTAAACCCATCAGTGGATTCTTGTTTGTTTCTTTGTTTTCATATTAGAGAGGAACTTTCCAACCTTTTTAGCCATTTTCTTTACCTGCTAATTTCTGCTCTATAAAGAAAACCATTTTCCATCTACGCTGGTCCTCCCATTTCTGGCACTCCCACATATTTAATTGACATGGGGAAAAGGTGTCTGCACTGAAGCTTTCTCACCAATTTAATTGACATTCTAACATATTAATTAAATAATTAATATCACACCTTTCTCCCAACATGGGACCCAAAGCGGCTCACAATATGAGTTAAAATAATATACAAGTAAAAAAAATGGATAGCACTAAAGTTAAAAAACAAACAGATAACAGATAACTATTTCTGACACGATTTTTAAAAGATCATTATAATGACAAGAAATACAAGACAGACCAGTTATATGGCTTTCTTCATCAGTCAGTATTCAAAGGCCTGAATAAACAGGAGAGCTTTCCACAGCAGGGAATTCCACAGCCTGGAAGCAGCCACCAAGAATGCTCTTCCCCATGTCCTCTCCAATTGTGTCTGCAATAATGGTAAACCCCAAGGAAGCCCACCTCCTAAAATCTTAAAATTCTAACAATCCTATCGAAAGAGACAGTCTTTCAGATAAGGCTTGACCCAAAATATATAGGTCATAGCCAGTTCTTTGGAATTTTTCCTAAAACAATCAGTTGTCGTTGTTGTTGTTCCCAGTGGCACAGCGGATTAAACCACTGAGCTGCTGAACTTGCTGATCGAAAGGTCGCCAGTTCAAATCTGGGAAGTGGGGTGAGCTCCCACTGTTAGCTTCTGCCAACCTAGCAGTTCGAAAACATGCAAAATGTGAGTAGATCAATAGGTACCGCTCCGGTGGGAAGGTAACGGCACTCCATGCAGTCATATTGGCCACATGACATTGGAGGCATCGACAGACAACAATGGCTCCTCAGGTTAGAAATGGAGATGAGCACCAGTCTCCATAGTCAGACACAACTGAACTTAATGTCAAGAGAAAACATTTACCTTTACTAGCCAGTACTTTGGAATGTTTCCTGAAATAAACAGTTGTTGTTTTTGTTGTTCATGTTTATGATTGCTTATGTTTAGTTATACCCTGCTTTTTCTCTCCACAAAGGAGACTCAAAGCGGCTTACATTAAAAGCATTGCGATAAGACTTGTATGGCAAAAGTTTGTTAATTGAATGGATGTATCAATAAATACAAAAATTAATTAATAAAAAGAGCTTTGGGTGAAAAACATTAAAAACATTTCAATACAATTAATAATTCAAAAATATGCAAATATTAAAAAAGAATTAAACAGCAATTGTATTAATTAAAATTTAGCAGTTAAAATCCATAAAACTGATTTAAAACGTATTCAAAGCTAAAACCACAGCACCCCCTGACTTGATCTTAAAATCTTTCTCCTTAAAAATCTGCCTGAATAACAAGGTTTTAGCCTAGAAACCTTAGAGCCAACAAAGTTCTTTCAATGGGGGAATTATACGTTCCATTTATCCTGCTTGGATCAGTAGTCTGGCTACACTTTTCAAACATCCATTTCCACTAGAGTTCAACCTCAGGCTAATTCTACCCGGACTGGACAAGGACTTTGCTTCACTATGCATGTGTTAATCTGCTTACAAATACTGGATACCTTTTCACCTCTTGGTGACTGCAAATGACCAGTTCAATGACTTCTGTAAAGAAAATCACTTGGTGATACCTTTTGAATTCCCATCAATCCATCCCACAATATGCACATAAATATACATGATTGTAGGGAATGCATTTCTGGACTCACCGGGGAAAGGTGAAACCACAGAAAATAGTGAATCCTTTTGAAATGAACAATTTCCATTGGAAGCAAACCATTATGCTGGAGAATCAAGAAAATGTTGAAAGATAACACCTCTATAGCATTTCTTGGTCTTCCAATATGACTCTATGATCGTCTAGTGGACGCATATTATAGGCTTGTGCTGAAGGACATGGACAATGACTAAAGAGAACATATTTTTGGCATGAGTAAGTGAAATCACGGGGTCATGTTGTATACAAAACCAATGCCCTTCATGTATCTGATGAAGTGAGGTGGTTTGCCCATGAATGTTTACACCCAAGAAACTTTTCTGGTCTTTAAGATGACACAAGACTCACCCACTTCATAGAAAAAAATCAGTAACCACAAGCTCAACACCACAAGCTCAACAAACTGATCAGCTTCGATGTGGTGTCTCTATTTACCAAGGTCCAAGTAGCAGACGCCATTGCATTAATTAACAAGAATTTCCCTGAAGACATCACAGCCTTGTTTCACCATTAGCTCACCAAAAGATACTTTCAGTGGGATAATGAATTCTATGAACAGAAAGATGGAGGAGCCATGGGGAACCTTTTCAGCCCGACCATAGCAAATCTTTACATGGAACACTTTGAGAAACAAGCCCTGGAAACAGCACAAAAAGGCCACTTCAGATATGTGGATGACACCTTCACCATGTGGAGCCATGGAGGAGAAGAACTAAACAAGGTCCTGGACCACCTCAACAGCATCCACCCAAGCATCCAATTCACCATGAAAAAAGAAAATGAAGGAAAGCTGCAATTTCTAGATGTCCTAGTCATCTGAAAACCTAATCAACAATTGGGCCATACAGTTTACAGAAAACCTACACACACTGATAGATACCTACATAAAAACTCTAACCATCACCCAAGTTAAAAAAGAAGCACGATTAAAGCCCTGGCAGACTGTGCAAAAAGGATCTGCAAACCCCACCTCCTCCAAGGTGAATTGAACCACCTAAACTGGGCTCTACAATCTAATGGATACTTCACCACAGACATCAGAAGAGCTGCAAGACCAAGAGTAAAGACGAAGATCCACCCAGAGGAAAAGTGTTCGGACTATACATCAAAGTAACCACTGTCTGCACAGGGAAGTTGATAAAGAAACACAACCTGCAAACTATCTACAGACCCACTGAGAAAATCCAACAAATGCTACATTCAGCAAAGGACAAGAGGAATCCTCTCACCTCTGCAGGAGTCTACCGTATACCATGCACCTGTGGCCAAGTCTACAGAGGGACCACCAAATGCAGCAGCATTGCCCAAACACTAATCAAGGAACATGAAAGGCACTGCAGACTACCTCAACCAGAAAAATCAGCCATAACAGAGCACTTGATGAACCAACCTGGACACAGCATATTATTTGAGAACACAGAAATGCTGGACCACTCAAGCAACTACCATGTTAGACAACACAGAGGAGCCATTGAAATCCATAAGCATGTGGACAATTTCAACAGAAAGGAGGAAACCATGAAAATGAACAAAATCTGGCTACCAGTATTTTTTTTTTAAAAACTCTAAAATCAGGACAGTAAATAAAGAGCAACAATCAGGAATTTCACACATGAAACAATCAGGGCCAGGTAACACATCCCAACAAAGGATTCCCCCAGGCAGGAAGCAGCCAGGGCTTTGAAGCTGCAAAGCCATTCAATGCTAATCAAGGTGGCCA
Organism: Anolis carolinensis; assembly: GCF_035594765.1. Lineage (NCBI taxonomy): Eukaryota > Metazoa > Chordata > Lepidosauria > Squamata > Anolidae > Anolis > Anolis carolinensis. Next base: position 44,133,687 of record NC_085845.1, read on the forward strand.
ATAGAAACATTCACACCTGCCTCTAACATACAATATTCCTTTCTCCCACCTTGGACATTTCACAGATATATACACCCCACTTGCCTAATCTCCAATAGACCTCACAACCTTTGAGGATGCCTGTCATAGATGTGGGCAAAACATCACGAGAGAATGCTTTTGGAACATGGCCACACAGCCTGGAAAACTCACAGTAATCCAGTGATTCTGGCCATGAAAGACTTTGATAATACAAGACTATTTGTTGCAACAGACAGAAATCCCCTTCCTCACATTATCTGTAGGACTGAACCAACTGAGGGCTGCACACAGAACATGCCAAACTTCATTGTTTCTTAAAATGAGACATCACTAGGCTCACATAAAGAAAGGCAGCAAACAGTGCTGCTGACTTGAAAAGGGAGAGAGAGAGAAAAGGCATATACATTTCATCTTGACTCTCTCCCAACCCTGAAGCTATGTATCTTTGGTTTCCACTTGAACAACAACAAGGCAACAGGTCTAGCAACAGGATGCTGTAAAAAAAAGACAAGTCTCTCCCTTTTAGGGGGCTGTTCTTTACAAATGACAGCTCAGTACATGCCCCTGCAATGTTCGTAATATGACACTCCCATCTGCATGAGCTCAGCCAGCCAGCCAGCCTCCGGCTACATCTTCCTCCGCAGCACAGTTTCACACCCTTCCAAAGAAAAAGAGTTAAGTAGATCCTCCCATCATAAATAATCAGAGTTCTAAGCTACTGACACTGCTTTTAAGTGTACATAGTTCAGCAAATGCAGCTTGTGATAATAAACAGCTGCATTTCCCCCTACCTTTCAACCGGTGTACTTGTTTGACTCCACCATACAAAACACCAGTGTCTTATGCTATCACACATTTTGTAAAGCAAAAACGACGGTGTGACATTGGGGGAGGGTGTGTGTCTCTAGACAAAATTTTAATTCAATTACTGCTTTGCTCAAAACAGGATTTTATTGGTGTCCCTGTGTATCCAAATGTCATCATTCTCTATTTGTTAACTCCCTATCCCTCTATTTACCATTTCTGTTACTTTTTTCTTTGTACCAGGAAAAAAAAAGAGCAGGGAAGGCAGTCTTTGGTCTGAAAACACCAATACTTAAGATTAGTTCAAAATAAGTAGTTTTCTACACTCTTATTTTAAAATGGGATGGCTAATGAATGTTCATTTTATCTGTTGGTATAAAGGTAGGTAAAGGTTTTCCCCTGACATTACGTCTAATCGTGTCCGACTCTGAGGGTTGGTGCTCATCTCCAGTTCTAAGCCGAAAAGCCAGCATTGTCCGTAGACACCTCCAAGGTCATGTGGCCGTTACCTTCCTGTCGGAATGGTACCTATTGATCTACTCACATTTGCATGTTTTCGAACTGCTAGGTTGTCAGGGGCTGAAGCTAACAGTGGGTGCTCATTCACCTCCCCAGATTCGAACCACTGACTTTTCAGTCAGCAGGTTCAGCACCTCAGCAGTTTAACCCCCTGCGCCACCAGGGGCCTCATCTGTTAGCGTAAATATGAGTATTATGTTTGTGGGGGGGGGGGGGGGTCCAAATTATGGTTAAATTTCATAGGGTTTTCTTATTAAAGGAATACTTTGCCAGCTCTTCTCTCTGAATTATAGCCTACAGTACGTGGTATTCATTAGTTATCTCCTGTTCAATTACTAACCAGAGCTGATCCAGTTTAGCTTCAAAGATCAGATGGGATCTGGCACTTTTAGGTTATTAGGCTACCCAGGACTAAAAGACTCTTGTGTGTGTATCTTATGTATCTCTGAGTCGCCTCTATTAATTTCATGGGGTTTTCTTAGGCAAGGAAACCTCAAGAGGTAGTTTTGTCAGTTCCTCCCTCTGCGTACCTAAGGGCAAGAGGAGGTTACAATTTGTAACGGAGTGCTTGGAAAATTACATTTCGGGACTGTAACTCATCCTTCATGCTGACTGAGATGGGTTCTAGGCCTTAACCAAGAAAACTACTTTTTCAAACTTTGTCTTTTGATTCCATACCTTCAATAGAAGTACAATTTTGTTTAATTTATCAAGGTATACCTATATAGATAGATATACATGGACATATACACACAAGGCTCTATATTTATCTTATTTTATTTTAAAATATAAAAGAAAACCTATTTTACAACAATCATTATTTCTATATGTGAAGAAAGGAAAGCGAGGTACCATGCTAATGATATTGGATTAAAGGCTGTGCAAATGGATTGTTCAGCATAATACTCAAGAGGCCTTTTTGGTGTTGGATAAAAGAATAAAGAAAATCATTAGGCTGAAATCCAAAACACACGCATTTGGAAGCATGCGACTTTGGAAACAGTAGGACTTACTGCAGAGTAAAACTTGCATAGGCTTGTGGCATAAGAATCATTATTGCAATATTGAAAGTTGTTAATAAACATTTGGTGAAATAGCTGTTTCCTGTCATACCAATGGTAATGGAACCAAGCTGAGAAATTGTGATTGCAAATGTCAAGGAGTGGGGAAAACAAGAGAATCCAAACACTTCCATCTCTCTTTTTTTTAAAAAAACACAAGCTTCTACAGCATGATCACCTTGGTAATAAAAGTCCGCAAGGTAGATGAAGAATGGCAAAATGCTCCCAGAACTGGCAGGGCAAAATTCAGTCCCATGGACAGCACCAATTTGAAGTTATCAAATCAAATCAGTGCAATTGTGGACTGCCATGCAAAGCTTTATAAATCACTATGAGGAGTTTATAGCTGATCCATCACTAAATAAAGAACACAGAAAAGTCACCTGATCTGCAAAATAGGGTCTTGTGGCTTCAGCTGGATATTATCCTGCATTTGTTTGCACTGAGCTGCAGCTACAAAAACAAAGGAAATCAAATAACAAGGAAGGCAACCTAGCACCTTAGAACTACGAACTAAAATCTTTTGTCTGCCATTTCAAACTAAGGAAGCATCTGCCTCTTACATTTGTACAGGCTTTTGCTTCCTGGTGGTCTCTCTTTTTGTAGACTGTAAAAGCTACAGAATGACATGGTCCTGCGTTCTCACATTCACACTGGTTTTCTTGGCCTTGGCTCTTAGACAGGAATAAGCACTACCTGCTAGACCATCTGTCTCCATTTCGCTTAGCCTCATTTCAGGAATCTGAGACAATGTTCTCCGGAAGATTGTGACAACAAGGTTTGTGAACCCCTCTGAGAGAGTTCTGACAGCATCTGTTGTGTTATTTTCCTCAATAAGCCAAAATATTAGCACACTGCATAAAATTACATTATGGATACAACACAGGTTTACTTGTATATGTGGATCGGCATCACACACACATACAGATAAAGGAATAGGCAAAAATAAAACTGAGAAACTTCATTTTTTGGACTGTACATTTCAGAATCCTTCAGCTAATATGAGCGTTATTCCTGCTTTAACTTTAACCTGTTGTTCTTGAAGGGAAACAGGCCACTACAGATAGCTTTGAATAGCATAGAAACAGACATACAAAAATAAGATCCTGAAGATCATTTAAGTTAGACACCATCTCACACCAAAAATGTTTGGCAAGAATATTCAGCACAACCCTAAAAAAAAACTTTGGGTTGGATCCAGACTGGCTGAAATCTATGGGACTTCAGTTGCCTAGGACAAGCATTCAAGTTGTTCTACTCTAACTGTGGATGCAATCGTTTATCTTAAGGAGTAATGCTGAGTTTAGAATATATTATGTAGTTCAACAAGCTCTAAACTTTTCAGGATAAGATATACAGTAGAGTCTCACTTATCCAACATAAACGGGCCGGCAGAATGTTGGATAAGCGAATATGTTAAGGAGGCATTAAGGAAAAGCCTATTAAACATCAAATTACGTTATGATTTTACAAATTAAGCACCAAAACATCATGCTATACAACAAATTTGACAGAAAAAGTAGTTCAATACGCAGTAATGCTATGTAGTAATTACTGTATTTACGAATTTAGCACCAAAATATCATAATATATTGAAAACATTAACTACAAAAATACGTTGGATAATCCAGAACGTTGGATAAGCAAGTGTTGGATAAGTGAGACTCTACTGTATTAGAAAAATCAAGGTCCAAATGTAATCTATTTTAGCCCCTTGATCTTAACTTAACATCAGGAATGTAGAAGTAAGTCGTTTACATAAATTAGCAAAACGTCCATCTGCATACTTGCTCCATTTGCTATCACTATAGTAGAATCACACAATGAAAGAAACATAGAGTTTGAAGAGATCACAAGGGCCATCCAGTTCAACCGCTTGCCATGCAGGAATATGCAATCAAAGTACTCCCAACAGATGGCCATCCAACTGCTGTTTAAACACTTCCAAAGGCGACACCATCACACTGTGAGTCAATGTTTTCCAATGTTGAACAGCTCTTGTCATCAGGACGTTCTACCTAATGTTTCTTTTCCCACTCTTCATAAAGGCCTTTGGCAGCTGAGTTATAAAAAGAGATGAATTTAGCATCACAGTTCCCATTGAAGAGTCCATGACCAGGCAGGGCATCTTTGGTTGAATATCTTGTCAGCCATGCATCTGTTGCAAACACAATCTTTCTGTCATGTCTAACATACATGGATAGTCTTCAGAGCTCAACTCTGGCCTTGTCAGTAAGGACTGCTCCACTCCCTTCCGTGTTAAGGAATTCCTGGTCCTTGTGACAGAAATGCTATACAAAGAGCATTTCACAACATGGGAGAGAATTGGAGCTTTAGTTAATGGCCAAAGGCTGCATTTTGGACAAGGGTGACTGACTATTTAAAATGGCCAAGAAAGTAAGATACTTAAGGCACTCTTAGAAACATTAGGGTACAGGCAACTACATCAGACAGAGGCTTCAAATAAGACACCACAGTTAATGTCAAGAGCAGCCATTAAATAGTCTCCAGTTTCAGGAAGATTCAATCTTTCATTTTCCCAGCAGCCATTGCTGATAGTCTATTTTTGTCCTGTGTGCCATTTATCTAATTATAATGTGTGGAAAAAGCAATTTTTATGTTAATATGTGATCCAGGAGCTTTGAATCTGCCTGACAAGATATGTACCTGCCAGACCAGACACATACCAAAAAATGTCTTTGCTTGGTCCTCTCTACTTCACCTAAAATCAAGATAAGGCATTGAGACCTGGCAAGCTGTACACAGAATAAGCTTACAGTGTGACGGCTACATAGAATAGCCCAGAAGCCTTACAGCCTGACATTATTTATCCAACCTGACTAGCTAGGAAAACAGAGCTGATCCATGCTGCTGACATAAAGGACACAGCTCTTTATAATAACCCGTGTAAAAGAAAGCACTCCACACGGATGTAGGAGTGAAGGAGGAGAGAGGAATAATCTCATGTGAGCAAAAGCAGGGCCACGATCGAGCTTTCAAGGGTGACGTATGACTCCTGCTCCATGTAACAGACCCCTTCAACAGCATGCATGTGAATCATTAGAGATACCCATCTGAATGTACTAATCACAAAAGGTCAAGAAACAAAAGACAGCATGACTACAAATCCAGTAAGATGGAAACTGGGGTGGGTGATGTGGGGAGAAAATTTGAGCCAAGAGCAAGAGGGCAATAAATGACCCCAAATTAAAAGAAGATTGATGGCACCACAAGAATTCGTAATGTGTTCTAGAGAATTATGGTGAACTCTGTGCCAAATGGAACAATTCAAATCACAGAGAGAAACAGCTGAAGTGTTACTGCCCTACCTACCAAGTCACAAATTTATGGGCAGCCTAAGCATCAGAAAAATCTGAAGTTATTATAAATCAGGCACCCTGAACTGAGTGAAAATTGTGTGCAGCAAATGGCACCATGCCTTGGGTGACACTTGCACAACCTTTGGTTCTCCCGATGTATTGTCTTCAACTCTCAGAAGACATCATCATGTGCCATGCTGACTAGCATTTCTAGGAACTGAAGTCCAAAGCAATTGGCGGACCAAAGCTGAGGAGCAACTGAGCTATAGCAATCCACCTGTGAAGCTCTGTTGACCTAGGATTCCCTTTCATGCCATCACAGCTTCCAAAATATATCACTTTAATGTGCATACCTAATAATATCAACAGTAAAAGGAGCCATGTGCATTCCTACAAGAATTACAAACTAATAAATGAGGTCCAGTAAAATGTGGTTTTGTATGACTTAAGAAACAGAATGACTGATATCTTCACTACAAGCCGACATTGTAACTACATGCTGACATCATAATACTTACAACAGAAGGCTAAAAGCTAAATTTAGGAATGTTTGGATTGTGCAAGGGTTTCTTAGCAAGTTGATCACTGAAGAATCTTATTAAATCAGTTTGTTCAGGAATGAAACGTGAACTGCAAACACAACAGCATCACAATGCAAAGTGGCTGGCAAAGTATCTTCCTTATACAAAGACGTATACCAAGGAATGTTACAATGGTTTCTAAGCCACAATCAAGCTGTTTCCTAGCCCTCAAAACTGAACTTTTTCTCACCCATTGTGGGCACATATTTTGCCCATGTTTGTGGCCTTGTTATTAAGACATGAAACAATGAAAACGAGGATGCATCTAGACTGTGAAATTACTGCAGTTTGACACTACCTTAACTGCCATGGCTCAATGCTATGGGAATCATAGGAGTTGTAGTTTCCTAGACATTGAGCCTTCTCTGACAAACACTGTTGCTATCTCCACAAGCAATGAATCCCATGAGTCCATAAGATTGAGCCATGGTAGTGAAAGTGGTGTCAAAATGCATTAATTCTACACCAAGATGCACCAAGTGGTGGTCATGCTTCCTGGAGGTTGAATATTTTTTTCTCTGACTTTTTATAAACTATTTTTTATTGAATATCATTAGGAATGTGTCAGGAGGGTTCTGAAGACCATACCAAAACTCCCCCATGCCTCCACATAGTCCATGGTCCATGAGCCCCAATTTAGAATGAGAAGCAACTTTTATAACCAAAAGGATATTACCTCTGCCACTGTTGCCATACTACTTGGGTAATGTCATATTCCTGTCAGAGTATATTTTAAAGGTAAGAAAGCACTGCCTTTTTTTAAAAAAAATGACATAATTTATAACTGAAATTAACGGTGTTCATTTTTGTAATGCAGAGTTAGACATTTTGTTCCTGCCATCACATACGGAGCAACAAGAGAATAGTGTGATTCATTTAAGGGAGTAACAGGCCTTTGCAGACTGAGAATATTATGGCCCTAACATTTATTTTTCTGACATACAGCCTTATGTGTGCTTAAAACATCTCCTTTTGAAGTGCAAATGAATGGGCACCATGACATGATATGAAAAATAGTGTTGTCTATGGTTTGTGTGTTGCACTGGTACTTCTGGAGACCAGGGATCAAATCTTTGTTCTATCAAAGAAACCCACTAAAGTTGCACAGTCTCTCAGAAATGAACCACATTGCATTATAGCAGTTTGACACCACTTTAACATCTATGGGTCCATGGGATTTATGGTTTGTTGTGGAGCTAGAGCACCTCAAAATAGCTGACTAAATTTCTCACAAAACAACAAATCCCAGAATTACACAGCATTGAGCCATGGCAGTGAGTATAGAGTCAAACTGTTATAATTATGCAGGGTGAACATAGTCCCAGTCTTAAAGGTGGGCAATGGCAACCACTGCTGAACAAATCTTGTCCAAAAACGTCATTATAGGTTTCCCATAGGATTGCCATTAGTCTGACACAGCTTGAAGGCACACAGCAACAAATAATGTCAGACAAAGTCACAAAATATCTCTCGCATGCAGCACTGAGAGTTTAATTCAATGCCAGTCTTACCTAGAATAGACATAATGAAATGCAAAAGATTTCAAACTAACTTAAGTGCCATTGATTACAGTGGTTCTACTCTAAGTAAAAGGATTTAGGCCATACATTTTGCCACCATAAAACGTGGAACTGCACACAGCAAGATGTTAGACTCTGGATGCTTGCATCTACAGACAGATTGATACTTAAGCATTTAGAAGTACTTTGCCATTCACAATTCTACACAAATCTAACTACATATGGATTCATTTATAAAGAGGGCTTATCTGTTTATATAGGTTTTTCATTGTAAACAGTCTTTTGCCAAGCGAGAGATGAATACCACAGAGAGAAACTGTGAACTCCTCTTGCTGTGAAGATAGTGAACTTTGAGCCCTCCAGTGCAGGAGATGCCTTTTATTTGAATTACTATTGTAGCTCTGCCTTATCTAGCCACTCTCCGGTCTCAATCATATTTGTGGAGTTTTGTTTGGCTGCCATCAGATCCATACAAAGCTCCAAGAAGGGAGCTCACACTTCCAACAGATTCTTTAACCTTTCACACAGTTTGCTTTGCAACCAAGTGACAAGCTACAGAACACAAAACTGAAGCTAAAAGTTCAACAAAAAAACTTGGCACAAGCAAACATTTTGCACTATTTACTTACTTAAAACATTTATATGTCACAACAACAACAAATGCAACCACAGATAGAGCAACTTAAAATGGACCTTGAAATAATCCGCTAAACAGTAATCATAAAAAACTACCGGTATTTGAAATTTCAATTAGTTACAAATTGACTTACAAATAAACTATGTTTCACCAAGAAATAACATTAAAATTGAGTTCTCAAAAGGGAACTGCAGAGTAATGGAATGCAGTTGCCGAAACAGGACTCATCTTTGTCCCAAATGAGGATATTTTGGAAAGACTCAAGACATAGATGAGATGAACCAAAATGATCTCATTTTGTGGGCAAACATGCACAGGAGAAGGCAATCCTTCCGATATCCTGGCCCAAAACCATATTGATCTTTAAACGTATATCCCTAGCACACTGAGTGCCCATTTTGAGCAAATCCCTTCCTGTTCTGTTGGTCTATCTAAAGGAAACACAGAATGTGGTTTGGGAAGTTGTAAACACATCTTGTCAAAAACACAGAGCAGGGAGAAAGTTCTCCCGGACCTCAATGTTTGCTTATTTTAATGAATCTTGTGCAAAAAAGGTTCTTCGTAGAGCTGACCGCATTCTAAATTTTTAATAAAGCCCAGGAAAGCAACTTCCCCTTGGCTTGTTAAGCACCACCAAATGACATAACCTGCCTCTCCCTGAATAATTCAGAAAACACTATTTAGCTCTGGTAAATTCATTCCCTTGAATGATTGGTGACTAGTCTTCTGGGCCTAAATAATCAGCACTGGGCCTTGGAAAAGATTAGAAAGGTTTGCAAATGGCAAATGGAAGCACCAGCTTGCCCCCCTTCTCTTTCTCTGTCTCCTTGCCTTGAGCAAAGGAAATTAGAGAAAAACAAAAGATACGTGGACCTTGAGCCCGGCTGCAAATGGTAGGCAAATTCAACAGAGCATCAACCTTGACAGGTTGGCAAGCAGCCCTGTGGCTCTTGCAACCAAACACAACTGTTTCAGTACTAGCAAACGGTGTTTGCTGTCTTAAGAGAAAGAAATCTAGAGTCCACGTAACAACTGAACCGCAACTGTATACCTGTGTTTCCTACCCATCAAAGCCATTCCTCTCAGCCAGGTTGGGATTATTGTAATTATTATCTTTGTTACATTCTATCTCGACATTTTAATTTTATTTCTATTTCACTGAATTTGTTTCCAATCTCTCTTCCACAAAATGGGTCTCATAGAGGTTTACAATTACACAATACCCACACACTTAAAATGGAAAAGGAGTGAATGCATTTAGAACTTAGAAACACAGTTTTGAAGCACCCACATCATTATGTTCTAATTGAACATTCATAAAAAAACAAAATCAAAGACTGGCTTTTTAAAAATAAATAGTGTTACCAATTAACTAAATGATATTACCTAACACCCTAAAACAAACAATGCCTTTTTTCAAATAACCTGTGCACCACCGGGTCCTCAAGCTAGTTTAAAAATAAAAATGCACCCAAAAAGGGAAGTCAGTTGCTGTACCCAGGAAACAAGCCAGTGATGGGAGGAAAAGGCAAACCAGATTCATTTAAGAATCCACAAAATGGTTTAGAGCAGTGGTTCTCAACCTGGAGTCCCCAGATGTTTTTTGGCCTTCAACTCCCAGAAATCCTAACAGCTGGTAAACTGGCTGGGATTTCTGGGAATTGTAGGCCAAAAACATCTGAGGAACCAAGGTTGAAAACCACTGGTTTAGAGAAAAATGCAGAAAGGCAGAAATCATTCTCTCCACTATATGGGCAGGCTTCAGCACCCTCCCTACCTCCTCTTGGTTTTTTTGTGAGGCAAAACACTCCCAAACTATCCCTGCAATCTGAGGTACAGAGTTTGGTTTATATGGCTGGGAAAGAGAACGGTTCATTACACTTCTCCATGACACTGCTTGTCATCTAAATTTACGGATCGTGGCAAGATGGATGAATATAGCAAATGTATACTGGACTTCTTTCTTATGACACTTTAAGGATGTAATGTTGCCAGTGGTAGCTGGAAAGAAGTTTACAGAATTCATGCTATGTTTAAATAAAATAGATTATGGGTATGTGGTAATAAATGTGAATGTCCCGTTTCTTCATATGCAATATGTGTTTTCAGTTTTTTTAAGTATCAGGAGTGACTTGAGAAATGGCAAGTCACTTCTGATGTGAGAGAATTGACAGTCTGCAAGGACGTTGCCCAGGGAACACCCGGATGTTTTGATGTTTTACCATCCTTGTGGTAGGCTTCTCTCATATCCCCGCATGGGGAGCTGGAGCTGACAGAGGGAGCTCATCCGTGCTCTCCCCAGATTTAAACCAGCAACCTTCAGGTCAGCAACCCAACCTTCAGGCCAGCAGGACTTGCTGGCACAAGAATTTAACCCAGTGCGCCACCAGGGGCTCTGTGTTTTCAATTGTCCTAAAATCAGTGTTTTAAAAGCAGTGTTTTAATTGGATCGAACTTTTTATGCTCTTTTAAACTTTTGTACCACATATTGTTTCTCTGTTTCAACTTACAGTATAAGCCACTAGACTTTGACCCAGGAAACTTAATTCCAAAAGTCTGTCCAGCAACATACTTCCTGGTGAGTCACTTATTTGATATTACCAAGTCATTTAACATCTGTCCATTCTCCCAATTTGGGACCAAAGACAGCTCACAATACACATGGAACTAAATATAGCTTTAAAATTCATTATAATAAAAACTTAAGATAAATTAAATATGGTATCTTATTTAAAACAGCTTTTCCAAATGTCTCAATCTTGAATATGCAATTAAGATCCATTAGCTTACAAAAAGAAATGTTCCTAATAGAAGCTGTTAATTTTTATACAACTTATATGTTGGTACAGGCCCTGCATTTTGGAGTCTTTTGGAGGACATGGCTTTTGGAACTGTTCTGACATTAAAGCTATACATTCAGATTTTCAAAGTAATAAGTAACAATGTTACTTGCAATAAAGTATAATTAATAATGAAGGACAATAATTTTGTGGGTAAATTTCCTAATTGGAGAAATATCATTCTCAGACCTCAGTTACAATAAGAATGCATCTGTTTCCTTTTACAAAAAGGAAATGGAACGAAACAAAAAGAACAGAGTACATCTCGATTCCTCAAATAGGTAGGAAGCCTGCAAAACACCTGCATCTCTCCATTTAAAAAAACAACAACTTGTAAAATTGTCAGTATTTTAAAAACTTTGCTAACTGTGAACAAAACATGAGCGATGTTCTTATTAAGATCCCTTGATTCACTAAGGACAGCAAAGCCAGCCATATTTCTGTTCAAAATATTTGCCTGACTGGCCAGTTTAGGCCAATTGGTGACAAGGTGTCTGGTTTTTAAATCCAAAGCTATTTTGACGTTGAGCGAGCATTACCAGCTTCCAAGACAACAGAAGACGTTCCACACAGCTCAGTGAGTTAACCTGATCAAAGGCACACTCCTCCAAGCCTTGTTAAAGTCAGTGCAATCTCTTTTCATTTTGGCTAGGCACACACTGGCATAGCGCACAAATCAGATTGGAGCAATGCTTGATAGTTGGACTCTTGGGGCAAAAGCTAAATCAGACAACACAAATGCTACGATTGTATGGAAGGATTGACGGATGGACCAAATAAAACCTTTTTCACCAAGAGACAAGCAGCTCAACCACTGCTCAAACTCAGGCCAAAGAACGGATGAAAATGTTTGACCATCCCGGTTTTTGAGACTATAGTTGCCACCAGATCCTACTGCTGGCAATGCAGGATAGGATTTCTGGGAGATGCAATCCAAATAATCCCAAATGCTAATGCTTCCTTATCCCTGCCTTAAAAATATTATTTTATTTTTATAGTTACAGTTTCATCACCTCCCACTTTAAAAAAGGTAGTGAGAGAGAAAAAGCGGAGGAAAGCTGAATACTTGTGAATGAAAAATATGAAATATGAAATATGAAAAATGAAAAATATGAAAAAGGACAAGGATGTACATGTGTGGTCCCACAACATGGACAGAAATTCACCAAAGATTTCACTGCCACCCTATCCACAATTACATCAAGTTGAATAGGAACTCTGTGGATGTAAAACTAGGATCCAATACTGGCAGAACTTCCCCCAAACCCAAGGCAACTACAAAAAAACCACCACCTGTCACATTGGATTCACCAGGTAACCCTACCTAGGTGTCATGACATAGAATCAAATTGTTGCTGTTGTTATGTGTCTTGAAGTCTACTCTGATACATGGTGATGTTACAGGATTTTCTTGGCACCGATTATTCAGGGGAAATTTGGCATTGCCTTCCTCTAGGACTGACAGAGTGTGATTTGCCCAAGGTCACCCAGTGCCATTTCATGCCAACGTCTGTTCTCCCTGAATCCTAATCCAGCAGTGAAACTACTATACTACACTAGCTCCCAATTCGTTGTTTCTATATTTCTAATGTAAGGAGAAGAAAAAACAAGTGCTTTGGGATTTTGGAGTTTTTTGTCCTATGTGACAAAGTAAGTTACTTTGCATCAAGAGAGGGGAGCACTGTTTCAGGCAGCAAAATCTCTTTGGACAGCTCTGGAAGCATCAATAGATGCTGTCCTTCATTACATGGGAAGAAGGAAGATGGGGCAGCCGTAATAAGCCAGCCATGAGAAGAGAATGAGAAACATCTTCATCCCTGGAGACTCTCCACCAACACTGTAAATCCAAGGTTTGCTTGTGCAAAATTCTCCATGTGAACCTCTCCTCTTCAAATGTGTCACTTTCCATGTGAGGAAAGCAACAATGGGCAAGGATTAGTTGTTCCCTTTTGCCATGATTATTCAAACTGAGAGATGAATGCTTGAATAAGGCAAAAATGTATGCATTCTAAAACAGGATGAAGTGCTTGAGTAAGACCCTGTAAACTTCTTTGTCTGCTTTACAATATCTGCACTTTTTGTTATTATCTTTTCAGGATCCTTTCAAATTGGAAAGATGAGTATTACTGCAGGAAGTGAGACCAAGGGCTAGATAGTACCGAATCCTATAATGTGTCTGAATGTTGCTGACAAACACCAGAAAAGGAAAGAGTTTCTAATTTCATCAGAGCCTAAAGACAAAAAAAAGAAAGTAAACAAATAATGAATTCTCAGTCCAGGACCGAGGAAGACAATCATCCAACAAGAGTGTTGATAAACTCACAGGAAGGAGCCTATAATGATTAGAGGCCTTCAAAACAAAACATCATAGGAACACTGTTGGATCTGAGAAAGGGGTATAATTCTCTCATCACAAAGTAAAAAAGAACATTCACCAAAAATGAAAAAGCATAAAACTATATGGTCCATAATTAAAAACAAAAATGATAGGTGGCTAGATAGAACAGATACATCACATAATTGATAGATAAATTATAGATGTATGTAGCCTTTTATTAGAATAATTGAACATTGCAAAAGTGAGACAAGCTTTTGAGTTATTCAGAACACTTCAGCAGGCATGATGGTACAAAAAAAAAGAGAGAAAAGTCTGACTGGCCTTTGTGAATGCGCTTAGCTACAAGATTACTGCACATTCAATGGAGGGACGTTAAAGCATACACTTTCACCTGGGATATAGAAGTTAGGGTTTCTCTAAATTCTCACACCCAACCTAATCCCCAAATATAACTATTTTCCATTCTTTAAGTGAGAACATAATGAATGTGTGAAAAGCAGGCTAAGAAAACTGGAAGAGTTTTTGTGCTGAAGTAGCACACAAGCTTCCCATAGGTATGTTAGAACAAAACGCTGGACTGGGCAGGCCTTTGATATGAACCAGCACAGTTCTTATGTTCTTACTAAGCTGGACTTGGAGGTTATAAGAACACATAAGCATGAGATATACGTTTGCTGCCACACGGAAATCTGAGCCATAATTTCAAGTGGGATTAATATTGATCTACCCAACCTTAAGTTGGACTACAGATAAATTCTAGTCAAGCTCTGCTTCGTCTACCCACTCAGCATCTCTCCAAGTTTCCAGCCAGAAGTTATGGGATCCTTTAACTGTACAGGCCCAGTTACAGTGTCCACCAAAAACCCTTCAATTGTTAATGCCAAAAGTTGAAATTGCATTTTTTCCTTGCAAAAGATAATACAATCTGTGGTGTTCAATGTGGTGAGAGCATACCCATAATTTCCTTATAATTTTTGTAACTATACAAAGAGTGGAGGAGCTGCTATCAAATGAATGCTTGTTCTCTCTCTCCCACTTCCTATGCATTGGGTACTTGCTTCAAGGTTTATTTCATGCAATTCAGGAAGCAATACATATGTATTTTCAAAGTGTTCTTCTAGCCATAGCAGAGGAAAGAGTCAGCACTTGAACTTCACATTTTAAAAACTTCTGATGTTTACAAGTGGACTGTCATCAGAGCACTTAACACCGGCCTTTCAGTGTCCACACCTATCGCTTACGCTGTTCTCTCAGCTGCTGTTCACTGAATCAGTCGAGGTGTAGAGGCTTATGAGGTGAATTCCAGAAGCAAAATGCTCCTGAGAGGCTAAAAGAAAACTTGGTATCTACAAACAGAGATAATTGTTTTAAAGT
Source organism: Anolis carolinensis (assembly GCF_035594765.1). Classification (NCBI taxonomy): domain Eukaryota; kingdom Metazoa; phylum Chordata; class Lepidosauria; order Squamata; family Anolidae; genus Anolis; species Anolis carolinensis. The sequence continues at coordinate 44,148,702 of NC_085845.1, forward strand.
GGTGCTGGCTGAAACTGAAGTATGTTGACTCTCGAACCTTGCTGAACAAGTTTATGAGGTGGCTTAAAGCAACAAAGGAAAGCTGTAACCACTCAACTTTCTTGTCCTCAGGAAAGTTTTTACCAAGGGAGGACAACCTGAAAGCAGAACAAAATGCTGGACTGGGTAGGCTTTTGATATGAACCAGCACTTGATTTTTTGATATGAATAACCTGATTTTTTAATTAAGTCATTTAAAATAATTCTTTCAAAATCATATGTGCTAATTACTTTAAAACCATTTGTTTATTTATTCCACAACCACTATATGAAGAGGAATGATGTTGCATAGCTATGAAGTAAGTCACTGAATAAAAGTTACCACTTTCTGCAATGAAAGCGAGTAAAATAATATAGGATAATTAGCCTGCTGAGAGCTGGCTAAGGGAAAATAGGCATTAACCCTTCTCCAGTATACTACTGGCTTTTTTTTCAATGCAAGACATGAGGATATTTTGGTTTCTCATCTGCTTTCTGACAGCCTACAGCAACTTGTGCTCACTTTGCCATCTAACCCATTATTCTATGATATAGTAGCTATATCAATCTGTTTCAGCATACAAAGATAAAAGGCACCTTTGAGGCAGAAAAATAATTCTAGCATATGCTTTCCTGGATTCCAGTGCATTTCATGAAACACAAGATCCCAGCCCAGGCCAGCTCATAGTGGCAGCAAATCTCCAGCATTTCTTTCCCTGTTCTGACTAGAGATGCTAAAGACTGAATCAGGGCCATTTGCATGTAAAATCAGGCAGTGTACCACTGAGCTTGGAAAAGTTAGTTTTTGAGTAACAACTCTCATAATTCCTTAACCATTATGATGGTGGTTTTTTTTTGTGCATCAGGAATGACTTGAGAAGCTGCAAGTTGCTTCTGGAGTGAGAGAACTGACCGTCTGCAAGGACGTTGCCCAGGGGATGCCCGGATGTTTTAATGTTTTACCATCCTTGTGGGAGGCTTCTCTCATGTCCCTGCATGGAACTGGAGCTGACAGAGGGAGCTCATTCATGCTCTCCCCGGGTTGGATTCAAACTGGCAACCTTCAAGTCAGCAACCTAACCTTCAAGTCAGCAGTTCTGCCTGCACAAGGGTTCAACCCACTGTGCCACCGGGGGCTCCATGATGTTAAATGTTGGAAACTGGCTTATTAGACAGGTTTGAAATCCCTAAGGGATTCATGACAACTTGAGACTCATTGGAGTTCAGAGCATTTGCAAAATAACAGATTGGAGAAGGCTGGATTAGCATTCATTTTGGGAGAGTCCAGACAAAAATATCTAAAATACTTCTAGATGTGCAACATTATTTGTGAATAACTACCAAGGTGATTAACTTGCTGTCAACAAACAGAAATGTCTATCTTTCTATTTGTGTCATCATACCTTTTACCACGTAAATGGGCACAAAATAGTGAATCTATTTCCTATTGGGATGCTTTGTAAAACAATACCACAAATAGGGACAAGGTAAAACATTTTTTTTTATTCTCATATGCAACCTGCTAAGGATTCCTCAGCTTTGTCTACATGATCGTGATGGAATACACATGACTTGGTGCTTTATTTATTTAAGCCAGAAATTGCTTTTCATTTCCCTTCCTTTCAATCTTTTAATTAAATCTTATGGCGAAACAAAAACAAAAAAGTTGTGGACGCCTGCACTTCCAAGCACCGAACGAGGATCTCAGGTTCCAGGACAAAGAGCACATTGCACATTCTGATCAGCTCATCAGCTCCTTCGTACTTGGGAGGGGAAGGCGGGGAGCTGAAATTCATGAAAGCCGCAAGGGCAGGAACAGTGAGTCCACATTATTCAGACCTTTGCCTATGCGCACATTATGATCACACTGGCGTGTCAGGTGGTGGCTGCATGATCCGCAGCACTTTCTTTTTTTCTTTTTCAAAGCTTTATGGAGGAGGCATAATTATGTAATAAAATTCCTGTTTCTCTAGTGTTCTCCTCCTTCCAAATGAAGAATGTATTCCACTCTTTTAGTACTTTTATGGCTGGCAAGTGGGTTAACCCCCTCCCGGCAGCATTAATGCCTTTTACTTAGCGTCTCCTTTCATCAGCAAGAGAAAAAGCACCCACAGATCACACCTGCTCAGAGCCCAACACATTTGGAAGGCAACAGGGTAGGAAACCTGTCTAAGGCTACGTCGGTCCTGAATCCCTTGTCTTCCACTTCTTTTCATGTTGAGTTTTGTTGCTTTGGTACATTATGAAACATCGGTACATTGGTAATACAGCTGTAGATAGATCTCTAACAAATATCTGCAACAGGAACACTAGCCTGTCACTTGAAGCAACAGGCTAGGGCTTTAAAAAGCTCTTTTTACTTGGAGCTTGGCAAAGTTTCTCTTTTGGACTTCAACTCCCAGAATCTTCCAGCAGGCAGCCTTGCTGTTTGGGGGGATGTGGGAAGTCGTACTCCAAATAATGAACTTGACTAAACTTCACATTCAGTTGCCAATAGATAAACGCACTAAAAGAGGGTTGCCATTTCAAACGGCAGCTGGAACAGCACCCCAAAACAGCATTTTTAGTAGCATGTTTTCAAGAAACAGTGTTCCTCACGATGGCAGTTCTGGCACTTGAACAATATTGCAGGGAAGTTAGTTCCTCTTTAACTTTCTTGCAGTGGAAGGGGAACTCTGATCGAGGCCAAAACATGGAGCACAAAGTATGGCTTTATACCCTTGGCTATATATCTCAGGAAACAAAAGCTGTCTTTGTGTATGGAATTTATGCTCTGTATAAATCAAGGGAATAAATTCTGCAATGAGCAGAGTAATAATATATAATACAAGAACAAATAAAATACAGGAAAATAAGACATATTAACACATTAAAGACCGCAACTGTCTATTTTTGTATTGTATTTTTAAAATTTAAATTAGTTACTTTTATTGGAAAACAGATAGTGACTAAATTATAGCAATGAGTAAGGAGCCAGGAGAGCTTCCCTGGGAAGGGTATCCAAAAAGTAAGGAACCACCACTGAAAATTCTCCTTCTGTAGTTGCCACTCTGTCAGATGATATGGGAGTGCTGGTGAGAGAACTATGATGGAAAGAAAAAAGTGGTGCTGGGGAAGGAAAAGCCTGCAAATATTAGAGTCCTGAAGCCTGTAGGACTTTAAATGCATTATTTATTTATTTATTTATTTATTTATTTATTTATTTATTTATTTATTTACAGCATTTATATTCCGCCCTTCTCACCCCGAAGGGGACTCAGGGCGGATCACATTACACATATAGGCAAACATTCAATGCCTTTTAACATAGAACAAAGACAAGACAAACATAGGCTCCGAGCGGGGCTCGAACTCATGACCTCCTGGTCAGAGTGATTCATTGCAGTTAATTGCAGCTGGCTTGCTCTCCCACCTGCGCCACAGCCCCACAGTTTTATGTGTTTTATAACACATAAAACTAACCACTCCAATTGAGCATCGGAACATACCAAGAGACAACAGAGTTATTTTGATTCAATATAATACAATATGAAGAAAATTAAATTCAAGGACTGACATAATACTGTTATGTTAATTAATTGTGATCTGTTAATTAACTGATGTATAGTGTTTTGTTGACAGTTGAATGTTTTTTATGTTCATGTTAGAAACTGCCCTGAGTCCTCTCAAGGAGATGGAGTGGTATATAAATAAAGGTACTGTATTATTATTACTATTGTTGATTGCTGAGACTCAGGTCTGTTGGGAACTAGGCAAGTGGAGTTTATATATCTGTGGAAAGTCCAGGTTAAGAGAAAGAACTCTTGTCTGTCTGAGGCAAGTGTGAATGTTACAAATGACCAGCTTGATTAGCATTTAATTTAAATAATTGTGGATGTACCAAGTTCCCATTGTACTCTTATTCACACTACTTGCTAGAAACTAAACAAGGTCAGCTCTGGTTAGTAACTGAATGGGAGAGTGCTAACAAACACTGCTATAAGCTATATTTCAGAGAAAGGAACTGGCAGAACCACCTGTGAGTATTCCTTGCCTAAGAAAACATATGAAATTTATAGGATTGCCATTAGTCAACACGCCACTTGAAGGTGCACATTTACGGACACCCCAACATAGCGGAAAAGATGCAAAACAATTACAAGAAGGAATTGGGAACCTTGGAGTTGTACATGTACAGATTTTTTTTGATGACCCGCTCTTTCAACCATTTTGAATTATACCTGGAACCTGTATATTTCATCCGCTCTTTCATCCTCTTTGCATGATGCTTTTGCAACCATTCGCTGCTTTATTCTTTCAATCGACTCAGCGCCATCTTGTGTACAGCACTGAATGGAAGTAATTCATGGTGCGTAAAATAATTTTCCACCACACTCCAAAATATTTTAAAACCAAATTTTGGCTAAGATTGGACTCTACATTTCAACCATTTACACTTTTTTACAGTGCTCAGGTCCTTAACCTGTTGATTAAATGGAAGGAAAGAAAGAGGGAGTACTCATATTGTGAATTCTAGTCATGGCACAATAATAGAAACTAGGATTATGTACACAGCATCTACACTGGCAGATTTAATGCAGTTTGACCCCACTTTAACTACCATGGCTCAATGCTATGGAATCTTAAGAGTTGTAGTTAGGTGGGGCATCACCACAGTTTGGCAGAGAAGGCTAAAGATCTTGTAAAACTATAACTCATGATTCCAATGCATTGAGCCACGGCAGTTAAAGTGGTGTCAAACTGCATTAATTTTACTGTATAGATGCACCCTGTGTCTGAAACCTAAAACTTTATGCTTCCTTTCAAAGCAAATGCAGAATCCTAGTTTCTCAGCTAAAACTGCAGTCCTCCATTTTTATTTGGGCTACTGCCAATACATTTGCTGCATGAATGTAAAGATGTCAAAATAGCCACTGCATGTAAAAGACAGAAAGCAAGAGTTTATATCTGATGGATGTTTGAAAGCTACTTCAGGAGGACACAATAAAAGCAGTAGTTTAAGGAGAAGCAACAAGTCTCCCAGTCGAGGGCCCAATTTGCAGCAGAGATTATATACATGCAGTGCTTTGCCAAAAGAACACATGCACTTAACTCTGGAGGTCATGGACCCAGCTTGTACAACAAAGAACAAAGAAGTCAACAAGTCTGCCCAGAAGTTGTCCAGTGCTTAATGCAGGGAACTGTTCAGTGAGGACAATTTTGTGAAACCGAATATATAAGCAAGCACTACATAGCAATGCTTTAACAAGGCTCTTGTGGGGAGACTGCTTGGGGTGGGGGAGCGCTAAGGGGAAAACAGACAACTGAATAAAGATAGGACAATCTTTTCATGCTAAGAGCTGTTAAATTAGGAAGCCGGAGCTTGTGGTTGGTTAGCCCTCCCCCGCCTCTGAGGTTCCAAGGAGCAAAGGAATTTATCTCCAGGAAGACAAGAGTTATGTGAGGAAACTGGATAGAACAAGTTTTGGGCAGTGTTGCAGCTTGTGGAGGGTGGGGAGCAAAAGATCTGCAGCTGCAAATTCAAGCAAGGGCAGCAGTCCTTTGCTTTTACTCTGTGCGGCAAAAGGGCAGAGTGTGGAGGAGTTGACAGCAGGGAAGGGAGGGGGAAAGAAGAGGCGCTGAAGAAACCACAGCAGCAAGCAATATTTTTAGGTTCTTAGCAGAAGCAGTGAATTGTGCATTCCTGCTTACACTGTGCAGCATCACTTGCCAAGCATTTTTCATGACCAAAAGAAGCTAGGACAGAGACAAGATCAAGCCAAAACATGAAGCACGAACATCACTTGTAGTTAACTACTGCAACTGTAGATGGCTGAATTTTCACATTCCTAATAAAGACCTTGAGGACTCTTTAAGTGATAGTATGAGTACAACCTTCCCATAAGTAACTCAAAGGATGGCGTTACCAAAATCTCTAGTGGGTATTTGGAGAGTATGAAAAGCACTCCCTCTGGTTACCTCATCCAACTAAAACACAACACACTCCCAGTCCAACTGAAGTGGAACAGTGTGGAGGCTGAAACTGTAGCAACAGTAGAGTGACTATGGCCCAGTTCAGATGTCATGTTCCAATTCACTGGAAGTATCTCAGAGACTCACATTTTCCCTCTTCCATCCCTCTTAAATTCTAACCCTTTTGTTCCATTTCCACTGTAAATCAGGAAATGAAGAATTCTTTCCTCCCGAGAGCCACATTCCCTCATTGGTAACCTTTCAGGGGCCTTATGCCAAAAGTGGAGGATGGTGACCCAAAGACAGATGGAACCAAAGCAACATACACAGATGTATCCACTTTCCTTCACATGTATACACTTTGGCTTTATACCGTGGTCTCCACAGTCGCCACAATCCTGCATTCTCTCCCTTTTTCCCCTCTTTTATACTTGGACACTTGTTCAGAGTAGGACAATGAAAAGAGTAAAAGGTCTGGAGGCCATGCCTGATGACGTTAGGGAGCTGAGTATGTTCAGCCTGGAGAAGAGAAGATTAAGAGGTGGCCATCTTTAAATATTTCTAAGAAAATCATATAAAAGATTGAGCAAGCTTATTTTCTGCTGTTCCACAATCTAGGAAACAGATACATTAATTCGAACTACAAGAAAGGCAATTCCACTTAAGGAAGTATATCCATGCGGATTAATTCAACAGTGGGAAATGCTGTCCCTGAGTGTGATGGAGCCTCCTTTGCTGGAGGTTTTAAAACAAGAGGCTGGATGGACATCTGTCAAGAGTGTGCTGATTGTGTATTCCTGCATGAGTGGCCCTCACGGCCTCCTTCCAACTATGCTCCTATGAAATAGGACAATAAAATGAATCTCCACTTTACTACAGCAAGATTTTTAAAAACAATGGTTCTCAACCTGTGGATCCCCAGGTGTTTTGGCCTACAGCTCCCAGAAATCCCAGACAGTTTACCAGTTGTTAGGATTTCTGGGAGTTGAACACCATAACATCTGGGGACTCACAGGTTGAGAGCCACTGCCTTAGAAGATTTACACTTTAAACTATATTTTTCAGGATAATTACTGGCCATGTTGGCTGGAGGATGTAAGATGTAAACCAAAAAGGTAACTTTTCCAACTTTTGCAAAACTGTTTCAACTTGCTTTGTGACCAAGTACCTTCTACAATATCTTTAAATCCCAAGATCTGATCCCAGGTTATCTGCTTTGATGATATGAGTCACCACTGCCATATAATCTGGGATAAACAGATAATCAGAGATCACATCCTGGGATATAAGGACAGTGTAAAAGGAGCCTAAATTGCAGTTTCAAGTTGTTCTGGAGTAAGGAGTACCATTACAACTGTCTTGAACAATCAGAAGTTATTGTGCTACTATGAGGCACAAACTTTTATAGTCCACCATCTGTCATTGAGTATTTCATCCATAATTTTTCAACATATGCAGATCAGATGAACAATCAATTTTATGAAGTTTAGAGAAAATCTGACCCATGTCAAAGGTGTTGTTGCTTCACTTTGGTTTTTCTAGATACATTTCCTACTTAGGACTACTCCTTTTGACAATTTGCAGTATATAGTCTTCCAGTCTGCAAGCAATAGGCTGGGTTTACAATCTGCTACCTTGCCATTTGATCAATACCCAGCCTTTTATACATGATTTCAAGCTATCTATTACACAGAATCACTATACACTAATTTATATCATTTGTGCTTTTATCTGGAAGTGTCCTCCTCATCAAAATCCAATTGGCTCAAAACTCACTCATGGACTCATATCAGTTCATGTCCAGCATAGTAACAGGTAACATGTCTGCAACTTCCATGAATGCTTGATAAGAGATTTTGCAAAAAGTAATTTTTTTCTATAATATTGGTATAACTCTAAAGTAATGAAAGGAGATCAATTTACATTATCAGAGTGGGCTAAAAAAAGAAACTTTTAACCTCATGGGAAGTTTTAGATGAAATATAGAAAAGTCCCTGATACTAAATCAGAGCATTAGTCCATGACAGTAGTGCCAACATGGACTTTCAGTATTTCTCCAGAGTTTCCTATCTCTGCTATGAAATGCCAAGAACTGAACCTAACATTAAAAGCATGTTCAGAACCATAGAGCAGCAAATACACCTCGTACTTCCTCCAGCAAGTTATATTCTGCTTTTAAAAACTGTACATCAAAATATTTAATCGCTATTAACATAATAAAACTAAACAACAATCCTGTAAAATTTAATGTCATGAAAAGCGGTAATTAAATGCATCAAATTATCCACCCCACTGCAATGTGTTTGTTTGCTGTCACCCTGGATGGCTGTGCAGTCCAATTGATGTTGAACCTTCAGTTATGCTTTCCTTCTAATATCTTTGAGTCAAGGGCTGAAGTATCTCACAAAGCATATTTTCCCCATAATCTACTTGAGCTTTGTGTTTTCTTAGCCCAGCTGTACCTTGAGGTTAACCTATCAACTTGCCTAAGACTTCAAATCCTGAACACATTACTTGGAAGTAAGTCCAATTGATTTTGGTAAAATGCTCGTTTTTGAAGATGTCCTTAAATCTACAGCCTAAATCCATGTTTGATTCCAGTACTATTCTGAATACATCCTTCCCTTCCCCAGTCCAATAGTGAGAAGTGTACGTGGCTCCTTTATGTTACATGCAAGACCTGTAACCTGTAGGAAGACTCAGATTCCCCAAGGTGAAGGGAATAACTGAACACTCGTAATAAAATAAACTCACAAAGCCAAACATTGACCTCATAATATTGTGATTCAGGCAAGCAAGTCCTTTTCTGAGGGGCCTTTAGAAATACAATGCATGCATTACAACTCTCCCCTGCTACCCCCTTCTGTGCAAGATGAAAAGGAATCAAATGCATTTAAAGGCAGGTTGATAGAAGACTGGCGGGAGAGGGAAATGGGGGAAAGCAGAGTAAGTCAATAATTATTCTGTCTGGGATTGCTATAAGTAAACACCAAACACTGCCTCATCTAATTTCATTCTGGATTTATTTATTTATTTAGCGGGCTCCAAATCAAGGCACCACTTCATAAGACCAGAACACTGCCATACAGAATCCGGACATCAGACAGAGACACGGGAGGAATCTCTGAACTCTCTCTCTCTTTGCCACACACACACATACACACACATATACTAAATAACTGAACTGCATCTTCACTGAATGTTCTTCTGTAATGGAGCCAAAATGTGACTATTTTCATTTCCTACACCAAGCCAGGCTCCCTCTGCAAACTGAATGTTCATTCCACTCTAACTAAACACTTTATGAAATCAACAACACCATTAAGATCAGTGCTGACCGGATAAGGACAACTAATGGTGTCCTCTTTTAACACTTAAAATGTATTTTTGGAAAGAGCAGCAATTCATTTGATTTGGAACATCTTCCCTCTTTTTAGGCTGAAAGTCTCCTTCAGAGCAAAAGGCGTATTTCGCAAGTATGAATGAGTGCCCATTGGAGAATATTTAAAAAAATGTAAGTTGTATTCCAGGGCCATCCTTAGCTGAAGTGTTAGGGAACAATGTTAAGAAAGATTCAACCAGTCTCTAAATGCTGCTTCTCAGTAGACAGTTAGGGATGTAATTCTTTAATGATTTTTTTGAGGGAAGCAACAAGGAATTTTAGCAATTTCCTCCTGCTGTGAAAAAGTTTTCAAAAACGAGGCCATTTTCAAAGAATATTCACAGTTTGGGACTTGTTCTTTGCAATATTCACACAAAGTATTTTTAATGGATGCACACGGAGAAGCCAGTCTAGCTCCCTAGGAAAGCAATTCCAGTACACTGGTGCACCCACTAGGAAAGCCCTGTCCCATAATCCCACCAAATATGTCCATGAATATGATAGGATTGAGATAAGGTCCTAGATCATACATGGGGAAATGCTGTTCTTCAGATAACCTGCAGTTCAGATGCATAAGACCTTGGAAAACATAACCAAGAGTTTAAGATTGTGAACAGGAGCAAGTTATGTTGTAATGAGAGAGCCCCTGTGCCCTTTGCCACTCCTAGCTAGTTGAAATTTCCAAAGACTCTTCAAATGCAACCCCACACAGAGTGAGTTAAAGTAATCCAAATATATATAACAAAATATGTCTCATCATGGAGAGAGCAAACATCTCCAGAAACAACTACAATCAGCACACTAGTTTTCATTGTGCAAAAACTCTCAATGATGGATGTCTAAACATCCAGGTTCAGAATTATTTATTTATTACTTTTACCCCGCCTTTCTCTCCGAGGAGACTCAAAGCGGCTTACAGTAAATAGGCAAAAATTCAATTCTTAAAAACAATGTAAAAACAACAATTCATATAAAACAATCTACAAAACAACAGTTCATATAAAACAGATACCATTACAAAATAAAGTCACATTATATAAAATTTTAAGAATGTCCAAGAATTGACTCCAGTAAACCTAGGATAGGCCTAGGAGCCCCTGGTAGTACAATGGGTTAAACCCTTGTGCCGGCTGAACTGCTGACCTGAAGGTCTGCGGTTCGAATCTGCAAGCCGGGGTGAGCTCCTGTCTGTCAGCTCCAGCTCCCCATGCGGGGACATGAGAGAAACCTCCAACAAGGATGGTAAAACATCAAAACATCTGGGGGTCCCCTGGGCAACATCCTTGCAGACGGCCAATTCTCTCACACCATAAGCGACTTACAGTTTCTCAAGTCACTCCTGACATAAAAAAATGGGTAAGCCTAACTCTTTCTGAAGCAAATGTGCTCCTTATTCCTGATGAGTCAGTCTTTCAGTTGACAAGTAGCACTTCTGTCTTATCTGGATTAAATTTCGGTTTGCAGATCTTCGAATTAACTAGTTAGTCAATTTTTCATGTTATTAATTCACTGGATGTATTGAAATAAAGTCTGAGTGAAATATTAAAAGTGGACCGTTGAAAATCTAGAGACATCTTCCATCTAATTTTAGTAAAATTTTGTAAAATTTTCTTGTGTCCATTTGATTATCTAAAATAGTTTTTTCTGTTTGATATTTTCTAGCAATAGATCATCCAGATCAATCAGATCCTACTCAAATGATATAAATAAGTACTTTTCCATTCTAGTTGCTGGGCCACCTGGATTAACTTCTTATCGCTGTGCAAGTCCTATGAATTATCACTCCCTAATGTTTTGTTTCATGCTGCTTCCAATCAATTTTCTGACTGTTCTGTTCCATGCAGCAATTCCAGACATCTAATCTCATTGATTCCTAAAAGGATTTTTTTCTTTTAGAAGCTTACAAACACAGCATCGTTAAACGCACAGCCAGAATCTTGGATCTAGATTTCCTTCCAAAATGCAGGAATTTAATAATACAGTGGCCACTATTTCCACAATTTCTGTGAGAATCTCTGACATCCAAAGGGATGAACTATGTATTTGTGCGAATCGTCATACAGATGCCTTCACTAGTTTGAATCCTCCTTAGCATTAAACACTTCCAGGGTGCAGTACGTTTAGCTGCCAAGAAGGGAGAAAGCTGAGATTTATTCTTGTCAATATGGACAAACCTTCAAACATGTTACTAATATTTATTTAATTTTTGTTGCAATTTTCAGGGTTTAGCCTTCCCAAGAGACTTTTTTCTTTTTAAAATGAGTTTATTTTTAACTGGTTATTCTTTTGGGGATCTGGGAAACTCAGGAAACAACAGGCACATTAGAGCTCTCAAAGTTACCTACCACATGGAAACCACACCACTGCCTACAGTCTTGATTGGCATTGTCTCTTGAATCTGAACAATTTTATCTACACTGTCAAAGAAGCACTGAATAGTGCTAAAGTGTCCTAGGTGTTCACTTCACCACTGAAAACTAAAGTTTGGATTGTCTAAGCTATTGTATTTTCAATTTCTATGTATGCTTGTGAATGCTGGATGGCGAAGGAAACTGCTAGGAAGAAAATTACAATAAGTCATTTTAAATTTGGTGCTGGAAAAGTTTTATGCACAACATGAACTGCTAAAAATACAAATAAATGGGACCTAGCTCAAATCAAGCCTCAATTCTCTCTAGAAGCCAAGATAATACAACTGAGGCTGTTGTACTTTGATCATATCACAAGACGACATCTCACTAGATAACACAATAATGCTTCATAGAGGGCAGTAGGAAAAAGAGGAAGACTGCATTCCAGACTGATAGACTCAATCAAGGAAGTCTGATTTTGCAAGACCTGCAAGACTGTTGATAATAGAGTGATCTGGAAGTCTCTCATTCATAGAGTCAAGTCAACTTGACAGCAGTTAGCAGCAAACATTTCTCCAGAAACCCAGAGAAATGCAGGCACATGAACTAAGCAACATACAGTTTTAGTCAGGCATCTTGAGTATCAAAAATGCTGACTGACACACTTCTCAGAGGCTTTATAGTTGTGTCTCATAGAAAGAAAGGGTACACAACGTTTCCTGTTTTTATACCCTTAGGGTTAATTGATTGGAAAGAACCACTTTAGACCTAGTCTGAGCATTGGTTCATCAGACAGTGTTAACATCTAGTATTGTTAAGTCTATCTGGCAGCAGCTCTCCGGGGTTTTAGGCAGAGTGTTTCCCACCCTGGAAATTGCTACTTTCCTGTGATCCAATCCCTAACCAGGCCTGCCCTTGCCTAGTTTCTGAAATTGGACAAGGGCAATAGGGAGTTTTCATGAATGCTTAGTGCACACCCTGTAGTATAATAATAATAATAATAATCATCATCATCATCACATCCACGGCTGCTGCAAGAAGATCGTGCAGACAGACAACAAACTGAGGCATAATACTGTTGCTCAAATGATCCATTGGATCTTGTGCCACAAATACCATTTGCCTGTGGTATTTGTGGGATCTGGTGGGATAACAAGCCTGAAAAAGGTGCAGAAAATGAACAAATCAATCTACTCTGGGACTTCCAAATTCAGACGGACAGAGTTTTGGAGCACAATACTCCTGACCTTACGATCATGTTGAAAAATGAAGTATAGATAGTTGGTGTTGCAATCCCAGGTGACAGCAGAATTCAAGAGAAGCAACTGGAAAAGCTGACACACTAGGAGGATTTAAAGATCGAACGGCACAAGCCAGTCAAGGTAGTCCCAATGGGGATTGGCACACTGGGTGCAGTGCCCAAAGACCTTGGCCTGCACTTACAATCAGCACTGACAAAATTACCATCTATCAGTTACAAAAGGCCACCCCACTCGGAACTGTATGCATTATTGACCAATACATCACACAGTCCTAGAAACTTGGGAAGTGTCCGATGTGTGATCCAATACAACAGCCAGCATAGTTTGCTGTGTACTAAGCCAACCCAGATCCAGACCACCTTTCACCTGGAAACCAATGTCCTCATTGCAGAAAAACATGCGGGCCAATAAAAGGTCTCCATAGCCAACTATGCTTCCACCACCAAGACACTACACTTGGAGGGCCATCATCCTAGGGCTACGAGGGATCACCTAACTACTAAGTACTATCTTGTTATGTATCTAATAATAATAATAATAATAATAATAATAATAACAACAACAAAAACAACAACAAAAACAACAACAAAAACAACAACAAAAACAACTTTATTTGTAGCCCACCCTATCTCCCCGAGACTGTATCATTCTTCTATCTTGAAAATTTCAAACAATTTCACAGACACACCTAGCAGATATCATGCTAGCTTATTTTAGTATAAAAGGGGGAATCTAATGGTACCTTTGAGAGTAATTGATGTAGTTTAGCATGAGCTTTCAGAGCATCTGAAGAAGTGGATTGAAATCCACAAAAGCTCATGTTAAATCAGTTAGTCATAGAGGTGCCACTACATTCTTCTCATCTTTCTTTCTTTTCTACAAACACATCTAGTATGGGGTGGAGGGTGAATCTGCTGAATAATAGTAAGATTGGGGGTTTTAAAAAACCCCAGCCAGAAAAGCTTTTCCCCACCCTTACTTTCATGCTAAAGCTCAGCCAGAACAGAAACTATGCAAGGCATGTTAACAAGAAAGCCCTCTAATTAAAGTGTTACAGTTCCTTTAAATCCAAGAACAAACAGTAGTGCTGCTGCTGCTGCTGTTGCTGCTCGCCATTCTAGAGGATACAGCGCAATAATTGTCACTTAGCCACTTAACTCCCCGCTGCATGGCTCAGTCACTCATTGTGGTTTATCTCTCAGCCAATTACTGCTGTCATTTGCATTTCAATGTGTACCATCAGGAGCCAGGGCAGAGGCAACAGCATAACAGGAAATGGAAGCACAGCAACTGGTTATTTGGGTTTGATTCAGAAAAACATTTTTGTGTCGGGAGGGCAGAGGTTTACTCACTGGGAGTGAACTAATGGTGGATGTGCCTTTACCACCTTTGCTATCAGACAGTCTTCAGGCTGACGAACAAAAATGGCATCAAAGCAATTGCAGAATAAAACGATCTTGGTGAACTTTCAGTGCAAAGCTGCTAAAGCCAACAGGAAATTATTTAAGGCTGCAAAGTGTGTCTACACATATTTGGAAGCAAAGCCCACTGAACTCTGAAGAATAAACACGCAGAGGACAACACTGTACACTAAGCAAATAACCAAAAGGAAGTAGAGGTGGCAATTTGTGGAAACTCCTTGCCAATAAAATGGGAGTGATGAACTGCTTTTTTTCCATTATGTTTTTATATTATTTCTCCTAAAAGCCCAAGTGCTTGGTACATTACCTAATAGAACATAGTTGTCTCCCAAAATAAATTAAAAGGAGATTTGTCTCTAATCTTGCACTTAGCTTCACACCTGAGATGAGATTTGAACCTGGGTTTTACCTACCCTTGTCCAGCACCCTAATATCTATACCACACTTACTATTTGAGGAAAAATTCATTATAAAGTATTGGTGAGGGTTTTTTTAACTCAACCTTTAATATGATTCCTCCTACCAGACATGGATATAATAGCAATCTATAGATGTTTTGTGCATATGTTTATAATTGCACAGGCCTCTATTTCTGTATATTCCAATGATTTAAGCATAATATTTAACATTTAATATAATATTTTGTTTGCTTTGTTCATGCACTCCCACTGCAAAACTATCTTGTGAAGCATAGCTCTTAAAGCTTCTGTATTCATAAGGTATCACAGTT
The DNA here is from genome assembly GCF_035594765.1 of Anolis carolinensis. Lineage (NCBI taxonomy): Eukaryota > Metazoa > Chordata > Lepidosauria > Squamata > Anolidae > Anolis > Anolis carolinensis. The sequence continues at coordinate 44,163,818 of NC_085845.1, forward strand.
AAAATTTACTGCCAAATTCCAGACATCTCTGTAAACAGACCAAATGATTCACAATATTTAATGTTTGGGGACCAGATTCCTCTTTTACATGGTTGACAGAAGTAACATTAATCTCTGCCTAAATCTATCAGCAAGTTCACAATGGCATTCCATCAGGATGTGATCTAGCAGCAACAAACCAAAGGGATGGGAGAAACCAATATGTGATGTGTTGTATCTATTACAATCTGGTCTTCTCTGTTTAAAAAAAATCCAATTTATGCAGTCAGTCTAAACCATATGGCATACAGAACTATCCAATTTGTTTTCTAAGAACTGTTTCTTTGGCTCTGTCAATGAATTGGGAGGGAAATTCCTGAGGACATTCAAGTATTTCTAAACTGCAAGTGGAGTGATTAAAAACCACTTATGAAGGGCAATAACAGGCATTTCATTGGGTAGGGAAGTTCAGTCAGTCATCAATATATTATTTACAATTTCAAGATTAGCATACAAAGGACTGTGCCAAAGAAAAGCTAGAAGTCCCCAGTCACAACAAAAGGGAAAAACTGCTTGTTTTAATTAAAAACGTAACATGCTGGCTCATACAGGTGAGGCAATTTATCCTTTTAGAAATGGTACAGATCATAACTGAGTAATGTCCCAAGAAGTTTCCCTTTCAGACTCCCAGATTCCTCATCCCTTCCTCATGGCAGCCACTACATGTAAGAATTTGTCCCAGTTCTGTAGCGAAAAATAGTCTCCCTTTCAGTGAAAACTCTTATCAGTCCTGATTAAAAAATTAGAGCTTTTCCCTATTGAGTAATATAAGAGTGGATCTCTCAAGCAGGCCATTTGATGTACTAGGCAGACATTTGAACAGCTCACCAGCCCACTCCACCACATGCACAATATCTAGCAGAGAAAGAAATCAAGTTAGTCTTCTTTACAAGGCACATAAAACTAATTTTAATAATTAGTACTATTATATAATTAACACAGTTTAATCTTCTTCCTGAAATGTCAGTACAGAGAGAATACTACATGGTATTATGAGAGTTGGACCATCTCATCCAGACAAAGCTCCCATCACACCTGTTTCGTGGAGGAGAGACAGGAGAAGAAAGATAGGTGTGAAAGCAGATGAGGCCTCAGAAAACAAAGGAAAGGTTACCCAGAAAGGGAGTCAGTGCAAACTGACAAACAGGACATCACCACAAGCATGCTGTGTTTAAACTCTTAGAGAGTGGCATGCAATCTAACTACCAATGAGTATAGGCATGCAATGGTTGTTAATTTCAGTATTCCCAGCAGGAAGAAAAGGGGCAGGACCGAGGGAAGAAGCGGTTAAGTGGCACAGTCCTTGTTATATTTTTGTGATTTGTCCTGCTTGCATATGATAGAAGCCTGCCTTGCCAACTTGTGAGAAAACAGAATACTCATACTTAATTGTATATACCTATGTATAAGTTGCTCTTGTGCATAAGCTGAGTTCAGATTTTGGTGCCAAAACTATGGATTTTGATATGACCGATGGATAAGTCAAGGATCATTCTGCAGAGAGAGGAAAGCATCAATGCTGACTCAGGGGACCAGCTGCCCCTGGTCACTACTTCTGTCATTTCCCCATCCAGGAATTCAAAAAGGTCAGAAGCGGAGCTATAGGGGAGAGAGGAGAGGTCAGTGCTTCTTTAGATTCCACCGGAATGGACTAAGTCTTTGCTTTTCAGCACTCTGCACAAAAAAGGAGATGGTTCTTTTTTGATAAGAGTTAAGGTACAGTACTCACACTGACCCAGGTTTTTGCGTTGATTTTTAAACTAATATTTCTAGACCTATAATGGCTATATGGGGTAATTGTAAGTAAACATGAAGGGGGTTTGACATCTGTAATGCTATCTGAAAGTGCCAGTAAGGTATTTGTTCTTGTTTGTATCTGAAAAAAGGGCATGCATGCTTGCATTATGAATACATATAAAATAAGTCAGAGCTACATTTTGACTCTGCCCACATTGCCTTTGCCCATACCCTGACACAGAATGTAGTCACTATGTCCTTTCCCATATTGGAATACATTTCTTGAATGTGGAACCTTCTGCCTGAAAAAGCATGTACATATTCTCCCATTGAGGGATGACACACATTTATAATTGATACCATGACATCTCTATGATTAACAGCACCAAGTAATCGCAATGCCTATATTAACCAAGCAGCTAATACATTAAAATTGCTTTATTAAAGGCCAATAGAAAATAGCAGTTCTTTCCTTTGGTATTTTATTAAGACTGCATCAAGTAGATTAAACCAATCAATTCCTTACAATGACAAAACCCAGATTTTGCAATCAGCCAGGCTCATGCAGAAATCAGGATTTTTCACAGGTGGCAGATGTAATTCAGTCATTCACATTCCTCCAGACAACTTGGTTTCTATTTTATGCCTGGCTCTTCGAGAGAATGCCAAGGCTAGCATAAAAACGTCATGTTCAAATAAGCAAAGGATACTATGAATGAATACAGAGCTCTAAGCTTCAACCCCAGAGTAGCATGACTGATGCCTTTTTGATGAGGACAAGAACATAAGAAGAACCTTGGTGGATGAGATGAAAGATAAATCACCCATCTTGTCCTCACAGAGGTCAAGCAAAATTCACAAACAACCATGAATGTGCTAGCACTGCTCCTCTAGAGCTTTCTAACCAACTCGTGTTCAATGGAATAGTGCCTCTAGTCTTGGAAGTAGCATAGAGCTCGTATGTAGTCATTATCATATTTATGTGCCATGATAAAACCTTTATCAATGTAGGGATCCACAGCTAAAGCATTTCTAACAGATGGCCATCTACCTTCTGTTCAAAAAAGTAATCTAAGATCATACATATATGTGTAAAGATTTCCCCCTGACATTAAGTTTAGTTGTGTCCGACTCTTGGGGTTGGTGCTTATCTCAATTTCTAAGCCGAAGAGCCGGTGTTGTCCGTAGACACCTCCAAGGTTATGTGTCTGGCATGACTTCATGGAGCGCCGTTACCTTCCCGCTGGAGCGGTACCTATTGATCTACTCACATTTGCATGTTTTCAAACTGCTAAGTTGGCAGAAGCTGGGGCTAACAGTGAGAGCTCACCCCGCTCCCCAGATTCTAACCACCAACCTTTCGGTCAGCAAGTTCAGCAGCTCAGTGGTTTAACCCACTGTGCCACTGGAGTCTTCAACATATATGTGTATATGTCTCCATGTAGCATGACTGTTTGAAGTGGGGTGGAGGAGAGAACAAAGCTTGGGAAACTTTTGTTATTTGAACTACAACTCCGAGACTACATTACACCAGTCAGCCAAGGCATTCAATGTTTCAAAGAGTATAATGTGCTAAAACACGCAACCAGGTTTCAGTCCTTGAAATACACACACACATAGAATCATAGAATCATAGAATAGTAGAGTTGGAAGAGACCACATGGGCCATCTAGTCCAACCCCCTGCTAAGAAGCAGGAAATCGCATTCAAAGCACCCCCGACAGATGGCCATCCAGCCTCTGCTTAAAAGCCTCCAAGGAAGGAGCCTCCACCACGGCCCCGGGGAGAGAGTTCCACTGTCGAACAGCTCTCACAGTGAGGAAGTTCTTCCTGATGTTCAGGTGGAATCTCCTTTCCTGTAGTTTGAAGCCATTGTTCCGTGTCCTAGTCTGCAGGGCAGCAGAAAACACAAATGCAGACCATTCAAAACGTGTAAAAATGTACTTCCAAATTTTGCTTCTAATCTGACCTCAGCTTCTCCAGTAAGAGCTAGCTGTGGCAGAAATTTGACCTACTATGCACAGGGGAAACTGTGGTAAAAAAAAGGCCCAAGACTAAGTGGTTTGAAGGAGAGCTTGGAAGGAGGAAGGGCAGGAGAAAATGTAGGAATCACAGGTGAATTTGCTGACCTTCAGAGGTTATGACAGTAATAGAGTGACAAAACATGGGCTGGAGCCAAAAACAGCAGAGGCAGCCTTGAGAATACTTCAAGCAACCATGCTGTTTTTGTTAATAGGCTTCAGTCCAAGCTGGTCGCACCGCTACTCTTTCCCCAGAACACATCAAGCAGTTTAGGAATGGCACAAAATGCACCAGGCCAAACTTCTGTTTAAACATAAAGGAGGGATCACATGCAAGGTATGATTCACTTTTCCTTAGCCTCTGAAATTCAGAAACATATGCTGTCCCTAGTCAGAGCAACCATTGTCAATTGAGAACAAGGGCAGGCTGCTGGGCTCTACACACAACAAAATGGAGAATAGGAGCAAGCTCTCAGGCATTTGGCTATTGGTTATACTGGTCTGACTGCTGTGGGCTTCTTCAGTACTTTTCATTCCAAACTATGGGTGGAGAGCATGTTGTATTGCAAATGAATACTTCTAGCATGGTATTGCTTTTAGATTATGGTTTTATAGTATGTGTTTTCATTGTGCTGATTATACTGTATATCGATTTTGTGTTCGATGGATTTCTCTATATGTATTGTATGCATGCTGCAAGTTGCTTTGAAACTGCTTTCTGGAATGGGAAGCAGCAATACAAACTTGAGTAACAACAGCGGCAGCAACAAGAGCAGTTTCCTGCTACATGACCAATATGACTCAGGTTTAAGGAGGTGGTATTTGGTTTTGTATTGCATGTAGAAATAAACAAACGGGGGGGGGGGGGGTGGTGGTTCAAAACAGTCATAAAGAAACACTATTTCTCTCACACACAAACATAAACATAGCAGCAGCAGCAAGGTTCAGAAGTAAGTGTAAGAAGGCTGTGAACCTTGAGACGGGTTGTTCTTTTTCAAGTTAGCCATGGTATATAGCACCTAAAATTTGAAGCTATGTTGTCATTATCATTAACATCAGCTTTACCCAAATCTCATCTGAAGTGCCTACATTTGTCTCAAGAGAAATGTGATAATTGGGGAAGTTCCCCTTCACACGCAAAAGAAAGCCAATCAGAGGTATAAAAGCCTTCAAATTGCACAGAAGACTTCCCCATTTCCCAGTTGACTCAGAATGGCTTGATTGTTTTATTTCTTAAGGTCTTGCCTGAAGACAGGATTATCAGCTTGTGGGATCTAAGCCTTCCTCTTATTCAAAAGGAGTCCACCAGTCGTAAAATGCAGAATGCCAAAGGATACAGTCAAAAGAAGGCATATTTGGCAGAACCAGAGCAGAGCTGAGGAATTTCACCCTAAATGGAGTGAAGTTGGCATAGTCATATTGAATTTCTGCAGTGCTTTAAACATCATGAAATAAGTGCAAATTCATGCTGGAATTCTCTGACACATTCAAGGAGGAACCCAGAATAATTATCCTCTTAAAATTAGACTACTGAACCTGGATTCATTGATCCATTTTCACCTGGCTGCTTTCTACAGGACAGGGAAGTATAATATGGAAACAGTCATTTGTTACACTAGGGCAAGTTTTAGCCTTATGTGACCGCAATCTGCTTGTTTTGTGAATTTTTATGCTGTCCTTCAATAAATACTTCCGGAATGATTTGCAGCTTTTTAAAAAGAAAAAACCACATGAACAATAAAATAATCAGTATGTGACATAGTGCATTTTACCAAATATAGTCCCTACTAGACTGGTTAGATACTAAGCACAAATAGATTTGAAGCTCTTGGCATTAAACACAAACATTTTCAGAGGTTACCCTGGCTTTTGATTTCATTCACTAAATCCATTTGCCAATTGACAATCTCATTCTCCAAAGCTCAATTTGCCATTCAGACTCAATTGCTAGCACAATAGCCAAGCACAACAGCCAAAGCCAATCCTGACTGCCAAAATGGAGAGCCAATAACATTTTGTTTAAAATGCTATCAGTAACGTGATATCTGCTTAAAACAGCATTAAAATGGCACAGGTCTGACGATGAGGGGGCAGTATTTCAAAGGCACAGCCTGCATGTGCTGTGAACCATCAGACCTTTCCACCAATCGCTAAATATTCTATCAGTGGAAAAGAGATCGCTACAATTGTTGATGGCATTCTCCCACCTTGGTTGTGATTATGAACCGTATTGAAAAATAGACCTGTCCCTGCTCACAATTCAATTCATATTATGGTGCACTTGCAACTTTGGCAGCTAACTGTACAGCCACTTTTTAAAGTCCATATTTAAATTTCAACAAGTTAAAAACCTTTATTCCTAAGCTTCTTTTTAAATGAATTATATTGTAAAACAAACACAGACACTAAAATAAGAAACAATTAAAAGAATATGATACAAAATAACTCTGTAATATCCCCACGCCCTTACCCCATCCCTACTAACTAAAGCTAACAACAAAACTTTATCCCCATCGTTTATTTGAAAAAACAAAATACAAAATAAAAATAATTAAAAATACAAATGATTCCTAAGCTTCTTAACTCAATGGTTCACAATTTTTCTCTTTCTTCTCCAGCATCTGGTGTTTACTCTGATACTTGTTCCCTTAAGATTGTTTTCAGTCAGACTTCACCATGCTCAAGACCGTTTTCTTTAGCATATGGCTTACTCTTTCATTTTTCAGAATCTTATTCCAGTGCAACCACATGTCCATTCATCTTTTTCCAATCAGCCTCCAAAATTCAGTATACATTCCTGATGGAAGCAACACATTATTAACTTTGCATCTAGATCCTGACAAACTAAATATCTCCTTGTCTCACATTAATTATCATCATTCTTTTTCTGTTCTCCCCCCCCCCCTCAACAATTGTCTGAATCCCTCTTAATATTAACATGAGTCTATAGGTGCAGTTATACTCATCCTAGCAGCCTAAAGACCTTACGGCACCAGATCCCATCTGACCCTAGAAGCTAAGCATTTCCAGCCCAGATTAGCACAGGTATGGGAGACCCCCAGTTAATACAAGGTGCTATAGCTTATATTTGAGAGGAAAGACCTATTAAAATCATGAGTTTGCCATAGATAGAGAGGCAGTTTGCGCATATATATATCCTACTACTGTCACATTTAGGGCTCCCCTAATCTTAAAGTATAAGAACTTACGGATGTGAAGTAGCCATATGCACTGTTTATACAAAATATACATCTAACAAGTTGCACATGGGCAAATGCAAACTTGGATAGAATCAGAAAAAGGCTTGGCTAGAAGAATCAAAGAATAATGCCAATGTCTGTGGATAGGATGTTGAACTTAAAATATATTGTCTGGCATCCTGCTCAATATTTATGACATTGTAACTTGAATTTAAGTGTCTTGTAATGTTTGAGGTTCAGATTTATGATTAATGACCAAATGTGACCCGCCCAAAAAGACCAAGCCATGCAGAACCCCAACTGAGGTGCTTTTAAGATGTTGCGATCAGGGCACTAGGAAATAATGACTGCAGTGGTGTCCCAGCCACAAGATACATTCAGACAAAAAGTTGGGGCAGAGGAGATGCCTCTCAACACATCTTGATTTGAAGTGCCTTGATAAAAGGCCATTTGGTTGGAGTGTTGCTTGGCTTAGGTAAATTTTTTGGAATGGCGTTATGACAAATCAGTGTTCTGTTGTCATGCTTGTACGTATGACCCAGGATCTTTACCATTTCCATAAAAAAATTATTTTCAGCACAAAAAACGTTTCAGCCTCAGAAAAGGCAAGGGAAAATCCCTTCTGAACAAAATCTCCCAAGAAGACCCTGTAATAGGGTTGCTTTTGGGTTCTCAAACATCAGAAATGACTTGAAGACACGCAAAAACAACAAAGGCATCCCTCAGAAGTGCTTTAGCGGAGTATGGAGGGGGCTGGACTACATGGTCCTTGCAAGTCCTTCCAACTCTATAACACTATCATTCTGTAATAATAGACCCTATAATTTAATATGAGGAAGTAAGTTAGAAAAGGAAAAGTAGAAAAAATATTAAATGGCAGTGCGCAATTCATTATTTGATTCTGAATGTTCAGTGCAGCAGGAAACTACTTAGATGTCAACCCAGACAACCTTCCAAGGCAGACATGCATCCTGGTGATAATTGACTTCACTGTGACAACAGGAAGCCACCCTCTTCCTTTACAGTATAAACCCCTTATCCATGGATTCTATATCCACAACTCCACTTACCCATACTAAAAAAAAATCTCCGAGAAATGTTCACTGACTTCTCTAGGTCTTCCAGTGCTACTCTATGGAAAGATTCCGACCCAAACAAAGGCAAAATATAGAGTTGTCTTAAGGAAATGGTTCTCAACCTGTGGATCTACAACTCCTAGAAATCCCAGCCAAGTTACCAGCTGTTAGGATTTCTGGGAGTTAAAGGCCAAAACATTTGGGGACCCACAGGTTGAGAACCACTGGCTTAAGGTGTCCATAGGGAGGGAGTGTTGGAACATATCCCCTACAGATTATGGGTGTTGTATTATAAAAAGGATTGGACTATCTGAAGCAGATACTTCAATAGCAACTTGGCTTTCTGCAAGGAGCAGCAGACTGTCAATTACAGAAACAAAATATACACACTTGATAAAATGAGAAAATAAGAAGATGTATCAAGAACCACACAAATATTTTCATTCAAATGACTGAAAAGAAGCAAGATTGCTTCAAATTACAAAATCTTATGTTTTGTTTAACCTAAAATATGGTTTTAAAAACATTTCAATCCAGTCTTCCTTTTAAAAAAAAACCAGTATTGTAACATTTATGCTGCAGTTTCGTTACAGTAGCCTTTTACTGATATCAGGGAATAATGGAATGCTTGCTAATTAATAGCACTTACAGGTTAACATTTTGCATTGTAAAAAATTAAATGCCAGTGTAAATTTAGTTTCTCTTCTTTTAATGTTTTGTGGTATTACTCTTTTTATGATTTTTTAAAAAAATCCAATAATGTACAATTTTTTTTCCCCGGTCCCAATTCAAGGTGCAGGTTCTTACCTATAAAGCCCTAAACGGTTTGGGACCCGCCTACCTTCATAACCGTGTCTCCCCCTATGAACCTGCATGATCTCTTTGTTCATCCGGGGAGGCCCTTCTCTCATTCCTGCCTCCATTGCAGGCTCGGTTGGCAGGGACGAGGGAGCGGGCCTTCTCAGTAGTGGCCCCCCGGATGTGGAACTCCCTCCCTAGGGAGGTCAGACAGGCTCCCATCCTTGCTTCTCCTTCTTCTCCTTCTTCTCCCCCCTCCCCTACTGCTGTGAGTGAGGGGTTTGAGGAAGAGATCAGGCTAGGCACTACAGCCGAAAACAACACTGATGAGAATGGCAGGACCTTGGGTTTGGGCTTGGGCTCGGCTCCACTGGAGTGGCCACTGCTACCATTGCTCCCACTGCAGCCTCCTCCTCCAGGGGCCACCAATGTGCTTTTTCCAAGTGACCGTCAAGCCTATTCAAGGGAGGCTACTCAGCCATTCTGGCCAGCTAATCTTTGATTGTGGGGGGGGGGGGCATTTCTCACGTGACAAACTAGTGCAGGGGTCCCCAAACTAAGGCCTGTGGGCTGAATGTGGCCCTCCAAGCTCATTTACCTGCCCCCTGCCCTCAGTTTTAGACTTAGGCTTGCCCAAAATCTGAAATGACTTGAAGGCACACAACAAGAACAATCCTAATTAACTTCATTATCTTATTGGCCAGAAGCAGGCCCACATTTCCCATTGAAATCTTGGTAGGTTTATGTCGGTTAAAATTGTTATTTTTAAATATTGTATTGTTCTTTCATTGTGGTATTTTTTTTTTGCACTACAAGTAAGACCTGTGCAGTGTGCATAGGAATTTGTATTTTTTTCCAAATAATATTCCAGCCCCCCAACAGTCTGAGGAACTGTGGACCAGCTCTCTGCTTAAAAAGTTTGAGCACCTCTGCACTAGTGTGTCCTGGAAGGCAATGCTTTAGGAATTCTTCTACAGCAGTGGTTCCCAACCTTTGGACCTCAGGTGTTTTGGACTGCAGCTCCCACAGTTCCTAATACCTGGTAAGCTGGCTGGGATTTCTGGGAGATGAAGTCTAAAACACCAGGAGGCCCAAAGGTTGGGAACCACTGCTCTACAGTCATGAAGTAAAATGGCCTAAATATGAGAGCAAAGGCATGAAGACCTCACATGTCCCGTTCCATGCTGCTTCAAGACCACAAACCACACTCACCACCTCATTCTCATCTCACTTGCACATCTACCTTCTTTCCTTCTGGGGCAGGAGATCTCTAGAGATGCCACTGGCCTACAGGAAGAGAAAAGGAAGGAGCAGGAATGGGAAGTACCCCCTCCCCAGATCCCTTCTTTCATGCATATCTAGTAGTCCTCTTCAAACTTGTCCCAAAACCATATTCCCAATAGCAAAAGTTTTTAGCTTGCAGTTACTCCCCCAAAGGCGCTGATTCATCATCTAGACCTGCTGCTCATGAACAGCTTTGGGGACGACCTGAAATTTTTATTTTACAAGATCTGAACCTGCTATTGGAGGCCTTGGGCATCAGATGAGCCTCTATGATGTCCTGGGACATCCCAAGATAGAAACTTGAAACAGAATCTGAGAACAGATCTCTTATCCTCCTCCATATGCTTGTTCAGCATTACCGTCTTGTAGGATTAACATTATTAGGAATAAACTGAACATACGCATGTGGTGTTACTCATGAGATGATGCTCAAAAAAGATGAAGGAACAAACTTAAAGCAGAATCCTTTTCTTTAAAGATTTAATTAAAATCAAAATATTTTGTATTAGATTCCTACCTTGTTGATGGGAGAATAGGCACAGGTTTTTAAAGCTCTAACAGGTAAAAGAACGATGAAAACCAATTCTCTTCCTACACCAAGCAATTCATCTTGGCTAAAGAATTGTTATTTTAACTTTACTAGTAAAGCAAACATGTTTTTCTCTTCCGTTTGGAGCACTTAATATACCAAGAATGATTGCACCCAAGAGAAAAATGGCTATACTGTATATTATTTTTCCGGCACCAAGCTAGGCCACAATAATGGTTAGATCTTTATAATGTTTACCAATTATAGTAGTACACAAAATGTTATGTATGGAATTGGTTAATCATTAAGCTTAAATTTAAGCAAAGTTATTAGGTAAAATAGCTAATTACTACTCAAAGGCCAAGAACGTGGTGAATAACGGGGGGAAAACTCCCAAGTTCATTAAGAGTGAGCTTTTTTAGACTTGGTTGAAATGAGTCCCTCTCTCTCATAATGTGTTAAGAAAAAGAACTGTTAAGAGATCTACAAGCACCTCTTCAGGCTCATAATAACATTGTAAGAGTCAGGTTAGTTATTCTTAACTGAAGAGTGCTTAAAGCATAGTGCATGGGTTGGCTCCCCCCTTCCTTTCAATGGATGCTTGTGAATTAACAACTAATGTGAGAACCAAAGGATGGGACTTACACAAGTGCACGGGTACAAAGTGAAATTCAAACGTGACTCATATCTCTAGTCTAAGTAAAGGAAAATTAAAGGAAGAAAACAGACTGTATCTAAAGTATTTTAAAGGTCCTTCAGGGAAAGACTCTAAAGTAATATTAACCTTAAAGAAGAAATAAGGACTAATCAAAGTGTACCAGCCAATCAGAAAAAAAGAAATCTACTTCAGTATTTGATATTCATAGCTAGCAGCTGGGGAGATATTTCTCAGTCCCAGTTCACTGGCTTTGCACTTTGGACATTACCGCATGAGGCTTGTAGTGCACATTTGAAGCTCCTTGGCCACAAATGGAAACACTTACAATCACAAACATCGTTCTAAACTTATTGCACTCCAATTTGCAATTCGTGTTGAAGCAGTACTTTTCTACAAATGGGGAAAATCCCATTTTTTGGCTGCTGAAAGGGAACTGAATTGATGTTCAAAGTATTTTCAGCCGTACGATCATCTAAAAGCGCTCCTGCAGCTACTTTGAGGGCAGTGATATCTGATTGTGGGTGTGTTTCTTCTTTCCTCTGCACTTCCCTATTCACAAGCTGTTGCCATTTCAACTTCTGGTAGGCAGACAGTGATAATCTCTACCTGCAAAGCCATAACTTCCCAATTTTCCCTGTTCACTTTCTTTACTATTTTTATTCTAATAACTACACAGATTCACAGGTAATTCCAGGCACTGATAGGGAATTTCCTGCTCAATTAAATACTTCATTTGTTTGCAAATCCCTTTTGCAAAACATCCAGTTTGTGCATGCTTGCACATCACTAAATAAAGTTTACCGATCAAAATTACACACCCCACTTGCAAAGCACACAAAATGTATCTTTACTTCTTTTATTTAGCATTTAAAGTAGGGACAGTCTCCCTCCGCATATGCAGTATCTATGGCCAGTTTTTAAAGAAATGGCTGTGTTTTATGTTGTTTTGTGTATATTTATTGTTTGCATTGTTTTTATTCATGGATCATGTTTTAACCAAATGTTACTGTTGGTCTTGTCCCCATGTAAGCTGCCCCAAGTCACTTTGGGAAGATGGTGGCGGGGTATAAGAATAAAGTTGTTGTTTTTATTATTATTATTATTATTATTATTATTATTATTATTATTATTATTATTGTGTTTTATCTCTTGTTTTAATGATGTTGTATCCCGCCTTGCGCCACAGGGAAAAGCAGGTAATAAATTCATTATTATTATTATTATTATTATTATTATTATTATTATTATTACCCATAGCTGTCCTAATCCCCATCCCCATCTATTATGTTCCTTTGCATTCTGTTAGCAACTGGATAACGTTGGTCAAAACCGCAGGGGGAGGGAAGCCTGCGACGAATCCTTTGAGGTTCTATGATCTGATTCAGTTTGGCAGCTGGAACACATTTCCCTCCACCACCTTACACATAATAGTATCATCTCAACTTTTTTTGGAAAGTGTCTCATAATTATACCCAGACACAATGCACTCCATCTCGCAAGGACCCCCCCCCTCCCCAGAACCATGCTTTTAAAATCCCATTTCTTACCCAGATAGAAAAAGGAAACTGTTCTAAAGAGCCTAAAGCTTTTGCCCCAAACAAAAAAAAAGGGGGGGAAATGGAGGAGGGCTTCTTCTTCAGAAAGGCGAGCTTTCCTCCACCTGATCCTACAAGCACTGCTGGCAATTTTCCCCCCAATGCCTCTAACATATTTTCACTTAGCACCAGTTTGATGTATAAGATCTGACAGCCAGGCAGTTATAGGCCACCTGCATCACTGTCGCCATGACAACAGTGAAAGACAATCCATGATCCCATGCCCTGGTCACACGTTTCAATTCAGCTTATCTGTCCAAAGCTACTGAGTCTAATGGAAGAGAGTAATTACAATCTTCCACTCATTGTCAAAAATGCTCGCCGTATAATTCCCCTCGAAATTATTTTATTCCTCTCACAGGGCTGGGTTTACACACACACACACACACACATCTTCCGTGGGAGTGGTAAAGGATGAGCAGGGAGGAGGGAGGAGCAGAGTGACAGGTATAAATTGAAGCAAGAGTATCTATCCCTTTGCTGCGGTTCAAAACAAGAGCACAAGCAGAAGAAGGTACTTGCTGCTAAAAGGATAAATCGCACCTTGGACTCCCCACCCACCCCGCCCTTGGACATCATACATCATCCCTTAGTAGTTTTTTTTTCAATTTCAGAAGGAAAAGGTTTCTTTGCCATGGCCTCCTTTCGCTTCCCATTCCTCGAAAACCCTCTCGCTGTCACCAAACTGAGCAGCCACAATCCCAGAAGGCATGGCAGGAGCGAGTAAACAGACCGGTCAGCTGGAGCACTCCGTCATCATTAGCAAGGAGGGGAGAAAACTGAATTTAAAGGGAAAAGGGGGTTTATTCCAATGGGTTTTTCCCGTCTTAAACAATTACAAGGGGTATGCTTCTAGTCTAGCTGTTGCAGCAACATCTTACAGGATCCTAGGATCTGTAGTGAGGCACTAAAACTCTCTGCCATCAGGCATGAGCAAACTTTGGCTCTCCGGGTGTTTTGGACTCCAACTCCCACCATTCCTAACAGCCTCAGGCCCCTTCCTTTTCCCCCTCAGCCGCTTAAGCGGCTGAGGGGGAAAAGGAAGGGGCCTGAGGCTGTTAGGAATGGTGGGAGTTGGAGTCCAAAACACCCGGAGAGCCAAAGTTTGCCTATGCCTGTTCTAAATACACCATCAAACTGCAAATGCCAGGATCCCATAAGATGTTGTTTTGTAGGGTGCATCCACACTACAATACAACATGTATTGTAGTGTGGATGCATCACTTTAACTGCCATGGCTCAATGCTCCGGAATCGTAGGAGGTGCCATTTTCCTACTTCTCAAAATTCCGAATTCCTGTGATTCTGCTGCAAAATGACAAAAACCTCATGTTGTGAAATTACTCATTTCACAGCCTGCTTCCAAGTGTGCTGCCATGGATGTCTTTTGAATGTGGAAGACCCAGGTTCAGATCGCCATTCAGCCATGAAATGCATCTGATCTCTCTGGCAAATCTCTGGGCTGATTCAGATGTAACTCCGACAAGCACGCTATCCTTCACAATCTCTCTTCTCTTCACATGCATGCAATTCCCCCTTTTTTCTTCTTTCCTGTTTCCAACCTGAGCTAGAAAACTAAAGTGCTTCACAGAGATCTGGTCCCTTCCATGCTGCCCCTTTATCCCAGGATCTGATCCCAAATTATCTGTTTATCCCAGGCTGTCTGGCAGTGAGGACTCAAGATTCCTCCCACATAGCTGTATAAAATCCACACTGAACTGGATTATCTGGCAGTGTAGACTCAGGGCCCTTCCACACAGCCAGATATCCCAGAATATCAAGACAGAAAATCCCACAATATCTGCTTTGAACTGGGTTATCTGTGTCCACACTGCCATATATTCCAGTTCAGAGCAGAAAATGTGGGATATTTATTCAGCTGTGTGGAAGGGGCCTCAGATAACCCAGTTCAAAGCAGATATTGTGGATTATCTGCCTTGATATTCTGGGTTATATGGCTGTGTGGAAGGGCCCTCATATGCAAGGAGGAAGCAAAACCCCAAGCACTAGCAATGGCTATAGGGCATGGGCAAACTTTGGCCCATCAGGTGTTTTGTATTCAATTCCCACAATTCCTAACAGCCTACCAGCTGTTAGGAACTGTGGGAGCTGAAGTCCAAAACACCCAGAGGACTCAATTTTGCTCATATCTGCTGTAGATGGACTTCTCACAGGATGGGAATATATGTTACAGATAGTCCAGCTATTAATATTCTATGAAGGTGCATATACAGTACATGTGTAAACAACATAATCCTAGAAACTCTATCAATAGGCAATGGTGGCCCTTGCAGTCCACCCCAAGTGAAATTCTACATCTACATGTACAGTAGAGTCTCACTTATCCAACGTTCTGGATTATCCAACGCATTTTAGTAGTCAATGTTTTCAATATATCATGATATTTTGGTGCTAAATTCATAAATACAGTAATTACTACATAACATTAATGTGTAATGAACTACTTTTTCTGTCAAATTTGTTGTATAACATGATGTTTTGGTACTTAATTTGTAAAATCAAAACCTATTTTGATGTTTAATAGGCTTTTTCTTAATCTCTCTTTATTATCCAACATATTCACTTATCCAACATTCTGCTGGCCCGTTTATGTTGGATAAGTGAGACTCTACTGTATTTCTATATTACAAAGGCATTGTGAGATTATAGAACAGATTTCCACTTTCTCCCCTATAAGTGATTGCTGACATTCACTACTAATGAGAGAAGTAAAATTCTGCCTTTGGTGAAGCTGAACCAACTTCCTACTTCTCACCCCCATGATCCATTGTCAAGGGCTCCACAGAGATGCAATGTTTTCTGTCCTATTAGTCCCTATCGTCTTTCCTTCCTCACCAATAATAATGACAGAGATTTCATAAACTGGGGAGCTGGACTAGCTTACTGATAAAAGATTTATAAAGTGAAGACATTCTTAGCTGTTAGTACTTCAAGTATCCAACATGGACAGACAATTTGAAGAAAGCAGAAACCCTAGGAATTTGCAGGTTTGATGAAAGAGTGTAGTATGGTCAAAATTAATTTGCATGTGTCAGTTCACTGCCTGGATAGAAAGTATGCATTTTTTTAAAAAAAGACACAGCAGCAGAGCAGAGAACAGCTCACAAACACTGTGCTGAACCCTAGAGAAAAGCAAACCCTTTCCAAGTGACTTCCACATGTAGAAAGATTAAATGTCACATTTAGGTGCATTTGAGGAAGGTAGCCGTACATTAAAAGCCACCCCTTTAAATCCAAATCACTGTTAGGTTAGGATATGGTCCTGTAATGCCAGAGAAACAAAGGTCCACCTGGGGCCTCAATCAGCATAAGCGAAAAGCAATTGCTCTGCTGTTGACAGTATTACTTCCCCCTTCCCTCCTCCTGCACCAACCAGCACAACATCATTTATCTGTCAAAATTCCCATGCCCAAATTCCTTCATCCACAGTCAGCGACGTGACTCAAATCCATAAAACATCTCCTTTACATATGATGCTAAAAGAGTATAGAAATGGGAAAGATGTCTTCGGGAGGGGGCGGGGGTAGTAGACAATGAAATAATCTCAGGACATCCCTGCTCCCGCTGGCACTAACATTCATTAATAGTTTGTATTCGTCTAATTATTTTTTCTCAAGTAAGTATCCAGATAGACCTCGGAACACAAAGCAACATACCTTTTTCAAAACTGGTATTTATTGATTTGCTTTATTTTTATCCTACCTTTCTCCCCATATGAGAACTCAAGGCAGCTATTATAATAATAACACCTGAGGAAACACAGTGGGAATAACTGATAGAAGCATTGCCTACATGCTCATAAGCAATGATTTGCAAATCACCTATTTCTGTAGTATGATTTTTATATGATATGGTAAGATACTATATATGATAGATTATAAAATGATAAACACCACAAGGTAAAATTATAAAATTTATGAACACACTGCAAGATATTTTGTGTTTCTGTAGCTCCACTTCAGTGATGCTACAGAATAAGCAGGCACAGGAGAACAAGGATTAAAATGTATTAACTGAAAGAGACGTGGTAAAATGAGAGAAACTCTGATGTGACAATGGCATTGCATTCCAGTAACCTATGGCAGAAAACATTTACATGCAATGGAGTTGCTTGTACAAAATGATGATGACAAAGAATGCACTGAACTGTGTACCTTTCATTGGTGTGGGACTCATGCAGCTTCCCATATATTGCAGTATTGCAACTCCCAGCGCTCTCCCTCTCCATTGGTTAGTCTTAGTAGGGTGGCTGGAAACTCCAGGACAATATTTAGGAATATGCATGATTCCTTTCCCACGCTTGGCATTCATGTGGGTTAACCCAAAATATTTAGGGCAGCAAAGCCACCACTAATTCATTACTGCTCAAAAGAGTGATTCCTGGTACCAACAGTAGTAGTAGTAGTAGTAGTAGTAGTAGTAATAATAATAATCTTTATTTATACCCCACACCATCTCCCCGAAGGGACTCAGGGCAGCTCACAGATGCACTCTAAGTGTTGCATATAAACAACATAGGTATACATACAATGACATAAGCATCAACAACAGCACATATAAAATCCCACCATATAATTAGGATGCTCATCCTGGACACAATAGGGGGGAAATCACAAATCTTCCAGATCTGGTAGTTTGAGCAGAAAATCTAACACTGCTCTAGATCACATGTGGACAACTTGTAGCCAACAGTGACATTAAATGGAACTCACTGGATGCCTAAATTCCAACTAAATCCCACCAACATCAACATGCTTGCCACTTTAACTATTTAGTGGACAGGAGGAAATAGGACTGTGATGAAAAAGAGGTTTATAGAGGTTGTCCTTTGTACATTTGTATGTTTCCTTGGCTCACCAAGCAGTTCCTTGTGAGCTTTGTACAGGGAAGATATGATTGCAATGGGAAGAAATGGCACAAATGGCAGAGACATCCATTGTGTGCTACTGATATATCACATAAATCGCCCTCCCTACAATGTGTTTTCAATGCAGAGTAAAGTATGGTTTGTATGCAAAGGCAGTGAAGTTAACTGTTCTCTTCCCATGAGTATTTATTTCTGTGTGTCTGAGGGAAAGAGCAAGCACTGAGGAAGTAAGAAAATTAATGGAGAGCTGATGGGGAAGACTCCCACAAGAAACAAAAACAGTAATCATTGACATATCTTGACAACAAACATTTTAAAATTATGTCTGAGAATGAAAAGGGAGCAAAGAAACATGGCTGAAATGGTGGAGCCAGAGAATAAACCTAGGATTCTTTACTAGCACCTGCTAAAATTATACTGTGGTGCAGCGGGTTAAACTGTTCAGCTGCTGAACATGCTGACTGAAAGGTTGGAGGTTCGAATCCGGAGCTCCCACTATTAGCCCCAGCTTCTGCCAACCTAGCACTTCAACAACATACAAATGTGAGTAGATCAATAGGTACCACTTCTGAGTAAGGTAATGGCGTTCCATGCAGTCATGCTAGCCACATGACCAGGAGATGTCTTCAGACAACACCGGCTCTTTGGCTTAGAAATGGAGATGAGCACCAACCTCCAGAGTCAGACACAACTAGATTTAATTTCAGGGGAAAACCTTTACCTTTACCTAAAACTGTATTGTCAATTAATTCACTTCCTAGTGAAATAACTCAAAAAAGTGATCTTTAGAGCAATGTCATTCCAGCAATGAGACAGATATGGTTATCATGACTCACTCTGTGTCTAATTCTGGGCATTGCAATTTACGTGAGATGTTGACAAGCTGGAATGTGTCCAGAGGAGGGTGACAGAGAACAAGCCCTATGAGGAGTGGCTTAAAGAGCTGGGCATGTTTAGTCTGCAGAAGAGAAGGCTGAGAAGAGACATGATGAGGGCCATGTATACATATGTGAGGGGAAGCTTGTTTTCTGCTACCCGTGGAACAATGGACGCGGAACAATGGCTTCAAACTACAGGAAAGGAGATTCCACCTGAACATTAGGAAGAACTTTCTAACTGTGAGAGCTGCTCAGCAATGGAACTCTCTGCCCCAGGATCTGGTGGAGTTTGCCCATGCCTGCTCTAGTGCAACTCTGTGGCAGAAATTGACCATAGTGTCACACCACAGGATGTAGAAATTCCCAGAGATAACACATTAATCAAATCTGCAAAAGTGAATCCTGAAAATGTGAAGGGTCAATGCAATCTTTATTAGCAGGTTAGGGTCCCTATATCAAAGTAAACATTTCTCATTGTGTGTATATTATTCAAGTCAGTGTATATTTTAGAAAGAGGATGAAATGTCAGTAGGAGCTTGGAAGATATCAAGTGTCACATACTACTAGGACAGATGCCTAAATAACCTAAAGGCATCAGATCCTGTCTGACCAGCCTACAGCAATCAGTATTCATTGGCGGTCTCTCATCCAAGTAAGAACAAGGGCTGAACTTCCTTAATTTCCAAGATCAGATGGGATTTGGTGCCTTTAAAATATCTTGGCCAAAAAGGAAAGGGTACAGACATAGAATTGCTCAAGATCTTACACTGTGTAAAGGTCAGCAGAAAAGTTAACAATTGAAGAAGGAATTCTGGCAGCTGTAGGTTGTGACATCAGAACACAGAGCTTAGTCACAAAGTGCAGGAGAGAGTAAATAAAGAAAACAATGAGCACTAGTTACACCTCTCACAAAACAAACACCACTTTTGCAACCTCTAGAATTGGTTTTCACGCATATCTTTAAAGTAAGCATAACATTCACATATTCCAGCACATGCAACTTTTCAGTAAAAAGATACATCCAAAAAAACACTCAAGAGCAAAGAAAATAGCTGGAAGTACGGGTAACCTCTAAAACAGCTAAAATACATCCTAACTCTACAGAACAATGCAATGATACAGAAATCATTTGTTAGCACTACACAGATAAGTGACATTTCACAGAGAAAATGAAAAAAGGCATTTAAAAATCTAAATATATTTTCAGAAAACATTTGCACAATATCTTGACATGGAATAAACAATGACAACAAGTTTCTTTAAATGTAACTCCAATTCAAAACAATTGACATATTAGGTTTAATTCAAATTCATAGAAGTTTATATTTACAGAGTCTAACGTAGCCATTAGACTATGTTGACACTTCCGTTTTTTACAGTCTATGACAAGATACATGACAAAATGTTGACCTACCAAGATATCAATATGTTCAGGACTGATAAATGCTTCAATCTGGTTTTGATCACAAAGGATTTATTTTTCTGTCAGGAGCAACTTGAGAAACTGCAAGTTGCTTTTGGTGTGAGAGAATTGGCTGTCTGCAAAGACGTTGCCCAGGGGACGCCCAGATGTTTTACCATCCTTGTGGGAGGTTTCCCTCAAGTCCCCACATGGGGAGCTAGGGCTGACAGAGGGAGCTCATCCGTGCTCTTCCCAAGTTGGATTTGACTGACAACTTTCAGGTCAGCACACCAACCTTCAAGTCAGCAGTCCTGCCAGCACAACCCATTGCAGCACCGGGGGCTCCCATCAGGATGTAATAATGGCTTAGACGCACAATGTTTGTAAAGCAGCAAATTTGTGTTTGATTTCAGGAAACATCACCACTGAAGGTTCACCAAAAATGTTCTTAAGAGAGGATCTTGAAAGGTGGAGCAAGTTTATAGCCCTCCTCCTTTTCAAAGGAGTAAATACAAGACTTTGACTACTGCAGAAGCAAAAAGATGTGCCCTTGGATGTTGTTTACAGATACAGTATGTATGCATCCAAGCCTCAAATACTGTACCTCACAGGTTTAAATCAAAATTTACTTTCTCTGCAGAACCAAGGGTGAACTAACCATTGCTACTACAAAAGAAGAACCACTTCAAGCACTACTTATGTCTCCTTATTACCAATTAATTGTTCTTTATTAGGATTTAATCTAGATGGCTCTGAAAAAGAAGTGGGTAGACTAACTGAACACCTATTAGCTATGTCGATGGACACAGAGCTTTGAACAAAACAAAGCAGACATATGGCTGATAAACAAAAACAAACATCAAAGCCTTATTAGGATAAATAAAATGTTACCAAAGGGGCATGTGAGTGGAGAGAGCATTGATGTTATTCATCAGGCAAGATGGTACAAAAATGAGGAGGCAGCGAAGGAAACAAAGTCTAGAAATCCTATCCAGTATATTAACCATCGGAGCCCCCAATGGTGCAACAGGTTAAACTGCTGAGCTGCTAAACTTGCTGACCGAAAGGTTCGAATCTGGGGAGTGGGGTGAGCTCTGATTGTTAGCCCCAGCTTTTGCCAACCTAGCAGTTCGAAAACATGCAAATGTGGATAGGTCAATAGGTACCGTTCTGACGGGAAGGTAACAGCGCTCCATGAAGTCATGCCAGCCACATGACCTTGGAGGTGTCTGCAGACAACACAGACTCTTTGGCTTAGCAATGGAGATGAGCACCAACCCCAAGAGTCGGACAGTGATATGAAGAATACTGTGTTTTAGTCATTCTGGAATGCTGATCATCTTTTTCTGTAGGTAAATTCTGATTGAATTGTGATATTTTTAAGGCAAATATCATAATTAGCTGTTTACCTCCACTTACCTCCAGTGAAGTAGCTATATGTCCATAAGTAAAAAAGCAACATTGTAACAGGGTTATACCTTTATAAAAGGTAAAGGTTTCCCCTGATGGTAAGTCCAGTCATGTCTGACTCTGGGGGTTGGTGCTCATCTCCATTTCTAAGCCAAAGAGCCGGCGTTGTCCATGGACACCTCCAAGGTCATGTGGCCGGCATGACTGCATGGAACGCTGTTACCTTCCCGCCGGAGCGGTACCTATTGATCTACTCACATTTGCATGTTTTTGAACTCCTAGGTTGGCAGGAGCTTTATATGGAACAGTAAATCATTACAAAAGTGGCAGGTAAGTGGTTTGAAAGTACTGAAGCGAATCAAGACTCTTCATCAGCGTATCGTCACCTGGAAGGGGATATCCTTACCAGAACATTTCCACTGGTTTCACGGCTCTTCATATTTAATTCAGTTGAAGCAGCATATCAGAATTATCATACAGTGAGCAACAACCCAAGGCCAAAACAAATAAAACAAAATAAGAATGCTTCATCTCAATAGCATTAAAACTTCAGCTAACAATCAAAACACAGCTGCCCTAAGAGAAAACAAATTGCCAGCTTTGCTTCAAAGGAAAGGCAGTGTCAATTCATTATTTTAGTAAAATGTTTACATCATAGTAAAGTAACCTTGCTCAGTAATAATAGCCTTCTTAAATTACAGGCCAATATAGATAAACTCATGTGAAGAATTCAGAACTTATATGTTTTGCAAAAGGACAGAAACAGACTTCAAGTTTTGGTGGAATCTGAAACTCAACACATGGGGCCCAAGGTGTGGAAATGATAGGGTTTGTTTCCCAGCTCTTCCATACCTCTCCACTTCTGCTGTGCAATAATTCTTCTCTTTAGTTTCAGAAATGGAAGTGAAGTGTTGACAAGCAAATAAGTAGATTCTCCTTCAATTATGGTAGAATATTTACTTTGTCACCACGTTTTTCTTATTTCGATTGCAGTTTTCTCCAAGCTGGGTGGATGTTGGAGCAGTTGTAATTGCTGCTCATTCATGTACACATTTAAATATACACAATCATTTCATGCACAACAAGGGCTGGTCCCACTGAAACCAGATGCCTTTGCAATGAATACAGTCTACCTCTTACAATTGGCACTAAACTCTTCCATTCAAGAATAAGCAAGTCTAATAATAATCTTTAAAAATTATGTTTATATACTTTTAAAATGAGAATGTTCTACTGGAGAAACACTTAGCACCAAGACCAACATACTTCCTATTATCCCCAGAAATGACTTATATCTTAACCAGTTGGTTAACACTCAGCAACGGAGAGTTCAACTTTCTTTTTAAAACCTGGAATAAAGTATTTTCAGACAATTTTCAGCACAATCCATGCTCCGTCTTTGAATGTATTCCAATACATTAACTCATGGGACAACTGGAATCTAAAAGATTAAAAACAGCATTTACACTTTTTAAATTTTGCATTGAAATACAAAATTTACCCAGGTCTTGCAAGCAAGAGCCACGAGTCAGAATATGCAGGAATCTAATTTCCTGCTTCCATGATCTTCTGCAAAATCCATGCAGACTTGTCTTCCTGCATTCATATTTATTTCCACAGTATTCTTCCACAGATACTCCCCAGTGGGACAACAACAGCTACAGGTTACCTGAAGACAAAGCCAGGTTTGGATATTTAAAAGCAAAGATTTTACATATTTAAATATCAAAGCAAGCACATTTTATCTTGAAAACAGTTTTGTACTCATGCCTGCATCTCTATATTTTCTCTTCAAAGACCCTATGCATTTTAGTTCAGTTGGAGGACTTATGACAAGCTAAGATGCTCCAGAGAAACAATTCAGGTAACACTTTATCATATAAACATCATATGTTACAGTACTAAGTTTTTATACTGTGTTTCCTATATTTGTCTCCAAATGTTCCCGCAATTCATTCCAAGTTAACATATCATTTTTCCTATGTGGAAATCAATGGTAGAATCAGTAATAGAAGCAAAATGCCCAACTTTGGTTTAATATTTTAGACCCATTTAAAATCAGCAAACCTCTATTCCCCTACCCCCCCCCCCCCCAAAAAAAACCCCTCAATGTGGTAGGTATTTTTTTTTGTTTGTTAATGACATGGTTGCATACTAAGGTTAAGGGTAAAAGTAAAGGTTTTCTCCTGACATTAAGTCTAGTCATGTCCAACTCTAGGGATTGGTGCTCATCTTCATTTCTATGCTGAAGAGCCAGCGTTGGCTGTAGACACCTCCAAGTTCATGTGGCCGGCATGACTGCATGGAGCACCGTTACTTTTCCCTCGGAGTGGTATCTATTGATCTACTCACATTTGCATGTTTTTGAACTGCTAGGTTGGCTGAAGCTGGGGCTAACAGCAGGAGCTCACCCTGCTCCCCTGATTCAAACCACCGACCTTTTGGTCAGCAAGTTCAGCAGTTCAGTGGTTTAATCCACTGCTGGCTCCCAGTAAAGTTAAAGGCACTGTTAAATTTGGCTTCCAATATTCTGCAGTGCCTTAAACCAATAAGAATAGTGCCTGTCATGGCATCTACGTTTTCCCCTTCCTGACATTCTTAAGGATGATTCATAAGAAAAGCAGAAAGAGGATGAGAGGGAAAAAAAATCATGAAGACACCTGACAAGAAATGGCACCCTGGGTTTGTTTTAAAGCAAACAACACCAAGTAAAACACCCTGATTTGATCCAAAGATCTGTCTTTCTAGCATTCTTGAAAGTCTTATACTATTGTCATCCAGATTTTAAAACTATACACTAGTTTGCACTTCAACAGAAGCAGGTTGCGTTTCATTCAAAGCAAACAAGTTCTCTACCAGGTTGCTCCAGATCTCAATGGAAAGCTAAAACTGGCACAGACAACAGGACAGACTGTTTTTCATTATGTTCAACAGAAACCTTCATTAGCATTATTCACTCAACTGCTGTTTGATTTGGCGCTTTCTATTGCATAACCTCAGAACACTGTGTTATGTTCGGTCAAAGGCACACGAGACCTAATGAGCACAACCTCAATTTCTGGATTAGCTGCCTTGGCCACATGCCACTCCCTCAGCTGTAGCACGACAGAAAGAAATAAGTCTAATCCAGTCAGAAAACTTTGAAGACTGTGTTATTTCTTAGGCCTAATTTTGCCTGATGTACACTTTTATTTTAATGTGAAAAGAAGTGAGAGGTATCAGAAAAGTCACTATGGGACAGGGGATAGTTAACTCTCTTTACAGTCACCTAAACTGCAACTCTGGGAAGCCCCTGACCAACATGAGCTGCAAGTTGCAATTCAGAAAGATAACTTACCCAAGTAACCCTGAGACAGAGTTCCAAGTGCATCGCTTTTCCACATTTAAAACTTAACGAGGAAAAAGCCAACAATGAATCCTAGAAAACTGCTACTTCTTCATACCAAACAGCTCCCATCAGAAGCATTTCCTCATGCAAAAGCCTGTCTAACCATTATTCCAAACCTTTGTGCATAACATGAAATTGGAGTTTACAGACCAGTATCTATGGCAGCATTACCCAATGCTTAGATCACAGGTTAAAAGAGGTGAGAATGTTACCAAATTCAAACAAATAGTACTATCCAACATATAGTTCCAAAGCATCTGCCTTATATTAAGTATGATGGGAAAGAAATTGGGTGCAGGATAGAACACTTAATTCTTATTGCAAGGACATTTTTTAAAAAAAATCACCTCCTCCCCCCCACTATAAATTCTATTTTCAGAAACCATAAAAGAAAAACTTTCTAAAACTCTTTTCCCCTCAAGATATCTTTTATTTTCTTCTATAGTAGTTTTCCCAACTTTTTAATAAGATAGCTGCTAGTGGAATCCTATCTTTGCTCACAACTCACCCAGCTTACAATGCGCTTCTTGAAATAAACCTGCATATCTCTGTGCTGAATTGTCTCCTACATCTACTCATCACTATTAGCAATTTTTCCTGCAAGTCTCCATTGACTTGTCATTAAGGAATCTTCACTCTGCGCCCCACTTTCTATCTTTATTTCCCATTCAGAAATGTTTCTCTCTTTACTGGAGGGAAAACAGATTGAAGGATTGCTATTTAGTGGTTAATTTTATTACTCGCCCTTACTAATTTTGTTCTTTGTGGGCATTTGTTTGTACATGCAGTTATGAAATAATGTTATCCAAAACAGAAACATTTGTTCTATATAATGATATTTAGATTAAATGTGTGCTGATATATCAACCAAGGATACTTTATGAACACTTTAAATTAATCTTGACTACAGTACTTGTCAAGCACTTTGTTTAAATGAGGTTGAAGAAGGCTACAGCACATTAATGAATATGCCCCAGATCTGTTATGCCAGTCCCAGTAACTGCATATTTTGGTGTAAATGCATCCCAGACAAATCAAAGTAACAACATAACTACTTCATTCTTGATCCATCAATTTTGAAGTAGGCCTACTTTGTTCTACTGCAGGTAGGCAACTGTGGGAGGATTACATTGGCCCAACAAGAAACCTTCAAATCCACTCATGCAAAAGATACATTTATATGTGTATGTGTGTGTATACCTATCTGTGTGTGTACAGAAAGAGAGTGTGTGCGCCTTAAAACATTAGAGTATGTAGGAGATATGAGTGTATTCTCGCAATTGTTGGACCCTCCTCAGCCCTAAGGGGGCATTTGGAGACAAAAAGTGTTGGGTTTTTGTTTTGTTTTTGTTCTTTTTTGCAATACTGTGTGTTTTGACCTCTGAAGGCAGAGAGAGGCTCTAAACATTGTGGAAATGCCCTCCACCATTTGCTTGAAGTTGTTTTAGGATAACTATGAATGCCAAGCACTTACATTTGATGTTACAAATTCCAAGAAATTCTGTAAATATCTGAGATTAATGAACATTGAGAATAACCTTTCTCTATCCTATTCTGTAATTGTTCTTATTCACTGGTATATGTACAAGTGAAGAAACGAACCTCTCTCCCTCCCCTCACAACAATCACAACATTAATCTGAAAGTGTTGGCATTCACATCACAATGATGAGATTGTCTGAAATGTTGTCAAAGACTCTTAATGTTTACACTTTAAAACAGCAGAGTTAAAAGTATGAAAATGTAATGAAATGGTAGGGTACTTTAAGTACCTTAAGACACAGTGAACACAATTAGTCAGTTCAGAGGTAACAACAATCCATGGTGATCTACTGGGCTTGAGGAAACAGCAAACTATGACTTTAATCTAGAAGTTCAAGTTTCTCATCTTCTCAGAGACTCACATAGTAGAGGAGGGAACACAAAAGCCTGCAGCTCATCAGGACTCATTACAACAAAGAAGATTTGTCAGTACACGTGAATGGAGTCAATGTTTTGGCAGACTGCTGCATTAGCAAAAGCCTGACTGACATGCCACCCTAACCATGCCTACCTTTATTCACATGTGCATGTCCCAAAAGATTTTTATATTGTTCCATGTGGTCTAACATATCTAGCTGACAATGGATTCATAAAATACAGATGAAAAAATTACAAGGACCCCAAAATATAAGAAGTATAAGCCCACAGGTAACAAGAAATAATATATTCAAACTGAAGAACAGAAGTTATCAAATTACAGCATTGGAAGGAACCACAGTGAGACAAAATAAAAACTGTTCTGAAAAGTGACTATCCAACCTCTGCTTAAAGACATCCCAAGAAGGAGCCTCCCACTCTCTGAAAAAGTCTATTCCACTGCTGAACAGGATTTATAACACTTAAGTTGTTACAATTAAAAACAGTATCACTATGGGAAAGGGATGTGGGGTCCATGAATCAGGAATAGGTACGAACTCACTTAGCTAAAATGTCATATACACTCGGATTATTCCATAACCGGTATGAAACTGGAGCAGTGGTTCCCAACCTTTTTTTGACCAGGGTCAGTTTGACCAGGGACCACTCTCCAACATTAGTACCAAAAGGGTTATGAATCAGTTTTTGGTCAACTTTAGATTTGGTTTGGTAATTTAGGGTGCTGATTTAGCAAATTGCATTGGATGGACCACATCAGCTCTAGTTTCTGATACAGACATATGCCATCTAGTAGTTGCCATCTGCTCGCCCACAGAAAACCATATTTAATAATCTAGAGCTGATGTGGTCTATCCAATGTGATTTTCTGAATCAGCAGCCCAAATAACCCCAGGAACAAGCCTAAAAATGAAGACACACACACAAAAAATTGGTTGGGCTATTTTTATCTGTAGTAGTAATGGTGAGGCTGCAGACCATATTTTAATTCTTGTGGACCAGTCCACAGGTGGAAACCACTGACTTAGAGGAATAGCATGTCTTAATTAAAATCTACCTCACTGGGCCTCTACTACCCATCTCTTTTTCTGTTCTGTGTGAAATTCAGGTTACACCCAGACCACACTTCCTTTAGCTATATTTTGTTTTAGAAATATTTAATATAAGCCCAGGGCTTCACCACCCAGGTTGTTCTCATCACACCCATCAAATCCAGTCTTCGTTGTTGCTGAAACTCCAAATCACTGCATGAGCTACTCGCTGAAGTTACTTAGAAACCACTTTACTGAAATGTATTTGCTCCATACATTTTTTCTGAGACCCAAGGCAACTCACACCATGATGTAAAACAGACACATATGACCACTTGTTACACAGAACCTTGGTGAGGGTTTCTGTTCTTGGGAGAGACAGCCTCATGAGCCTACCCACCCTAAGTACCCAGTTCTGGCTTGTGGTGACTCCCTACTGTCCAAAGCGGCCTTGGCTTTCAATCACATGTGTCCTTTTCTTTTCCAAGGGAATGGTCCTATACTGCCCATCTCCAAAGGCTCTTTCCCCTCCAGCATTTTCCCTGCCCATCTAATGATTTCCTTCTAAGCTAGTTCTGTTCTTCTGGATGTCATTTCCTGCTAGGGAGGTCTTCATCACCACTCTTCTCATCCCTCAGTTTAATAGGGTTTTTTATTTTACATTCAGTCCATTCTATACATTACTACCATCACTCCACACTCCACACACGTTTTAGTGGTGTGCTCCTTGCACTGTTTCCTTTTCAAGCTCTTGAGTCCTTTCTGCTCATCAAAATCCTGTAAAGGAGTTTGATAATACAGAAATGGGTCAGAATTGTATGGGAGCTGGAAGAGAAAAAGAAAAAAGAGAACATGCCAAGGTACATGGAACAGCATTTTGTGTGCAATACTCTTTCTCCCCTGCCATTCTTCTTTAAAGTTCCCCAAACCACTATTTGTTGAGATCTAACCTGCTCAGTAAAAGAAGTCAATCCTTCTCAAATCAGTTTCAGTCACACATGACTGTGGACCGTTTTCTAGACTTTGTAGCCCATTTTAAATTATGAAATACATCTGAAATGGATTTCCTCATTTTTCTCTTTCTTTCCTGTATGAAAATAAACAGCAGTGGTCATAGTGGTAGTAGTGGTAGTAGTACACGACTTTTCTCCCAGGACTAAGACCCAAAGCAGCTATCATATTTATTCAGATTATTCCATACCATAATTTGTATCATTGTCTATAAATTACTTAATTCCCTCTTAGACCTCATACAGTCAGCATACTCAATTCTGAAACAGCACATATTTTTTCTTTTGTGCCTATTTAGTATGACTCCACTGAAAAATAACATAATAAGTGTGAATTATTTGGGCATCTCTAAAATGTGCTGCTGCTATGGTTCCAAAAGCTAAATCCATTTTAAAGTCCCTACTAAAATAGACCTATTGAATGAATGGGATTTAGGAAATCAATAATAATATCAGTCTGATTGATTCAATGGATCTTCTTAGAATCTGATCTGGAGTTAACCCAAAGAATCCATATCCTTATAACTCAGAACATGCACAGCTCTGCACATGTCAGCAAAGCACACTTATTCACAATGTAGCCCAAGAAGAACATTTCTCAACTCACTTCAGTGTGCATTTGATCATGTCCCCTGATAAGGAATATGATTATTGAGCAATCTGAACCTTGATCCCATAGGGAAACTTAAAACTACAGCAGCTGAATCTTCTTCTTCCTTCTGACTTCCAAGTAGCAATTCTGTGAAGTTTGAAACAGTCATGAATTTCACATCTCTTTTTCTACAGGAGCAGGGCTATTCGTTTTTTAAAACATAAGTAATCAGAAAAGACATGATTATTAAAGATATACTATACCTGTGCCATGCATCAGTGCAAACCTGTTTTGCATGTTACTGTAAATCTATTTAATCAACTAATGTTTTAACAAAGCATAGTAAATATTGACTAAGTTTTCTTGAATTTCAGAGTATGTGTCACACAGAAACCTGTCCTATACAGTATTAGGACAATGAACCACCTAAATCAATAGGAGGAAAGGCTCTCTAAAGGATAGTAAAGATAAAGGTTTCCCCTTGACATTAAGTCTAATCCTGTCCAACTCTGGGAGGTGGTGCTCATCTCCATTTCTAAGCATGTTGCCAGCATGACTGCATGAAGTGCTGTTACCTTCCCTCCAAAATGGTACCTATTGAGCTACTCATATTTGCATGTTTTCAAACTGCTAGGCTGGCAGAAGCTGGAACTAACAACGGGAGCTCACCCCGTCTTACAGATTCGAACCACCGACCTTCCAGTCAGCAAGTTCTGCAGCTTAGCGGGTTAACCCACTGCACCACCGCAGCTCCAAAGCTTATTGAACAAAAACTCCCATCAGCCCTAGTCATTATACCAACTGGTAAGGGATCGGGAAATGAATAGCAACAGATAAGGGATTAAGGAAACTGCAATCAAATGATATATGGAAGATCACAATTCCCAAATCTCAATCTACCCTGACTTGTCAATCGCTATCTAGGTTTTAGTCAGGAATCTTCTCCTCAGATGCATCTGTAAATGTTGACAACCAAAACGTGGACCTCTTGCCCACAAAGTAAGTGACCTACTACTGAACTACTATATGTCTTCATTTGGAGGACCTTTCATATACTCCCTACATGAACCATTTTTGTCGTAATTCTTGAGGATCTTGGATTTTAAATGAACATTTTAGCATTATTACTTTTAAAGTGTGTGTGGGAGGGGGGCAATACAACAATCTCAGTATGTTCAAATAATTCCAGCTGCATAAGAATTTTATAACAGCTACTGAGTCAAAAGAAGAAATCAAAACAATATGCATGTTCTAGTCTTTCACTTTTCCCTCCCACAAATAGGACAGGAAGAGTGTATGAGCCTGGAGTTCTCTTTATACACAGAGTATCTATTTCTGGTTTCCAAACACTTCCACCCTTACGAAGACCTGATACACCCAAATGCCTGCTCAGTTTCTTTTGACTTCTAGGCTGATCTTAATAAAGCGATTGCTATCTTATAGTCTAAGAATATATAGTAGAGTCTTGTTTATGCAACCTTTGCTTATCCAACGTTCTGTATTATCCAACACAGTCTGCCTCCCACCTGGATCCACAGCTGTTTCTCCAAGCAGCAAGGCACAGCAGGCCAACACACCCAACAACAACACAAGTGCAGCCATACTCCCAAAGAAGTGGCAGACTTGTAAAACATGATGTTTTGGTGCTTAATTTGTAAAATCATAATGTAATTTGACATTTAATAGGCTTTTGCTTAATCCCTCCTAGTTATCCAACATTTCCAACGTCCTGCCAGCCCATTTATGTTGGATAAGTGAGACTCTATTGTATATACACAATTTGCTGCATATGCTTCACAAATAAATAACAGTATAAAACTTATTCTTAGCGTTCTTAATTGCCTTAGGCTTGGATTCCCCGTCTTTTAAGAGTAAGTGAGTTTGGGCAAAGATGACATAGTGCAAGAAACTGAGGTTTCTGCCTAGCTGTTACTATGCTTGGCCAAGGCAACATTCTGATCAATGTAACAGGAGTAAAACAAAACATAATTTAAGCCCCCATTATATCTGCTTCCTATAAGATTTTGATGCTATTATATATATATAATAGGCGCCCTTGCTGTGCAAAAGGAGTTAATTCTCAACTAAATATCAGTCTGTGTAATTCTGAATCTCAAAGCGTCCTCATTAATAAGGAGACAAAAGGACTGACATTCACTTGACTACTGCAAGTTAATTATGTAATATTTCATTTCAAAAATGAAGAGGAACACAAAATTGCACTTAATGGCGGACTAGGAAATTACTACTGATTTCAGTTTCAGGATACAGAAACACAGATATAGTCATGAATATTTTACTACTGAATATACAGCATATTTTGTATCTGCTGGTTTTAAAAAATCTTAGGCTTAAAACACAATCCTATGTATGGTTTACTTAGAAGCAATTTTGTCTGTGTTCAAAGGGATTTATTTCCTAGTAAATGTATTTAGTACAGCAGTCTTATGCCAAGCAGAAATTAAGAAGACTGGTTTTAATTCACTGCTGAACAGATGAAGTGTCTGAAAAACAGAAATTAGAATTCTAAGGGATCAAGGGTTCATTGGTTTCAATTCTGTACTTAAAACCCTACACAATCTTTGTAGACCTGGAGCACCAGCAGGAAAATGCAAAGCAAGATCTTGTGCATCTTAGATATACCGTGTGTTGTCAACTATTTCAAATTAAGGACTCCACTTATATAGCATTCGTTCATTCAAGTCTCCCCATCTTTGATCTTTTCTCGTCTTCCTACACAGAAGCTAGTAAAAACATTTGCTTAAAAACTGCCCCCTCCATTTTGCTAAATACAGCCATAGTGAGCTCTCTCTCTCTCTAAGTATGAAACTAAGCAGTTCTGCTGACTGCCCATTTCTATCTCCTCCCACTGCCAAGTCTTTCTCAAATAATTCCTCATCAGAAATCTACATCTACTGCTAAACTGCTCATGCCCCAGTTATTTCTTTCTTGGACTACTGCCTTCTTGGCCTTCTTTCCTGTTCACTCTTACCTCTTCAGTCAATTCAGACCACCTCTGCTAAAATAATTTCTCTTTCTTAATACATCACCCAGCTCTTTCAGCCTCTTCATTAGCCCTGTGGTATTTTCCCCAATCATCAACCTAATCTTTCAGTTTCCTTCCCCAATTCTAGCCTTTTCCCATTATATCCTACTTCTTGCACTTCCCAGTTCCAAGCAACAATTACCTTCAGTTTTCCTTGTATAAATGCTACTAGAAATACATTCAGAGTTAATCTGAGCCACTTAAAATCTTATAGATGTAATTGAGTGGGGGGGGGGATAATTAAAAATCCAGCACAGTTAGTTGTCAAGATCTAGAAAAGGAAATATCAGAAATCACAGTACCAAAGACTACCACCTTCTTCACTTTTATCCGGGGGGGGGGGGGGGGCACTTAGTAGACACAGTAAAACTTATTTGTAGGCTTAGTCTCTAAAGCTGCAATAATTCTGTTGTTGTGAGACCCTAAAATGAACCTTTAATGGAGTTTTCTGTGACTGAGAATGTGTTACTTTTTTCCATATCAAGAGCAATTTGAGAAACTGCAATTCACTTCTGGTGTGAGAGAATTGGCCATCTGCAAGGAAGTTGCCCAGAGCATGCCTGGATGTTTTGATGTTTATCGCATCCTTGTGGGAGGCTTCTCTCATGTCCCTGCATGGAGCTAGAGCTGATAGAGGGAGCTTATCTGCGCTCTCCCCAGGTTGGATTAAAACCAGCAACCTTCAAGTCAGCAACCCAACCTTCAAGTCATCAGTCCTGCCAGTACCATGTTACTGACCCAAGATCACTCAGTGGGTTTCAATGGCTAAGAACGGAATTGAACCCTGGTCTCCGGAGTCCTATGTTCAAGCCACTACACCACACTGCATAATTGCCTGAGAGTAAAATCCAAACAACTCACGAACTACAAAAATGGAGGGGACACTTTTAGCAGCACAGAATATGAAGTACATAAACTGGCCTTACTTCCTGCAGAGTTATACCCTGAAATTGGTTTTATCCTAGCCAAATTCATTTCTGGTGCTTCTAAAATGGCCACAAAATGATATGGGAAAAACACTTTAAAGGACACACACACATAATTGAGATAATGAATTTTCTTGGGGCTGTTCTGCTTGTTTAATCCTGGATTGCAACATACCCCTGGTTTGTACAAGACTGTACAAGGCGTGGGCTTAAGCACAGGGATCTGCCTTCGTCATGTCTCCATATAAGAGGTCAATGAACTAGGTAAGTCTTTTACACCACAACCAATTACAAACTCAGCTGTGAGAAACAAATAACTGGGATGCATGTTATAAGAAGAATATATTTGATACAGCAGGAAAGAGGGAGCAGATCATCTAAGAAATAATAGGACTAATGAAGTTTCTTATAACTAATCCAGTTATGAGGAGGGGAGCATTTTGGAAGGACTGAAATATTTCTATTGAGGGAAAATATATTTTTAATCTAGTATAGTGGTTGTTAGAGTGGTCCAGCATTTCTGTGTTCCCAGATCATATGCTGTGTGCAGATTGGTTCATCAAACGCTCTGCTATGGCTGACTTCTCTGGATGAGTTAGTTTGTAGTGCCTTTCATGTTCCTCGATTTGGGTTTGGGCAATGCTGTGTTTGGTGATCCCTTAGTAGACTTGTCCACAGCTGCATGGTATACGGTAGACTCCTGTAAAGGTGAGAAGATCCCTCTTGTCCTTTGCTGAACATAGCATTTGTTGAATTTTCTTAGTGGGTCTGTAGAAAGCTTGTGTTTCTTCTTCAGCTTCCCTATGCAGTAAGTGGTTCTCTTGATGAACTAACCTGGACACTGAATATTATTTGAGAACACAGAAATGCTGGACCAAACAACCACCATGTCAGACTACACAGAGAAGCCACTGAAATCCACAAGCATGTGGAAAATTTCAACATAAAGGAAGAAACGATGAAAGTGTACAAAACCTGGCTATTTAAGAAACTCTAAAATCAGGACAGTAAATAAAGAACAACACTCTGAAAACCAGGGAATTCCAGAGATGAAACAATCATGGCCAGCTAACACCACCCAACAAAGGATTCCCCAGGCAGAAATCAGCCAGACCCTGAAGTTGCAAGGCTTTTCAATGCTAATCAAGGTGATTAATTGCAACATTCATGCCTGCCTCCAGCAGACAAGAGTTTTTTTCTCACACCCTGGACCTTCCACAGATATATAAACCCCACTTGCCTAGCTTCCAACAGACCTCACAACCTCAGAGGATGCCTGCCATAGATGTGGGCATACCATCCAGAGAGAACGCTTCTGGAATATGACCATACAGCCTGGAAAACTCACAGCAACCCAGTGATTTCGGCCATGAAATCCTTCAACAACTATGATATTCATGTATATATTCTGCATCAAGTACACAAGCAAAAAATGAGGAACTTTTTTCTTTCTATATAGTAAGTCACATACCCCAAGGGAAATAAGTCAAGGGCCAAGTACCAAGGTTGGGTGAGGCCAGATACAGCTGCCAGATGGGGTGAAACCAAGAGGGAGGAGAGAACAGGAAGTGGGCTATCCATTTTGGTCACTCTCTTTTCCTGTTATTTTTTTCCCTTCTCCCCTCCTTTTCAGAAAATCTGCGTGGCGGGGGGGGGGGGGGGGGTCATTTACAGAAAGTTTGACATGTAAAAGGGAGTTAAGGGGTCTGGTTTCTTCTTTCAGTCTCACAAAGTTTATCTCCCATGCAATTAAGGGGATACGCTTTGTCTGAAGCAGAATATTAGGATGTTACAGATTCCATGTATGTGTTTTAGTTTCAAGTCAAGATTGCTTCTGGCAGCCGGGCCTTTGGTGAGACAAATCACTGGTCTAATAATATTAAAATACCAACAATAGCAAAATTTATAATGCCTTTCCCACCAAGCAGTGGAAGATCAAATTTATAAAATAAGAGACAAAAACAAAACACACAACACTGTAAATATACATAAGATTCCCAACATCCCACCTGCCCCTATGCATTTAGCAACCTCAGGCACAACCCAGCAGCTTAATCTGGTGAATCAAAGAAGGAAGTCTTTAACCCCTTACAAAAACAAGCTTCACTGCAGTTTGAGAACAAGCCTGTCTGAACTCACAGAAAATGTATTCCAATAAACATGCAGTCTATACTGTCAAAATGCATTCAGCTCAATCTAATGCATTACTTCTGTATGAAACGTGATGAAACGAAATGGCAAGTAAAGATGACAATGGAGAGTGATAAATATTTGATCAATTTTGTTCTGAAAATAGTGGTATAAAATTAACACTGCTCTCATAAAAAGCAGAAAAGGGTAGACTGACCCCACAAAACACAGAGAAAACCTGTACATAGGGCCTAGACAAGTGTACCCTAAGGCAGTGTTTATTTATATTTTGGACATCAGATCCCATGAAACTCCTTCCAGCATAGGAATGCACATTGGCAGTTGCAATCCAAAAAATCTGGTGGGCACCAAGATGGGAAAGGCTACCCCTAAGTAGGAAGATGCTTCAGATTAGAGCATGGGTAAAATGCAGGGAAACTGTGTCATTCCAGATTTTGCTGGACTACAACTCTCATCATCCCTGACTGTGTTAAGCAGTGTTGATGGGAGTTAGGAGTCCAACATATGGAAATCCAGAAGTCTCCTCACTCCTGAGTTAGAAGAATAGTTCTATGCTCTGTTATCAGGAATCACTGCAGTGTTTACAGAAGCAGGAAGAAGGGAAGTAGTACTGGGCTACATACAAGACATCAAGCTCATTAGGCTGTATGCTGCTTTGAGAAAGAAGGGGAAATGATAAATGAAGGAATGTAAATATGAATTACTACACGTAAATTCATTCATAAATGTTATAGTTGAATTAACTGTGTGACAAACGTATCATGTGGATATGCGAAACCACAGGCAATAGCAAAATCCTTTTAAAATGTAGGACGCCTGGCCAAGAATACTGTAAGAAGTGCTGTACTCCAGAGCAGGAAGCACCTCTGTACTTAACCACCACATTCCAGTCAAAGTTAAATCGGCAAAGCAGTTTATTTAAGTTTATATTAAAAAGCAGTTCTGCAAAAATAGTAAAAATGTCAAAGTCGTCTAAATGTATGCAATAGTCCACAAGATTCAAGGTACAAGAGTAGTTTCAGGAACCCAGAACAGGGCTTCCAGCACAGAAATACAAAAGAACCAAGATACATAAGGCAGCATAAAATCCAATGCAAAAATCCAGTGACAATCCTTCAAACTTGGAATCATGGAACATGAACAAACAAAGACATGGAACTAGAATTCCCTTAGCAGGCTTGACTAGAACTTGGAAAAAGACGTTGCCTCAATTACCAATGTTGACCAGATTGGTGGAAAATCCGCCTTGCCTCTGTAATATATACATGAAATCATGCAGTTTTCCCTGACTATCTGATAACAGCCTCTTCTCTAACAAGTGTTGTAACCTTTGGAGATTCTGCTGAGCAATCTGTAGTTGATGAAAACTAATTGTCCTATCTATCAGCTCATTATCCCCTCCACCTAGGATTTTCTCCTCTGAACTCATGTCAACCTCTGACCTTGCTTCTTTAGAGAAAGAAGTCTCAGCAGCATCTGGGCCCCTATCTGGAATGTGGCCTTCACTAGCTGCTGGAGACACAGACTGCTCAGTTTCAGGGCTTAAAATCTCATGCTGACCCGCAGGCCCAGAAATCCCATGATCCACTTCTTCATTGACAACAGGAGCAGGCACAATCATGGGCTGAACTACAACAAAAAACCTTTAAAATGCCTACAGAAGACATATTTTGCTGGACCTGGATAAATGAAATCACGCATACCATTCCCATGGATATGAGGGCTGTACTGTAAATAAAATGCCAACTTTTAAAAAAAAAATCAGTTGTTCAAGTAAGTCTGCACCACAGTGTTTCTCAAAATACTTTGTAAAGAGTAAAAAATGTTATATTTCCCAATTTTAACTGAAATAAAATTAACTATCTTCCAACATGAGTCTGCCTGTGTCTTGGTGGTAAGAGGGAGAGGGCCTTTTGAAGGCTGCATGTGTATGTGGGAAAGATAACCTTTTGCCTCAGATCCAGTAGCAAAGTTCAGCAGCCCTCCACTACACCATCGAACCTCATTTCCCTCAATCAAACAGTGCACCAACCAAACAGTACAGCAATGGAAAAGTATACGTTCACTGTAGTTCTTGTATCAGTAGTAGTAAGGGGGAAAGATGGCTCTTCTTTTCTTCCACACAAAATCACTCACAAGATGAATTAAAAGACTGTAAAAGACCACACACCTCTCTCTGCAACTCCCTACTCCTCCCTCAGAGATCTGCCACACATAACATGGGGAACCCACACTCTGAGTTTACATGCAAATCTTGACCACAGACTTATAGTGAAACACACTCTGTGATCACTATATTTCAGCAGAACTCTACTCTTTTACTATTCTAACATTACATTTATTTTTTTTAAAAAACCAAACAGCAAAATAAATAATTGCAATGGCACACTGACATTTTCCAAGTCTTTTAAAGATGTGTTGCACATGCTTACTCAGGAGCAAGACATGGAGTTTAGTTGGGATTACTTCAATGTTAAGGGACCACCAAATCATTGTTGTTGTTGAATACCTTCCTTTCTGACTTACGGAGACTCTAATGTGATCCTATCATGGGATTTGTTTGGCAGGATTTGTTCAGACAAGCTTTGCTTTTGCTTTCCACTGAAGCTGACAGAACCTGACTTGCCCAAGTCCATCCAGTGGGTTTCTGTGGCCAAATGAGGATTTCAGTCCTGGCTTCCCAGTGTCCTGCTCCACCACTGCAACCACAATATGTTGGCCAGGTTATTTTATGGGCAGTGCTCCGAACAGTAATTTTGATCAAACTAGACAAACTGCTTTATGATTTCTGGTGGAGGCTGCTGTTTCAGAGGACAATCCTTGCCTGCTAAAGTAACCCATGATAGGGAATTAACAGGGAAGACACAAATGCAACCCAAACTCTGCGTGCCATCTAGAGATTAGAGAAGGAGTCTATTGTTTCACCAGCAGTGAGTCAGTAGGGAAGTTTTAAGGGAGAGGAAAGGAGAACGATTGGAATGTGAAGGGTTTGTCTGCCAGAACTCACTTGCCCAGCCCCCAGGAGGGGGACTCTGTGGGGTTGGGAGCACAAGCCCCCTTTGTGGGCAAATCCCATTAGGAGTGACAAGTTTTCTAACTAAGATTTGTGCCTTGTTGAAGGCTTTCATGGCTAAAATCATTGGGTTGCTGTGAGTTTTCCAGGCTGTATAGCCATGTTCCATAAGCATTCTCCCCTGACATTTTGCCCACATCTATGGCTGACATCCTCAGAGGTTGTGAGGTCTATTGGAGATTAGGCAAGTGGGGTTTATATCTCTGTGAAATGTCCAGGGTGGGAGAAAGGACTCTTGTCTGTTGGAGGCCAGTGTGAATGTTGCAATTAATCACCTTGATTAGCATTGAAAAGCCTTGCAGCTTCAAGGCCTGGCTGATTCCTGCTTGGGGGAATCCTTTGTTGGGAGGTGTTAGCTGGTCTTGAAAGGAGGAAATGCTTCTGGGACATGGCTATACAGCCCAGAAAACTCAACAGCAACTCAGTGATTCCAGCCATGAAAGCCTTCGACAACACAGAAAGCAGAAAGATTGGAATGTGAAGGCTTTGTCTGCCAGAACTCATTCGCAGGAGCTCCCAGGAGGGGGACTCTGTGGGGCTGGGAGCACAAGCAGGGCTGTTGCCGAGGGGGGGAAGAGTTTAGGGGTTCATTCCCCCACCCTGAAATTTTTCAAGTTTTAAAAAAACCTGGTCTACTCATGAATTTTAACTGGCTAACCAAATCCTCATGAGTGTCTACTGAAGTTTATCTGTTTTAAGTGACCACTGAAGTTAATCGATGGAGCCTGATTTCTAAATTATTTTGCTAAAATGATTCGCTAAAAGTTTCAAACCCCCCTCTCTATTTTTTTTCTGGTTATGTCCCTGAGCACCAGCCTCCTTTATGAGAAAATCCCATTAGGAGTGACAGTCTTCTAAGACTTGTGTGTGTGTGTCTGTCATAGACACAGCTTCCCGTTTGTGAATCAGGTGCCTCCCTTTGTGCCGTGGCTCTCCTGCCATCCTTCCTGTGCTTCCTCCTCCCCCTCTCCACCTCCACCCCCTCGATCCACGCGAGCCTTTTCCACGCGCGCCGTCCCCCACAGACTGCTTGCACGCCTGGCCCAACGAGGGGGGCGGGGGAAGGGAGGGAAGGCAGAGGAGCCTGGAGCCCATGACTCCCCTTCCCCACAGCCTCAGACCCTCCTCCGTCCTTTTTTTCAGGCGTGAGCAAGACAGGGAACGCCCCTCTTTCAGAGAGCGGCGGCTCCACTTTTGGGGGGCCAGGGCTGAGGCAGGAAAGAGCTGGGAAAGGGAGCGACGCAGGCGGGCCCTTCTTTTCCTCTCCGCCGACGGGAGAGGGGCGTCACTCAAGGCCTCCTCCTCCTCCGCCCAGACAAAGCGACGGGCTCCCTCCCTCTCTCCCTTTCCCTCCTCTCCTTTTCTCTCCCTCCCTCCCTCTCTTGTCTCTTTCTCTCCAGAGGGAGGGAAGGTAAAGCCACCTCCGCCCGTGGGTCGCCACTAAGCCGGCCTTGTCTGCGATGGGAGGGAAGGAGGCGGCACCGAAGGGAAGGAAAAGGAAAAGGAGGAGAGGAGGCGCAAAAAGCCAGAGCAGGGAAGCATCTCTCTCTCTCTCTCTCTCGTGGCGTGGGAGGAGCCAGAGAAGAGGAGGAGAAGGATCAGCTGTGCCCCTTCCTCCCTCCCTTCAAGCCCCATCCCTCTTTGTCGCCGCAACGGGAGGGAGGGCTTTGTGAGGCCCGCAGACGCCAGCTGGCGCTTGGGGCGGCTTTGCAAACGTGGGCAGCCAAGCCAAGGAGCATTGGGGGGGGGGGGGGGAGGGGGGGCGTGTGGGGGAAAGGGCCAGGAGCCAAGGCAAATGGACCATGGACCCCGCGCTCGCTTCCCTGCTGGAGCCCACAGGCCGAGCACATGCACCCAGCCCTGTCTCTTCCACACACACAAACACAAACAGCCCGGGTTTTGCGCAAGAAGGCGCTGCTGCCCACGCGAGGGGTGGCCTTTGGTTGCTGCCACGCTGCGCCCTGGACTTGGACCCCAAACCCTCGCCTTTTCTGTATTCCAGGGTCTCTTGTGTCTGGGCGGGGGGCTCACTAAATTTGCAAAGCACTCACCAAGTATTAAAGGTAAAGGTTTCCCCTGACGTTAAGTCCAGTCGTGTCTGACTCTGGGGGTTGGTGCTCATCTCCATTTCTAAGCCGAAGAGCCGGCATTGTCTGTAGACAACTCCAAGGTCATGTAGCTGGCATGACTGCATGGAACGCCGTTACCTTCCCACCGGAGCGGTACCTATTGATGTACTCACATTTGCATGTTTTCAAACTGCTAGGTTGGCAGAAGCTGGAGCTAACAGCGGGCACTCACTCCGCTCTTCGGGTTTTAACCTGGAACCTTTCGGTCTGCAAGTTCAGCAGCTCAGCGCTTTAACACACTGAGCCACTAATACTGAAATCATCACAAACATGTACTTGTTTCGACAACTTGTAAAAGGTACAACAAAAATAGTATACAATGAAACATATGTTTGTTACGTTCACAATACTGATTACTGTTTCTTTCTTGTAGAAGGGAATTTTCAACATGGGTTACTTTAAAATTGTTGTTGTTGAAACAAGTATATTTTTGTGATTGTTTTAGTATTGTAATAGTGGATTGTTGCTTTGCTGATTCAAGGGAATCCATTTTCTTTGTATGGCTCACTTTATTTCCCACTGCTCCCTTAAGAGAGGAAAAGGTCGGGGAGTTTCACTAAACAGAGGATTGGTTTCCAATAAAAGGGAAAGGCGGTTCCAGTGTACAAACTGGCACACTTCATAGGCAGCAGTTATGGAAATCGGGAAAGAGTTTCCCTGCCTGCATGCTCAGAGGATCCCCGTTCAGCATTCAGTGTTTCTCAACCTGGAGGTCAGGGGGGGGGGGAGGGGTTCATAAGGGGGTTGTCACAGGGGCCGCCAAAGACAATCAGAAAACATATATTTCTGATGGTTTAAGGAACTCTTTTGGCAGAGAAGGCTGAAGATCTCTCCACCTGTCCTTCTCTTCAAGGTCTATTTCCTCCAAACCCCACCAGTTTTCACATTTAGGCATATTGACGATTCGGGTCAAGTTTGGTCCAGATCCATCATTGTTTGAGTCCACAGTGCTCTCTGGATGTAGGTGAACCACAACTCCAAAACTCAAGGTCAATGCCCACCAAACCCTTCCATTATTTTCTGTTGTCATGAGAATTCTGTGTGCCAGGTTTGGTTCAATGCCATCATTGGTGTTCAGAATGCTCTTTGATTGTAGGTTACCTATAAATCCCAGCAACTACAACTCCCAAATGACAAAATCAACCCCCCCCCCCCCAAACCCCACCAGTATTCAAATTTGGCGGTATGGAGTATTTGTGCTAAATTTGGTCCAGTGAATGAAAATAATAATAAGCATAATAAACTTATTTATATCCCACCACCATCTCCTCCGGTGGTGCAGTGGGTTAAACCCTTGTGCCAGCAAGACTGATGACTTGAAGTTGAGTTGTTGACCTGAAGGTTACTGGTTCAAATCCAACCCATGGAGAGCACGGATGAGCTCCCTCTATTAGCTCCAGCTCCATGCAGGGACATGAGAGAAGCCTCCCACAAGGATAGTAAAAACATAAAAGACAACACCCGAGCATCCCCTGGGCAACATCCTTGCAGACGTCCTATTCTCTCACACCAGAAGTGACTTGCAGTTTCTCAAGTCACTCCTGACATGAAAAAAAATCTCCCTGAAGGAATTTGGGGCAGCAATCCAAGGTGCACATATAACATACAGGAAGTAAAAACTGTTACATAAGTATAAACAAGTCACATAAAATTATAACAACCTCTATAACACATATAGCATAAAAGTCAAAATAATACAATTTTAAAAACATCAGTAAATAAAACTAGCTGCTATCGATTCAGAAAGTGCCAAGTGTCAACTTCGTATGGGACCATTAGGGGACCTGTTTGAATATCCATCTTTTCAGAAGGACTCGAGGGTGAGGGCTAACCTAATATCTTCTGAGGGGGGTATTCCAGAGCCAGGGAGCCTCCACAGAGAAGACCCTCTCTCTCGTCCCCACCAACCGCACTTGAGATGGTGATGGGACCGAGAGAAGGGCCTCCCCTGTCAATCTCAGAGCCAGTTCATAGAAAGAGATGTGGTTACGAAGATAGGTTGGACCTGAAGTATCCAAATACATCCTGCATATCATATATTTACATTACGATTCATAACAGTAGCAAAATTATGAAGTAGCCACAAAAATAATTTATGGTTGAGGGTCACTACAACATGAGGAACTGTGTTCATGCATTAGGAAGGTTGACAACCATTGCTGTAAGCAAATCTGAGAAGAGGGTTGCTATG
This sequence comes from Anolis carolinensis, assembly GCF_035594765.1. Taxonomy (NCBI): domain Eukaryota; kingdom Metazoa; phylum Chordata; class Lepidosauria; order Squamata; family Anolidae; genus Anolis; species Anolis carolinensis. The sequence continues at coordinate 44,206,785 of NC_085845.1, forward strand.
GGATTCGGTTTTGAACCCACACACCTCCCGCAACTGTTCCCAAAATCACCTAGATCAGGCATGGGCAAACTAAGGCCCGGGGACTGGATGCGGCCCCTGGAGTGCTTACCTCAGACCCTTCTCATTTTCCCTGTCCTCTTGGCATAAGGACATGGTGTCCCGTTGCGTCCTTATGCCAAAAAGATGGGCAAGGAAGGCACATAACAGCTGAGAGTCCTTTGGAGTGCTCTTAGCCACCCTCCTCCTGGAATAAGGACAGTGCGGGTGGCTTCATCCTTATGCCGGGAGGACAGGAAGACATGCAGCAGCTGAGAGCCCTCTGGAGCACACTCAGCCACTGCATGTCTCGCCCTCCACCCAGCATCATGCCAAGAGGACAGCCCGAGGATTGGGGAGAAGGATGGGAAAGAGGACTGGAGCAGTCGCCATGTGTCCCTCCAGTCCCATCATAAGGATGGGATGAGCAAGCCCATCCTTATGCTGGGAGGACAACCTGAGGATGACCCAGGCCCTGCCCTGTCCCCATCCTTTCCTGGCACCTCTACATCCAATGTGTGCCCGGCCCTCCTCCCTCCTGGCCCGGCTCTCCCAGCTAGGCCCACAATGTGGCCCCAAGGCAAAAAAGTTTCCCCATGCCTGGCCTAGATTCTGGAAAGGAGCCCCCAACTCTCTCCGAGCAAGGAAAACGTACGTCCAGACCCTCCATAATAAACTATAATCACTGAGCCACAACTATTAGGAAGGCATCCGCGCAGGGAGCATGACTGACGGGAGAGAGATCTATAAAGGAGGCGATCGCTGACCCTGGAAGACTATAGTCCGAGGGGAAGCAGGGAAAGAGGTGCAACGCTGACACATCAAGGGGGCCATGGAATAGCTCCATCCTTAAATGCACCCCCCCCCCCCAAGGAGAGAGAAGGCGAGGTCACAAAAGGGCCGCCTGACTCTCAGGCGACCCAGTGGATCCCTCTCCCTCCTGCTCTCTTCCTCTAGCTCTGCGAAGCCTCTCTCGCTCGCTCACTTCCTTCCTTACTTCCTTCCGTGACGTATTGGCAGATTAGCTCCCTCCCCTTTGCTGCGCTCCCGTCTAAGCCTCTTAAAAGGCCAAGGAAACTTTAGGGGGTTTTGTTGTTGTTTTATCGCTCAAAGCCAGCCCAAGCCGCGTCCGCTGAGTGGCTGGGCGAAGTTTCAAGCGCCTGGATTGGGCTCTTCCCCGCCCAGAGAGAGGGAGGGAGCCCCTCGATGCCTCTGCCTCCTCCTCCTCCTCCTCCCCCCGCGGCGCCAGACCTTGCCCCGATTGGCTCCCTTTGCCTATCACTCCCGCTCAGGAAGTCCAGCCCAACCGCTCTACCTCCGTTGGATTTAAAGAGGCATAAGGAGCACGAGAGGGAGGCTCTGCCTCCTCAACTCAAGACAGACAGCACCCCCACCCACAAATAAAAGAAATGTGTGGCTTCACTTCACGGCGCCCGCGTGAGAGGGGGCGCACGCCGCCCTTGTTGCGCTCCTTCCTCCCCCTCCATACAAGACCACTTCATAGTTTCTGCTGGAGAGGGGTAGGTAGGCAGCGCGAAGAATAACAACAACGTGTTGTCCAAGGCTCTCATGGCCGGAATCACTGGGTTGCTGTGAGTTTTCCGGGCTGTAGGGCCATGTCCCTGAAGCATTCTCTCCTGACTTTTTGTCCACATCTATGGCAGGCATCCTCTGAGGTTGTGAGGTCTGTTGGAAACTAGGCAAGTGGGGTTTATATATCTGTGGAAGGTCCAGGGTGGGAGAAAGAACTCATTGTCTGTTGGAGGCAAGTGTGAATGTTGCAACTGACCACCTTGATTAGCATTGAAAAGCCTTGCAGCTTCAAAGCCTCGCTCTCACCACTGCAGGAGTCTACCATATACCATGCACTGTGGACAAGTCTTCTGTGTTGGAGGCAAGTGTGAAAGCAAGAGTGAACGTTGCATTTAATCACCTTGATTAGCACTGAATAACCTTGCAACTTCAAGGCTGGGCTGCTTCCTGTCTGGGGGAAGCCTTTGTTGGGAGGCGTTAGCTGGCCCTGATGGTTTCCTGTCTGGAATTCCCTTGTTTTCAGAGTGTTGTTCTTTATTTACTGTCCTGATTTTAGAGTTTTTAAAATACTGGTAGCCGGATTTTGTTCATTTTCATGGTTTCCTCCTTTCTAAGGAAATTGCCCACAAGCTTGTTTGTGGATTTCAATGTCTTCTCTGTGTAGTCTGACATGATAGTTGTGAGAGTGGCCCAGTATTTCTGTGTTCTCAAATAATATGCTGTGACCAGGTTGGTGCATCAAGTGCTCTGCTACAGCTGACCTCTCACCTCTGCAGGAGTCTACCGTATACCATGCAGCTATGGAGAAGTCTACATAGGGATCCCCAAACACAGCATTGCCCAGACACGAATCTAAGAACATGAAAGGCACTGCAGACTAACTCAACCAGAGAAGTAATGTAAATTGCAACATTCCCACATGCCTCCAACAGACAAGAGTTCTTTCTCCCACTCTGGACATTATTCCCACCCTGCACATGTATAAACCCCACTTGCCTAGTTTCCAACAGACCTCACAACCTCTGAGGAGGCTTACCATAGATGTGGGCGAAACGTCAGGAGAGAATGCTCTAACACAGGCATGGGGAAACTTGGGCCCTCCAAGTGTTTTGGACTCAACTCCCACAAGTATGGGAGTTGGAGTCCAAAACACCTGAAGGGCCCATGTTTGCCCATGCCTGTTCTAATATCAATGAATTAAAGCTAACATCAATAAACTTAATTTGATGTCAGTTTTTTCATATATGGGTTTTTTCTGGGATGTCATGTCAGCATTGATTCATTTTATAGAGGCATTGAATGTTTGCCTTTTTGTATGTTGGGAGTCTGCCCTGAGTCCCCCTGGGGCGGTATACAATAAAGTTTTATTATTATTGATTTATATGCTTCTTAAAGATGGCCATACAGCCCGGAAAACTCACAGCAACCCAATAAAAACAACCAGGACTTGAGTGAGGTGAAGGAGTTGGGGACAGAGAAAGAGAGCGAGGCCCTTCTCTCCCAGGACCTCATCACACTAGAACTTAGATTCACTTTAGTAAAGGTAAAGGTTGCCCCTGATGTTAAGTCCAGTTGTGTCCGACTCTGGGGGTTGGTGCTCATTCTATTTCTAAGCCTAATAGCCAGTGTTGTTCGTAGACACCTCCTAGGTCATGTGGCCAGCATGACTGCATGGAGCACCGTTACCTTCAGTCGTGTTTGACTCTGGGGTTAGTGCTCATCTCCATTTCTAAGCCAAAGAGCAGGCATTGTTCATAGACACCTCCTAGGTCATGTGGTCAGCATGACTGCATGGAGCACCGTTACCTTCAGTCGTGTTTGACTCTGGGGTTAGTGCTCATCTCCATTTCTAAGCCAAAGAGCAGGCATTGTTCATAGACACCTCCTAGGTCATGTGGTCAGCATGACTGCATGGAGCACCCTTACCTTCAGTCGTGTTTGACTCTGGGGTTAGTGCTCATCTCCATTTCTAAGCCAAAGAGCAGGCATTGTCCGTAGACATGTGGCCAGCATGACTGCATGGTGCCTTTCTGCCTATTGATCTACTCACATTTGCATGTTTTCAAACTGCTAGGTTGGCAGAAGCTGGGGCTAATGGCGGGAGCTCACTCCGCTATTGGTCAGCAAGTTCAGCAGCTCAGCGTTTTAACCCGCTGCACCATCGGGGGCTCCACTTTAAATCCACTTTAGGGAGGGAGCTTTAAACAGCTCAGCCAGACAGTCCCTGGGCCTCACCAAACTACAAACCCCAGACTTCTGCAGGAAGCAGAAACCGGATTTAAAGTGGATGCATGCTCTAGTGTGATGAGGCACTGGGCAGTCTTCTCTCCGACTTTCGCTTCCTGGGTTCCCTTCGGAGTTACACAGGACCAAAGTTTCCTCTCCCCGCCCCTCCCTCCCTCCCTCCTTCCCTCCCAAACATCCGTTCAGGCGGAGAGGAGCAGCCTCAGCAGCGGCGGAAAGCAAAGCGTGACGCCCCCTCCTCCCTTCTCCTGCTTCCCTTACCATGATCAGCGTGTGGTTCCTCTGCTCCTCGGCATCTTGGGGCGCCTTGCTGCCTTGGTGCTGCTGCTTGCCCGCCCCTCCTCCTCCGCCTCCTCCTCCGGCTTTCTTCGCTCGCTGCTCCAGGCTCCGCTGGTAGAGGCTCACCGTGTCCCTGCGCTCGAGCTCCAGCTGCTCGGCCTGGGCCTGCTGGTAGCGCCCCTCGCAGTGGACGTGGTGCCGCCTGCAGCCCTCGATGCGCTGCCGGAGACGCTCCACCACCGTGCTGTGCTTCGGGATGCCTCCACTGGAGCCGTGGTTGCCGCCGCCGCCGCCGCTCCCGGGAGGCGGAGGGCCGAGCCCCCCGCTCAGGTTATTGTTGAGGCAGAGGCTGCTGCTGCCATTGGCGGCAGCGGGGGCTGGAAAATCCCCCATCCCCTTCTCCGTGCACACTATTTTGGAAGAACTTTGGTGCCAAAGCGATGCCAAGGAACAAGCCAGGCTTCTAACGGAGCATATCAGGGGGGGAAATATGTGTCTATGGTCTATTTCAGCAACAAAACCAGCCCTCCATTCCGAGAAGAATGAGACAAAAATGTTTGTGGAGTGTTCTTTTCCAAAGCAGCCGTGCTCCCTTTCAAAACGAGGGCTGAGGTACACTTAGGTACACAAAAACAACAACTCTGGATGTGTTCAAAGCACTAAGGGATAGAAGAATGACCCCCCACCAGAGCAGGGCAATTAATTATTACCTCGTGACAAAGGGGGCAAAACCGCGTTCGCCCACTGAGCCTTGGCTTCTCCGTCCGGCTTGGGAAAGGTGTGCCCAAAAATGAACGAAAGAGATTGAGAAGAGACTGAGAGGAGACTCTCGGGGAAGTCGGGAGGCAGCGCAGGAGGTGGTGCTGCTCCAGCTCTTGCTCCTGACGCCGCTGCCGGGAGGTTAGCTTTTAGATGAGCTATCTTAGCGCCCGGGAAAACAAAACGGGCAACTCCGAGCAGCCTCCTTGTGGGCAAGGCTCCGTCCACTCGCGCGTGGCAAGGGCATGGAGACGGGAGTCTCTCCTTCTCCTCCGGAGTCCTCTTCTTCCTTCTGCTCTTCTTCCGAGCTGCCTTCAGGGCAGGACAAGCAGCAAGAGCAGCCGCCAGAGCCGCGCGCGCGCGACCCGGGGGCAGCAGGAGCAGCAGCAGCAGCAGCAAGAGCAGCGGCGTCGCCTCCCCCCACGCGCGCCCGGCATCTCCTGCCTGCCTTTCCTTCCTGCCTTCCTTCCTTCGCCCTCCCTCTTTCCCTCTTCCTTGCTTCCTTCCTTCCTTCCCCACGCGAGACCGGCAAAGGCGCCTTTCGGGCTGGTTGGGTTGGCTTCCCGGGAGGGAAAGAAGGAAAGAGAGGGACAGGACAAGACAAGAGGGAGCGGGGGGGGGGGGAGAGAAATACTTTGAATGCCTCTCGTTATATTTTTGTTTTTGTTTGTTTTTTTCCACGCCGCACTGTGTTCTCAAAAGTACTCTGTTGTATTGAACAGCAAGCCAGTCTCTCGGAGCTCAAAAAAAAGGGGGGCGAGAATATAAAAAAAACACGTGAACAACAAATCCAAGCTAGGGGGAAAAAGTCTGAAGTCTTGGCGAAATTTCCTTCTCTTCCTCTTCTTCCGAGAGAGAGCAGGGCTGCCTCTCCTGCTGCCACCGCCGCCGCCAGATCAAGCGCGGCTCTCCGCCTCCTTTCGCTCTTTCTCCTCCTCCTCCTCCTCCTCCTTCTCAATCGCCGCCTCCTCCTCTTGCTGCTCCATGCCAGCGGAGTGATACCAGGACAAGCGCGGTCAATAAACACCGGCTCCTCCAAGGCAGACCCGGGGACAAGGTGCAAAACCCGGCCTGGAGTTCAGCGCCGGCAGGAGCGGGGCGCGGCCTCAGGTGGCTCCGTGGCCAAAGACCCAGGCCGGGACGGAGCAGGACTGCCCCGAAAGGGAAGCGGGCCAAAGACGGTCAACTTTTGACCCGGTCGTGTGCGCCTTCGGAGGAGTGTCGCTTGTAAGGAGGACTTGAGGCTTGCCGTCTCCCCCCCCCCCCCCAATCTTCCTCCTCTTCCTCCTCCTCTTCCTTTTTTTCATCTTCATGTCATCACATTGAGAAACCTTAAGAAGTGGGGCCATACAGTGGAGTCCATAGACATGTGAGTGTGGAGAAGAGCAAACCACAGCCCAGTGGTTCTCAACCTTCCTAATAATAATAATAATGGAGCCTCCGATGGCCTAGGGGATAAAAGCCTTGTGACTTGAAGGTTGGGTTGCTGACTTGAAGGCTGCCAGGTTCGAATCCCACCTGGGGAGAGCGCGGATGAGCTCCCTCTATCAGCTCCAGCTCCATGCGGGGACATGAGAGAAGCCTCCCACAAGGATGGTAAACATCAAAACATCTGGGCGTCCCCTGGGCAACGTCCTTGCAGACGGCCAATTCTCTCACTCCAGAAGCAACTCGGGTTGCTCCTGACATGAGAAAATAATAACAATAATAATAATAATAATTTTATTCTTATATCCCGCCCCATCTCCCCGAAGGGACTCGGGGCGGCTTATATGGGGCCAAGCCCAGTCAACAACAATAAAATAACACCATAAAACAAATTAAAAACAATGAAAACCAGTCATAAAAATTCACATATAAGGACAAAAGATAAAATCTAGATAAAATCAGGAGAAACCTGGCCAAAGTGCTAGTTACGTCGAAATCATCAGGAGGGGGTGGATTGTCCAAATTGTCGTCACCTTCAAGGTGCTGGAAGAGGCATAACACGTGACTATAATTGGAACCCTAATCCCATGACTCCTTAATAATAATAATAATAATAATAATAATAATAATAATGAATTATTAATAATAATAATTAGTTAATTAATAATCTTAGACACTTGGGAAGTGTTTGACTTGTGATTTTATGATATGAAATCCAGCATATCTATCTTGTTTGCTGTGTCATAAAATAATAATAATAATAATAATAACAATAAAAATAAGCCTCCGGTGGCATAGGGGATAAAAGACTCGTGACTTGAAGGTTGGGTTGCTGACCTTAAAGCTGCCAGGTTCGAATCCCACCCAGGGAGAGTGTGGATGAGCTCCCTCTATCAGCTCCAGCTCCATGCGGGGACATGAGAGAAGCCTCCCACAGGGATGGTAAAACAGCAAAACATCCGGGCGTCCCCTAGGCAACGTCCTTGCAGATGGCCAATTCTCTCACTCCAGAAGCAACTCCGGTTGCTCCTGACATGAAAAAAAAACCAAAAAAAAAACCAATAACACTTCCCAAGGGAACTCAGGGCGGATCACAGTACACATACAGGTCAAACATTCAATGCCATGCCATTTGGAGACAGGACAGAACAGAATAAAACAAACAGAAGGAGATACCTTGTCTTGAAGTCCACTTTTTTGGTGCCTTGGAGGATGAGGTTGTGCTCAGACTCAGTCACAGGGGGTGCTGTTGCTTCATTCTCTATGACTAAGAGCCATCAGGATTTCCTCCTTCCACCTTCCTCTCTCTTGGTCACCACATTTCTGTTCTTGTTATTTATGGTGTCGTAAAGTACCTCCCACGCAATTTGCGGTACCTAATTTCTCTACTTACAGCTTATAAACTGTTTTCGAACTGTTTAGGTAAACAGTGAACTGGGCTTGAGGTTTAGCGCTCACCCCGACTGGGCTTTGAACTGTCCACCTTCCGGTTGGTAGATCTTATTACTACTATCCAAGAGTCTGTTCTGAAAGTCTTATTACTATCCAAGAGTCTGTTCTGAAAGTTTCAGAACATTTTGCTCATCCACTTATTTTCAGGAAATGTTTGAACTTTATATGAACAACATTTTTTTTTAAACTATAAGACCTATCCCCTTGACTTTCTCTACAAGGACACAACATAATCTGAGCATCACACACCCCCAGTTTCAGAAAGATTCACACATCTACTGATTTTTAGGGAATATTAAAAATTTCACCCAAAACCTTTTTTTAAAACTGCAAGACTATCCCCTTGGATTTTTTTAAAAAACGACACAACATAACCAGGACACATAGCCGGTTTGAGTCCCCTTTTGGGGAGATAAAGTGGAGTATAAATACTACTACTACTACTAATAATAATAATAATAATAATAATAATTCCACATTTTAGAAAGCCCACAGTGCACTTTGCAGAATTGAATTATACTTTTAAAACCAACAGAAAGGAAAGCAAGGTGCTTGGTAGTACTACAACTCGTCCCACAATATGGGAAAGGAATGGAACAGGTTAGTTTGGTTGGTCAATGCTACTAGTTTAGAATTCTTCTTCTCACTTGACTCCTAAATGTATGTTGGCTGTTTGTATTAATATTGGCCCTGCAGCAACAGTAGCATCCCCTGGCAACTTGGGATTTTAGAAAATAAAGCACACAGTGCACTTTGCAAAACCGAATTATACTTTTAAAACCAACAGATAGGAAAGCAAGAAGAATTAAAATAGACTAACAACTCAAGAAAGCAGTTTGTAGAAAGAAATCCAAAGAGAAAAAAAATGGAAAACACCCCCAAATGAATCCTAAACGGAAACCTCTCTCCCACACATGCAAAGAAAATCCTAAATGGAAACATTACACACACGCAAAGAAAAATGTCAATGATCGTAAAACGATCCTAAGCTCAGCTGTGGCAATCCTAAAAGGAATCCTAAGCTGCTAGGCAAACTACCGGTAGGCATTTGAGAAGGGACAAATTTGGCTCCTAGCTCCTGCGCTACTCTTGATCTCCCTCCTAGCTTACTTGCACAGTGACGAGTGAGGCAACATGGCTGCTGTATTTAAAGAAAACACCAGCGGTGCCTCCTCCTTTACCCTTTCCCTCAGTTCTGATAGGCTGAGGAGAGCATGTGACATGACATACCTTTTTGGCTGCACCACCCAGGACAGTTTGTTTTCACTGAAAAAGGAGCTGACTCATTGCAACTTATGAAAGCAATGAACTTTTTACTAAAACTTCTTAAATGGATGTTTTAATTTGTTTGTGTGGAAGAGCCGTGCAGCGCTGTCTTTGTAAAGCGGATCGTAAGTACAGATTTTCCGACTTACGACTAGCGTCCAAATTTTTGCACTGCCCTAGTATACAAAAAAAAATACAAAAATCAGAAAAAGGGAATTCGGAAATAAGAGGATAACTACAAGTCCTCATGGGAAAAAACAATAGTAGATATCCTCAGCAGTCATGATGATCCATCTACAGACTATCCATGGTTTCACTGTAAACAAAAGTAAATAGCAGGCAAAAACTATAAAAGGGTGCCGTGTCTGAAAAGATCCTGTCTCATATACTTTTAACACACTTCACCCAGGAGAAAGGGTGGTTTAAATATTTATTTTAATGTTGTAAGGCAGATATTGAAGCCAGTGTATGGGGTGTTTAGAGGAGGACAGAGGGGTTGTTCAACTCTCCAGACATTGTTGGCTGGGGACTCCTAGAAACAGGCTATTACAGACTAGTGTTACTGGAGAGTTGCAGCCCAACAACATCTGGTCAGCCAAAAGGTTGAATGTCAATTTAAGACCAGGGATACCTAAATTAAAATCCCAGTCAGTTCTGAAGCTCTGTCATCTTAATTCTGCGCATATGTATGCCTTCAAGTTGCCTGTCAACTTATGGTGACCCGACAGATTCCATAAGATTGTTTAGCCAATGTATATTCAGAAGTGGTTTTTCCTGTTCCTTCTTCTGAAAAATAGCCTACTGAAACTGGAGTTTGTTGACAGCCTCCCACCCAAATACGAACCAGGGCTTATCCTGTTTAGTGTCCAAGATCACTCAGCATCTTGTGCCAATAAATAAAAAGAAGACTAAAAGAGAGCTTATAATACAGTCTTGAAATGGTTTGTGACCAGGCTAAATAGAGTTGCCTTGGATAGCAGTTGGTCAGATGTGCTGAGCCCAGTCATTGCCACCAGAATTCAGAGATGAAAAAGCAAATGAGTTTTCCTCAGAAACCATTGTTCAGCAAATTGATCTGAAACCTCAAGGTCGGTTTGAGGACAGACAATTCCAATTTTGAGGTAAAAAGACTACAGAATTGATTGTTTATAGGATCCTCATAAAGACCTTGGCTGTTTCTACACTTTCTTGTCTTTGTTCTATGTTAAAAAGGCACTGAATGTTTGCCTATATGTGTAATGTGATCCGCCCTGAGTCCCCTTCGGGGTGAGAAGGGCGGAATATAAATGCTGTAAATAAATAAATAAATAATAAATTGTAGAATTAGTGCAGTTGGACATCATTTCAACTATCGTAACTCAATGCTATGGAATCATGGGAGCTGTAGTTTTACAAGGTCTTCAGATTTCTCTACAAAATTGTGCTGGCGCCTCACCAAATTATAACTCCCGTGATTCCATAACATTGACCCATGGCAGTTAAAGTGGTGTCAAACTATAATGTAGTCAATGCACCCTTTGAGTTTGAGTGTCAGCTTTTTCAGAGAACTGGATATTCAACAAAGAGATTCAACTAAATGGCCCACGCTTTAAAACAGGAGAAAAAGCTACTCCAACCCCCTTTTTTAAATTATACAATTTGAGGGCAACTTTCATCCCAAAATTACATCAAATGTATGTAAATGTGCAAAAAACCTTCCTCCCAGAACCCACCAACCCTTCAAATTTTTCCAATTTCCTCTGTATGGTGTTACTATTTAGGAGGAGAAATAGAAGTATTTTGGTGCCTTTCAACCCACATGGGATGGTCAGGGACTGAAAAACTGCTTTCCAGTTCACCCCTGCATTAAAGGCACGGCCCTTGACATCTGCAATTTCCTGGCATGATGAAGCTTAAGTGTATACGGAAAACTTTAACACAGCATAGTAAATTGGCTGGAGAGGGTAGTGCCACATGAATGACAATTCAAGAATGTTGCCCCTTTGTGAATTGTGCTTTCTTTCTTCTTTGCTATTCAGGAATTTCAGCTCTCTTCCTTGTCACACTTGCAGTAACATGAAATCAAGATTTCTGATCCAAACAGTTTAGTCCAAATTGTTCTTGGAAATATCTATGTGGATGCATCACTCTGTTTCCTCCCACTGAAAGTGCTTTGATTTCAGGTCATACAAGAACATTCAAGATTGAAATGAAGAACTAGTGTGAATGTTTTTTAAAAAAAATTCCCAGCTATTTGGGGGTGTACATGCCTTCAAGTTGCTTTCATTTCATGAATTTCATAGGGTTTTCTTAAACAAAGAATACCCAGAGGTGATTCCTTCCTCTGAAATATAGCCTGCAGCACCTGTTATTCTTTGACAGTGTCCCATCCAAATATTAACCAGGACTGACCCTCCTTAACTTCCAAGGTCAGACAAAACCTAGGCAGTTAATTAGATGACACTAATTTAATAAGACTTCTAGTAGATTTATAGTTAAGTTGGCCAGATATCAGATATAAATATGTTTCACACTGCTTTTAACAAGTATCTTGTGTGTTTCATTCACAGTGCCCCATTGATCTGAATAGCTAGGTTGCAAAAATGCTTTATTTTGTATCAGAGCATTGCATAAATTAGTATAAAATTGAGAAAAATAGAAGGAGCACAAGCAGCTAAATATCTTTTGACCAAAAACGGGCAACAGCGACCGCATTGTCTGTAGCCTCAAACAATTCTTCCTCTGTACATGAGGCAGGACATTGTGAACAAGCATGCAGATGCAATTGTCTGTTCTGCTCCACAGTTGCACAAGGTGGAAGATTCTTTTAGCTAGTGCCATTTTGTCAGCTTGTCTTTTGATCTGCCCACTTCAGAGAGATCTTTCAAGGCATTAGTAAGTTGGTTTTTGACTGTTTCAAAGTCTTTTTCTTGTGTTGTTAGATCAAGGTCATCAGCATATGACCTTGTGAGTGGTGGTCGTGGCTGATAGTTAGTAAAGACATTAAACAAGGTTGGTGTAAGAATGCTGCCTCGTTGTAAACCATTCTTTTGCCTCCTCCGTCTACTTTTCCAGCCTTGAAACTCCACATAGAAGCTGTGGTTTTCTAGGAGGGTCTGGACAGTTTTTGTAAAATCATAGTCCCGGGTAATATGGTATACTTTGTGAAGCATTTTCCTATGTTGCACTGTGTCATAGGCTGCCATAGAAATAATATTGACTAGTGCTACAGACAGATAGTCCAAAAGGCTGAGTGATTACTTTTAAATAATGTCAATGTGTTAGAACAATTTTCTTCCTGGTGTAACATAACTGTTTATTTCCATAATTAAAATAACGAAGGAAATGCCACCAAAAGGGCAGGTTTTGAGGTAGGAAAGTATTATTGCCTTTCACATCCAAATAAATGGAACTCAAACGCCAATATGTAGCAACAGTATTTCCTCTCTGCCTCCTTCTTCTGGCTGATAACGTAGGTCAAATTCAGATGCAATGCAAGCTAGCACATTTTTCATTTCACTTCAACAGGTCTGATTTGAATACAGCCCCACTGGCTGTGCACCCATTCCCATGTTACATTGAACCGAGAAACAGATGTGAGAATCACTTACATTCTGCTTTAGATTAAATCATTGAATTTCTGACTTGTAGATTTTCAGTCCATGTCTTAAAAAGAAAAGTAGTGTGAGTCTGAATAGCATTGGTCATATGAAGCTGCCTTATACTGAACATGTTCATACAGCCTGGTGAGCTAAGACCTGTGTTTATGTAGCTTGATACTTAACCCACACATAGCAAGACAGACACCCAAACAAAAATGTCTTCCCCATTACTAGAAAATTATTAATTTCTTGATCCTTTGATGTTTCCAGTTTTAGAATGAGAAATGGGGGAAGAACACTGAGGATAAACAAGATATTTGAGTTTGACATGGTTTAAATAAGACTGAATGCATAAGACAATAATAAACCAAGTCTGATTACAACACACCGCATCACATAGTTTGATATAATGTGGGAGCATGAAAGTCTCTGGATAGTCCACAAGAGTTTATAACCATAAAACACAAGAAGTAACATAAAATCCCAAACAAGTAGAGATAGCTACAAAATCACACCAATGGGAACATGACAGTAACTCAGGATCCATAAAAACAAAAAAATGTACCTTTAAAAAAAAAGGAATAAAAAGCTTGAGAGAATAGACTGCCTTCATCGACTCAATAGATCATTATGGGATTAGGATGCCATCACAGAAAAGCTCATCTCCAGCAGCTACTAAAGTTTTAGAAGATGGTGTGTTCATCTAAGTATATTCAAGAAGCAGAAGGTAGCACAGACTCAAATTTTGAAAACGTTTAAAGATTGATACCTACTAAATTTTGGCTGGAAATAGAGGTGGTAGCAAATAAGGAACTAATATTTTACTTATTTTGTATTGGTTCCATATACAGGTTATGCCTTTTTTCTAGACTGGGTCCCAAGGTTGCCCACAACAAGAATAAGTGAAAACTTAATAAAATGCAACATGTTGGAATTGCTCAGACCAATTAATAAAATTGCTACTCCATTTTGAATTAATTTAAATTTCTGGCCAGTATTGAAATGCAGCCCCATGTATAATACATTGCTGTTGTGTAGTATCTTGAGAATTAGACTATGATGCTAGTGATCAGGGTTCAAATCCTTGCATAGCCATGAATACATAGTGGATGAAATTAAGCGAAATTAAGCAAGTCATACTCTCTGCCTCGAACAGAGGCAACGGGAAACCCTCTGAACAAATCTTGCCTATAAAACCCCATTATAGGGTCACCATTAGTTGGAAATTACTTGGAACCACATTATCAGAACACTGATAACTACGGCTATACGACCGGTATATAGGCATACTTTGGCTAACGAAGTAGATGTGTTCCTGGGCTTTAATTCTTTAACAGAAACTTTGATACCAGAAGTGGAAATAGCATATAAAGAATAGGAATAGATTCCTACAGCACAAAGAAGAGCAGCTCAATGTGTTTCAGTACACTTTTTATTCAAAATGAACATTATGCACACGTGAAATGAAGCAACAAAGTCAAGTAAGGCTTGCATAAATCAAAAACACGTTGAATCTTCTAGAGACAATTTGAAAGATTCTTCCAAAAGGCACCCTGGGATTGTTTTTTTCTTTCAACATCCTCCATTTTGATACCAAAACTTATATATCTTCACATTATTTTACTATCCGAGGGCAGCTCATGGCACAAGCTAATCAGCTTTATGTGATGAACCATGGGCCTTGTAGTCCTGCTCAGGACATTGTAATTCCTGATGAAGATGAAAACTTGGGTTTTTTACCTTCCCAGTCTGAACTGGATTCCTCTCAGCCAGATCTTTCCCAGGCAGATCTGGAAACTTTGCACCTGCAAGAAAGTTGTGCCCCAGAAGTATGTCAAACAACCCCAGAGCCTACTTCTCCCGTGTTCTTGCGCCGGGAGTTTTGTAAACAACAGAGAAGTTTGGATTCAGCTTCGCGCAGGAGTGCGAGGATAGCAGCTAAGAATGTTGCCAATTAACATTGGTTCTCGTGAGAATCTTTAAGGAGTTTAACATCTGGTCTCAGAGTTTAGCTTTCGTTTCTGATTCCCAGAGAACCGCTCTGGTGAGAAAGTTGGACTCTATATAGGTGTTTTGCCCGCGTAGCAACTTCGCGGAGTCAATTCGTCAGCCTGCGGAGCGAGTTGTGTTTGGACAGCGCGCTCCGATTCAAGCCTCGCTTCAGCTCAAGCCTTGCCTTGCTATCCAGCCTTCGCCTTGCTTCCCAGCCTTGTTTACCTACGGACTTTGCCTTGTTTCCCAGGACTAATCCTTGCCTTGTTTCACGGATTTTACCAAGTTATTCCACGGACCTTGTTCTTGTTCTTAGTTACCTTGTTCCACGTTCAAGCCTTGTTTCAAGTATCAAGTTATTTCCTAGCCACGCTCAAGTTTTATGGACTAAAGGACCTTGTCATCTCCCCTCACTTTGCTTGGCAAAGTGAGTGTTTCGGTTATTGGATTACAACTTTGGACCTTAATATTTCTTATTGGACATTGCTTTTTTGGACTAATTCTGACCTTTCCTGAAGGGTCTAATTCTGGACTATTTTCTACACTTGTTTTTATTAACTTTATATATTCCTTCAATAAAGATATTAGTTAGATTCTGGCCTCTGTGTATGGTTATTGGTGCCTCTGCCGCCTGGGTCGTGACAGTTTGACTCCGCCACCCATAAGCACCAACTAACCGAGGCCAGGATGTCTACCGGAGCCGCGCCGGCTGGACAGCCGCTCAGCTACACCATCAGCAAGGACGAAGTGGACCGCATCCGTGACAGACTCAACGCGCAGGATGGAGAAATAAAAGGGTTGAGGGAGCGCGGAGTTCGCCTCCCGGCCATGGCGTTGCCTACCAAGTTTTCTGGAGAAGCTGCTAAGGTTCATGTTTTCCGCCGCCAATGTCAAGCTTATCTAGAGGCCCGTGATGCCGAGTTTCCCCAAGAAGACATCAAGGTGGCGTGGGTCTACAGTCTTCTAGATGGACCAGCGGCTAGCTGGGCGACGGCCCTGTTTGATCAAGCCTCCCCCCACCTAAATTCAGCACAACGCTTCTTGGATCACCTTAAGGAGACCTGGGGAATCGAGGACAATTTGGAGGCAGCCGGTCACAAACTCCGGCGCCTCCTTCAAGGAGACAGACCCATGTCTCAGTACATAGCCGAGTTCCGCGTGCTGGCCCACAACACCGGCTGGAACGATGTAGCCCTCAGAGGACAATTTCGGGAGGGTCTCAACATTGAAATGCTGGAAGAAATCTCCAAGGTGGATCCTCCCCAGACCCTCGAGGCACTCATTGATCAATGTTTACGGGCTGAAGTCATGATTGCCAACAGGAAACAATGGGTTCGAGGCCAGGGCGGTAGAGCCGGGGCAAAACCCCCCGCTCCCGCCAGTGTTCAGCCACGTCCGGTGTGGAGACCCCCGCCGCCAACCCCATACCCCAGAGGAGGCGAGGAGGTGCCGATGCAGTTGGGCAATGTGCGTCCCAGACTAGATGCCGCCGAGAAGGCCCGTCGTCAACGCTTGAACCTCTGCTGGTACTGCGGGAACGGGGGCCACTTCGCCAGAGAGTGCCCAGCCAAAGGGAAGCCTGCCGCCCGTCTTGCGGCGGCGTCCTCCACGGAGTCGAAGGCGTCTGAGCCGACTGGCACACAGCCGGCGGGGGAAGCCAACGACCGGGTGTAGAGAGGCTCGCCAACCCGGTCAAAAAATCCATCCAAGAGCCGCCAACCGGGGTCCTGTTCCTTCTCGTGGTCACATTATGGTCAGCAAAAAGGGGACCCGTCATGATCCACGCCATGATAGACTCTGGAGCTACCAACAATTTCATCGATAGAGAGTATGCCGACTCTCTGGGATTACAATATCATGATTTCAAGAATGCCCGTGTGGTGCAAGCCATAGACGGCCGTCCCCTCAAGACGGGGCCCGTAAGCCAGTGGTCGGAACCCACCAGGATGTGGATAAGGGAACATATGGAAGAGATTTCCTTCTTTGTTACCGAGGTTCCCCATTTCCCTGTGATTTTGGGAATTCCATGGCTGACACTCCACGACCCTAACATCTCCTGGTCCAACAGAGAACTGCAGTTTGCTTCACCGTACTGCCAAAACCATTGCCTCGTAGCCAAGGTATGCCATGCCACAGACTCCGAGCCCATCATCACCTTGCCAAAGAAGTACTCCGAGTATTGGGATGTATTCAATGAGAAAGAAGCCGAAAAATTACCCCCACATAGACCTTATGACTGTGCCATTGACTTGGTGGAGGGGGCCCCGATCCCGCGAGGGCATCTCTACTCCCTGACTGAACCAGAGCAAGAAGCTCTCAGGGAATTCTTAGAGACAAACCTTCGCAAGGGGTTCATCAGACCCTCTCAATCCCCAGCCGCCTCCCCAGTGATGTTTGTGAAGAAGAAGTCAGGGGAATTACGCTTGGTGGTGGACTACAGAGCATTGAACAATATCACCAAGCGGAACAGCTATCCCCTGCCCTTAATCTCGGATCTACTGGACCGACTTCGAGGAGCCAAGGTCTACACCAAGCTGGATCTTCGGGGGGCTTATAATCTAGTTCGCATCAGAGAAGGGGACGAGTGGAAGACCGCCTTCCAGACTAAATTCGGATTATTCGAGTCCCGAGTTATGAATTTCGGTTTATGCGGAGCTCCCGCAACGTTCCAGCATTTTGTCAACGATATTTTTCAGGACTATCTAGACAGATTCTTGATAATCTACCTGGACGATTTTTTGGTGTTTTCCAGATCACAATCAGAACATGAGAACCACGTCAAAATGGTGTTGCAACGATTGCGGGATCATGGACTTTATGCCAAGCTAGAAAAATGCGCTTTTGATCTACAAGAGGTAGATTTCCTTGGCTACCGCATCTCGCCTCTAGGGCTTTCCATGGATCCAGCCAAAGTTTCAGCAGTATTGGAATGGCGGGCGCCAACTAACAAGAAAGAGGTGCAGCGTTTCTTGGGGTTCGCGAACTACTACCGCAAGTTCATTCCAGATTTTGCCCGCTGGTCCGACCCCATCACTAGCTGCATCCGTGGAAAGCAGCCTTTCCGCTGGACTGATCAAGCAGAGAAAGGGTTCCAGCAACTGAAGAAACTATTCACCTCCCAGCCAATTCTACAGCACCCAAATCCTGGAACCCCTTTTGTGGTGCAAGCGGACGCCTCTGATGTGGCAATTGGGGCTGTACTCTTACAACCGGTGGGAGAACACCTCCATCCCTGTGCCTTTTATTCTCGTCAACTAACCACACCAGAGAGGAATTATACCATTTGGGAAAAAGAACTACTGGCCATAAAGGCAGCCTTTGAAACTTGGAGACATTGGCTAGAAGGGGCCAAATTCCCCATTGAAGTCCACACTGATCATCGTAATCTAGAACATCTAAGAACTGCCCGCAAACTAAATCAGAGGCAGCAACGTTGGGCTTTATTCTTTGAACGTTTCAACTTCCAGATCCATTATGTGACCCCAGCTCAAACCAAGCAAGCAGACGCCCTGTCACGTAAACCGGAATACGCTGCAGGACGCAAGGAGACCTTTGAATCCCAACTGCTACAACCTGAGAACTTTGCCACGCTCACAGTGGGGAACACCAAATCCAGTCCCATTGGTTCAACTTCCCCTACTCCAGGACCCATCTGTGCTCAAGAAATCAGGGCTAGTCAGCAAGCAGATGCCTGGGCGCAGGACCAACTTCGCCAAGGTCTGCATTTTCCCTTTTCGCTTAAAGATGGGCTGCTCTGCTATAGAAATCATGTTTATATCCCACCCGGACCGGGCAGGGAAAAAGCGCTTCGTCTGTGTCATGACTGCAAACCAGCAGGACACTTCGGACTATTTAAAACCATGCATTTGATCCTAAGAGATTTTTGGTGGCCCAAGATCCGCAAGGATGTGGAAAAATATGTCAACACCTGCCCAGTATGCCAACGCTCCAAGATACGAAGGGAGAAGCCCTCAGGGCTTTTACACCCCCTTCCTACCCCATCTCGCCCATGGGAAATAATTTCCGCGGATTTCATCACTGACCTACCACCTTCCTGTGGATTCACCACGATCTTAGTGGTGGTGGACCTATTCACCAAGTTAGCCCATTTCATTCCCTGCGAAGGCCTCCCCACGGCCAAAGAAACTGCGGATCTATTTCTTCAGCATGTTTTCAGACTACATGGATTGCCCAAGAGTTTAGTCACAGACCGTGGATCTCAATTCACCTCTCGTTTTTGGAAGGCACTACAAAAACTACTGGGCATAGACTCTCGCTTATCTTCAGCTCATCATCCCCAAACAGATGGGCAAACGGAGCGCACCAATGCCACTTTGGAGCAGTATCTTCGCTGTTATGTAAACTACCAACAGGACAATTGGGCTTCTCTGTTACCACTGTCTGAGTTTGCCTACAATAATGGAGTTCAAGCTTCTACAAAAGAAACGCCGTTCTTTGCAAACTACGGTTTCCATCCACGTTTCTTTCCCCCTGTCATTGAAACTTCAGAGGTTCCCGCAGCAGAGGATTGGCTGCAGGAACTCACAGCGGTGCAACAACTTTTGCTCCAGCAACTGGACCAAGCCAAGGAGGACTATAAACGCCACGCCGACAAACACCGCCAGCCGGGCCCCGAAATCAAGGTAGGAGATCGGGTTTTTCTGTCCACTCGCTTTCTGCCCTCCCACCGCCCATGCCGGAAGTTAGATGCCCGCTTCATTGGCCCCTATCCAGTGGTGGCGCAATTAAACCCCGTGACTTTCAAACTCCAACTTCCGCGTTCAATGCGCATTCACCCAGTGTTTCACCGTTCCCTGCTCCTTCCGGCGGATGGTGTGCGTCCTGATACAGACCAACCGGCCCCCCCTCCTGTTTTGATGAATGGGGAGGAGGAGTTCGAGGTTGAGGACATTTTGGATTCTCGCTTTCATCGCCGCCGCCTACAATATCTCATTGACTGGGTGGGTTTTGGGCCTGAGGAACGCTCTTGGGAAGACGCCTCCACAGTCCATGCTCCTGATCTAACCCGTCGCTTCCATCTGACCTATCCCACCAAACCGCGACCTCGCGCCTCGGGGAGAGGACCCCAGTTTGGGAGGGGCCTTGAGGAGGGGGATAGTGTGATGAACCATGGGCCTTGTAGTCCTGCTCAGGACATTGTAATTCCTGATGAAGATGAAAACTTGGGTTTTTTACCTTCCCAGTCTGAACTGGATTCCTCTCAGCCAGATCTTTCCCAGGCAGATCTGGAAACTTTGCACCTGCAAGAAAGTTGTGCCCCAGAAGTATGTCAAACAACCCCAGAGCCTACTTCTCCCGTGTTCTTGCGCCGGGAGTTTTGTAAACAACAGAGAAGTTTGGATTCAGCTTCGCGCAGGAGTGCGAGGATAGCAGCTAAGAATGTTGCCAATTAACATTGGTTCTCGTGAGAATCTTTAAGGAGTTTAACATCTGGTCTCAGAGTTTAGCTTTCGTTTCTGATTCCCAGAGAACCGCTCTGGTGAGAAAGTTGGACTCTATATAGGTGTTTTGCCCGCGTAGCAACTTCGCGGAGTCAATTCGTCAGCCTGCGGAGCGAGTTGTGTTTGGACAGCGCGCTCCGATTCAAGCCTCGCTTCAGCTCAAGCCTTGCCTTGCTATCCAGCCTTCGCCTTGCTTCCCAGCCTTGTTTACCTACGGACTTTGCCTTGTTTCCCAGGACTAATCCTTGCCTTGTTTCACGGATTTTACCAAGTTATTCCACGGACCTTGTTCTTGTTCTTAGTTACCTTGTTCCACGTTCAAGCCTTGTTTCAAGTATCAAGTTATTTCCTAGCCACGCTCAAGTTTTATGGACTAAAGGACCTTGTCATCTCCCCTCACTTTGCTTGGCAAAGTGAGTGTTTCGGTTATTGGATTACAACTTTGGACCTTAATATTTCTTATTGGACATTGCTTTTTTGGACTAATTCTGACCTTTCCTGAAGGGTCTAATTCTGGACTATTTTCTACACTTGTTTTTATTAACTTTATATATTCCTTCAATAAAGATATTAGTTAGATTCTGGCCTCTGTGTATGGTTATTGGTGCCTCTGCCGCCTGGGTCGTGACACTTTATGCTTTTCTTTCTGCTTTTCTCTTCAGATTGCCTCGTAAGTGATTCTGGAAGCAACTGTCTCACTTGCCTGTTGTACACAAACACACATCCCTACAATAGAATCATCTAGGGTAGAATCCCATTCTTTACCAAGTCTATGTTTATCACATTGTTTATTACACAGACATTGCTGCCACTCAGTACTCAAAGTTGATATTTCTGTAGCCCTGCTTCAACACTCTCCTAGTGCAATGCTGCAAAAAAAAAAAAGCAATAAAAACACAACTTCCAGCTAGACAGAAGATAAGAAAAGAAGGGACGGGTCTGGTCTGCCATACAAAAACTTTGTAACAAGGAGCTTCTTTGTGAGAGGCTTTGTTAACTGAGGCATGTTTGTATAGAAAGTCTGTCTTTATACAAGATGGTTACAACTTGCAGATCGACTTGACAAAAGACACTCTGAACCATTAAGCTTTCTGCACATGACCAGCATCTATTCTGGATCCTGAATAACCCTAAATTAAAAACCTGGTTCTTTAGGAAGGTTATAGCCTTCTTCAGACAAGGTCGGACAATTTACTTAGTCAACAGCAGCACCTCTGTTTTTACCATGATGAGTCTATCACTCCCTATTGCTGTCTCTGCAAAATACACATAGCGCCACCACTAAAACGTCTCATCCTGAAACTTATATAGGTTTGAAGGTTGGGTTGCTGACCTGAAGGTTGCCAGTTCAAATCCAACTCAGGGAGAGTGCGGGTGAGCTTTCTCTATCAGCTCCAGCTCCATACAGAGACATGAGAGAAGCCTCCCACAAGGATGGTAAAAACATCAAAACATCCAGGTATTCCTTGGGCAATATCCTTGCAGACAGCCAATTCTCTCACACTAGAAGTGACTTGCAGTTTCTCAAGTCACTCCTGACAAGGAAAAAATATCTTGAAATTTATGAAGTATGAAGTTGTGTGTTTTGTGCCCTCAAGTTTCAAAATGTGTGTGTAGGTAGAATTGACATAGAAGTTCTTCTAATCCTAAAATTTGGAATGTGCATAAGGTTAGACCAGACTTTCCCAATCTCATGCCCTCTAGATGTGTTGGACTGTAATTTTTGTTGTCCCCATGATTGCCAAAAGTAGTGGAGACTGGCTATCCACATATCTGTAGGTGTTCCAGTGAAGAAAGGCTTGAGTGCATCCTAACATACATTTCAGTTATCTGTGTAATATTTGAAGGAGATGCTGATGTTAGCAGTTGGAAACTAATGGTGCTAAAGCTGACAGAGCGCTAATTACTAGTTCTGGAAGGTGATTGCATTTTTAAGGATCTGTTCAGTGCATCACAATTTCAAAACATTAGAGAGTTCAGGCCTTGACTGGAGAAAGATATAGGAAGCAAAAATAACCACATAAGCTCTGAATGTGATTGTCATGACAGAAATCTGCCTGATTAAGAAGGCTCTGTTTTAGTGCTGAAATATGCAAGAGCCCAAGTGAGGAGATGCATTTAGAATAAGACCACCAGAAAGCATCATTGCTACTCTGACAGCACATGCAACTGAAATGTGTTTCAGTGACAGGCCTAGGCTGGGGAGGGGGGAGCTATGGAAATCAATTACTCACTGAGCATTTAACCACTTAAATATGAGTTGATTTGTTTGCTTTTCGCTGTCAAAAAGGGGGCTTGATCCCAAGTTAAAATGAGTCAGTGTGTTGCTAATATGGGATGGTCCAACGCAGTTATGAACTGTCCTCAAATATTTTCAAACATTTACAGTCACCACACCCATCATTGAGAGACTGTATAGTACACAGCCTAAGAGGATGAGCTGGTCAAATTTTCCTTGCTAGAAATTAAGAGACCTTCCTCTACTTAACTATGACTTTTACAAAATTCTGGGGACTTCTGTTGACCCAAGGAGAAGACCTTGAGTAGTACAAAATATCTATGTAAGCTACACCCATTTATCTTAATGCATCACACATTTACTTGGGTGCTTCAAGATGAAACATTTTAATATTGTCATGGAATTTGACAGAGAGGTCCAGACGTTTATGTTTTCCACCAGTAAATACCCCATGTTGTGTGGCACTTTCTTTCATCCTTTATTGTTTATGGTAAGATGCAAAGTTCTAATAGCTGAACAGTGTCTTTCAATTGGTAGCATCAGGACATGTACTTGACAAAAGAGATAACTGTACCATTTCTGAACACTAGAAATTCAAGGGCTGGCAGACAAGTTACAAATACACAATGACTCCCATATCCATGGAACTAATATAAGCAGTTTCACTTATCCACAGTCTCATTCAGAGCTTCTTGTACAAGCTACATCCTCTTCTAGGTACCAACACCATTAATTCCATTGAAAATAACAGGGTTTTTAATTATCTCAGTCTAGAAATATAAGCTCTGCAGATACGAGGGTCATGTTGTAATTATAGCTACGGCAGTTTCACTTCATATGAACAACAGATTAACATCCAAAGGACTTGTTTGAGAAGATGTCTGCAGAAATTAACTGCCTATTGGCTTTGGCAATGGATGACACAGCCTAAACCATTCTAGCTAGAAGACTAACACGTTGACTCCAGTGTTACCTCTCTAGCAGCATAGACATCTCACCCCCACACCCCCAAAAAAACCAACCATATGGAGAAAAACAGACAGAAATCTTGGCCCCAGGCCTGCATAATTGAATAAGGATTATTTGGGTAACCACTAAAATGTATTTTATGAACATTCTTTTACATCAAGATTCATGGAACTATAGGACTAAAGACCTGAAGCAGACCATTGATCATATTTGCAATACAGTAATATTTATACAAGTTTTTACAATTTTTTATTCATACAACAGCCTTGCAAAATGGATTGTTATTGTTACAGGACTTTGACACTCAATTGAAAGAAAAATTGGGTGATTAATAACTTGCCTTTGAACTAATCAGTTAATTGACTGATTATATTTAATACATCTGCATATCTCCAAAACTTTAATTAAAGTTGTATTTTAAGATATTGAAGTGCAAGATATTTAATTCATCTTGCTAAAAAGGCCACCCTTAAAACACTTAATTTTATCTGTACTTAATTTCAGTAAAGCACCAAAATAGCTTTTCAAGAAAAGAAGAGTGTGGGCTCTTAACTTACAGCACGATCAAAAGCCAATCTGATTAACTAACAAAATTGTATCTGCTTATGACTCTCTGACTTTAAGTTTTAATTGATTAATATATCAATGCAATATGGTGATAGTGGTTAGGCTGCTGATGTAGTATACCAGTGAGAGACTGAACTAGGGATTCAATTTCCCTCAGAGCATTAAAAAGTGACTTTTAAGGCTGCAACTCCCAGATGATTCTACTTATACTAATTACCTGCAAAGACTCGCGGAGCAAACTGGAGGACCTGTGGAAACATCACAGCACATGGAAAGGAGAGGTTACTTGTTTGCCATTTATATTCAGCTGACACACATGAGCTCCAATAATGGAAAAGAGAATATGGATTAGACCAGGTGTACCATCCCACCTAGTCTATGACGTGTGTAACTACTCACCTAGGGCTGAGTAGGGTTACAACAGGCATAGGTAAAACTCCCCCCCCCCCCCGTTGTTTTGGACTTCAACTCCCAGAAATCCCAGCCAACTTATTAGCTGTTAGGAATTGTGGAACTGAAGTCCGAAACACCTGGAGAGCCAAAGTGTGCCCATGCCTGGGTTATAATCTAATGGTATCCTATGTGTCCATACATTCTCCACTCTTGATCTTTGCTTGTATGCATTGGCATACATCCTGTACAGAAGAAGGAAAACTTTATCCACACGGGCAGCACCCAGAAGCAACTGGGTGTTCCTATTGCATGGAAGCATCCAAATTGAAGTTATTTCAAAGATTTTTGTCCTATATACCTGGATGTCCATAGGAAAAACTAGGCTCTTCTGAAAACCAGAAGGCCAAGACTGAACCTAAGCTCCTTGTTATTTAAGGGATGCTTTTGCATGAAAAATGCTAATACGATGCCTGCGTGTGTGAAGCAACCTATAGTGCTAGCATTTCAACAGCCAATTTTCCTAGGGGTCTTGCTGTGCCTGAAATCCTCCAGCCCTACTTTTGTCACAGAAGTCTAAATATCTGCTTACAAAGACATTGTATCCTGAAACATTCAGTTGTCACTGGTTAGGTCTTGTGTGGGCACATGCTTATGAAAACATCCAAGTGTGAGTAAAGGAAAGGCAAAGCAATTGCTGAGAAAGATCTTGTATCATCATCCCTGAATAACAAACAAAACAAAAAAATTGAACTGTCAGAGTTAATTATTTTCCTTGAGACTTCATGTGCACAATGCTGTTATTAAAAGAGCAAACTATTAGAATGAATATGAGCTCTTCAGCTTCAGTTCTGATTTCAAAATCCTTTGCAAGCACCAGGGGACTACGGAATCTCCATATTTTAAGTCGATTAAGTATATATGTGTGTGTGCCTTCAAGTTGCTTGTCTACTTAGGGCAATCCCATGAATTTCATAGGGTTTTCTTAGGCAAGGAGTATGAAGGAAAATAAATATTTGGTAGAACCACCTAACAGGGAAACAATAGGTTGCCTCATAGTACATGCTAACATTTGGCATTATAGATTTAATGTTCACTCACTGTCATCTCCTTATGTTTCACAAGCTATCATATATAATATCAATATATATACATATATATATATACAGATATATATATATATATATATATATATATATATATATATATATATATACACACACACACACACACACACACACACACACACACACATACATATATATATATATACTCAGCAAATATATCAGTATTTTAGTTGCTACAATGTTACTTGGCTGTTTTGGGAAACAATGTGTCAAAAACTCTAACCATCATCCAGGTCAAAAAAGAAGCACAATTAAAGCCCTGGCAGACCGTGCAAAAAGAATCTGTGAACCCCACCTCCTTCAAGGTGAACTGAACCATCTAAACAGGGATTTACAGGCCAATGAAGGCTCCACCATAGACATCAGCTGCAAGACCAAGAACAAGCCACGAGAGTAAAGACAAAGATCCACCCAGAGGAAAAGTGTTCTTCCCATATATCAAGGGAACCACTGCCCGCATAGGGAAGAAAATGAAGAAACACAACCTAAAAACTATCTATAGACCCACCAAGAAAATTCAACAAATGCTATATTCAGCAAAGGACAAGAGGAATCCTTTCACCTCTGCAGGAGTGGACAAGTCTACATAGGGACCACCAAATGCAGCATAGCTCAAACAGGAATGAAGGAACATGAAAGGCACTGCAGACTACCTCAACCAGAGATGTTAGCGATAGCAGAGCACTTGATGAAGCAACCTGGACACAGCATATTATTGGAGAACACAGAAATGTTGGACCACTCGAACAACCACCATGACAGACTACACAGAGAAACCACTGAAATCCACAAGCATGTGGACAATTTAGACAGAAAGGAGGAAACCTTGAAGATGAACAAAATCTGGCTACCAGTATTAAAAAAACTCTAGAATCAGGACAATAAATAAAGAACAACACTCAGAAAATGGGGGAATTCCAGATAGGAAACAACCAGGGCCAGCTAACACCTCCCAACAAAGGATACCCCCAGGCAGGAATCAACCAGGCTTTGAAGCTGCAAGGCTATTCAATGCTAATCAAACAGACAACAATTATTTCTCTTACCCTGGACTTTCCACAGATATATAAACTCCACTTGCCTAGTTTCCAACACACCTCACAACCTCTAAGGAAGCATGCTATAGATGTCAGCAAAACGTCAGAAGAAAAGGCTTCTGGATCATGGCCATACAGCCTGGAAAACTCAGAGCAACTCAATGAAAGTCTTCAATAATACATTGTGTCTTCTTAATTGCTAACAATAAGCATAAATACCACGAATACAATTTTACATATAAACGCACCCAAGATACCGAATACCTATTGATAAGATTACTGAACACACTCATCACAGGCAAGAAAAGTCTGTGAAGCAGAATTCAGTTAAAGAATGAAGAGAATAAAGTTCACATTAAACCTCACTTGATAGTCTATAATATTAACCTTGAGGCAAGACTTCTAATTTTTTCATTCTTCTTCATTAAATCAGTACCACAGAGTTTCAACATAGGTCCTTGGTTGATATAAAGTTACAGCACTTTCCCACTTTAGCCTTTTTTCTATCATATGTCACCAATATCTTGAAACAAATACATTTTTGCTTTTACATGAAAATCAAACTTTAATATGAAAAAGCAGAGCAGCATCTGTCCTATTGCAGTAATGGAGGATGTGTGCATGTATTTAATATTCCCCCTTTCTTCAAATTGTACTCAAACTGTCTTAAAATGAGTTTTAAAAGCTAAAACAATATGAGTTAGAAAAGTTTTTAAAAATATGAATCTGTCATTCAGGTGCAAATGCTACTTTAAAAAGAATAACTTGAGAATAATTAAAAACACAAGAACTCAAGTCATTCGTCCTGCCGGTACAAGGGTTTAACCCTCTGCACCACTGGGGGCTCCACTAATTACGGGAAACTAATTGATCCATATTGAAGTACAAACTTAACATGTAACGTAGTCACAAAACTGTAAATAGTCATCTACATTGACACATAGAATGTCAAGGTTTGTACTGCAATGTATTGTTATCTGTGATTTTCAGAAATAAAACAATAAAAATTAAGTAGAACTATAACTGAAAACCAAGACAGTTGGGTGTTATCCTTGGAAACAATCACACCCTATTCTGGGGTGTTGTGGGTATCAAATGGCATAACTTTCATGTACACCAACCCTAACTCCTTGGAGAAAATGTGGATGTAAATTTTAAAAAGTCCAGATTCTGCAATTTTTTTAATTTTCTTAATCTACAGAGAAATCTGTAAGCTATATTTTTCTACACTCTACCTATACCTTAATACATCCCAGAAAAAGCAATGCCTGGTTTCAGTGGCAAAGAGCTTGTGGGGCAGTTCATGAGCTGTAGTCACAACTGGTTTTCTGCTTCCATTCTCGTTTATTCCACACATCCAACAGATTACAACTCAAGCCCTGAGCTGCTGCTTTATAGCCTAGTCACTGCTTTAATCTTTTGTGTTAAAGATTAGAAGATGCTTCCAGCTGTTTCACCTAGAATCAACTTCAAAGCAACTCCATGTGAATTGTTGGTGCCATATAACTGTCCTGTTATTGTTTGCTGAGCAAACCTTTACAGAGATACTCACAATGCATTTATTGACCACTACACATACTCTTAGCAGTAAGGGCTTGAGATAGACTGAAAAAAATTGTGTTGAAGGATGCCAACAAGAACGGAGGACAAAAGGCAGCTTTGCTTGCAAACTTGTGTACTTATTAACAAGCAGCATGTGATGATAGTCTAGGTTGCCTGTTCATCCAGCTGAGATTTCAGTTGTGCTGTTCTTTCCCAATGGGCAAACAGATATTTCGATGTAAAGAAGAGAATTTGTACAGTTAGAATGGGAATCAGTTTTTAAAGAGAAATCAGAGATCCAATTTTACACATTGGTATATTTTACTGCACAGGTTAACATTCTCATGTCTTCTTTGTAAATGCCCATTTTAACACTTTGTGCTCATTATCTTACTAGATTAAATGATAACTGGATATGTATATGGTTGCAGTGGAGACAATAAGAATAAACAACAGCAAGACAGGCAGAAAAGGTCAAAAAAGGAAAAGAAGCTTCATAAATAAAAAGCAGTATTGATTATCTTTCATCACTAAGAGATATATTAATTCATTTGTCCAAAAGTTGACAACTCACTAATCTTTGATACAAGATTATCAAAGCAGGAGGAAAATATGTTAATAAATAAAATACTATATAAACTAATTTGAAATTAGTAAAACCAGGGACAAGAATGACAGGCCAAAATAAAAGGCTAGTCATATCAGCCACACCAGCCTTTTCCAACTATGTGTCCCCCAGATTTCTTGGGTTTCAACTCCAATTGTTC
The DNA here is from genome assembly GCF_035594765.1 of Anolis carolinensis. Taxonomy (NCBI): domain Eukaryota; kingdom Metazoa; phylum Chordata; class Lepidosauria; order Squamata; family Anolidae; genus Anolis; species Anolis carolinensis. Next base: position 44,235,455 of record NC_085845.1, read on the forward strand.
CCAGAATATAGGCAAGTAATGTCCTCATTGTGGAAGAACATGCGAGTCAAAAATAGGGCTCCACAGTCACCTACGTGTCCATAGCCAAGACACTACACTTGGAAGGCCATCATACTTGGACAACGAGGGATCGCCTAACTATAGACAAACTGTTGGGAGTTGTGGTGCAGAACACATGGAGGATACTAGGCTGGGGAAGACTGGTCTTAACACTTAACACAAATCTCCTGGGTGAAGACTTCTGGAACTGCTGCAACACAACAGGAAGCTGCTTCCAAAGCTTATGATTTGTAATCTCAATTGAACAGCAGTGGCTGTCAAACTAACCAAACTCTGTACTTACCTTAAAGGGACTTCAAAAAGAACGAGAAAAAAGGGTTCCCTCATGTTTCCTTGGTCCAGATTCTGAAGGACAAGCAATAGCATCTTGAATTTATCCTGGGATGGGGTGGGGAAGAACTGCAACCCTCACAGGACTATTACTGGGTGCTTCATCTATCTATATTTAACAAAATATGTCATCTCTAGGAATTTTTTAGGTTCTCCAGGCAATTCTATTCTATGGTATGCTTCTACTTGAAGTTACTATACAAAATTTGCTTGGTTCTCCAGTGAGACTCTATGTTAACTTCCAGCAAAAGTCATTTGCTTCACTAGGAAACCTATTATCCATGCTTTCTTGTTTTCAGGATGGATTCAGGAATATATTCCCTGTGAATACAGAAGTACTATAGTTCATAGAGCAGTGGTTCGCAACCTGTGGGATGTTTTGGCCTTCAACTCCCAGAAATCTTAACAGCTGGTAAACTGGCTGGGATTTCTGGAAGTTGTAAGTCAAAACACCTAGGGACCCACAGGTTGAGAACCACTGTCATAGAGCATGAGAGGGAACCTGTTTCAGTGCAATAGACAAACCAGTTCCAAGCAAACATATTGACAGCTATATCCAAAACTGGACACAATCATCCACTGCTGGAAGGTAGTGTCTCTATGATTATCCAGATAATTCCAATCACATACAGACATGTTATATGTTATCTGAGCATCTTACTAGAAATTATTCAGACCATCACATTTTGAGAGTAGTTTTGGAACAGCTTTCAAAGGGAATTCCACATTCCTGAAGCTCAGCATATCCCACAATGACTTAATGGTGGAAAGGAACACATCTATAAGGACTAAAAAACTTTCAACATCCCCTCAGTGTACATAAATATCACCATGTGGAGACACACTACAGCAGCATTATGCAACCCCTACACAGAATATTAACATTGCACAATATATCCCAATGAATGGGTCCTGTAGCACAATGTGAAACCACAATGCACAAGAGCAGTGTGAAATGAACACAGTACAATTGCATTGTACAACCACAATGCATAACACTGTTGTATGCACAGTTTTCCTTCTGCCACAATTAACACGTGTTCTAATATTTAATAATTTGCCCTACATGTGTGTTGCTAACAGGATGCCAGCCCATGTTGAATGTAGCCTACAAAGCATGTATCTTACAGCATAAAGTGTATCAAAGTGTATCAATGTAACTGTTTATGCTGTATTTTAAGGTAAGTTTTTAAATTGTTATTTACATATGAAACATTAACAGAAGTTAACATAATAACCAGCAGAGTCACAGGGTAATTGGCAGGCATCTATTTTACTCTTGTTATAATAGAAATGTCACAGAAGTGTATTATATAACACAGACACTGAAAGTAGTGTGGCTGTATTTTAAGTTTATCAGGTGAAACCTTTACCTTTTACCTTCATTCTTAACAGATTATTTAGCAATAACTGAATATTAATGGGTTACATTAATAATCAGGGTGTATTTACACTGTAGAATTAATGCAGCTTGATGCCACTTTAGCTCAATGCTATGGAATCCTGGGATTTGTGGTTTGGTGAGAAACCAGATCACTCTGACGGAATAGGCTAAAGACCTTGTAAAACTGCAAATCCCACGAATCTATAGCATTTAGCCTTAGAAGCTGAAGTGGTATCAAACTGCATTAATTCTATAGTGTAGATGCACCCTCTGACATCTGACAAGTTAGTAACTAACATTTTGATGCAAGGATTCAAATTCATAACTAATAGCAATGAAAAGCAATAGATCATGGAAGGCAGAAGCAGAGGGAAAGGAATGACAGCCTAAGAAATACTTAAACCCATGCAGGAAACATGATTGCAGGAGGCTAGCTGAGTATCACAATAGTTAAATTTTTAAAAGTTTGTTTTACAGCTATGTAGTTAGAAATCCCAAGACCTGAAGTCTTAGACTCATATATTAAGATGACATGACAGTATTTCCCTCCTCTACTTCTTTCTGAAAAGCTTTGAATCAATTAGCATTTTTTAAAAACTTGAAGTAATAAAACCAAACTCTTAGAAAGAGGGATATGTTTTTGTTTTTAAGATTTAATTTTCCCGTGGTACATATTTCTGGCAACTAAACATGGCCTTTCTTTTGTCGTACTTCATCTAGGTAGAATTTTCGCTTGACATTAAGTCTAGTCGTGCCCAACTCTGGGGGTTGGTGCTCATCTCTATTTCTAAGTCGAAGAGCTGGCATTATCCATAGACACCTCCAAGGTAATGTGGCTGGCATAACTGCATGGAGCACCATTACCTTCCCACCGGAGCGGTACCTATTGATCTACTCACATTTGCATGTTTTCAAACTGTTAGGTTGGCAGAAGCTGGGGCTAACAGTGGGAGCTCATCCTGCTCTCCGGAATCGAACTGCCGACCTTTCGATCAGCAAGTTCAGCAGCTCAGTGGTTTAACCTGCTGCACCACCTCGGGTACATTTAATTGAGGAATCTTTACAAACATGGAAGGATAGTGGGTGTGGTGGCAGTTCAGAAAGAAAAGGTTTACCTGAAGCTTTGAAATTTTATTCTTTTTAAAATTGCAACAAGTATCTTTCAGCCAGCATGGCAAATAGGGTCAGTTGAAAAATATGCAAAGAAGAAAATAATGAAATGCACTTTTACCAATCACAAATTGACCTCTTGCCTATGGCCCACATTTAGCATTTTAAATATGTGGGCTGGAGAAATGAGTTTTTTGCACCACAACTCCCAGTGGCTAAGCCTACTGGGAGATTCTGGAAGCTGTAGCATGTAAGAGTCAATTAACCAAGCCCTGCTTTTACCCCTTTGCTCGGTGCCACTGTTCAAATTCTCCATTCTCTCTGCGGTTCCCTTAAGAAGAGCTGATCCCCAGCCAAAAGCTGCACACTCCCCACAGCTAGCAACTTCCTCTGAAGCTGCAGTGCATAATTATAACCAGCTGTTAAGGGTTGTCTGAGAGCAACGCAAACCGCATCTTCATGCCCAGAGACTGAAAGCCCCCCTTCTTTTCCCTCCTCTGTTTCTCCTCCCCTCCAAGGCTTGCTCCAGTGGAAAAACGGCAAGACACTCAATAGTTTCCTTAGATGAAAGCAAGGGCTCCCTGTGTTTGCTGTACTGACAGAGGTGTAAAGTGGATCAGATGTGCTACTCCTTCTCTTGGGAACCCATCTTTACCTAGCTGGGCTCACTTGTTTCCATGAATGCAATACAAGTTACTTCTGCGGCACTTGCTGCCAAGTCAGACTGACTTTGCTCCAGCCAACAAGCACATTGCCCGCAGGCCTCTGATTCGGCAAGCTTTCCAGTTTGGAAGCATTATTGTTTGGACTCCCAGCCATTGGGGAATAGCAGCAGGTGGTACATTTTGCCCCAATGTCGTCCTTCCTGCTTGTCAGATTGCCTGTGGTGTCTGCTTAGCCACTTACCAGCAGGCAGAATGCGGAGCTAGATGGATCGGAGGGCTGACTCAGCATGCAAACTCTTAGGACAGACCTGCGACAGAGGGGAGGCATTCAGACACAGCACTGGCGGAAAATCTCTAATCCATGGGGCTACCCCGGTTTCTCCAACCCAAACAGGAGAATATCTGCTTCACAGCTTAGCACCACAGTCTTTCATACATTTTCCTTAAGGCACACAAGTAAGAAAGATGGTGGGAGTGCCAGACCTCAGAAAGGACTACAATTTTCAAAGATTTTCGGCCACAATGACTCCTTGGAGGTGTGGTCCAAACACCTTTTCAAGAACTCTCTCTTTCTATCCTTTCCATATGTGTGTGTGTGTGTGTGTGTATCTCCTATATAATTAACCCATAAATTCATTATTTTCTTAGATGCAGAAATAGACTTAGTCCATGAAAATCCATGCTACCAACTCAGTCTCAAAGGTGCCACATCACCCCTTTGTGTTCCGCTATTCCAGACTAACACGGCTATGTCTTTACATTCTGTCCACCATGGATTCATTGTTCGTCTACTATTTTAACTTATATTGTAAGAGCCACAGTGGCGCAATGGGTTAAACCTGAGTGCCGGCTAAACTGCTGACCTGAAGGTTGGGTTGTTTACCTGAAGGTTGCCGGTTTGAATCCGTGAGACGGAGTGAGCTCCCGTCTGACAGCTCTAGCTTGTAGGGACATAAGAGAAGCCTCCCAGCAGGATGGTAACACATCCAGGCATCCCCTGGGCAATGTCTCTGTAGATGGCCAATTCTCTCATACCAGAAGCAACTTGCAGTATGTTCTCATGTAGCTTCTGATACAATTTAAAAAAACGTATAGTGTGAGGCAACTTGCGTCCTAATTTGGAAGAAAGGCAAAATACACATTTCAAAAGTCTACATGCAGCAATGAAGGAAGATATAAAGACATTTAATTGTTTTGCAGATGTCCTAGAGACGCTCTCCCCAAATGCAATACTGTTATTTGGACTTTAAATTTTGTGCCTGTTAATGGTTGTTAAGTCAAATTCAACTCATGGTGACCCTATAAATTAGATCTTGAAATCACCCTATCATCAACACTCAGGTGCTCAGATCTTGTAAACTCATGGATGTGCCTTTCCTCATCGAGTTTATCCATCTGCCTCCACCCTGGTAGCATTTAGGAAGAGCCTAAAAACTTGGTTCTTCCAACAGGCTTTTGGAGAGTGAATTCTCCATCCCCATGATAGACCATTTCCTCATCTGTTGTACTTTATCTTGTTCTATTGGTTTGTTATAGTCACAGGGTCCACCCCACCCCAAGTGCTCTCCCATTGATGGCAGCACTTATTCAACTACCTCATGTTGCAGTATTCACTCGTTGCACATTGCCCAGTTCGTTTTACCCCTTCTACTTGGGTTCCAAATCCATGTTTTTATTACGATCATCATTTTATGTTTTTACTATGTTCAGAGTGTTAAATTTTAATGTCTCTGTTTGTATTTTTGATGTTATTTTATCTTGGTTTGCTGTTTTATCCCGGCTTGGCCCCATGTAAGTTGCCCCGGGGAGATGGAGGCAGGGTATAAAAATAAAGTATTATTATTATTATTATTATTATTATTATTATTATTATTATTATTATTATTATCTGGAATGTAGTCTTTCTCTCTTCTAACTAACATTTTGACTGAGATTTCTTGTTGTTAAGTGCCTTTGCAATGCTTCCTATTTATAGTGACACTATCATACAAGATTTATTCATTAGAGCTTTGCCACTGCCTTCCTCTTAGGTTGGAAGACTATTACGTGACCATGATTGCCCAGTGGATTGTCATAGCTGTGGGCATTTGAATCAGACGCCTTCTATGTTGGAAATAGCAACCTCCCAAGCCTCTCACCATTTACTTGCTAATGTATATATTTGCTAACCTGTATTCTATGTGTATGTTGATTTGCCAGTTTGACTTACTTCTTTGGTGTGGGAGGGGTTATAGAAATGCGATTGTACTGAACATGTTCAGACTCATGACTCCATTTTGTATTCAGTTTCTGCTTTAGACCTCAGTGGAGGTGGATGCATGTTTGCTTCCCAGGCTGTGGCGCAGGCGGGAGAGCAAGCCAACTGCAACCAGCTGCAATGAATCACTCTGACCAGGAGGTTATGAGTTCGAGGCCCGCTCGGAGCCTATGTTTGTCTTGTCTTTGTTCTATGTTAAAAGGCATTGAATGTTTGCCTATATGTGTAATGTGATCCGCCTTGAGTCCCCTTCGGGGTGAGAAGAGCGGAATATAAATGTTGTAAATAAATAAATAATAAATTTGCTTATGAACTTCAATGAGTACAAATATGCCTAAAGACTATGGACTATTGATTAAGAATGATAGCCTGTGTACTCAACACAGAGAGAAGCTACATCCTATCTGTAACTGAACGTTAATAAGAAGTGTGCCTGTATGGTGAATTAATACAAGATGTTTATGAGTAAACAAGATATGTTATTTTTCAAAGAAGACTTTTTAAAAAAATCTCTGAGTGCATATTATAAACTAAGAGGTTTCAAGGGAGTATATATCTTTTGGGCAACTGCAAATAAACATCTTTAAAACGCTGTTAACCAAATATATTTTTGTAGTGACATGTCTTTATCCTTGGCAGTTTAAAGACATGGTTCTTCTTTTTAACAGCTGAGTTACCTGTGTGCCATTGCATGAATGCTTGTGAATATCACTGGTTCAAAGAGCTGACTTCTAACAAGGTCATGCTTTTCTTGACTAATAATTTTTAAAAGGTGGTCTTCACATATTCATGGAGATTCACATTTGCCAAAAGAATATGTGCCCAGAGACCTATGCAGTTATTTTCCAATATTCCGAACTGCCATATAATCCAGATTATCAAAACAGATAATCTACGTTATCTGCATTGAACTGGATTATATAAATCTACACTGCCATAAAATGCAGTTCAAAGCAGTTTATCTGGATTTTAAATGCTAGTGTAGATCCAGCCTTAAGAGACCTAGTCTTGTGTTCAAACCACTACACTATGCTGGCCCTACTCTTTCCTTTGAGAGGCACCTATTTAAAAGTAATGTTTAGTGGTAAATAATATGTCACACTGATTAGTCATTTATCAGATCAGGTATGTATCTATTTCTTTTAAAAAAAAACATGCTCAGGATCATATAGATAATCCATAAATGAAATGAAGTGGGAAGTGACATGCCTCCACAACGATATCAGCATCAAGGTTAGCATAACTGAGCCCTTCTGAGGACCCACACCTTACCACTTAGCCTACTGACAAGAAACTCTGGATTATATCCATTGCAACATGCTTGTTGTCTCACATCTGACCCAGAGGGAGTGAGAAAACAACAAGCTAATTGTAGTTCTCCAAAGGTATAGAAATAGCCACTACTGCCCACTTGAGCGTTATCATTCTGCTTGGTAAGAAAGCAGGTGCTGGAAAGAACGGCTGAAGTTGGCACTGAGGCTCTTTGAAACTGTGTGTTAAGGACAGCATTTCCCCTCCCTTAGGCATGACAATCCACATTCAATGTGGCATCATTCCTTCCGCCACCTGCCAACCCCTGCAGTGTTGCTGACAGTTGAAACCTTGGGAGTCAAACATGTTGTTCAAGGAAAAAATGGGTTTATCTGGAGAACTGAGATGGCTATAAAGATGATAGAAGCCACACATCTTTTTTCTTCTCCCAGGAGTAAAGTGTGACAGCAACCAGTTTTTCTGAACCACAGTAATAAGGCATTTTATGAAACCTTACCATAGTGTTTGCTTTTCTCCAATGCAGGTATTGTGTTGTGTATATTTTGATTCTTGCATTATCAATAAAATCCCCCATTAGATAGATCTGTGTGGATGTAGATTATTGAGGTGATCTGCCTAAGGCACATTAACACCAAGATCACAAGACCCCTCACAGGTGAGTATGGTCAGAAAATATATGAATCCATATTTGTGCTCAGAGAGCACATCTGGTTAACCATTTCCTTCATCTTTCACCATTGATGATGTTGACTGGGGTTGATAGGAGTTACAGTCCAAAAAATAACCCCTGTGAATATTCATTTTTGGACTCCAGCTCCCTGATTTTTCTAGCCAACTTGGCCAGTGGCCATGCTTGCTGGTGATATCTCAGAGCTATAAAGAAACAAACAAGCAAACAACCCTACTTTTCCAACCTCTGAATCCAACATTATGTTAAGCACCACACATTGTCCATTACAGCAAACCCAGATAATCACAATGATGTTTTTTAAAAGGTTAATTTGACAGTGAAACCCAATCACCAGTTTTCATACAGGATTGATGATGCATCTAGCCTGGTTGCAAGAAGCAAAAAATAAGATCATACAAGTCGTATTAGTAGTGGCCCTGGGGATAGTTCTAAAAGCAGAATAGAAAGGGTTCTGCGCGCATGAACTTTGCTGCTACTGACTTTGGGCAAAATTAAACATTATAAGGAGTTGTCTATTCACTTTTTTGATACTGTTTGGATGAAAAGTGACATCAACAAACAAAAAAACCACCCACCCACAGAATTATTGAAATCAAGAAAGTATCTGCCATATTTAAAGATTCCCTGCAAAGGTCCAGCACATATCAATTCATTTGCTCTTTTAAGTAGTAAATAATATTAATTTAAGATTTTTAGTGCCTAGGAATATCTTACTGAAATTAAAATGTTGTGGATATAGACTGGAAATCTATTTTATGGAGTAAAATATGCACCATGTCAAAGATAACAGGAGTCCAGGGATTTTAAACATATCATGATGGGGAAGTAGGTCACATTGAATTATGCCTTTTGGAATATATTTGGCTGCAACAGTGTAAGGAATGCATAAAATATGGTATTTGTTCTGATGCAATAGCGCATTCGCTGCAAAAATGAGTAAACTGAAATTTATGATGCATTTAATTTAAGCTGGAATATTAATTCAAAACATCTAAAAATGTTAATGGTTTCTTTCTCTGTGCTTCTCAAAACTTTAGAACCAAAGCCAAGTTCCCCAACTTTTTACTTCCTTAATATCACCCACATAGTTTAGAACAACAGTGTATATTTGCACAGAACTGCTATGTGTGAATCAGCTAAGACTTCAGCAGACAGATTTGCCATTAAGTCAGAAAGCTAGGATATATGTTTCTGATGTGTCTTTCTTTGGTACTTCCCATATTACAATAAGCACATACACTTTTAACATGTTCTGGAAATAATCTTTTTGTCTGGGTTGCTGTGAATTTTCCAGGCTGTATGGCCATGTTCCAGAAGCATTCCCTCCTGATGTTTCACCCCCATCTATAGCAGGCATCCTCAGAGGTTGTGAGGATGCCTGCCATAGATGTGGGCAAAACGTCAGGAGAGAATGCTTTTGGAACATGGCCATACAGCCTGAAAACTTACAGCAACTCAGTGGTTCCAGTCATAAAAGCCTTTGACAACACAATCTTTACGTCAACAAACATAGTGGTATTATTTTTATTATTGGGGAGAGTTCTGCTAGGAAGTTTATCTTAAATCATTAACAAGCTGAGGTTAAGAAGGTGCATTTGTTCTGAATTCCACAACACATGAACACCAACAAGTGAGATCTTTTGCAGAGAATAAAATTAACAATAGTAAACATATTGGCATAAGCTGGGTTTGCCTGAGGTTCAATGTGTAGACATTTCCAAAAACAAAAAAGGATTGAATCATTGGTTAGAGATTGGTTAAGATGCTACACAGAAACTTATCCTGAAGAGAGATCAACAGGGAAATACATGCACCACCTCTCCTTCATCATAGCAATGAAGGAGAGGACCCCAGTACAGCTACTTTGATGGAGGGCCAGTCAGAGGGTCTGCAGGTAATCTTTGCTCTCTCTTGGATGGTGGAGGGCTACCCCTCAGCACCCTCAGCACCCAGTAGCTGCTATGGAGTAGTAGTGATACATTAAGACACTCTCACGTACTAAAAAAAGCATTATTATCTTTTGCATTATGCTGTGAATCTTTGGGCATACCCATAAAGAGGTCTATCCTGAGGCCGATCTGGAGTGTGGAATTCCAGTTTGGCCCTGGGGAAGTTCATACAGTCAGTCCCCAGTTTTCTGCAGTGACAGAAAAGAGTTGTGACTGTCCAATTCTACTGGATGCCATCCTTACTGTCCCCCTCCTATTCTTGTCACAGTGGCAACCACCAAGAAATGACTAATGGTCATGAGAGGAAAGGAGGAATTGTCTCCCCCTTTCCCCCTCCCTTCTCCGCTTCCCTTGCACTCCGGCTGACATCACTCCAGTCCATGGGTGATGACCTCTAGCCATTTTGTGGCTGGTGGTCACTACTATGACAAGAACAGGAGGGTGTGATAAGTACCTTTCCATATCCCTGCGCTGGCAAAGCACATGGAATACAAGATGGTCATGTATAGAGCTGTGGCTGGTTTCAGTATAGGACCTGCTTGACAGTTTGCACAGGTCCAGAGACTGGGTTTGGTCCAGAGTCCCAGGGAAAATTTGGACCAACCTGTGACTTTTCTGAATGTTGTTTAAGACCACATTACCCTGAACCAGCTCCATGTGTCATGTAGACACCGCAGAGCTGATTCATGTCTATGTAGATGTACCCTTAGTCTTATAAATGAGCTCCAGGCTTGCCTGCTGGGATGAATTATGCCATGAGGAGGTGGGCGTCTGAGGCCTCCCCCTAGAATTTCTATCCTCCTTTGTTCATGCAGGCAACATCTGCACCCATATCTATATCTTATTACAGCCTCCTGACTACTGCTAATTTGGGGATGCAGTGCCCTGAAACAATACGTATCCCCAGTTTTCGCCACCTCTGGGCTGAAGCTGCCATGGGCAGGAAGCACACTGTGCTGGAAAAACCTCAACCTGCCGCTGTTGTTTGTGTGGAAGGTTGGCGCAGCGCCATTCCTCTTCCTTCTTCCCAGGCTGCTCTTTTCCCCAGACCCTGTCAGGCGTCCAGCTGCTGACAAGCAAAGGGGGAGTCAGGGGAGCCCAGCTGCTTGGTGGCTTTCGAGCGCCTTTAGCCTTCTGTCCCTGCAGATTGGCCACTTCCTGCTGCAGCTGCTCCATCTTCTGGCCAAGCACAATTTCTGCAAGGTTTCAGGCCCTGGGAAGAGTGCTGTTTTTGTTGTGTGCCTCCCGATTAGTGTTAAGTAAATGTTTAATGTCTCCGGAGCATAACACACTTCCTTTCTTTCCCCCTTCTTTCTCCTTTTCAAGTGTCACCTTTTGAATTGCAAGTGGAAAACCCAAAGCAATTAGCTTGCAAAGCATGCTGAAATCTTTTCTCGGGATGCAATCTAAAATGGCTTATGCCAGAATAAAACTTGTTACTTCTTAAAGTGCCATTAAGCTCCTTGTTTTTGTTAGACTAGACTAACACAGATATTTTTCTGGAATCTTTTCCATTCTCTTAACCAAAAAGAGGTTTGGCTTCTCTAAAGCATTCTTGTTTTGTTTTCCTGATGAATTAGATTCCACTTCCCAATGTGATTAAATGTGTTACCAAAAAACATTTCTTCATAACTGGGATGTCATTGCCTATTGACATGGAATGGACCTACTGTTTGAGATGACAGCACATGCTACCTTGTAATGTCGCAACCACAGAGGTGACCACAAATAGAGAATGCGACTTCCCTCAATGGTCTTAGTCATTTTTCTAAGACTCTGAAATACAAAGTTCACTTCCGGCACACTAACAGTGTTTCCTATTCAAAAGTCCTTAAAAACCAAATGACGTTGGATTAGAACTGAGGGTATCAGTGGATGATGATGGTTCAATTCCTAAGCATCCCTCATGCAGTGACCTTGGTCCAGTCATTTTCTTACTGCCTATTTGCTGTATTTATTTAATTCAGATTCTGCCTTTTCCCAAAAACTGACTTTAAGGTAGCTCAGAACTAGATTGAAAGCTGGAAGGGGTCCTGCACCTTTAGTGGTTGTGTAGAAAAAGAAATTCCAGTGAGTGTAACACATCCAGATAACAAGCAACACCCACTGAAGTCCCCTCTTGTGTATACTTAGTACAGGAACCCTCTCCATTTCTCACCATGGCAATCTTATGTACAACTGAAAACACATTAAGTTCACCAAACAACATTAAAACAATCTGAATTAAAAGCTATTTAAAAGGCTTGTTAGTTTAAAACTACATAGTAAAGGTAAAAGGTTCCCCTTGACATTAAGTCTAGTCGTGTCTGACTCTGGGGGGTGGGGCTCATCACCATTTCTAAGCCAAAGAGCCAGCGTTGTCTGTAGATGTCTCCAAGATCATGTGGCCAGAATGACTGCATGGCGCACCGTTACCTTCTACAAACTACATAACTATCATTATCATTTCAGAAGTTTCCTCCAACAGCACAGTTCAAAAACGATTATCTTTCTTCGCTCAGCCTTCCTTATGGTCCAGCTCTCGCATCCATAGGTTACTATGGGGAATACCATTGCTTTGACTATGCAGACCTTTGTTTCCAGTGTGATGTCTCTGCTCTTCACTGTTTTATCGAGATTGGTCATTGCTTTCCTCCCAAGAAGTAAATGTCTTCTGATTTCCTGGCTGCAGTCTGCGTCTGCAGTAATCTTTGTGCCTAGAAATACAAAGTCTGTTACTGCCTCTACATTTTCTCTCTCTGTTTGCCAGTTAGGAATATGGGGATGATAAAAATGGGTAAGAGTAACATATATGCCAATTTCCCCCCTCGTGTGCCAGGAACTGACACCATATTTGCACCTATTAGTTATAACTATTTTTCTTCCCTGGAAGCTAGCTATGGATTAGTAACAGATGACTTGTAGACCAACACTGGTCCATAAGCCACTAGATTGAAGAGTACTGATATAAATTACCTTGAACTACATGTAACCACTTGGGGAGGTTTTATCAGTTTGAGTAGCACTCAAACCAAAAGGATGTTTCTGTTTGTAGAACTCTTACAACAGCGAAGCATCTCTGTGTGTGTGTATGTGTGTGTGACTGTGAGCAGGGTGGACTAGTACAAGACTTAGAATTACTTCAATATTCTCTGGTGCACACTCATCCTTATGCCCACCCATCAAAAGAAACTGCTGATAAGTGCAGCAATGAACCAAATGCCATTGGCATGATGTGCAAGAGATGGGAGGCAGCAATAAGATGGTTTGTTTTCAGAAGCATTGGGACTAACATGGAGATATGTACCGATGGGTTGTGAGGCTGCACAAAATAACAGCAACTATTGCAGGCATGGGCAAACTTGGACTTCAAATCCCACAATTCCTAACAGCCAGTAGGAGTGTTGGAGTGCTTGTATCTGATAGATTACTGTGAAATGTTGGACTAGATATCCTTTCGTTCTGATCCAGCACCGCCCTTGTTATGTTGTTAACTTGGAGAAGTCACCTATACATTCTCAAGGAGAAATGGGAACTCCCAAATTTCTTAATACTGAAAAAGTAAAGTCATATTTAATTGGGTTGCTGTGAATTTTTCGGGCTGTATGGCCATGTTCCAGCAGTATTGCTCATATAGCGCGAAAAACTCACAACAACCCCCTGATTGCGGCCATGAAAGTCTTTGACAATTCATATGTAATTATTCAGCATAGGAAATAATATTTTTATTTGTAACCATGACTTTACCCAATCAGTTAGTTACTGAATACGAAAGACTAAAACATAGTTGATTGGCCTACCTTCTTAAAGCATCTTTGTAAAGCTTTTTCCTTCTTGTGTCCTTTCAGAAGTTGCTGGGTTAAGAAATTCAGCTTTATAGTTTAATTAACCTTTGGTTATTAAACAGGCTCTATATGAGGTTTTCTTTACATGTGAAAAACAAACCCAATTACTATGAGGTCAGATTTCAGACCATTCTTTGGTCTGGAAAAAACCCCAACAGAGATGAATTATTCAGGTTAATGTGAAACTACCATTGCCTTGTCTTCACTGAGGTCATAAACATGTCCAGGCTATAAAGTGTCACATAGGAGGTGGAGGTTCACATAATAATATGCTAAACTATGCCATAAAATGCCTTTCATATAAAAATTGGGTAATTTTAGCCTAGATTTTTCCAGATGTTCTAGTTCTCTATGTCTATTCGATCTCTGTTAGTGTGTATGGGTACTGGGCAGTATCCCAAGTCACAGCTTAAACTAACTACACCAGGGGAATTTTAAACCATACTGAGTTCAGTGGAGAGAACTTGAGGGCATGTTTAAGTCTTCAATGGAAATCAAGGGGCTTAATATATACCGGTTGTTGTTGTTGTTCAATCACTCAGTTGTTTCCGACTCTTCGTGACCTCATGGACCAGTCCACGCCAGAGCTCCCTGTCGGCTGTCGCCACTCCCAGTTCCTTCAAGGTTAAGCCAGTCTCTTCAAGGATACCGTCCATTCATCTTGCCCTTGGTTGGCCTCTCTTCTTTTTTCCTTCCATTTTCCCCAGCATCATGATCTTTTCCAAGCTTTCCTGTCTTCTCATGATGTGGCCAAAGTACTTCATCTTTGCCTCTAGTATCCTTCCCTCAGTGAGCAGCCGGGCATTACTTCCTGGAGGATGGACTGGTTGGATCTTCTTGTGGTCCAAGGCACTCTCAGGATTTTCCTCCAGCACCAAAGTTCAAAAGCGTCTTCCTTCGCTCAGCCTTCCTTATGGTCCAGCACTCACATCCATAGGTTACTATGGGGAATACCATTGCTTTAACTATGCGGACATTCATTGCCAGTGTGATGTCTCTGCTTTACACTATTTTATCGAGATTGGCCATTGCTCTCGATAAAATTTCCTGGCTGCAGTCTGCATCTGCAGTGATCTTCGCGCTTAGAAATATGAAGTCTGTCACTGCCTCCACGTTTTCTCCTTCTATTTGCCAGTTATCAATAGGTGTAGTTGCCATGATCTTGGTTTTCTTGATGTTTAACTGCAACCCAGCTTTTGCACTTTCTTCTTTCACCTTGGTGACAAGGCTTCTCAGCTCCTCCTCACTTTCAGCTGGTACTTAATTTAATTTGTCCGTATTGTGTTCTACATTAAGGAACTTGAAGGAGATGGAAAAGAACTGGTGTCTCTCTCTCTGTGTATGAAGTGTGTGAAAACTCAGTCCTAAATGATGAGAATCTATCCAAGCAATTCCTGAATGGTGAAGTGATTAGTAAAATCCAACCAAAGGGAGTCTGTGTGAGTTGTAAGACGTTTACTCTAAAGTCTTTTTAGCTATTGCTCTCTAAATTGCATCACCTGGAGAAGCTCTCCAAGTGTCAATGGCCCTTCAGTGAGACTATGTGAATGTAAGTAGGTAAGTAAATAAGATTGGATTCTGTAGTGGAATGCTGAAGTTGGCTGCCAGTCCCCTACTCGTGATATGCAGAAACACTGAAGCACAGTTGAATAGGAATTGACATTTGGAAGGAAGCCCTTGAGCCACAAATCAAGCATTCTGATAACCTGTGTTGCCATGATGGGAACACTTTCCTCTTTAATGTTAAAAACAGAACATTACTATCAGTGTAATCATTACACAATTTATGTTCATGTATGATATCCCCATAGGATAATTTCAAATAAGTAACTGTAGCCTGTACACCAAAACGAGCACTGGGCCACTCCAAATCCTTATATCAGGGAGGCTGTCCTCTATGCTGCCATGGCTCATAGCTATGGAGTTATAGGAGCTGTAGTTTTAGAAGGTCTTTAGCCTTTCTGCCAAAGAGTGCTAGTGTCTCACCAAAATATAAATCCCAGGACTCGGCAACATTGACCCATGGCAATTGAAGTGGTGCCAAACTGCGTTAACTCTACAGTGTAGGAGTACCCTGAATAACATCTGGCCCAAAGTTTGAACACAGAGAGTTACTTCCAACATACACCATACTTGTAATTCCCAAAAATGTTGGAAATTACAAACTTCATCAAGCCTTCTCTAGCAATCTGTTTGTTTATTATGTTGTTGCTTATTGTTTTCTGTATTTATTTTCTGGTGTTCAGCTTCCTTTACTCTATGGTTTCTGAGAAGTTATAAAAAAGGCTGCAGACTACATGCTTTTTCTCTCTCCTTTTGACTATGTGACCTGTTGATAGTTGTTTTGTTACAAGAGAGATGCCCTGGCCAGCTGGCACAGGGAACTATCTTAAAGATATTTGAAACTGGGCTAATACATTTTTGTACCTGTGTATGCTGATCACACGAAAGTTGTGAGCGAACCAAATATGTTATTTCCATCAAAGTCTACTTTGTTTTTGTCTCTTGAGTGCATGATACGAAACAAATTTTTTATGGGAGAGTATTTTTTGGGGGACTGAAATAAAAACACTTCTAAAGCTCTGTTGTTTTTATGCACTGGCAAATCTCTGTTTTCCTGACAGATTGGATATTTTTGGTTATTCAGTCTAACAACTGAAACCATTCCCTAGCATAATTATATTTGGTTGTATACTACAAGAGGAGATTCTGTTCTTAAAAGTTTTGGCTCTTCTCTAAAAGGTTATGTTCTCTAATAAAAAAAAGAGTACTAAAGAATCATGTAATAGTAGTTCTAAGCCTCAATATGATTTATCTCTGTATGTCAAAGGTTAAGAGAACTTACTAAATGAGAATAAGGAACTAACTTCAGCCTCCATTTTCCAGGATTGCTTTCACTGCTCGCCATAACGTATGGTAACAGCACTTACGTTTACCCAAATTTTAAACTTCTGCTGTTTTTGGATAATATTAATAAAAGAGGCTGTGCAATACTCAGTGTCCCCATTGTTGCAAGAAACTTCATTACTTTTGGGGTTTGTTTGATTTCAACTCTTTTCTTTAATTAAGACATCTTTCTCTGCCTTAGGAGATATTACTACACGCTTTGTTCCTAGTTAAAGAATTACATTATTAAATCATTTTGCTCTCTACTCTTCAAAATTACAAAAACAAATGAAGTTACATCGTTCAAATTATAAAATGATAATTTCTTCAGTTCAATCCCAATCAGGAGTAAAACAGTTTAGGTTTATAATAATCATTTTCAAACATATTCAGATTGTAATTACTTTTCTTCTGGTAATGATAGCTCATCTGATTGGATGATTGCCTATTTGACTTTGACAAGTTTCGGAGGTCAAAGTAGAGATAATTACAGACATCTGTTCTCTATCAAAAATAAAAGACTGGAAAATAATATTTAAAGTGACACCTGCAAGTAGGTGACAAGAAAGAAAACATGTTGCACATTTTAAATTCAAGCACAAAAAGTAGGCCTTCTTAGAACAGTGTGCACATTATGACAACTGAGAGAGAGATCCTTTGGTATGGCATAACCTTCAATTACCTGGTGAGGTCCAGATATATCAAGGTATAATGCCCAACATTATCCACCACCAGTATGACCATGATGTGATTGTACTTCAGCATCAATATTTGAAACACTCAGGTTCACTACTGCACAGTGAAGCTTGGTGACTCTTTGGCTAGATCTACACTACCTTATAATCCACTATCTGATTCCAGATTATTTGCTTTGAACTGGATTATGTATATGAGTTTACACTGCCATATAATCCAGTTCAAAGCAATATGGAAGTGCAGATGGGGCCTGAGTGAGTTATCCCTTCTTAACTTTCCACAAAGGACTGTTGCATGAGGAATATTGGAGCAAATGTATATTATTCCCCTCCCATCTTAATGGAACTAATCCTATACATGCCTGCAAAAATGAATTTCACTGAGTTTAATGGAGCTTAATTCAAGTCCTATAAGTATACTACCTGTGCCCGGCCACGCGTTGCTGTGGCAAAGTGGTGGTGGTATTGGTTAAAAATTGTTGTGTAATTTTTATTTGACTTTATTTGCATTTTTTATTAATTTTATTGTAAGTTATATTTTTATTTATTATATTTTATTATTTTCTTATATTATTTTTAGTTATTTTCTGTTATTATAGTATTTTATTGTATTAATTTTTTAGTATTTTTTATTATTTTTTATTGGGTTGCTAGGAGACCAAGTTGGAGGAGCTTAGCCTTCTAACTGGCAGCAATTGGATAAAAGCAATTATTCCTCTCCCTCTAATTAGGACTTTATTTTTCTTTTCTTTTTGTTGTATCAACCTAGAGGCATGGATGATGGATTGTGTTGTCAAATTTCGAGGTTGGAGGGCTTGTAGTTTTGTAGTTTTGTGGGTCGCCATGATGCCATCACTCTTTTGTATATATAGATGGTGGCACCCCAAAACCTGCAGAAGTAGATTTCAGAGCCATACTGGAAGATCTAGACCAGTGGTTCTCAACCTATGGATCCCCAGATGTTTTGGCCTTCAACTCCCAGAAATCCTAACAGCTGGTAAACTGTCTGGGATTTCTGGGAGCTGTAGGCCAAAACATCTGGGGACCCACAGATAGAGAACCACTGATCTAGACATTCCTAAAGAGAATATTTTAATGAAATCTGCAAAAGTCAAATCCACAAATGTGAAAGGCCAATTGTGATTTAGATTTCAAACACTGGAAAACCTAATTGTTCCCCAAAACCTTCTTACATTTAAGCTTCTAAATTTAAGTATAATCTAGCTTGTCAATATGATAGAAATGGAAAAAAATATTTTCTGAAATATCACAGTCATTTAGTTTTATTTTCTCTAATTGGAAATGTACTTTGGATTTTTTTCCATTTCTAAATTTATTATCTTCTATTGTGAATTAAGCATTTGTCTACTGGTGGGGTCCCGTCCCCCTCCAAAGTGAAATCAATGAGTTTCACTATTCTAGGAATATAACCCGTTCAATATCTGAATCCAGCCATATCTACTGCAAAAAGGACTAGAATCAAGCATCGTTGTTAACTATAAGGAACTGCAATTATGGATTCAGGTATTATTTCAAAATATTGTTAACAGAACACTAAGTAACAATTTCTACTTCTTTTTCCATTTGCAACTGTCTCTGACTGTATTTCAGAGGAAGTAACTGGCAACCCACCTCCAAGTATTCCTTGTCTAAGAAAATCCTATGAAATGCATGAGTTTTCCATAAGTCAACAGGCAAGAAAAGGAAGAGAGAAGGGAGAAAGCAGACAGGTAGCAGTCCCAATGACATCCAGGAAATACCAGACATATAAGCTAGTTTATTAAATGAAAAATAATTTTAAAATGAAAAAAATCACCGCTAATACACTATTTGGAGAATGTACCATTTGTAAGTAGATTTAACTTTAAGGTATCCATAGAAGTAATTTATGACACATTGCACACTTACCTGGAATATCATTGTGATATTAACCAGTACTAAACAAACACTTTTATTTGAAGGTCATCATAAGAAAAATCCTCAGCGATAGGTCATTTCTTCCATGCCCTCTATCAAGATGCCTCTTTATGAGATTTTGCATATTGCTTATGTTGAAGAACTCAAGAATCTTAGAATCGTAGACTTGGAAGAGACCTCGTGGGCCATCCAGACCAACCCCCTGACAAGAAGCAGGAACATCACATTCAAGGCACCCCTGACAGATGGCAATCCAGCCTCTGTTTAAAAGCCTCCAAAGCAGGAGCCTACGCCACACTCCGGGGCAGAGAGTTCCAGTGCTGAACAGCTCTCACAGTTAGAAAGTTTTTCCTCATGTTCCGGTGGAATTTCCTCTTCTGTAGTTTGAAGCCATTGTTTCGTGTCCTAGTCTCCAGGGCACCAGAAATCAAGTCTGCTCCCTCCTCCCTATGACTTCCCATCACATATTTATGCATGACCCTCATCATGTCTCCTCTCATCCTTCTCTTCTGCAGGCTAAACATGCCCAGCTCTTTAAATCGCTCCTGATAGGGCTTGTTCTCCAGACCCTTGATCATTTTATTCGCCCTCCTCTGGACGCTTTCCAGCTCGTCAACATCTCCCTTCAGTTGCGGTGCCCAGAATTGGACAAAGTATTCCAGGTGTGGTCTGACCAAGCCAGAATAGCAGGGTAGCATGACTTCCCTGGATCTAGGCGCTATACTCCTATTGATGCAGGCCAAAATCCCATTCGCTTTTTTAGTCACTGTGTCCCATCGTTGGCTCATGTTTAGCTTGTTGTCCACAAGGACTTCAATATCTTTTTCACATATACTGCTGTCGAGCCAGGCGTCCCCAATTCTGTATCTTTGGATTTCAGGAAGTCTTTACCCACATCTGTGGAAGAAAAGTAAATGCATTAATTTGCTTTGAATTAATTAAATACTAAATAATAACATACAAATATAACCTGAGCTTGTCATGGGCATGTGGAACTTAATAGAAGTATTTTTTTTCTGCTCAGAATGCTATGTGACTTGACTATTATGAAAAGAACTTGACTTGAAATGCATCAAACTTCCATAATAGGTCATGTCAGCTAGAATAAGAAAATATATATTTCATAACTACAGTCTTATTAGTTAATTATAATGCAGCAAATATAATTTTTCCCTTGGGCGTAATGAAAGGTTTAAATGTATGCATCAGTTTTTTAATACATAAAGATACGTTAGATTTTGTCTTGTATGACAAGTTGTGTCCGCTTTTATTAGTGCTGCAATATCAGTGTAATACCTACTTTAATAAACCTGATTAATTTCCTCCAGGCACAATCAGCCAAGACATGTTAAATTCAATGAAAAACGTACTGACTGATTCTAGCTTTGAGTTAAGCCTACAACTTGAGATATGATGGCTCCTAAATTTGTGCATATCTTGGAGTCCAAGAGCATATCCAAGCTATGAACCTGTGTTTTTATGGGGAGTGTAATCCCATCCAATACTTCTTTGGATTAATGCATTCATTTTTGAATGAAAGCGGCACCTAGCATCACCATTAGATCAATCATTTCAGACTATTTCAGGCATAACCTCAAATATGATGCTTTTCAATAGTGTTAGTTCACAAACATAGTTGTGATATGAAATCATGGATATCCTTGCATATTTGACTCAGGCTGGATCTACTCTGTCATACAATCCAGTTCAAAGCAAATAATCTGGATTCAGAAACTGGTGAGCAGCCTGCTGCAATAAATCACTCTGACCATGAGGTCATGAGTTCGAGGCCAGCCCGTGGCGGGGTGAGCACCCATCTATTAAAAAATAAAAAATAACCCCTGCTCGTTGCTGACCTAGCAACCCGAAAGATAGTTGCATCTATCAAATAGGAAATAAGGTACCACTTATAAAGTGGGGAGGCAAATTTAACTAATTTACGACATTGGAATGAGGAAGTGCCATCACAGTGGATGATGAAGCAGCTGCTCCCCCCATGGCCAGAATCGAACATCCCCTCAGGAGAAGGTAAAATTGCCTTTGCGTCTGTCTCTGTCTCGGTTCTATGCCTATATGGGCATTGACTGTTTGCCCTATATGTATATAATGTGATCCACCCTGAGTCCCCTTCGAGGTGAGAAGGGCGGAATATAAATACTGTAAATAATAATAACAAGTAATTATATGGCAGTGCAGATGGGGGCCTGATCTATAGGTTTCATGTCATAATCAGCATGTAGGGTTAAAAATAATTTGCACTAATATAGTGTAAAACATATCCTGTAAACATCCATATCCATGATTAAACAAATGTCAACAATCTATCTCTTTAAGGGTTATTTCTATGTTCATGTGCTCAAAACTATACTATAGGATTTGTTTTGTAACTAAATAAAATTTTGAAACATGTTTCAGATTGGTCTTTTAATACTAAAATTTTGTATGTAATATTTTCTGAACTGAACAACAAATGATCTGGTAACATGTGGTGTTAAACTAAAACAATGGTGATCACTCAGCACCTACTGGTGAAAGCTGTTGTAACTATTTAACTTTGTGTTATAATAATTTCCGGGAGGCTGCTCAAGGTTGGAGAGATTGTTCAGTGAACAAGTGTGCTGTTGTCAATGAGAACAAAAAACCGTGTCGCCTTTACTGGAAGGATCAAGTAGCCTTTAGTGCTGCGCATAGAATCATTAAAGTTTTAACAAAAGGAAATTAGGAAAGGGAGCATTCCCTTTAATGTGTTTCTAAAATTATAAACAACTTGCTGAAACAAAATGGAAGAGGACGACGACAGTTTTACGAACATTTCCTTGGCTGATGACTCAGGTAAGGAAACAAAGGTGACTTGCTTGTTACAAAAATATGCTAAATAGAAAATTTAGAAAAAATAGAAAATTTCTGTTCTTTGAAAATGTATGAATGCATAAAATGTTGCTCTCCTATTACATAGTAGCAAATACATCCCCCCCCCCCCCCCACTCTAAAACTCTAAGAGTACACTGGGCTAATAGGTAAAGACATGGATGATTGTAATTATTTTGTTATTTGTGGAAAGAATTATGTACTGCACATTTCCAATTATTAAGTTATCAACACAGGTTTACACCTAGGAGACAGTATAGTATAAAGTTTTATGTATTAGACTATCAAACAACTATGTTTACAAGTAAAATCTTTTTTGCAATATTAAAAACTTAGACATCATTGCCCATATTATGACTCCAATCAATATACAATGTGACAAATTAACTACTAATTAAAAGTAACCAGCATAATTAAATTACAGGTTTCAATAATTTAATATACTCTAATGAAGAGGATAAGCATAATATTTGATCTGTCTTCCTTGCCTTTGAAATGTTTAGGTAAAAGGTTGTTGTGCTGTTGAGTATTGTTATTAACATGGCTCCAACTTGGGCAAGTTTGGTTAAAAATGAAAATTGTAGTCATGACACAACACAGAAATAAGTGTCATTGTAGTAAAAATTAACTTACTCCCTAAAGTGGAAGTGGGACTGCATTTTTAAACAGAACCAATTTTTTAAATCATCCCTTATTTAATGTATAGGCTGTTTCACTTTTTTATTTCAATTCATGTTCAATTTAATATTTAACAAATCAGTCTAAGTCCAATTGTGAAAGACAAGGACCATTTCTCTTATCAGGTACAGCAGCAAATGGTGTTAGCTGTTATTTTGACTGTGGCAATCCTAAGGTGTACCTATCACCTTCCTCTTAGGCTGAGAGAGCGTGGCTTACCCTATATACTAGTGCAGCGGTTTCAATCTGTGAGTCCCCGGGTGTTTTGACCTACAACCTCCCACAATTCCTAACAGCTGGTAAATTGGCTGGAATTTCAAGGAATTGTAGTCCAAAACACCTGGAGGCCCAAAGGTTAGGAACCACTGTAGTCTATGTTATTTTCTTACCATTGGATATCAAGGAGGGTGACCTGGTATCTCTAAAATGCAATGAATGTTAAGTGCAGGGTATTAAAGAACAATTTACCATTGGAACCGCCTTAGAAAAATAAAAATAAATGTGTATGCCTTGCCCAGGAACATGCATTATGCAGAAGGTTATATCGTTTTTATTTGGATACCTTACCAGTCCTGCACCATGATAAAAAATAAAATATAATGATTGGTTGAAAGTGCACATAGTAGAAAGGTGCTCAGTGCAGATGGAAGTGTATGTAAACAAACCTCTAAAGGCACTGTCTTTATTATTATTATTATTATTATTATTATTATTATTATTATTATTGATACAAAGACAGAGTATGACACAGCAAACAAGATGTATATGCTTGATTTCATATCAAAAAAAATCACAAGTCGAACACTTCCTAAGTGTTTAGGACTGTGTGATGTATTTTCGGATGATGAGTGCAGATCCCAGTAAGGTGGCCTTTTGCAGTTGACAGATCATAATTTTGTCAATGTGTATTGTTTACAAATGCCAGTTGAGATCTTTTGGCACAGTATCAGTGCCGGCCCAACATAGAGGCCAATGTAAGCTCCCACTTGTGGTGCATTGTCCCCGGGGGCGCCATCGAGACGCCCCCACGGCAACAGTGGCGGGGATCATCGGCTCCCTCCTCGCCGAAGAGCTAGGCTTTCCGCGTTCAGCAAGGAGGGAGCCAATGGTCCCCGCCGCCACCGCCAAAGGTATGTTTGGGGCCTTGGGGGGGTGCAATTTCGGAGGGGGGGGGGCACTAGGTTCGCCTGCAAGGCGAAATTACCTAGGGCCGCCTCTGCATGGTACCCACTGGGACCACCTGTACTGGTTTATGCCAGAGCCTTTGCAGTTCAATCTTGACTCCCTTGATGGGTTCCACCTTGTTGTGTGTGTGTGTCTGTGTGTGGTTGGGGGGGGGGAGGGTTAACTGCTCCAAGGATGCAGAGAGCTGTGCTGGCAGTAGTGTAACTACCAGCAGATCCAACCAAGCCAGAGAGGTCTCAGTTGAGAGAGGAACTAAAGCATCTAACCCATTAGCATTATGGAGAAACAAATCAAAATGAAGCCTATACTGACTTGGTCGTCGCCCAGGATAAAAAGGACTGTGGTGGATGCTGCTGATTCTGGACATCCATCGACAAGTGGGCTACAGAATCAAAATACAAATGAACAGTCACAGAAGCGGCCAGAATGCCAGAAAACCACACTATCATCATCATCATCATCATCATTTAAATAGCTGAATTTCCGAGCCCTGGACCTGGCGTCATAACATAAATAACCCTGAAAGCACCTGGCGGGAGAAGATAGTATGAGCCTGGGAACTCAGGGTTGAAAGTATAAACAATTATAATTGGTATAGTGTGTGGGAATAGTAGTAATGTGATCCAGAGGGTGGGGTTTGATGATGATATTTGCGTGTGGTGTTACGTTGCATCAGAGGTGATAAAAATGGATGTATGTAAACATTAGGTCATTCTCGACTTTTCCAAAGTCATGTATTCTTCAATAAAGATTGGATTTGAGAGCAGCTATCTTTGATCTGCGTTCAGACTGGTCCTTTGAAGTGAGCCCGACATTTAAGTCGAGAATCCCGTTCTCACCCTCCTGCGGATTCGCAGTGAAGTGATAATGAGTGGAGAAGGAGATCCAAGCCCAAATGGAGCAGGGGCCCGGCCGTTGGGAGAAGAGACGTTGCAAGCCGTAGCTTCCTCTACGGGGTACCCCAGGCCGAACGGCGTGACTCAGAGGATTCCCAGAGGAGGAAGAGGCGTCTCTGCGGCTGCAGAAACCAGTTGGGGATCTGGAGGAAGCATGCCAGAGACCGTAGCCCTGCGGTTATCCATCCTGGAAACTAATTTATCCAGGCTGTCGGAAACCGTGGGGAGGTTGGTCCCACTATTGGAAGAGAATCTCCAAAAAGAGCCCATCCGATATGGCGCCGAGAGAGAGCCAAGTAAAGAAGGAGATTGGAGCCAGAGGGGCCAGCGCGCATCAACGCAGAGTCCCGTGGCGGCGAGGGACGAGGGAGATGAGGAATACTGGCGGGAGCTGGAGTTCCGAGACAGAATGGCCCGCGAAATGGAGCGCCAGCGAGCTCTGGGAACTCTGAGGCCGCCAACTCCAACAGAACTTCCAACCCCCCGAATGGGTGTCGGGGTGGAAAGGCCACTGGGGCCAGGGATCGGGTCCAGTGGATTAGCAGACGAAGGCGGAGAGGAGCCGGAGATCCAGGAAGAGGAGGAGGATGTGCCGTACGACGAGGAAAGGCGAGGTGCGGGGACTACAGCGAGGCCCGCATTCGGATGGGTGGAAGGGCCGACAGCAGCGGCAGAATGTCGGGAGCCGCGCAGAACGACTACCGGAGTGGGGCGCGGCGTGTTCAAAGGGGCCGCCCAAGGAAACCCGATGCAACCCTTCCCCATGCCCCCCAGACAGCATCAACGGGCCGCAGAGTGGATGCAAAGGAGGGAAGATCTCAAAGTAGAATACGGAGGGGAATCATCTGAATTGAACTTTTTTCTCATTAGCATCAGAGGATACATGGAAGATAATGCACACACGTTCCCCTCCGAAGCAAGCATGGTTCGAGCCATCGGCAACACACTAAAGAGAGGAGCTGCCAGCTGGTATGTACAACTACATGCCAGACGCGACCCATGCCTGAGGTCAGTGCCCCGCTTCCTCGCCGCACTAGAAAACCGGTTCAGAGACCGGCTAGAGCAACTGAGGGCTCGAGACCAGCTTAAAGGAATAAAGCAGAGGGACAAAACGGTGCCCGAGTACGCAGAGGAATTCCTCCACCTCGCGGAAAGGGTACCAGAGTGGTCTGAAGTGACCAAAGTGGAGATATTTAAAGAGGGACTACGCCCCGAGGTTTTTAGCTGGGCAGCGCACAGAGATGACCCCGAAACACTCCAGGGCTGGATCCAACTAGCGGGGCGCGTTGAATCCACCCTGGCCCAAGTAAAGCGCTTCAGGGGCAGCGGCGGCCAGCAAAGACCGGTGGCGAGAGGTCGAGGAGAAATGAGGAAGCAAGAAAAGCCCGGAGGGAGGCCGGGGATCCCCTTCAGAGGAGATGACAACAAACCCAAACCGGGATGCTTTGTATGTGGGAAGACGGGCCATCGAGCAGCAGAATGTTGGGCCCGGAAGGGGGAGCCGCCAAAACCCTCAAAGCCCAAGCCAGCAACCGGGAGGCGTGCGGAGGAGGAGGTGCAAGCCCCAAAATCTTCGGAAAGGCTGGTGAGTCGAGACAAACGCATGCTAGTAGTGCCAATTTGCCTATCGGGGCTAGAGAACCGGGCCACCTGCAGGGCATTCGTGGATTGTGGTTGTTCTAGGAACATTATAACTCCGGAACTAGCAGGAGCGCTGAAATGCCAGCAGATGTTGCTTGACTCCCCAATTGCATTTTCGCAGCTAGATGGATCAGTTGCGGCTGGGGAAGTATCTACAAAGGAAATACGGGGGGTCCCATGTAAAATAGGCAAATGGGAAGGAAGAATATCCTTTGTGATAGCCCCTATCGCCACATACCACGTAATATTAGGGATACCGTGGCTCGAACAGGCAAATCCTGAAGTAGATTGGAGAGGAAAGAGCCTAGCATTTAAAGAACAACAGACGCAATGGGAGATAAGCAAAATTGCAGGAGAGGAGGACGAGGGAGATGAAGCAGGTGAAATAGACCCACAGCTATTGCCACCTGAATACAGAGACTTTGTGGATGTTTTCAATCAGAAAGAGGCAAGTAAATTACCTCCCAAGAGGAATATAGAAGTAGAAATTGAAATAACCCCAGGAGCAAACTTACCAAAACCAAAAGTGTATCCCATGTCTGTTCAGGAGAAGGAGGAATTGAGGAAATACATCGATAAGAACCTGGCGCGAGGCTTCATTAAGCCATCCAATTCTCCTCTCGGAGCCCCAGTGTTATTTAGGAGAAAGAAAGACAACTCCCTAAGATTGTGCATTGATTATCGAAATTTAAATGCAATTACTAAGGACAATAAATACCCTATGCCCTTAGTAAAGGATTTAATCACCGTATTGAAGAAAGGGAGCATATTTACTAAACTTGATTTAATTGAAGCATATCATAAATTAAGAATCAAACCTGAGGATACTTGGAAAACTGCATTTTCCTGCGCATTCGGCCATTTTGAATATAAAATTTTGCCATTTGGATTAAAAAATGGCGGCGGTTGCTTTATGCAGCTTATAAATGAAATACTACACCCATTGTTGTACCGAGGGGTATTCATATTCCTTGATGATATCTTGATCGTGAGCGAAGATAAAGAAAAGCACGTGGAATTGGTCCGGGAAGTTTTGCAGAGACTAAGGGAAGCAAAGCTGTACGCAAAACTGTCCAAATGTGAATTTAATAAAACTCAAATTGACTTTCTGGGGTATCGGATATCTCCAGAAGGGTTAGCTATGGATCCGTCTAAAGTATCAGACGTAAAAGAATGGGGAGTACCTCAAACTAGGAGGCAATTGCAATCATTTCTGGGGTTTGCAAATTTTTATAGATCCTTCATAAAAGGCTTCGCGCAAATAACCGCACCCCTTACTGAACTTTTAAAAACAAAAGGGAAAGGGGAGACAGCAAAAGTGAAAGCTCCTGGCGCCAAACTGAGTTGGACGCCAGAATGCCAAAAGGCATTTGAAACCCTAAAAGGATGCTTCACAAAAGAACCCATCCTAAAACACCCCGATATAAGGAGCCCTTTCATAATTCATTGCGATGCTTCAGACTGTGCATACGGGGCAGTACTATTGCAAAAGGATCAAAATGGGAACTTAAAACCTTGTGGATATTTGTCCCGGAAGTTCAGTGAAACTGAAAAATGTTGGCCCATATGGGAAAAGGAGGCATTAGCCATATTAAAAGCCTTAGAATGCTGGCGACACTTCCTCGAAGGAAGCGGAATCCCATTTGAAATTTGGTCTGACCATAAGAACCTCCAGTATTTAAAATCGCCTCGGAAATTGTCCCCCAAACAAATTAGATGGGCACAATACTTCAGCAGGTTCGATTTCCAATTAAATTTTTTCCAAGGGAAGCAGAATGTCTTGGCAGATGCTCTTTCACGCATGCCTCAACACGAAGGCGTAACCACAGCCAAAGAGGGAACAATATTCTCGGATAAACAATGGGGCTTAGTTGTCAGGACAAGAGCGCAAACCCAAAAAGAGAACACTGCTATTGTTGAAATCGACGGGGAAAATAGTTGGGGAAAAGAACTGAAACAGTCTTATGAAGGAGATCAGTGGATCGCATCCAACGCAGAAAAGGGGGAGCAGAAGGGGGGATTTTGGTTTGTGAACAAGAAACTGTATATCCCAGCAATATTAAGGATTAAGATTTTGCATCGTTTTCACAATAACCAGAGCGCTGGTCATACAGGAATTACAAAAACAACAAAGGCAATAGCAAAACATTGTTGGTGGCCAGGAATGAGGAAGGACATAAAGAATCATGTTGTTCAATGTGACGATTGTGCCAGAAATAAATCGAGAGGAGGGAAGCCAATGGGATTATTACAAACAGTAGCGGAACCTACCAGACCTTGGGAATGTGTAGCTATGGATTTTGTGGGGGAACTGCCGGTTAGCAAAGGACATTGTTATATTTGGACAGTATTAGACCTGTTTTCTAAACAGGCCCACTTTATAGCACTGACGAAATTACCATCGGCAGAGAAACTAGCTGAATTATACATAAACCATATTTACAAACTTCATGGATGTCCCAGTAGAGTGGTCAGTGACAGAGGAGTTCAATTCACAGCAAAATTTTGGGAAAAATTCTTGGAAATGCTAGGAGCAGAAAGGAGTCTAAGTTCTGCTTTTCACCCCATGACAAACGGGGCAGTAGAACGTACTCAACAGACACTGGGGCAGTTCCTTCGAATGTACTCTAACATGAGACAAAATGACTGGTCTAGGTGGCTGGCTTTTGCGGAACTAGCTTTTAATTCGACTATACATTCAGCAACAAATAAAACTCCCTTTGAAGTAGTTTACGGGTATGAAATACAGCCTTTGCCCCAGTTGCCAAGATGGACAGAGGATGAAGAAACAGGGGCAGGGAAATGGAAAGCTCAAATGCTAGAATGCTGGAGTCAAGTGACTGCATCCTTAAAGGAGGCACATAAAAAGTATAAAACGTTCGCAGACAGAAAAAGAGTGGAAGGCAATAAATTAGGGAAAGGAGATCTAGTGTGGTTAAGTACCCAAAACATCAAATTGGGGCTACCTTCGAGAAAATTGGGCCCCAAATATATTGGACCATTCAGAATACAGGGTGTTATCAATGAAGTAACTTTCCAGTTGGCATTGCCAAAGAGTTTAGGGAAAATACACCCAGTATTCCATCGCAACTTACTGAAAAAGTATATGGGGACTTTGGACAAAATGGACACATAGAGTTATTGTTTGATTTATTTCAGGATTGTGATGAAAGAAGAACCGAAGAGGAGGATGAAGAAAACGAGGGCGCCATGTCATGGAGCCAGATCCCAGGGCTGAATTTCCGAGCCCTGGACCTGGCGTCATAACATAAATAACCCTGAAAGCACCTGGCGGGAGAAGATAGTATGAGCCTGGGAACTCAGGGTTGAAAGTATAAACAATTATAATTGGTATAGTGTGTGGGAATAGTAGTAATGTGATCCAGAGGGTGGGGTTTGATGATGATATTTGCGTGTGGTGTTACGTTGCATCAGAGGTGATAAAAATGGATGTATGTAAACATTAGGTCATTCTCGACTTTTCCAAAGTCATGTATTCTTCAATAAAGATTGGATTTGAGAGCAGCTATCTTTGATCTGCGTTCAGACTGGTCCTTTGAAGTGAGCCCGACATATTACTATTTGCCTGTTGTATGAGTGGCAATATCACACAGAGCTTTTCTGTGGTGTAATTGCATATATTCCTGCAAGGTGACAAGTATTGGCGGTACCTCTCACACCAAGTGCATTGATATATTCTGTTGAGTTGAATAAATTAATTTCTATTGAAGACCATGACAACTGGTTTTGAGGATGTCTTAATTACAATTTGGAATATGTTTAAGCATAATGAGTACTTTACTTTGAAAACTTGCAGACTCTGTCAGTAGAAGATAATACAGGATTATGTTCAAGGTGCTAAGAGAATGTTAGAGAAGAATTAACAGGGAAATAAATGGATTAGTACTGGGTTCTCCATTACAGTTGTTAGCCTTGACATTAGGGTCTTTGGTATTTTGCCCAGTTCCTCAAGTTCTCTTTGTAAACTACAGTGTGAAAATGCTTATAATTCAAGTAAATGGTCTAATTATATAATTTCTTAATGATCAGAAAGAGGGCACAAACAGTTGGATATTACTCATGGTGATTTTAAGCCATTCCAGAAATGGAATGAATTAGTTTAATATTTTCTAAATAACACTGAGTAGGTATTCCTTGAAGGGCTGTTTTACAAAACAGGACACTCAAACTACAGTATGTGCAATTAGTACTATATTATACTGAATTTTCTCCATAAGAAAGTTCATTAAGATGAAGTTTAATATGCTATTGATCGATCCAGTTACTTTCATTGCAAGTTATCACAAACCATTGTAGCAGGTGAAGTTTTTTGTTTAAAATGGCATGAAGAAATGCAATGGGAAAGCCTTCACCAGAGTTGTGTCTCTATATTAGGATGCTGTTAAAGCAACAAAAGCTCCGTGACAGAAAATATATTCACATATTTTGCATGCTACAGGAGTGTAGCTAAAGAGAGTGCCCCAGAAGTATCACTGAGGACATTGTCCCTCAAATAACTATTCTGCCTTTGCTCCCAATCAAATTTTCCTTCAGTCCCCAAATTTCTAGTATTGCAGAGTGAGACACTGAAATGTGTTCACAAGTAGAAATCTGACATTTACTGTGTTCTCATTCCTTTGGCAACTTTGCCTTCCCTGTTTCTTCGGATGCCTAAACTCTATTTCTAAAGGCTCAACTGAAGTTTTATGTTACTATGATGATTCTTTCCCAACTCTTATTCCCTGCATTAAAAATACGATAGCAAATAAAATAATTAATGATGGGAATCATCTAACCTTAGAAGACTGCAAAATGCTGAGGTAAAGAAGGTGGGAAAACACAGGCAGCTTTGATGAATGCTTTGAGGTATAACTTTGAGCAGAGACAGGCAGAAGGCCACATTATCTAGTCTCTGAATCCAAATTATCTGATTTGAATGGGATTATGTGGCATTGTAGACTCATATAATCCAGTTCAATGCAGATAATATGGATTACAGTAGAGTCTCACTTATCCAAGCTTTGCTTATACAAGCTTCTGGATTATCCAAGCCATTTTTGTAGTCAATGTTTTCAATATATCATGATATTTTGGTGCTAAATTTGTAAATACAGTAATTACAACATAACATTCCTGCGTATTGAACTACTTTTTCTGTCAAATTTGTTGTATAACATGATGTTTTGGTGCTTAATTTGTAAAATCATAACCTAATTTGATGTTTAATAGGCTTTTCCTTAATCCCTCCTTATTATCCAAGATATTCGCTTATCCAAGCTTCTGCTGGCCCATTCAGCTTGGATAAGTGAGACTCTACTGTATTTGATTTGATAATCTAGATTATATGGCAGTGTAGATCCAGCCTGGGACCTCTTGGTTAATCTGGAGCAGATCAGTTAAAATTTTAGATTCTCAATAGCAAAAATTAAGATGGAAAGAAATTTGATAAATGGCTGAACATGTGTTTTTTGAGTGCCAGAAAACCATGATTTTCTGGCAGTTGCGTCTGTACCTTGGAAAGTCAGACTTGGCTACAATAGTCCACGCTCTTGTTACATCCCGAATAGATTACTGCAACACGCTCTACGTGGGGTTATCTTTGAAGACTTTTCAGAAGCTTCAAGTGGTCCAATGGACAGTGGCCAGGTTCCTCACTGGAGCAGCATACAGGGAGCACACAACTCCTGTTACAACAGCTCCACTGGCTGCCAGTCTACTACCGAGCACAATTCAAAGTGCTGGCTTTAGCCTATAAAGCCCTAAGTGGTTCTGGCCCATCTTACCCATCCAAACATATCTGTCTATGAACCATCACAGAGATTAAGATCTTCTGGAAAAGCCCGCTCTCGGTCCCACCTCCACAGGCACAGCTGGTGGGGATGAGAGACAGGACCTTCTCAGTGGTGGCCCCTCAGCTGTGGAACTCCTTCCCCGGTAAAATTCAATCATCTCTTTCCCTTCTAGCCTTCAGAAAGAAAGTTAAAGCATGGCTACGGGACTAAGCTTTTGGAGGATAACTGCACTGTAATAAATGAACATAGAATCTATGCAATGACAACTGGATGGTCCTGGATTACGACTTTGGATTATGTAATTGTAATAATTGATGGAGCTGTTTTTAGATGTTTTAATCCTCTGGTTTTTAATATGGGTGTTTTACCAATTGTATGTTTTTAAGGCATTGGATTGTTGCTGATATGTGAGGCCACTCTGAGTCCCTCTCGGGGTTGAGAAGGCCGGGGTATAAATATGGTAAATACATAAATAAGTAAATGATTAAAAGATGCTTGGTCTGATGAGAAATGTTGCCCAGGACTTCAAGATATGCACAATAGTCACATGTGGGGGGTTTGTGTGCGCGCGCAGAAAACAGTAATTCTCTGCACAAAACCAGCAGGAAATTAAATGTGCAGAAAATAGCTGGGAAAAATAGTTGTCTTCTGTGAATGAATTTTGCACCGAATAAGCTCCAAACTGTGAACAATGCATTTTTGAAGACATTTGTACTGGAAGAAAATTGTAAAAAATACTTGTTACTTACTTTGATAACTAATTTTGCAAAGAATTAGTACATCCCTAATTAAAATAAAGGGCCTTTCTTCATTTCCTTTAAGAATAAATCGGGGCGGGGGGGGGGGGGGGGGGACAGAGGTAGATACATAAGTGAAAGGATGCCACAGTGCTCTAGTACTGAAGATAAAATTTCTGTTTTGCTTCCTCTTTTTTTACTACCATCGCTTTATGGAGGCAGTGAAAGCAGTCTGGTGTTTTCTCGTCAACTTGTTGCTTCGAAGTTGCAGTAGACTTTGAACCTTCACCTTGGCAGTTGTCAAGGTTACTATCTTGGTTTCTCCCACAAGTTCACTAAATGTTTTCCAACTTACTGCATTAACAGAAAAACTTTGATACCAGAAATAGATATACATTGGATAGAATAGGGATAGGTCCCTACACCCCAAACAAGAAGAGCAGCTCAACATATTTCTGCAAACTTTTCAGTCAAAGCTAATATTATGCATGTATGAAATGAAACTACCAAGTTGAATAGGTTTAAATAAAGAAAAACATTTCAAATCTTCCACAAACCATTTGAAAGCTTCTTCCAAAACACATCCTAGAATTATTATTTTCAAAAGCCTCCATCTTTTTTCAGGATTTGCATTTTGGTGGCAAAACATATAGTGCATGCTTTTCCAATATGCCAAGGCAGCTGGTAAAAGAGGCTAATCTGCTCCCCCCTTTTCTTTCAGATTTGCTCTTTGCACATGCTCATTCAATGATTCTGCAGGCAGCTATTTATATTACCTTTTGGACTTAAGCATACACAGCTACAGTAGAATCACCTAGAAGAAAATCCCATTCTTTCTCAGCTCAGGTTTTATTGCACTGTTTACTGCAGACACACTGCTGTAACCCCACATAGAATGTCCTTCTCCATCCTCCCAATGCCGATATTCTAAAATATTACAACCAGATAGAAGACAAGAAAAGGAAAGGGACTTGACTAGAAGTCAGACAAAATATTATGCCATAATAAATGTATAAAGCATCATTGGTGGTTCATCATCTAAGTGTGTGTGCCTCCACTGCAGTTGAGGAAGAGCGCCTCACCTCCACTGGGATCATGGGAAGCGTGTGCACAAGACTCTTTCCTGTATCCATTGATGTTTTTCTATTCATATTATGAATAGATACAATAGATTGTTGATACAACATTCATCTGCCAGGGACATGACGGATGTCTGAGCTTTTGACTCAGAATGCTCACTTTATCTCTATTCCAAGTCTGCCTGTTTTTTTTTCTAGAACTGGCCATTTGTCACCAGCGTAGCCATTTGTTGTTGTTTACTATCAAATCAACTTTGACTTATGGTGATCCATTGAATAAGTGAACTGTAAGTCATCAACTATGCTGCTCAATTCTTGCAAACTTAGAGCCATGGCTTAATTAACTGAATCAATCTACTTGTATTGAAGTTTTCCTCTTTTCCTACTGCTTTGCATGGGAGCCCCTGTTGGTGCAGTGGGTTAAATCCTTGTGCCAGCAGGACTGATGACTTGAAGGTTGGGTTGCTGACTTGAAGGTTGCCAGTTCGAATCCAACCTGGGGAGAGTGTGGAAGAGCTCCCTCTATCAGCTCTAGCTCCATGCGGGGACATGAGAAGCCTCTCACAAGGATGGCAAAAACATCAAAAAACATTTGGCCGTCCCCTGGAC
Source organism: Anolis carolinensis (assembly GCF_035594765.1). Taxonomy (NCBI): domain Eukaryota; kingdom Metazoa; phylum Chordata; class Lepidosauria; order Squamata; family Anolidae; genus Anolis; species Anolis carolinensis. The sequence goes on from NC_085845.1 coordinate 44,269,980, forward strand.
AATATCCTTGCAGACAGCCAGTTCTCTCACACAAGAAGTAACTTGCAGTTTTTCAAGTCGCTCCTCACACACACACATACATACATACACACACACACACACACACACACACACACACACACACACACACACAAAACTGCCTTGCATTTTACTGAGCACTCTCATCTTTTCCAATCATATATCCAACCTACAGTGTTCCCGCATGTATCGTGGGTGTTCCGGTCCAGGACCATCCACGAAAAGGGAAAATCTGCGAAGTAGGAACGCTATATTTATTTTAATATTTATACATTATTTTTATAGTTAAGTAGCCTTTCTCCCCCTTGCAAGCCCCAGGGAGGTTCATGGGCCATTTTGAACTTTTTGCTGTAAACCCACAATTCCCAGGATTGCCGAGCCTTGGGCTTTGGCATTAACTCGCCCATCCCGGGGAGCCAGTGAAGCCTTCCCTACTACTGCCGGCGAGTCCCTTGCTTCGTGACTGCCATATTGCTCTGGCTGCCTCTGCTCCTGCAGCCAGGGAAGAAGGATCGCCACTCCAGCCGGGACATGCTGGGAAATGTGGAGGACTCAGAAGAGAGGGCAGGACTCGATAATTGGCTCTGTCCCCTCTTCTGAGTCCTCCACGTTTCCCAGCAGGCGGTGGTAGGGAAGGCTACATGGTGGGCACGGAGCAAGGGGGCAGCCCTGAGGAGGAGAAGCAACAGCAACAACACCCATAAGAAGATCCAACCAGTTTCCAACAAAACAGTGAGGCTGCAAAAAGCGAATCTCGAAGTAGTGAGGAAACACTGTATAGATCCTCAATTTAGACATGTTGGCATCTAGTGTTAAGTTCAGGCCTGAATATAACAACTACACAAGTTGGTAATGCTGTATTGATACAACACTCTATTGTTTTGTAGAGTTTGTTATAAATCTTATTTCTTCCTAAAAAGCAAGGACAGCCACATTGCTCATAAGACAATATCCAAAAAACCATATCAGAGGAATATCTTTATTAGGCCAACCCAAAGAACCTCCAGGTTTTCAGTTAGTTTCCACCATGCTGGTGTAGCTCAAAGATAGAATCACACTGGGTTGCTGTGAGTTTTCCGGTCTGTATGGCCATGTTCCAGAAGCATTCTCTCCTGATGTTTGACCCACATCTATGGCGGGCATCCTCAAGATTCCAGCCATGAAAGCCTTCGAAAATACATAGAATCACATTGTTGGTTCTTTTTTTTTTTTAATGATGTTAGAGGCCAAAATGCATCAAAACTTAGTGAAAACAGTCTCTTTTTTTTTCTCTGTGCAAAATGCATGTAGGCAGCTTTACTATGAAAATTGGTAAACATAAACATATATCCAGAGATATACATATAATTCCAACAAATATTATTTCACCAAAAGAGAAAGCAGAAACTAAAAACCGAGTGTTCCATGAAGCAGTGTCACTCTAGTTTACGTATTTTCCGTGAAATATGTGGAAATAATATCGTGTATGTCTGGAGTTAAATTGTGTGGCTGGGAAAGGCATTAGCAAAAGAAGACAGCTCTATCTGTATCTTGATTCTGACACTACATTTCCCTACTTGTGGTTTTAAAACCACTGTCTTTCACTGGGCTTTGCATGCTAATTCCCAAGAGGGTCAAATGATATTACATCTTGTTCATTCAAATGAAGGCATAGAGCCAATTTATTAAATTCTGCTTATGAACTTCAAAGAGATTTACATGTCTTTCTTTCTTTTTAAAAAAAGAGGATTGTGGGGGGAAAGGAAAGAAAAGAAAGAAAAAAGCAGCCAGGACATTGTTTCTTACTATCACAAACAGCAGCGTGCGGTTTGTTTTCCTTGAGCCCTAAATTAAATCAACTGAAATTAGGTGAAGTGGTGCATTCTGACAGCATCATAGAAACCATGCAATGCCAGGGGCCTGAAATGACCTCTTAGTTGCTAGGTTGGCTTTGCAATCAAGACAGCAGACCGTGCCTTGGTGCGGAGACAAAGATTTTCTTTATTCTAGCAACATTTTGCAACCAATAGGAGAGTGTCACTGGCAAATTCCAAAGTCACAGCCCCAGTAGTGGATGCATGTTTTCAGGGATTAAAAAGGATTATATGGGTTTTAAAAGGCCTTTTCTGAAGGCAAACAGCTTGTAGCAGCTCTAATTATATTATCTGTGCGACAGAAAGTTTCAGGATCAAGTGTAAATCCCATCATATTCTGGGTTACTTGATATTTTTATATAAACATTGAGATGTGGGTTAAAATACAGTCATAGGCCTCTTTCACATTACATTATTGTAGCACTTTGGTACCACTTTAACTGCCATGTGTTCTACTGAATCCTTGGTTTGTAGTTCGGTGAGACACTAGAGCTCTCCAACAGAAAATTCAAAACACCTCATGAAGCCACAAATTCCAAGGTTCCATGGGATGGAAATGAAAACTGTATAAAAGTACTTACTATTATTAATTATGGTTGGCTATTAATTGTTAGTATTTCTTCCCAGGCAGAATTCTCAAAGTACCACGGTCTAGATTCATAACAAAATTGAGACATTAACTGCTGTTTTGAGGTTCAAAGACATCAATAGGCTCACAACACTCTCTCCTTTCCATCTGATATTATGATAAATGAGAGTCTGTTGACAGTAATGGAATGGATGTGGGTGGAAAATGAAAGCCTAATCCAGACAAGAGAAAGGTGTTTCTTGTCAGTCAAAAGGAAGTCAAGGAAAACGATCACAATCTGTGTCTCGGTTCCATTCTTTGCCCCAGGAATGCTGGAAGACACTATCTTGAGCAAATATGTTCCAAGTATGTTCAGCTGTCAGTCAAGCCAGTTTCTGTATGTAGGAGATGGAGCGCCTTCTTGTCCTTTGCTTCAGGCAGCAATTATCTTGGGGCAGTCCTAGTGAGCACAATTTATTTATTGGCAGCTGCAGTGTTGTCATGCAGTCTTCCCATGACACACTTTACAGTATGTCTTCAAGCTTCTAGATACACTGGTTCCTATGAGATGTGAGGACCCCTCTTAAGTCCTCCTGGTCATGAAGAACCGATTTAAAATAACTTTTGTTATACTGGCAAATTAATGTTGAAGAGGAGCTCAGGTATCATAGTACTATAGAATATGTAAGTTCCAATATAATAAACTAGCTGTGCCCGGCCACGCGTTGCTGTGGCAAAGTGGTGGTGGTATTGGTTCAAAATTGTTGTGTAATTTTTATTTGACTTTATTTGCATTTTTTATTTATTGTAAATTATATTTTTATTTCTTATATTTTATTATTTTCTTGTATTATTTTTAGTTATTTTCTGTTATTATAGTATTTTATTGTATTAATTTTTTAGTGTTTTTTATTATTTTTTATTGGGTTGCTAGGAGACCAAGTTGGAGGAGCTTAGCCTTCTATCTGGCAGCAATTGGATAAAAGCAATTATTCCTCTCTCTCTAATTAGGACTTTATTTTTCTTTTCTTTTTGTTGTATCAACCTAGAGGCGTGGATGATGGGTTGTGTTGTCAAATTTCGAGGTTGGGGGGCCTGTAGTTTTGTTGTTTTGTGGGTCGCCATGATGCCATCACTCTTTTATATATATAGATAGGCACAACTGGGAGGGAAAACAGCAAATGCCATGTCCTACTATATCTTGACAGTAGGGGTCTCCATTAATATGCACAGTACTTTCTGCACACTTCCTCAGAATATTTTTGTTATTTCTTCCACCTCAGCTGCCACTTAAATGAAGGCTGCCAAAGATAGGTTATGCTCCTTTAAAAGCAAAAACATGGTTTTAATTAATTTTAACCCAATCATTGACAATATCTTGCATTTATCTCTAGAATCTGAATTGAAATGTTTGCTAAATTTTGGGTTTGGAGAGTTGAGCATGGACTATTGTTAGTTGGCTCTTTTGCTGTGTGTGGGATTGCCCATATGTCTTGTCTGTTTTTATAATAGTGCTGATGCTTAGCACCATAGATCTTTTGGGGTTCAACATTTTACCCACAAATAAACTACATTATATTCAGTGATGCACAAGCTTATTGTATGTGCAGTGAGCATTACTGTATTGATGTGGAATGTAAGCAACGGTTCATATTGCCCTCCATTTGGGATTTTAGACTGCCGATGGATTTATCTTAAAGCAATATTTTCATGCTTAGTATGAAGACATTTTGTAAACTTTTGGGCTAGATCTAAACTAGCAACATTCTTTTGTAGTATGTTTTTAAGCACTAGGGCTCATTTAATGCATCTGGTGAATGCAGCAGCTGCCAGCAAAAGTTAATGTATGTGAGTCTGTAAGGTATTATGTGACTTTGTTTTGCCGATTTTGATGCAATACTCTAATATGACTACTTAGTCATGAATTAAGTCCCAGTGGGTGAATTCTAAGTATAGTCTATAATTAGATTAGAACATTCCTATAAAAGTGCCTAAGGATCTACCCACTGTTTCTGAGGCAACATATTTGTATCAGTGATTCCTTTCTAAAACAGAAAAAAAATGCAGAGATTCAGATGTCACTGGAGGCAAGGCTTGTGACACAGTCTCTCTACAGGTCATGCAAACCATGTGGCTCTCCAAATATTGTTCTGCTGCGAGCATCAGTACTACCAGCCTCCGAGATCCTGGGACTCTTAGATGATATGGATTATCTTGATCTATTTCAACACGTTGTCATGCCTGACTGTTGGATGGAAAAAGCTTTTATTCCCTTGGTGGATTATCTTTATTGGGAACCAGACAGGAGTATGTCTCTGTTGATTCTGCTAGGTCTCTCCGTAATTTTAATAATTTGACCATGGTAGCCTGGTAGGATGTTTTCCTGAGATTGGAAGTGAAGTTTTATGGTGGATTCATTCCTTTCCCGGGGATCCAGCTTATAAAGTACAGTAGACTTCCTGTTTTGTTGTGGTTAGGGCCAGAGGATCCCTTGTGCAGTGAAAAATTATGATTTTTTTTTAAGACTGAGAAAACATTTATGGTAACTAACTGCTAGTGAACATTGATCATAAAGATTAGAAATTGATAGAGAACGTGTGGAACTGGGATGGGGACTGTGAGTTTTAAAGGTTATTTTAAGTGTATTTATTATATTTTTATCAGTTTTACCTATACTATTTGTTTTTTAACTTTTGTATTGCGCTTTTTAATGTGACTAAAGTGTGAGATTGTTAGCTGCCTTGAGTCCCCAAGAGAAGAAACGTGGGGCATAAATAAAGTTAATAATAATAATAATAATAATAATAATAATAATACTCAAATTTATGAATAATCAAGACCACAAGAATTAAACCCACAATAAGGTAAAGGTTTTCCCCTGACGTTACGTCTAGTCATGCCCGACTCTGGGGGTTGGTGCTCATCTTCATTTCTAAGCCGAAGAGCCGGCGTTGTCCGTAGACACCTCCAAGGTCATGTGGCCAGCATGACTGCATGGAGCGCCATTACTTTCCCGCCAGAGCGGTACCTATTGATCTACTCACATTTGCATGTTTTCGAACTGCTAGGTTGGCAGAAGCTGGAGCTAACAGTGGACACTCACTCCACTCCCCAGATTTGAACCTGCGACCTTTCGGTCTGCAAGTTCAACAGCTCAGCGCTTTAACACACTGCACCACTGGGGGCTCCAAATATGGAGGGCTAATTGTAGTGCTGGGAAGATTTTCTGTATGTGCCAGATAGAATTGTGCCCTATAGAGTTCCTCAAGATTTTCCTTGTTCTCTGTGACATTCAACATATCCATGAAACCTCTGGAACAGGTTTGGGGTTCAATGTCACCAGTATGTAGATGACACTCAACTCAACTTCTTCTTTCCATTGAATTTCAATAAGATATTTTACCCATGAATTCGTGTCGGGTATCAGTAAGTGAACAAATTGAAGCTAAATGCAGATAAGACAGAGGTACTCCTGGTTAGTTAAAAGGATGACCAGGGAATAGAGTTTAATTTTAACCCATGCTGGGTGGCATTACATTTTTTAAATGGCATTCATAACAATTTGGATATTATAACCTTTTGGAAAAGCATGACCTTTCAGAGAAGAGTCAAAAACCCATTTGAGTAGAATCTTCTCAAGTGGTATACAACGAAATGTAATATGCAAGGCAATTGGCTTCAGTTGTTAGACTGATAACCTGTTGTCTCTGATATGTTAGGAACAGAGAATATGCCAGCGCACAAAATAACAGTGTTTTTCAGTTGCCCAAAATACACCTACTTTCCCATAAAACAACTACGGTAGTTTAATATCATGCATTCAAGAGACAAAAATGAAGTAGGCTTTGGTAGAATAACATATTTGGTTTACTCACAACCTTCATGTGTTCAGCGTAACACGGGCTCATAGCTTATCAGTCCAGTTACAGATATGCTTGAGATAGTTTCTCTGTGTGGATTGCACAGGGCACCTTTCTTACAATCAACAGTAGACATGTTGATCCGAGCAGTCCCAAAGTCTAAAGGAGTCTGAAGTCTGAGCAGTTCCAGAGCCTAATCATGTGGTCTGCAGCCCCTCCCACAACTTTTCAGGAAACATAGAGCAAAAGAAACTGCATCTCAGAACATACATGCAATACAGTAAGCAAACAGAATCATAGATTAACAAATTTCATAACACCCTCTGAAAAGTACACTTGTTTTCTGCACTGTCTGAAAACGTATTTGTCACCTAAGACCTTCCTGGAGATGTGCATCTGGTCAGTCATTTTTACATGACCCCAGGTATATAGGTGTATAAAATGGGTATAAAATTCAACCATCCACTGGTAACACCCCAGCATTTGCAAGGCTTGCTAAACAGGCCTATTTTCCTTTTTATGCAATACAGCTGAAGCTTCTTCTCCAGAGACCACTATAAACACTGTATATTATTTATTGTTATTTGTGTAAATGTTTATAATAGAATCTTAGAGTTGGAAGAGACCTCATGGGCCATCCAGTCCAGCCCCCTGCCAAGAAGTAGGAAAATCGCATTCAAAGCACCCTTGACAGATGGCCATCCAGCCTCTGCTTAAAAGCCTCCAAGGAACACACTCCAGGGGCAGAGAGTTCCACTGCTGAACAGCTCTCACAGTTAGGAAGTTCTTCCTAATGTTCCTAATGTTCAGGTGGAATATCCTTTCCTGTAATTTGAAGTCATTGCTCCGTGTCCTTTGTTGGAAGGTGATTAGCTGGCCCTGATTGTTTCCTGTCTGGAATTCCCGTTTTGAGTGTGGTCCTATATTTACTGTTTTTTTAAATACTGGTAGCCAGATTGTGTTCATTTCCATGGTTTCCTCCTTTCTGTTGAAATTGTCCCCATGTTTGTGGATTTCAATGGCTTCTCGGTGTTGTCAGACCTGGTGGTTGTGAGAAGAGTCCAGCATTTCTGTGTTCTCAAACAATATGCCGTCTCCAGGTTGGCTCACCAAGATCTTACAACTCTCGCAAGAGTTGACACTCTCTTAAAGAAAAAGAAACAGGGTGGAAACAGAAGCCCCGCCTCCTCTGTTTGCCTTCCTCCGCTTCCAACAGAGCCGGTAAAGACAGGCCACGCCCACAGCCGGCGGAATGTCTTTGGAAGCGAGTCGCCCGATGAGTCCCCTCCTTTTATTGGTTACTATGCGAAAAGCTGTAGGTCATTCCTTCGCCGTGATTGGCTGCGGCGGCGGCACCTTTGAGTCACCCATCCTCAACCCTGTTTGGGTTGTTTTCATTGACGTAAGGCGCGTGCGCTGTTTGGCCTGGGCCAAAGGGGAAAGCCGCGCAGGCGCAGTGACCGCTTTTGAACTGGGTAGGCGCTCTCCCTTCTGAGCGGACCGGGTCCGAGGGTCACTTGGGCAGGTGACGGGCGCGCGTGCGAGGCTCGAGACACACACACAGAGGGTGAGGTGAGTGCGCGTGCGCAGCAGGGCGAGGGCTTGGTTCCTTGAGGGATGCCGGAAGCTGTTTGCTGCTAGCAGAGAAATTTGGGGCTGTTTAGGTGGGTTGCGTTGCCTTCCAGATGTCATTTAGAAGCCAATAAATAAAGAGGTAGATTGACAAAAACAATAATTAAAAAACAGGATTTCCCCCACCTCCCAGTGTGTTGGGGACAAATAAGGTCAGGGATGCTTCCTTCATGGGATGCTCAAGGAAGGCTCTGGAAGCGAGAAGGTTTCTTTTTCCTTGATTACAGATTTGCCACAAAAGGCTTTAGACTGGGATGATGAGTCAACCTGTCTTGTGTATAAAGGCTTGCACCCATTTGCAGAGGAGCCTGCCTTTCTGGTCCTTCACATCTTTAGGGAAGCATCTTCCTCCCCACCCCCTCTTCTCCTCCATCATTTTGACCCACATTTATTTCATCTATAAATATATTATAATAAGACAGACAGGGCCCTCTCAGTGGTGGCCCTTCGGCTTTGGAACTCCCTAGTGAAGTTAGATCAGGTTCCTCCCTCCTGACCTTCAGGAAAAGGCTAAAGTTTTTTTTTTTTCGTGTCAGGAGTTGCTTCTGGAGTGAGAGAATTGGCCGTCTGCAAGGACGTTGCCCAGGGGACGCCCAGATGTTTTGATGTTTTACCATCCTTGTGGGAGGCTTCTCTCATGTTCCCGCATGGAGCTGGAGCTGATAGAGGGAGCTCATCCGCGCTCTCCCCGGGTGGGATTCGAACCTGGCAGGGTTGCTGAAGGTTGGTCAGCAACCCAACCTTCAAGTCACGAGGCTTTTATCCCCTAGGCCACCGGAGGCTAAAGATGTGGATGTGGGACCAAGCGTTCGATTAGTAAACCCATCTGTGCAATAAGAAAACATGGAATAGTACAATGACAATTTGGAATGGCTGTGGAGTGTGATATTGTATTGTGTGGTTTTAAATAAGTGGTTTTAAACACTGTTTTAATGTCTATGTTTATTTTACTATGGCATCAAATCGCTGCCTATATATGTAAGCCACCTTGAGTCCCCTACAGGGTGAGAAAGGTGGGGTATACATATGGTAAATAAATAAATATAATAAGACCTCATTCAGCCTGAGGTTTGATTAAATGCATCAGTATTATGGTGGGGCTATGTTTCAATGGAGGAAGGTAGCTAAAGGTAAAAAGGAACCAACACTAATACAGTAGACCAGGCATGGGCAAACTTTGTCCCTCCAGGTGTTTTGGACCAGTAGGTTGTTAGGAATGGTGGAAGTTGAAGTCCAAAACATCTGGAGGGCCAAAGTTTGCCCATACCTGCAGTAGACTTTCAAATCACCCAGCAAAAAAAATTCAAAGAAATAATATTTTAAAGAAAAATTAAAATAAAATCAGTTTTTATAATACAGTAAAACTGTGGTACACTAAGTTCAGTGTTTCTTTATCAATTTGCTATTAATTATTGTATTTCAATATTAATATTAAGTCAGTACAGAGTTTATGGTATTGGTTAGGCCTATTTTTGATAGTAACTCTCAAGCAACCAGAAACGACGTTTATCTGGCATCTAACAATCTCCGTGGGTGCCAGTTAACTGAGAGTCTGCTGTAGCTTCATATTTGAATTTAAAGCTTTTACTGGCAGGAAAGTACCATCCTTTCAGAAATAGGGGGAAAGCTGTGCTGAAGATGTTTGTGGCTACATGATGAGTAAGTGTGAAGGCGGGAAAGGGAAATGTTCTATAATTCTCTTGATAGGTGTGTTATATGGATGGCCATCTGTCAGGGATGCTTTCAATTTGATTTTCCTGCTTCTTGGCAGGAAGTTGGACTGGATGGCCCACAAGGTCTCTTCCAACTCTATGATTTTATGTACAGTCAGCTCTCAACATTTGCGGTCTTTTAAAAAAGTAATTGAATATGTACAGTCAAAATGACCCCTATCACAGTCAAAATGTTAATGCAGATGCTGCCCATTGAAAATATTGAGTTAAAACCAGACTCTGTGTGCATACCACTCATCTATTTGCTTCCTTTTAAACAGGACACATCACTGACATACAGGATTCAAGAGCGGATAAGATCTTTTCAACAATGATGAATTCAGATATGGATGGTAGACAGCATTTTACTTTCTCTGTGCTTTCAGTCTTATGCATTGTAAAATTTAGGTCTTCTAAAGATTATCTATTTTATTCTAGCTATTGAGGCTGAAAATCAAGTGGAATTGGAAGAAAAAACGCGTCTTATTAATCAAGTTTTAGAACTGCAGCATACACTTGAAGGTTAGTGTTTTAACTCAGAAGGGTAAGTTTATCTACATGCAAAATGAATTATTAGTATTGTCTGTGTAGATGCAGTTGCAAATAACTTTTAATGGGATAAATAAGCAAGAGGCTTCAGAAATGTAGCTGTGGATTGTCCATTGTATGGGTTGTACACCCTTAAAGGAAGGTCTGGTGTCAGAGGATGACTTTTAATTCTTGAGTCTGTAGCACATGGATAGAATACTTGGAGGGTTACATCCTTCTGTTTGTCTGCTTGCTCTTCAACCACATTGCTTCTTATCATTGAGCAAGGAGGTAGAAAATCCCTAGTTAAAAGAAATGGGTATAAGCACCTGAAAATAGGTAGCTGTTTCCTTCTAGAGACTAGTACTATTCTTATACCAGTATGTGATCCATTTGTTGCTGTTCTGTAGTGAGTTGTGGCTGATAGGTAGTCCCTTGCACACAAGGTGTCATGCATTTAGATTGATGAGCCTTCTGTGGCCTTTCCTGGATAGCCTGGTTGTATATCTTCTTATTCTCCAAGTGTTCAGTTTGGATGACTGCAGTTTGTTAGTCTGCTTATGAAGACTGTTTGGAAACAAATTGCAAAATATAGTAGCAGGACTACACATCTGGGAGTAAAAAAATAATATTATTTGTCTCAAAAACAACTACATTGGCACTTGATTTATTCCTGTGCTCAATTCAAGCTGTTTTTAATTATCTTGAGACCAGAGAACCTCAAGGATTACTTTTTCCAAAGAAACTTGCACTGCATTATGTTTTCCTTTCCAAGTGCTGCTGCCTTAGGGGAGCAGGGCCTTTTCTTTTGCATTTATTTGGAGTATTTATGCCCCACCCTTCAGCCAAAAATTCTCATAGACAGCTTACAAATTCTTAATTTGACTATACTCTGCTGTCAGACGTACAATCCAACATTTATATTTTTGCCTCAGGGATCAAATGTCTTTTTTTAACACTTTGTTTTTAAATACATGCATTGGATTGTTTCTTCTTAAATGCTCTTCTAGTGTACTTACATATTACTGATTTTATCTTTCAGTTATAATTTCTAGTAAACTGGTTTGGCAACCTGATGCTGTAAATTAAACTCAGGACTACCTAACAATTTTCTGTTCATGTTTCCAGCCATGGTGCTTTTTCCATAATCATAAATGTCCCCAAAACCCACCTTAAAAACCAGTCATCCTGAGTAATGGAATTCTGTGGTGCTGGCAGGTGGGTGTTGCAGGATTACCTGACTTGCTGGTTAAAGAGAGCTGATCGCAACATCCTTTGGCACCACAGAATTGGGTAGTTCAGGACAGCTGGCTTTAAGGTAGGAGTTGGATCCAGAGATGAAGCATAGCTAAATATCATAGCAGTGCCTCTGATAAAGAGCTCGACCATGGTTTGCATCTGCCTAACATAACCTTGACTTGTCCTTACAGATCTGTCTGCAAGAGTAGATGCTGTCAAAGAAGAAAATTTGAAATTGAAATCAGAGAATCAAGTTCTTGGACAATATATAGAAAATCTCATGTCTGCCTCTAGTGTTTTTCAGACTACTGACACAAAAAGCAAACGGAAGTGAGGCATCAAAAACCAAACTATCATGTTGTATTGCTGCTGCTTTTAATTTTAAATTGCATAAGCCTACATAATATTCTAGATGGTAGCATCATTGAATATTTGAAGATTTAATGGCAGTCCTAAACATTTTAAACCTTTTTAATGAACAACTAAACAGTGCAAGTCTTGGTGTTAGCTTTCAGCAATGTGCAAAGATAATGTAGAGAAAACATTGTACAGTCTGAAGACAAGTGCTTTTGAAATTAAACATCAATTTTTATTGTTTAAGATGTCATATATTGCCAGGTACTTTAAATATCAAAAAATACAGTGGTACTAGCAAAATAATAGTGTTGTGTAGAGTGGTGTGGAAATCCTTGTTTGGAATGAGATATTTGCATGACTTTCCCTTGGCTTCCAAAAAGTTTAAGTCCTTTCTCTCCATTCCTCTTGATGATGTTCAGAATTATTCCAGATAAAAGCAAACAATGACTTGTTTTTGTTAATACGTCAATGCAAGTTAGAGACTTAATAGTTGCATTTGATTGTTGCACAGTTGTGAAGTGGGAGAAACATTGTATAACTTGACACAGCTCTTTAGAACTGAAGAATAACCTTTCCGTCCTGCTTCAAAGTATAAAGCATACGAAGGGAACGTGGGTCTTTTGAAGTGCTGGAATCTTTTAAATGTCTTCTCTATTTTAAAGAACAGTTAGTTGCATGACAGTTGTAATGGTCATAAATGCACAAGCTTAACCTTTTAAACAGACATTAGATGTTTGAAGAATTTTCAATGAAGATGTACTCTTAATTAGCATTTAGCTGCCACATATTTTTTAACTTTCAGGGTCAGAATAAAGTTGCACTTTTCCAGGCATGAACAGAGGTATACATTAGCAATTTCTCCCAGCCTACCTGATATCATTCAGTTAGTGTGGCTTCAGCAAGACGTATGGGAAGTACTAGCAGTTAAGCAGTCAAACAGATTGCATTGTATATTTGCAGCCTCATATTAAGGAATACACAAGTTATGTGAAGTAAACAAAGCATGGCAAGCTTGTAGTTTTGATAAATGCACTGGGGCAAAACACCTTGCATTACAATTTAGCTTATAGGATGTTAGGAGATAGGGCTATGTGAACTGAAATTGCTTCTAGCTTTTGAGTTCATCTGGGAAGCACTTCTTTAAATCAGGGTTTTTGTGAGATTCAGTTGTGCTTTTTCTTTTGGGTAGATTACTGAATGTTTTTGAAATTACATGTCCAGTCGAGGTCAAATCCCTGCAAACAGTATTCCAATTTTCAGTATTGACTGTACATTGCATAAGAAACCAAGATATCATTGAGTTCCAGCTATCAGTATTAATCGTGTTTAAACTTTCTGTCAATAGAAGTAAGAAAACCACCATCATCCATGGCATAGTAGGGATTTCCTGCATTGTAGATACAGGAAAGAGTATCTAGGCAATATGAATTTTTAAAAGGCCAATTTAAATGACCATTGTAGGAAAGTGGTTTTCCGCTTTTGTGTGTCTAATGAATTGTTTCCATACTGATTTGTTGCCAAACAGCCTTCGTGTCTTGATATAGAAACTGGTTTTGGAAAGGATGGGCTTTGGATGTGTTTTGTGAGGCAAGTATAACTGACGGGTGCCTTGTCCTAGCCAACACTCCAGCTGAACTGAGTGCGCCGTGAACAACATACAATATTGTATGTTGTCTATTACAGAGATATATTGTTCGTTAGGCAAGCTGTCTTTCAATGTTGAAGAATTCCAACATCTATCAGAACAGCAGCAGGAAAACTTTGATCCTCCAGAGGTTTGGATTTATAACTCATAATTGCTTACTCATTAGTCACATAGGCTGGAATTTCTGAGACCTTTGAGTCCAAAACATCTGGCAGGTTGATGTTACCCTAGTACTGTATTCATTTCAAACATCCACTGCTCTATAGTCCTGCTTACATGAACATTGCCTTCTGAAGTTGCCTGCCTGATGCTGGTTACTCTTGTCAGAATAGCTTTCTTCTGGTAGTGAAATTTGGAAATAGGTGGAAGTGTAATCTTTTGAGCTAGAAGCCATGTCTGTTAGTGCAGGTAGTCTTGTACCATCTAGGTAGCTTAATAAAAGGCATTATAGTTACGGCCAGTCAGGTAACCTTTGTTTGCTTGTTAACGTTTCAGAGGTTTTGATTAACTATTGAACAGATTGATTTTTATTTCTCCAGAACTCTTTCACTCTCTCTTAAATCCATAAAACTGTCAAGGAATTGCTTGACATACACCCACATGTGTTTTGTAGGAAATACTTCTAACATTTTAAGGTTAACATTAAATCATGCAACTTGCAGTTTGGGAAACTGCCATCTAAATACAATTGGGTAGACAATGTAACTCTTGGTGTCCTAGATATTTCTTACTGTGAAGAACTCCACTGTTGTGGCCTTTGTTGAATTAACAATTGTTACTCCAGAATTTACACTAAATAAAAGCTTTAAAATTTCTCTGTTTTGGCTTACTTCTTTACTATTCTAAACTACGTTAATAGTAAATGATGCAGAAAAGTAAACTGTAACCCTTGCTCCTTGTAAGTTGCTTTATTTCCAGACCTGCAGATTCTTGAAGGACCCTGCCTAATGGGAGTTCTTTTGCTTTCCTTAGCCTGCTTTTATACACAGGCAGTCGCCAAGTTACAAACACATGACTTACAAACAACTCATAGTTAGGAACGGGGATGACGACACACAGATGGGTCAGGAAGTGAAAGAAACCCACCCCAAGAAAGGGAAATTCACTCCTGAAAAAATTATCATGGGGGAAAAGTGTCTCCATTGAAACTTTCTCACCAATCCTTGTTTCCACAACAAGCCACATTTTTCAAAATCTATTACAGGGACAGAAAGTGAGGTGAAATCTTCTGAACAAGGACACAGAGAGCAAAACAAACATTTCAGGAGTGTTAACCATTCCCTATGCTATCCAAAACTTTTATCTACCTGTTCTGACTTACATACAAATTTAACTTAAGAACAAACCTACAGAATCTATCTTGTTCATAAATTGGGGGCTGCCTGTACTATAATCACAAACAGCCACTTTAAACCATTTATGATCTTACCCCTAAAATATGTATTCTGTACTCATGTGAGACATACAGGCTGGTTATGATCACAAAATGATTCAGCCATTACTGCTGCCCTTTAAAATAAAACTTAAGAGTGGGAATATATATTCTAAATTGTGATGGGAATGCAAATTCCAGAAGAACCATTCACCAGTGCTGAGTTTACTGCTGAGAGTTGCAGTCCATCAGCATCTGCGGGGCCACATGATTCTCATGTCTAATAGGCATAGTCATGCAGAAGAAACTCTTATTTGACACAGTAATACCACTAGGAGCTTCATGGATTCACCCCTCTCCTTTGGAGCAATGCATTCCATGTTTCAGATGCTCCTTTTTATGTTGCAAGTGACTAACCTAACTACATTTTTGGAAAACCTCAACACAGAACAGTGTGCCAAATTATGGTTACCTGAATCAGGCTTTTGAGTCCAACAACCAGACTAGTTTGTTAAACAGCTACAAACTAAAATCAGAAACCATGTCTTCTGTTTGCTTCAAAACTCTGATTTGTTTCAACATGGCATGTTATATACAAATTGCAAACTATGCATGACCCAGGATAATTTCCCCAACTGCCAACCCTGAGTGGGAACTGAGAAAAGGAGCAGAGGAGAAACAGAACACAAATGGGAAAAGCAAACTGGCTTGACTGGTCATCTGTAAGCAATTTACTGTTAATTTAAAAAAACGTAGCGCAGGAATATAGTTCCTGTAACACAATTTCGGGAAGTTCAAATGCTATTCTGAAATTTGGAAAATACTACAAGACGCAATGAAGTTTGAGAAATGCATGACCATATTTACGAAGATTAAATGTTCATAGCAGTTCTCTTCAACTTGATGCCCATTACACATTTTGGACAAAACTTCCCATGACCACAGTATAATAATGCCTTGGGCTGATTAGAATTGTCTTCCAACATAGTTGAAGGACACAAGAGTAGGAAAAGCTGTTTTACCACATGATTATTTATTTATCTGGTAAACCTTTTCAATAAGTTTTAACTTGAGCAGTACAGATTATATTAAATATTTTTATTTAGGAGGCAAGTTTATTTGTAAATGGATTACACCATTTTGAATTAAAACACAAATCTATAAAAATGTGAAAAAGTCTCCCAGACACCATTTTACTTGAAAATCATGAACACTGTTAAATTTAAAGGTAAAACACATGCTGTTCTATCAATGACAATGTATCTGACCATAAAACGAACAGCAGCAACTGTAACAAATGCCAAACTAACATGACAAAAGAACTGTAAGTAGACTTTACAGTAAAAATGTTAATATAATAAATAAACACAATTATTGCAGCCAGCTCAGCACAGACTTCGTTGTCAACCACTTTTCTCAAAGTATCTTTCAGTGGATATTGAAATGGTATAGTCCTTTATTTCAAAACTGTAAAAGCAATATTTGTGCTATAGCTAGAAAAAAATGTATCAATTCACATGAACTTTTTTAAAGGTAAAATTTTGAAGACAAAATTATTTCCAAACAATATTATCTAAATAGCTTCAAATAATACTTACAATAAATAATTTATCTCACCATTTTCTTTTCTTTTTTAAAGTAAAGGATTGGGCAAGTTCACAAGTAGAGTGTTTTTTCTAAGTAAAGGAAAAATCTTACAAGATTGGGAATGGCTCGCAATTGGAAACAGAAGTCTAAGTGGAGTTCCATCTTTTAATTTAACCTGCCTGCTGGTAGATAATATAGCATGCCTATGTCTGTGTTCTGTAACCAGGAACCATCAATATAAGCTGGAAATAAACTAGTCCTTTCGTACTCTTCTTTTCCGTACTGATTTTGATGGCCCATCACCAGATCCTGTGCTTTCATCTGCGTCTTTCATCTGTATGGGAGAAAATACAGAATCAAAACAATTTTCAAGTTGTTCATGCTTCATACTCTATCTCAAGCATATCTAAATGTTAAGTTTAATTCTTAAGATACTTCTCTTTTGCGAGGGAGGAATTCTTGAATGCGACGATGGAAACAGAGAGGCAAAGTAAACAAAAGTTTGGGATACCTTCCCAACTGAATAGTGTTATCTACATAAAAATAGTCCTACATTATCTACTGAGGAGGTCTACTATGTCTGCCATGGAATATTTGCCCATTACAAACAATTCTGGAACACGTTATAAAGAAATACAGTTTTTGTTAATTTATCTATGAATTTTAAAATTCACTCTCCTCATATGACTCAGCCTACATTTTGTTGAAGTGGTCCATTTCAGGGGAACTCCTCTATTGCGGATGTTCTTAGTGAAGAACCTCTGGTAGGGATTGCTAGGGTTCTTTAGCAGCAGAAGATGAGCTTTAACACATTTTCTGATTTAAATAGATTATCCAAGTACAACAGATGGCATTATAAACTGACAGCCTCCAAACAATAGCAAGGTAAATTGCTTACAAAATTACCAGGTTATATAGTTCCAGAAGAAAGCAATTTAGAGTGGTTTGAGTAGAAAGGAAAATATCCAGATTTTAGCATGTTCTAATGGTGTAACACAATTCTGTCTTCCACAGAATTTTATTTTATTAGAAAGAGTGTTACTTACCTTACTGTTTGACAGGGCTGCAACATGTCATATTTCACAGAACATATTCGTAAATAAAACAAATGACACAATGAAACTTCACCTCGTCTTCTTCTGAGACAGATTTGTTGCCTTCTTCTTCATGACTTCCTTCAGCAGTTTCATTCTCATCTTCAAAATCTTCATCTTCAACACCTTCTGATTTTAAGAGACAGCAGCAATTAATTGGTCTGGTTGTGAAAGAGCCAAACAAGGGCATAACCCATCTGACTAGATGGCTAAATCATTACCTATGAGAAAAAAGTTCAATAGCCAAAGACAGTGAGACCAAATATTCTAAAAATACAGACCTGACTAGTAAGAATTTTATTTAAAAAATTAACCCATAAGCTTACACCATGTCTGCAAGTATGAAGAAGCAACATATAAATGTTAAATATTGAACACAAAAATCCAACTGCTAGTGCCATCCAGAGTAGTAGGTCCAATGACTCAAGTGCTGAAGAGTAAGTAAATAACACTAATTCACACTAATTAGCAATAAAAATGTATTTAATGTTAGTTTTGCAACACGAACTGTGCTATTGTTGCTAGGAAACAGTACTATTTAGTAACACTACACAGCTTTGAGGAGTATAGCCAGAATGTTTTACTACCTTCATTAGAGTTTTCGTTTGTTTTCTTTAAATCTTCATCATTTTCATGCACTTCTTGTTCGAGTTGTCCTTTCGTAAGCGGTTTGGTTAAATCAGTTTTTTTGTAGTCCACATCTTCATCTATTTTCTATAACAAAGACAATTTTACAAGAAACTAATGTCATCAACTATTAAAACGTAAGTATTTTCAGAAGATGCAGGATAGTGAGGCATGCTTGACAAATTGTATGGCTGGCCCCTTACCACTCCACTGGCTTTTTAGAAGGCTAAAAATCTCACTGAAAGACTGAAAACACCCACCTTTCTTGGTCTACATAAAAGGAAATGGGGATGTCAGGTGAGCTCTCCGTGTACCTTAGACGGCCAGCAGAAGAGTATGCCCAATCCTACTGGAAGTGCTAGTGTCAGGATGTAAACAATCCAAAGCCATGGGCTTTCCTCTGCAGCAGTCAACAACTGGCTAAACATTCCAGGCTGGGTGGATGAGAATGCAAAAGCAAACACATATATTTACATTTTATCATTGCAATAAAATATTGTTTATTGTGCTGTTATTTAGGGAACATTTGCCTCAAGGCATTCATTAAATATTCTAGTTTTTAGAAAAGTGACAAAGAGAGGCATCTGAACAGCCACAATCCACCATCTATATTATTCCACCTTGTATCTCATGAAATCAGTGGTTCTGAACCTGTGGGCTGCAGCCCAGAACGAAAATCTAGTCCACAAACTCCTTCCTCTTTATTTATTTAAATTATTTACGTAATTAATTTTATTACCACTTCTTTCTCCAGAGCTGACCATTGCACTGGATAGACCACATCAGCTCTAAATTATTAAATATGGCTTTCTGTGGGTGAGCAGATGACAAATACTGGATGGCATATGATCTGTATCAGAAACTAGAGCTGATGTGGTCTATCCAATGCAATTTTCTGAATCAGCACCCTAAAGAACCAAACCAAATCCAAAGTTGATCAAAAACTGATTCATAACTCTTTTGGTACTAATGTTGGAGAGTGGTCCCTGTCAAGTGGTCCCTGGTTAAAAAAAAGGTTGGGAACTACTGCATTAAATCAACAAAAGATTACTTGATTAGATTCCTAGGGCATATAGGCAGAAATCCAGAACTGTCCACGTGGTTAGCTGGGATAGTGACAACTTTGGCTGAATCTACACTAGGGCCTTATCCAAGGTGCAAAACATGGAATTAGCCTCGGGGAAGTCTGTACAGCTAGGCACTGGTCGCAGCGACCATCATCCCTCCGTTCTGCTCTCCCCCCTTGAAATGCCTCTGCATCCTGTCACTCCAGTCAACAAATGATGGCCAACAGCCATTTCATGGACTGTAGGTGTCTCTACGACTAGAATAGTAGCAGGACAGTAAGTAACATCTTGTGTCCCTGGACTGCCTAAGCCAGAGGAATGTGGGATGCCCAAGTAAAACAGTTGCAGCTGGTTCCATGTCAGAATCACCCCCAAATGTTTATATGAGCCTGGAATCTGGCTTTGTTTTGAACTTTCAGGGAAACTCCAGAAAAACCTGTAACTTTTCTTACCATAGCTGAAGGCCGTGTTAAATACCATATTATAACAGTGAAAAGTGGTCACTGTGTAATAGTCGAACGCCATTTTATCACTCAAAAAAGAGGGGAGTGCGCTAATTACGTGGTGAAATTCGGTAGCCTCTTAACTTGAAACAGCTTTATGTGTGTATCATGCAGACTCTAGGGAGTTGTTTCCACCCCCTTTTTTCAGGATTAAACATTATCATCACATTATTCGAACATCTTAATACATTTTGAGTTCATGTTTGCACAATACTGTTGCATTCTGAACAAAACATCTTAATTAAAATTTGTCACCAAATGAAGACAGGACCTTTTATATTAAGACATGATACAACTAACACTTATAAGAGAAAACAGGATGTAGTCTGGAATATGCGACAATTCCTCACTCTGTCATAAAAAACTGAATGAAAACTCAGTGTTTAAAACACACAAAGGAAACAAAGCAGGGTGAAACAATTGGTTTCTCAACAATTCTATTCTACTTTTTATAAATTATTTCAGGCTCCATTTGTCACAGTGGGATAGTATCTCTCCATTAGGTTTTCATTCAATTTATATAACACATTCAGAACAATTAAATGACAAACCAAGACACCAAAAATAAAAATCGCTGATTACAACAATTACTTATGTTTGAGAAAGAACAAGATATATTCATTTCTTACTTCATTGGCACTTGCAACTAATTTTTTAAAACCCCAGCTTTCTGCTGCCCATCGATCAGCCACTTCCTTTTCTGAACAGATGATGAAGTTATCAAAGTAGATATCTGATGTCATAGACCAAAGCTCCAAACCAAGAGCACTGACAGGAGTCATTTTGAAAGGATGAGAATCTTCAAAATAGTCAGGATTAGGGATTTTTTGAGGACTCCACACCCCCTGCATGATGGAAAAAACAGAACAATCATGGTAAAGATGGGTATTTAACTATGGGCTCAAATGAAACTGAATCCAGACAAGACAGAGGTCCTCCTGGTCAGTCCGGAAGGCCGAACAGGGTATAGGGTTACAGCCTATGCTGGATTAGATCACACTCCCCCTGAAGACTGGGGGTGATTCTACACTCATCTTTGAACCTGGAACCCCAGGTCTCAGTGGTGGCTAGGGGAGCCTTCGCATAGCTAAAACTTGTGTGCCAACTGCGCCCATACCTTGAGAAGCCGGACTTGGCCACGGTGGTCCATGCTCTTGTTACATCCCAATTAGACTACTGTAACGACCTCTACATGGGGCTGTCTTTGAAGACTGTTCGGAAGCTTCAATTAGTCCAACGGGAGGCAGCCAGGTTGTTAACCGGAGCGGCGTACAGGGAGTGCACTACTCCTCTGTTACGTCAGCTCCACTGGCTGCTGATTAGCTACCGAGCACGATTCAAAGTGCTGGCTTTAGCCTATAAAGCTCTAAACGCTTCCGGCCCAGCTTACTTGTCCGAACATGTCTCCTGCTATGACCTACCACGTAATTTAAGATCTTCAGGGGAGGCCCTGCTCTCAGTCCTGCCAGCCTCACAGGTACGGCTGGTGGGGACGAGAGACAGGGCCTTCTCAGTGGTGGCTCCTCGGCTGTGGAACTCCCTCCCTAGTGACATCTGGCAGGCTCCATCCCTTTTGAGTTTTAGAAAGAAAGTGAAGACCTGGCTATGTGAGCAAGTGTTCAAAGAGTAAGTTTTGTTGGCTTCGACTCGGTCTGGACTAAGGTTTATGTACAAGGTTTTGTAGATGAATGGCTCAAGTATTTTGCATTATTTTAAATATGTATTTAAGTGCTTATGTTTTATTCTTTTGTATTGTTGTGTATTGGCATTGAATTCTGCCAGTTTTGTAAGCTGCCCTGAGTCCCTTCGGGTGAGAAGGGCGGGATAGAAATGATGGAAATAAATAAATAAAATAATAAATAAATGTATGGAGAGGATGCAATATGTATTGCTGTACGTCTCTGGTGGTTTCTCTAAAATATCCAAACAAGATTTCTATTGGAATTTTTTTTCATAAATACCTGAAACAGTGCAACTTTTTATTCCCAACCCTGAATGGATTTCTTTTTAATTCTAAGATGTATAGTAAAAGAAAATTTATTTTCTTCCTTTACTTCTCAGTGAAACAGCACTTTTACACAATACCAGTTGTAAGTCTAAAAAAAATGTTTAAAGGAGAAAAATTTCCTTCCCAATCCTCGGGTTATTTTTGTTTTGAGAAAAAAATGTTAGCGCTTAAGCGCATATCCAGTCACTTCAAATGACCTTTAAAAAGAATTGAATGACTGGATGTGAAGTTGACAATTGGCAAACCCCAAGCCGTTATACTATACACTTATTTAGACCAATATGAAATAGCCCTGACATATTTCATCATAAGTTTAGAAAAATTCAGTCAGTTAACTTGAAAAAGAGAGAACAAAACAATGGTGGCATTCAAAGAACACCAGTCTCCCTATCCCATTATTGTAGATGCTACTCTAATTATCATAATAGCTAAAATAAGATGCCATCCAATTAAACTAGATTATTAGGGTTGAGAAAAGCATTGGTCTACATTTAAACATAGTGAGCAAAAATATGAAGAACAGGATGAAGCATTTTATCATTGCACAAACTCACACACCTATCAACAGAAAAAAAGTCACCAGCTATTCAATTTAACCACTTAAGAAGTGTTTTTTAAAGGTCATATTTATACTAAAACCTCTGGATCCAGCATGAAGAAATACATATTTAGTTGGATATGCTTGCATGCACAGAGTCTCTGTTTAATCTAGAAGCCAGGATGATCATCCATGATCCTTAAAAAACTGTTACACCTTATTGATGGATTATTTTATGGTTAGAAGACTAGATTAAGCATTATTTGCTGATCAATTATATTTTAGCTTTTAATCAATGGGTTCCACTAAACAATTTAAGTATTCCACCTATAGAATGTGGGCTATGCAGCACAAAGACAGGTGAGTGTCCTCAAATTTCCACCTAACCATGAAATATTGAGACTAGGGTTCCTGAAGTCTTGCATGGTGTGCTATCAGCCTGGATCGTTTAAATTGTTTTGCTTTGTAGTACTGTACACAAGAAATGTCACACTTAAGATCCTCTGGAATTCTGACTACCATACAATACTTAATGGAACAAGACCTAAACGAGCCTTTTGATTCTCTAGCCGTTGTCCACCAGCTAGTAGTAAAATAAAAAGAAACAGAATATTTGCGTAAATGGCTGTCTGCACTAAAGACTTCTAGTTAAAAATTGGGATGGATCTAACTTAATTGTACAGTTCCATACATGTTTACACATGTGCCATTAAGGCTTATTCCCACATTAAGTGAATAAAGATAACAAAAACATATACAGAGCATCAGGATTCTACTAAAATTAATGTGACAACTTACATTTTTATCTCATGTTTCCACCAAAAACAAAAATCCCAAAACCAACAGCTACCATTTAAAAGTAGAAAATTAAAAACAAAAATAAAACCATTATATTAATCACAGTCATCTTTCTGGTAATAAAATCTGCCAATTTTCTTGGAAAACATAAATTTTAGGCTGGATTCCCCCCACAGTAATAATAAAAAAATTATATCCAGCAGAGATTCTCCTGCCTCCTGAAGAGCTAATTACACAGATACATGCTGAAAGGAGCACATATAGAGTTGATTCATCCCCATTATATTTTAATTCTATACACTAATAACAATCTCGGCATTTACAACATTAGTCCTATTTAACCAAAATGGCATCACCAAATGTTTCCTTCCCAACAGGTACAGGCTTATGGGAACCTCACAGTACTTTAGAAAATACCAATGGAAAAATAAAACTTGAAAGAGACTACATCTGCTTAGAACAGGATGGCTGGCAATGAGAACTTTGAACAGAAGCGAACGCTAACACTTTGCTACAGTCCCTGAAGTTTAATTTTAGGTAGGATTCCCTACACCCAAACCAAAATACTTTACCTCTCATTGCACTACCAGACACACTGAAGAAAGAAAAAGGTTCCATTACAACATAGCAACAATTAAATACAATATATCACCTCTTGCAACTACCTGATAATTAGGGTTTTCTATCATAGGTGGTTTCCATTTTCCTTTATATTTTGGATTGGTCATCATGGGCCGTACCCATGTTCCACAGCCTGGCGCAGTCTCACATTCTGGATTAGGTATTTGTGGAGCTTCCCACTCACCATCCATATCCTCATCCCTAGAAAATGGGGGGAAAATTCAAACACTTCCTTTTTTGTAATCTAATAGATCATAGGTATTAAATTAAATTATGTATATAACACCATCCCCATCAAATTGCTTGACCCAGCTAAAAACAACCATCTCTTGATTTCAAACTAAACATGAAATCTTCTTGAAAGATTTGGCTTTAAAGAATCTAATAGTTTCCTTCTTACAAATTCTCACTGATGTGAAATGCAGTTACAAATATGAAGTTGACATTTCTATCATTTTCTTGTATATCACATCTTGCATCATTCTAGATCAGGCATGGGCAAAGTTTGGCCCTCCGGGTGTTTTGAACTTTAACCCCCCACAATTCCTAAGAGCCTACTGGCTGTTAGGAATTATGGGAGTTGAAGTCCAAAACACCTGGAGGGCCAAACTTTGCCCATGCCTGATCTAGATAATGAAATTGACAACAGAATTCCCAAGATCATAATAATATGCACTTCTATTCACCATGATGTTGAACAGCACTATAGTATCTAAAATATAATGAAACTTGGGGGGGGGGGGGGGGGAGAGGGGACAGATTTAGCAAAAAGTCTAACACACATGTGGGAGACTACTGTCTATTGCAGTGATGGCCAACCTATGACATGCGTGTCAGCACTGACACGCCTAGCCATTTTTGTTGACACGCTGCTGCATGCAGATTGATTGGATGACTATGTCTTTTGTGGCCAAATTTGGTGTGATTTGGTCCAGTGGTTTTGCACATTACATTTATATATATATACCAAATTTGACCACAAAAGACATAGTCATCCAATATATATTCTATTATTATTCTATTATTATTGTAGTATATTATCATATTATTACTATATTATTATTATATTATTCATTATTCATGACTACATTGAAACTAGAATAGAGAGAAATCAGCATGGAAACTGCAAGAGGTACCATAGATTGTTGTACATGGAAATAATGGTAGTAAATAGTTTTTGATTTATTGAATACAGTTATATATTACAATTATATATTTTTGTTATTTAAACTATACATATTGCGAAATTATGGTTTTTTTTCTTGAAGTGACACACCACCCAAGTCATGCTAGGTTTTTTGGTGAATTTTGACACACCAAGCGCAAAAGGTTGCCCATCATTGGTCTATTGATTAATTTTCACATTGAAAATTTCTGCATTTGTTTTTTAAAAATTCGACCCCATGAAGGTAAACAGATAATTTGCAAAACTATATGTGTGTTATCTATATAAATAAAAGTCTATATAGATATATGTATGTTTGTATGTATGTATTTTTCAAAATGGCTCCCATATCCAGAGCCTTGTGACTCCCACTAACAAAGAATCTGGGACCAAACTAAGCACACAGATCCCCCATGACCAACTTTAAAGACTGGCGGGATTTGGGGGAATTGACCTTGGACGATGGGAGTTGCAGTCCATCCAAATCCACAGTGCACTGTTAACTCCACCCATTATGGATCTGGATGAAACTTGTCACACACATGCAACATGATCAACTCTTGGGGTTTGGGGGGGGGGGGCAGGGACAGGGACTCTCAGAGACAGACAAACACAGGATGTTGGGAATTGTAGTTTACCACATCCAGAGAACATTGTGAACTCCACGAATAATGGATCTGGATCAAACCAGGATCAACTTAAAACTACTGGTGGGATTTGGACACAAGATGTTGGAAATTGTAGTTCACCCACATCCAGAAATTTGTGTGAATCTCAAGATCCAAAACCGAACAATGACTACTTCTAGTGTTTATGTTTACAAAATACCTAATGTGGGTACCAAAGCTAGTAAATGTTATAAAACAAACTAAAAGACAGAACAAAGCATACATTAAAATGCTTACAAGCATTGCTATCATAAATAAGCATTCTTACCAATCTTCTGGTTTTATTGCATTAGGATCCGGGATGTACTCTGGTTCATCATCAAGCCAACCTTCAGGTTTAATAGCACCATCATCTTCTATTTTGGGTGGCTCATCTTCATCCCTTTACGTTATAGATCAGTTTTAACAGAAGATGGACAATACAGTAGTACTAGTAAGACACCCAAAGCGTAACTGAAATCATTTCAAACACCAAATCAAGAGTATATCTTTTTAGAGCCACAAAGTCCTTTACACACAAAATCTCCAAGACACAATTATAACTAAACTGATATACAGGTACTATTTTTAAAAAATCACTAAAAATTCTAGAAGTTCTCATTCCACTATATAAATTACTGTGGTCAGAAGGATGACACTGTGACAATGTCCCACCTGCACATCTTTATAGCTCAAAAACATTTTTCAAAAGTAATTTCTACCCCCATAAAATCAAAATGCAAACCAAAGAAAATTTGTTTACTATTTAGGAATGAGGTAGATAGAAGAAAGATGGAAGGGATATAGACCATCTCTGGTTCTCTTTACCAGTCATCTGGCTTGACAGCATCAGGATCAGGAATTTTAACTCGCTCATCCCAGTCTTCTGGCTTTCTATCCGTGGGATCCTCTATTTCTTTGGGAGGATTCACAGGGGGAACCATATCTTCCAGGAGATTTCCTTTGCTGACAACTGTTTGATCAATTAATATTTCAAATGTGTCATCAGGATTTAGCACTAGAACACAATAAATAAAATTGAAAGTTACACAGATGTTAAGGCAAACTAGTTCTTTGCTTATAGAATTTATATCAGGGGTCCACAAACTAAGGCCTGGGGGGCGGATGCAGCCCTCCAAGGTCATTTACCTGGCCCCTGCTCTCAGTTTTAGACTTAGGCTCGCCCAAAATCTGAAATGACTTGAAGGCACACAACAACAACAACAACAACAACAACAATCCTACTTAACTTGGCTATATCATTGGCCAGAAGCAGGCCCACATTTCCCATTGAAATCCTGATAGGTTTACTGTATGTTGGAGCCTCCAGTGGCTCAGTGTGTTAAAGCACTGAGCTGCTGAACTTGCGGACCGAAAGGTTGAAGGTTCGAATCTGGGGAGTGGAGTGAGCTCCCGCTGTTAGCCCCAGCTTCTGCCAACCTAGCAGTCTGAAAACATGCAAATGCGAGTACATCAATAGGTACCGCTCCGGCGGGAAGGTAATGGCACTCCATGCAGTCATGCCTATGGCCACATGACCTTGGAGGTGTCTACGGACAACGTCGGCTCTTGGGCTTAGAAATGGAGATGAGCACCAACCCCCAGAGTTGGTCACGACCGGACTTAACGTCAGGGGAAACCTTTACCTTTTACCTTACTGTATGTTGGTTAAAATTGTTTTTATTTTTACATATTGTATTCTTTCATTTACTGATATTGTGCTATGATAATAATAGAACATATTGTGTATACATATAATATTGATATGAATATTATAATGTAATACAATATAATACTAATAATAATGCAACATAATAAAATTAAGTATACATTATATATTAAATGTAATATTACTAATAATATTACAGTATAGTGGTATACTGGTAGTACAATATAGTAATATATATAATGCTAATATTGTGCTATGCCATTAATATAATATATTGTATGTACATACAACCTGTAAGCCACTCTTGAGTCCCCTTCGGGGCGAGAGAGGGCAGGGTATAAATGTAGTAAATAAATAAATAACTAAATAAATGTTTTGGGAGGGGGTTTTTTGCACTACAAATAAGACATGTGCAGTGTGCATAGGAATTCGTTCAGTTTTTTTTTTTCAAATGATAATTTGGCCCCTCAGCAGTCTCAGGGACCATGAATTGGCCCTCTACTTTAAAAGTTTGAGGACCCCTGATTTATATCATTGCAGTAAGAGCTGTTTAAATGTATAGTTGAAGTCCATTTTGGATGCAGTTATGTCATATTACTGAACTCAAACTTAACATCATTTTCAACCATTCAATTTAATAGAGATTAAAACACAAACATGTATTTGGAAAGAAACAGACCTTTTGACATGAAAGGAACATTATAATACTATTTTTTAGGATTGCAGTTTTAATGTGAGAGGATTGTGTATGCAGATATACATATATCAATGATATTAGTAGATTTTTTTTGTCACACTAGTCTGTAGACAATAGCAGGATATATAAAATGAAAAAATTTGGTAACTGATATCTGGTCAATAACTATTATTAATGGTTATCAGGCTTTGAGTTTTTTTTCCCTCTGAGCAAACGCTCGACGGCAATGTAATATTTTCTAGACTGCTCACTCATCAAAAGCACCTCATACAACACACACGAAACATAATCTTTTGCATGTTTACTCGGAAATTGGATTCCATCAGGCTTAATGGGCCTTTCTTGGGGTTTGATGCCACTTTAATTGCTGTGGCTTAATGCTATGGAATCCTGGGATTTTTAGTTTTGTGAGGCATCAGCACTCTAGCAGCAAAAGCTAAAGACATTGTAAAACTACAGCTTGCATGATTTAAATAGCATTGTGCAATGTCAGTTAATAGTGTCCTAATTGTATATCAATAATGGATATTGTATATATATTTTTGTAAACATAAGCACGTAAATGTACCAAGAGTATACAGATGGGTCTTCTTGTCTGAGTAGATTTTTTTTAGGTCTACATCAGGTCGTTTGGCATGTTTTTCTTCATAGTCTCCAGTTTTAGGATGTTTATGTCTAAAGATAAAATGTAACTTGTAATCTTCTCCACATTTATCTGGTCCAAACATAATTGTGTACGATGTTTTGTCATAGAAGTACTCCTGCAGAATGAAAAGGAACATAGTCTTTGGTTTATACAACTAAAAGCATTTTATATGACACTATTCTGACACTTTGTGACAAAATATGACAGAGTTAAGACTCTGAGTATTTTTAACCTATATCTCAGTTCCTTCTTGAAATGATGGATAAATGCTATGAAGGTCAAAGAATGGAGTAACTATTTTAAGATTTAAAAATTGCTGCTTAAAATATTGCTGCTGCTATTGTTTGTGTGCCTTCAAGTTCTACTAATTGTTGTTACTATTACTAATTTAAGCCATATCCCATATTTTCTTCAAAATTGGGATTCAAGGAAGATAGCTATACTAAGTCAGATTAAATTTTAACTGTAAGTAGTGCAGCATGTAAATGAAGCTGAAAGTCTGGGGGAATGAAAAAAAGAGCTTGGGCCCTCCTTGTAGCTACACTTTTCTCAGCCACGCTTTACAAAGCTATTGTGAGGATAACATTGAGTACAAACAACTATGCATGCTGTTTTGAGCTCCCTTGGAAGAAAAGTGGACCAGGATGATGAGAGTTGTAGTCCACTCACATCTGAAGAGCCATGTGTATTTCTAATGAAATCATTCATGCTTTATTTATTTCCTTTGTTCTCTGAATGACAGAAAATACAGATAAGCTGTAAATACCTGTACTGCATATTCTGAATGTATTATGCAAGCTGCCCTTTGCATCCACAAATCCTGCATTCACAGATTCAACCATCCAAAGCATGAAAATATCCTCCCAACCCCCCATTTCCAAAACACAAACTTTTTTTTCCATTTTATGAAAGGGACATTTTACTATGCCAATGTATATAATGGGATTTGAGCATCCTCAGATTTTGGTATCATTTGCGCGTGGGGGGGGGGGGTGTATTCTGGAACCAAACCCTAGTGAATACCAGGCAGTCACTGTATGCTGTGTAATTTGCTAGTGAAATAGGTATATAACGTACAAAAGTCGAATTATACCTTGTGCATTTATGAATTCCTTGTTCCTCATTAGATGAGCATTTGCTTCCACTGGAATTAGGCCCACATAGTATTACGTATTCTCTAAACGGGAATTACATACAGACTTCAAAAATCTCCTTTAAAATTGTAGGGCACATATAGCCAGTAACAACTTGCATAAGTACCCAAAGATTTCGGTGGTTTCTTTCCTAACATTAAAACACATTTCGTCACTCTCTCTTACAGAATACATACCAGATTCAAATCATCACTTTTGGAAAGAAGCTTAATATATGCACCACCACAATCAATGCCATCTTGAAAATTCACTTCATACCTGCACAACAGAAACACAAAAACACTCATACAGAGATAAATGGTAATTAAATGTTCACATAGCAAATAGTTTTTGGTTACTTGTACTTTGTGTACAACAGGGTATTAAATGCAATAGGATTATCTCCATTCTGCCCCACTCCCATAACTGACCTAGGCTGCATCTACACCAGCCACATTATACCAGTGTAAATTTGGTCTGGATAAACCCTGGATCCGTCTCAAACTCGCTCCATCTCCTGTGTTGCTGCCGCCGCTCCCCATTGATCATGGGGTCCACTGTGAGTACTAAGCTATCGGCTTCCATTTCTGATCTCATAACAGGACACCTTTACGATCAACAAAGAGGAGGGAGGATCTATCTACCCCCTTCTTTTTTGCTAATTGCACAGGCACCCTTTTATGACATGACCATAATAGCCAGATGTTCAGATGGAGCCCTGTGTCCAGCAGGAAGTGGCAACAACAATAACATGGAGAACAAGCCATTTCCTTCTCTTGCATTGATAGGCACAGGGAAAAGGTCACAGCACCATTGTCCATCTGGATAGGGGATTGATCCGAAACAGAGTATTCCCTGACTTTGCTTAAAGCATAGCAAACGTAGATTAAATGCAAATAACTAATTGGATACTAATTGGAAGTTGTTGTTCATCATGGAGACAGACCTCAGTGGATTTGCAGGGAGACTGGGCTTTCTAGCCAGTGTAGATAAGCCTCTAGAGAATCATTTTAAGCTGTTTCAAAGCATTAAAAACTACACATAATAATCTAGTGTATATATAGGCAATACAAAATCCCAACACAAATGTTTGTTTAGAAAACCCTTTCAAGTGTAAAGATATACTTACTGAATAATCAGTGGGTTATTATCAAAAACAAATGGTTGTGTTAACATAGCTGATATTGCATGATGCTTTGCTACTGATTTCAAAACCAATCCCCTGTCACCAGGGACCATGTTTTCTTTTAATGGTTCTATTTCCCATCTTCCTAAAAGATAATATAGCAAGACAAATGTAAGCAAAGAACACAGTTATGATTTAGTAAAATCATTCTATAAACTCTGTAGAATTCATTATTCGATACATTTACTTCTTTAGAGGCTCTATTTTGAGCTAAAAACTTTACATGGGTACAACATATATTGGGAAAACAAGTCAGTGAGTAAACATACTTTGTGCACAAAATATCACAAGCTGAATGCCCAGAATATCCACAGGCAGACCAGACAACTGCCAATCTACAACAAATAGGTTTGGCTTGGTATATGACAGTTTTCAATATTCCTCCACATGTCACAGCTTATAGGGAAGGAATTTTAAGTCTGTTGTTGAGAAATGCAGGCTTCAAAGTAACTCCAGATACCTTAATCACAACTCTTTTACAGTACAACCACACATCTAAAGCACAAAAATGAAGATACAGTTTGAAACTGTGAATTGAAATATCATGAGTAGTAACTTATCTCATATTTCTTGGCATGCCTAGAATATTGCATCATTTAGCCATACTAGAAGGTGCCAAAAGATATTTTGGTGGAAGGAGTGATCAATGAGGGATTTCAAAATGTGAGGAAATTTGTAAGTGGAACTATTAAAGAAAGCATCCCCTGCCCCTAATGTAAAAGCCAATACATATTGAAAGTCCTGTAATAAAATGAAATGAACAAGTTTGTGGAAGACATTCCATTTATACCTTACCATCATATTTAGCAATATCTTCATCTGTATCCTCTTTTTTGGTTTGAGACAGAACCCACCTATTGAGGAAAAACAGTATTAATATATGAATACGTGATTTAAAAAAATATTCTTTTTAATGCTATTTTACTTGCATTTGAAAAAAAATGTATTTAACTATACTGTAAATGAAAATAAAAGATTACTCCTACGTATTTTATATCCACTCTAAGCATTCAATTTTCATTTCTTTGCACAATTAAAACTTGTGCGACAGCTGCAATCATACCTCGAGAAGTCTGACTTGGCCACGGTAGCCCATGTCTTAGTTACATCCAGACTGGATTACTGCAATGCTCTCTACGTGGGGCTGCCCCTGAAGACGGCCCGGAAACTTCAATTGGTTCAAAGATCCGCAGCCAGATTTCTAACTGGAGCTGGTTATGCCTCTATTAAAGCAGCTCCACTGGCTGCCGATAAACTGCTGGGCCCAATTCAAGGTGCAGGTTTTGACCTATAAAGCCCTATACGGCTCGGGCCCTACCTATCTCCATGATCACATCTCCTCCTATGAGCCAGTGCGGGTCTTGAGGTCATCTGGGGAGGCTCTGCTCTCGCTCCCGCCACCGTCTCAAGTGCGGCTGGTGGGGACGAGAGAACGAGTTTTCTCGGCAGTGGCCTCCCGGCTCTGGAATGCACTGCCAAAGGAGATCAGGCAATCCCCTACATTATCCACCTTCCGTAAGGAACGGAAGACCTGGTGGTTTCGGCAGGTTTTTGAGTAATTACATTGGAATACCGCCGATCTCTGGACCTGAATATACTGCACAAGACTTATCTAGCCTGAAATGATTTATTTAGTATATTGGGTTTATGGTTCCCATCCCCTTGATAAGGTTGTGTAAGTGTTATTTATTGCTATTTAATTGTATAGTTTTACCTTGTTTAAATGTGTTATTTCGCTGTAATGTAATATATGTGTTGTTTTATTATTGGAAACCGCCCTGAGTCCCATTCGGGAGATAGGGCGATATATAAATAAAGTTTTATTATTATTATTATTATTATTAAAATATACTAAATATGGATTATATGAGCCATGGCTGGATTGTATTTTCCTTTTCATAGTATGAGAAGTTGATACTCACGGTAAACGCTTGTGATGCTGAAGGAGCAATCCACTACAGATGGGTTAACCCCTTGTGCCAACCGGTTTAGGGCAGGATCCTCCAAATTCTGAAATGTTGCTTATGTTCTTAACTCCCTCTCTCCTCAGCTTTGTTGTATAGCCATGCTAACTGTTCATGAAGCTCCATAACAGTATTTTTCTTAATTATTATTCTCTGAGAGGAGGTGAACTGCTGTTTCAGCCTCACCAGAATAACCATTCATGTTGAGTATCAACTTTGCACTCTCAGGCTAAAGGAGTGATACACTATATATGGGATGTACTCAAGTTGGGCCTGAATACTGTACATTAATTACAGGATGAAGAACTGTGCTACTAGAGGCTCCTTGGCGAACCTTGCATTTGTCTAATGTCTTACAAATGTGGATGACTCTTCCATCCAGCAGCCTTACATACATCTCTATTAAAGCTGCCACTCTAAAGGGTGTTCTTGTCATCTCAGCACTTTTTGAATTATTGGTTGTAGAAGAAAGGTATATAACAGACCCTTCAGCTACACACCCAACAACGAATCCTGGCATTCTGCATTTGGAATTCCATCTATTATCATGAGCTATCAATAATTTCTTGTTACTACCATTATTTCCATGTACAACACTCTATGGTATGTACATGTACCAATCCTGCATGCTCTGGTGTTCTGTTTGGCAGGTGTTGGGCATGCTTCCAAACAAAAACTTTGCTAGGTCTTACTTTCAGGGGAGGCCTTATATTTAGCAATTCAGCAAAACTTCTACTAGGTCTTTTTTTCGGGGATGTCTTATTTTCAGGGAAACAGGGTAGAAGCGAAGAAAGCATCTGCATTCATTGGTACATGCAAGTCAGCTTCTTGCAAATCTATAGATAGCATAAAGTCACCTAATTCCAAATTGTCCACAATTGTTTACAAGGTTTCCATCCTGAAATTATTGTACTGCACAAATCTATTTAGATGCTTTAGGTCTAGGACTGGTTTGTGACATTTGTTGTGCTGGGGGGACTATGCAAAAATAGGGAATAAACTCTCCAAAACTACTATTTCTGTAGCACCTGTTCTATTGCTGCAGTCTATACTAAATGACTGATTTCTTTGAAACACACTCTTGATTCAATATATTTAATACCAGTTATGGCAGAAATATTCATTTTGGTCTTCTTTGAAACTGTATATTATGTGTTATATGATTCCACAATGAAGATATCTGCCTCCCACCAACAGAATGCATGAATCAGTACTAGGTCCTCCTATCACTATGGAGTGTTTGGCCCTTCTTCTAGACTGCTGTTGCTATTTGATTGGAATTTTGATCTATTCCATTAAGGTCTAAATGTTTTGTAACCTTTCTGTTTTTGAATTGTTTCCTCCACAAAAAGAACAAGGCTCATTCATGTACTTAACATTCTCTTTTAGATGCTCTTACCCAGACAACATGGCATCATCAAACGTTTCAGCAAAATATACTTCTCCAGTTGGCTTTGGTGTCTTGTACACAACCTACAAAATATTTACACAAATTTATTCAGAAGAAGAATTCTGACCTTCAAGTCAAATATACAAGTTGTAAAAAATAGATTAATTACTGTTGTACTTGTAGTCGTCAACCACAAAACATATTTGATTCAAGGTGGAATCTAAATAATGATAACAGGAGACTAACAAATGATTTTCTCAACAAAGAACAGGGATGGATCCAGACTTTGCCCTTCTTACACTGCCATATCAAATCCAGATTATCTGCTTTGACAGCCTGGATTTTATGGAAGTGTAGAAGGGACCTGACTCCTGGATATCTTGCAACCTCATAAGATAAAGCACATAGATTTGAAATACTTTTAAAAGTCCTGAAGTTCTATTAACAATGCTTAATTGGAGAAACTAGTTTTATTCAAGTAAAAGCTAAATGGCAAAAATATGTATTATCTTGTACACAAACTAATACTACTTCTGACAAATATTACTGTATATGTCACATTTGCCAAAGAAGAGTTTTCTGTTTTGTTTTTAAAAAGAGAACATGCTTAGACTACATTACTAATACGTTGTCACAGCACTCTATTTTATACCCTTGATGCATTTCTACCCTCACTGAGTTACACTGTTATCAGCACATGACAGTAGCAGCATCCTTTTCTCCAAGAATGTTCTCTACAAAGCATTACTTAGGACAGCACAGATATTAATACATTACGCACAACCATGCAAGATGCAATGACATTGTTATTTTATTGTGGCTATGCCTGTTGTTTAATTTTAAGATATGTCTAATCTAAATATTAAAAGCTATTATTGTTACTCTGCCATACAATTATTATATTTCTTCAATTCTAAGACACATCTTTTTCCTATATAAACATGTGAAAAATGAGGTGCATCTTCAAATCACAGGTGTATCTTATAAATTTCTGCTGAACTGAAATTAAGATCCATCTTACAATGGTGTCTTACTGCAGCAATCTTTACAACTGAAGAAATACGGTATTATACTATTAATGCTTTTAATTCCTGAAATATGCTGCATTTATTAAGTCAAGTAGCACCACACGTCTTCAGAAACAGTAACATGAATGTTCATAGGCAGTAGTAAAAGGTAAAGGTTTCCCCCTGACATTAAGTCTAGTCGTGCCTGACTCTGGGGGGTGGTGCTCATCTTCAGTTGTAAGCCAAAGAGCCAGCGTTGTCCGTAGACACAAGGTCATGTGGCCAGCATGACTGCATGGAGCACGGTTACCTTCTCACCGGAGTGGTACCTATTGATCTACGCACATTTTCATATTTTCGAACTGCTAGGTTGGCAGTATAATTCATAAATAATTCATTATAGGCAGTATAACTTAGAAAATCCAAATACGCTTTTCAAAAATAGTTCTTTTCAAAAGTGGCAGTTCTGCACTAATAATATGAGATCTGGTTTTGTTTAAAATTGCATTATATAATAGAAAAAATATAGATTGAAAGCAGCAATGATAATTTAGATTTTTACATTTAGATTACTCATAATCTTGTTTCTGAACATTACAAATACTATGGAACAATACAACACAAAGCCAAACATCAGTTTTTGATGATAACTAGGGTTCTTTCTATTGGAATAACAAATCAAACAACTAATTCATTAAATCATTATTTCACATTATATGGACGGATGTTACTAAAACTGGATAGGACTAGGCAAAGCATGAGCAGCTACACTCGAACATATAGAAAATAATGTCATCATAAAGTCGATGTAACTTTTCTCCATTTTATAAGACAATACATATTTGACTCAGTTTAATCATCAAATATTGTCCATATGGAAAAATCAATCTCAATCTAACTAAGTTTCCTATTATAGGTATTTAAAGTTCAAACACAATTCATATAAAAGAGTGTGGTACCAAAACATGATGGAAATTATCTTCTATAGACCAAAACCAAAAAAACTTTATGGTGAAACTTACAATTATCTGCATAATAATGACACTCATAAATACAAAGAAAAAAACAGACTTTGATCACTACGTTCACAGAATATACTGAAACAATAAAAAGCTTCATGTAGCTTAATAAACCCCCAAGAGCTTAAAAAGTGGTGCTATTTGATTCCTAAAAGCTATAATAAACTGAGCATTTATAGTCAGTATTTTTGTATCACTTCCTAGTCCACAAGGACTCCTAAAGAAATGAACAAATAAAAACAAATAATAATACAAATATAAAAACATTTAAAAATCACATTAAAATATTCTTTAAAAATTCCCAAAAGCCATCTAAAACAGAATCAATTTTTAAAACAGATAAAATACAAATTTCAAATATAGAATGCTATGCAGGACCATAATGTTTTGGCTGCACACCAGAGGCTTAAGAAAAAAATTGCCTAACTTCCTTAGATAAGGAGCACCACAGTTGAGGTGCTACTATAGAGAAAGGCCTACATTAAGTGATGCTAAAATTACTATTTCATATTGTAAATTTTAGCACAGGAATTAAACTTACCTCTAAGGAGGATCTACTTCTGTCAATATTAGAATCTAGTGAATTCTTGACAAATTTTTCCACTTCAATTTCCGGCTCTTCAGATTCTGCATTAACTGAGCTTAATAGTAAAACACTCAAGTACAGCCAATCCCAATGAAATTGCATTTTGACTACCTGTAAAGTAAACAGATTCTGTTTTTACTCTTTGTCAACTATCCAAAGTCCTTACAAGAAATGCATATTATTATTATTTCTAATTTACTGAAGTACAAAAGAAAATTAAAATGAAACAGAATTCTACAGAAATGCTCAATATACTGTACATTCGAATTCCCATGAAAGGGTACACCAAGAATTGCAGTAACCATAGGACTATTCCATTAATTTCCCATGAAGGACACACAGAACTGACAGGTGACACACTCAGCACTCATGGACGCAAACAGTGACAAATCCCAAAATCCACAGTGATACCTTTACGGACCAACAAAAAGCACACAGACACACAAATCACATAAGCTTTGAAAGCGTTACTGGTTTCTTTGTCTGGCAAATGTGTTAAAAGAAGAAAGAAAAATGATGGACTCATTTCTCAGAACCATTACACCCATTGTGAAGGGCCAACAAATATAGCCTTAGGGTGCAGGTTAATTCACATGGAAATCACTCTTTTTTGAGTTTGTTACACTCATTTGTATATTATTCCAATTTTCTATAGAACCAAAATGGCCTAAATTAAGGGCCAGGGTGTATGAGCAGAACTGCATACACATATACCATGGACACATTTTGTGAGGTCCCTATTCTGCTATTTTTACCATTTGCATTGAGCTTTCCCCTGTTACTTTAGGACACCAATGCCAGGGGCACTGAAAGGAGAAGACAACTACTCAGTAGTGGCCAGCATTACTTTTTTTTTTGTTTCAGGATTTTGAAAACTGAGGTGTGCAATAGACTGGCTGTTAGAAATTGTGGGAGTTGAAGTCCAAAAACACCTGGAGGGCCCAAGTTTGCCCATACGTGTTATAGATGCACCCATTGATTACAAACTGAACAGCTACAAACCTAGGCCTACCTTAAGCTGATTTAGATGTTGGCACATCAATTGCACAAAATCTATTTGATGCCTTTGGGGGAGGGAGGTTAAAGATCGGTTTTTTCTAAAACTGTTTTCCCTCTGCAATGCATCCTTTGTTGCCGATCTGACCACACCTGAAATACTATGCCCAGTTCTGGGCACCACAGTTGAAGGGAGATGTTGACAAGCTGGAAGGTGTCCAGAGGAGGGCAACTAAAATGATCAAGGGTCTGGAGAACAAGCCCTGTGAGGAGCAGCTTAAAGAGCTGGGCATGTTTAGCCTGCAAAAGAGAAGGCTGAGAGGAGATACGATGAGGGCCATGTATAAATATGTGAGGGGAAGTCACAGGGAGGAGGGAGCAAGCTTGTTTTCTGCTGCCCCGGAGACTAGGATGTGAAACAATTTTAAATAAATAAATAAATAAATAAATAAATAGACGCACCCTTGGGTTACAAACTGAGCAGGTACAAACCTAGGCATGCCTTAAGCTTGAGGCACAGCAACTGCACAAATTCTATTCGACGCATTTGAGGGGGGGGGGGATGGTTAAAGATCAAAGCATCGTTTGTCCTCCGTGAGACAGAGACAAAACAACAATGAACCGTCCCTTCGGGAGACCTGGCATCCACTCCGAAGGACAAGGTTCGAGGCATTCAAATGAATGAGGGGAAAGAGGCTCGTCAACGGAACTATGACGGACGCTTCCAGGCCCTCCTCCCCACCCTCTTCCTCACAGCCGTTCCCTTTTCTCCTTCCCCGCCCCGCGCGGAAAGGAGCTTTTGGCCTCATCTCACCTCTCTCTCTCTCCCTCCTGACAGGCCGCGACCGTTACCACCCGTCAATCACGCAGTTCCCCCCCTCCGCACGCAGTCCTCTCGCCAGAGCATCCCCGCCGCGCATGCGCCGCTGGCCCAAGCGCAGGTGCTTCGACACGCGCCGCGCCGCCGCCGCCGCCGCCAATCGCGATAGGGCGCCGAGAGGCTGAGGGAACCAATCGCAGGGAAAGGATTTCTTTAATTCCCTTCGGACCGCTATAAACCAACCCCGGATCAGTCCGCCGCTCAGTGACAAGCCAGCATGTGCCGGCTCGTCCAATCGGATCCGCCTTGGGGCGGGGCTTCATCATTAGCGCCAATAGGAACTCTGGCTAAAGAGAGCAAGTCAGGCATGGGCCAACTTGGGTCCTGCAGGTATTTTGGACTTCAACTCCTACCAGCAACAACCAACAAACTATCTACAGACCCACTAAAAAAATCCAACAAATGCTACATTTAGCAAAGGGCAAGAGGAATCCTCTCACCTCTGCGGTCAGTGGTTCCCTTGGTGTATGGTAAAAACCATGTATAGTAGATTCTGTACATTGTTCCTGGCCTTGCAGCTCTTCTGATGTCTGTGGTGGAGTTCCCATTGGCCTGTGGAGCCCAGTTTAGGTGGTGGGGTTCACTTTGGAGGAGGTGGGGTTCACATTTTTTTTTGCACTGTCTACCAGGGCTTTAATTGTGCTTTTTTTTACCTGCGTGATGGTTGGAGTCTTTAAGTAGATATCTGTGTGTGTAGATTTTCTATAAAATGTGTGGCCCAATTATTGATTTGGTTTACAGATTACCAGGAGTCTACAGTATACCATGCAGCTGTGGACAAATCTACATAGGGACCCAGGGCTGTAGCCAAAGGGTTTAAATAAAAACCGGTTTACTCATGAATTTTAACTGATTAACCAAATCCCCATGAGTGTCCACTGAAGTTTATCGATGCAGCCTGATTTCTAAATTATTTTGTGTTATGGAACTACTCTTCATGATTTGCTAAAAAAACATTTCAAACCCCCCTCCCCCCTGAATTTTTTTTTCTGGCTGTGGCCCTGTAGAGACCCCCAAACGCAATAGCATTGCCCAAAACATGAATCAAGGAACATGAAAGGCACTGCAGACTAACTCAACCAGAGAAGTCAGCCATAGCAGAGCACTTGATGAACCAACCTGGATACAGCATATTATTTGAAAACACAGAAATGCTGGACCTTTCTAACAACCACTATGTCAGACTATACAGAGAAGCCACTGAAATCCACAAGCATATCGACAATTTCAACAGCAAGGAGGAAACCAAGAAAATTAACAAAATCTAGCTACCAGTATTTCAAAAAACTAGAATCAGGACAGTAAATTAAGAGCAACACTTAAAATACAAGAGAATTCTAGATAGGAAACAATCAGAGCCAGCTAACTGCCACCAACAAATGATTTCCCTGAGCAGGATGCAGACAGGCTTTGAAACTGCAAAGCTATTCAATCCTAATCAAGGTAGCCAATTGCAACATTCACACTTGCCTCAAACAGACAAAAGTTCTTTCTCTCACCCAAGTGGGGAATTATATATTAATGTCTGCCAAATGAACCCAGAGGAATAGAATTTTCACTACTGCACCATGATGCTCCATGAAACACCCTCTCTTTTTCGAAATAGTTTACCTTTCATTCAAAGGGCTAACAGCCTCAACCCCATCCATATGGCGCTCCAGTGTAACCATGGAGCAAGTTGCTATGGAACACCACTTGCTTGTTGCTGTGCAAAGAGAAAAGTTCCCTGTGCAGTTTCTCGCAGGAGCCTTGATCTCCATATCAACATCCCTTAAGGTTAGGTTCATTCTAAGCCTTCAGTGCATCTTCCCACCCTCCCCAACTCATTAAATTAATGGCAGTTTGAGATGCTGCACTAAATTATACATTGGGTGATAGATCTTATTAACTGTTGGCAATATTTTAGTTTTGGGTTCCCTAATTATTATTTTTTAAGTCAGCTTTCAGACATCAAAATGTTCTTCCTGTTGTGAAAGGCATAGGATCTATATAATTTCATCCTGACCAAAAGTAAGAGGAAAGGAGAATAGAATGTGAAATCCTACACTGAAGTGTGTTACATTTCACATCTCTCTGCAATACAGCTTGGAATATAACTGAGAAAGTAGTGTGCACATATTAGGGTAACAGTGGGCAACCTCTAACAGATGTGGGAAGGGGAGGTGGTTTTTGTTCCTACAGCACTAGACCACCCATAACCAGAATAAAACAAAGATGGGTTGTTGTATGTTTTCCGGGCTGTATGGCCATGTTCTAGAAGTATTCTCTCCTGACGTTTCACCCACATCTATTGGCAGGCATCCTCAGAGGTGTGAGGTACCTCACACCTCTGAAGATGCCTGCCATAGATGTGGGCGAAACGTCAGGAGAGAATACTTCTAGAACATGGCCATACAGCCCAGAAAACATACAACAACCCTGTGATGCCGGCCATGAAAGCCTTCAACAACACCTTAAAACAAAGATGTAAGCCTGATCATTCAATTGTTAATTTACAGATCAGATGAGAGTGCTGCTCACTCATTCAGAGCAGGAGGAGTACCTTGAATAAGCCTGGGCGGGAGTGCAGCTGAACGCTCTAGAGGGGTTTTATCAACTCAGCTCAGACCAAGTTCA
This sequence comes from Anolis carolinensis, assembly GCF_035594765.1. Lineage (NCBI taxonomy): Eukaryota > Metazoa > Chordata > Lepidosauria > Squamata > Anolidae > Anolis > Anolis carolinensis. Next base: position 44,311,208 of record NC_085845.1, read on the forward strand.
GGTACACACAAGGGCAAGTCTGCAAGAGCTGTCAGGCTTCCCATTTCATGCTCTCCATGACATACTGTGCCCTCCAAAACTTATTCATTATTTGTTTATGTTTTCCATAAGGAATATATCTCAATACAAATAAACAACAGTGAGCTTGTATTGATCTTGTTTTGAATTGAACATGTTAAACTAGTCCAGCACCAAAGCATTGCATTAACTGTGTTCTGTGCTAGGCTCCTTCCATTATCGTGGTGTGAGGTGTGATGTGAGTGCATTATGACTGCCCTGATCATCAATTTTGCTGTGTGATTATCCCCAAATTGTGAACATGTGTACAATAATAATGAAAAGAAACAGCTACAAAGAGGGTCACAAGACTTGTATAGTGTTTTAGATTTGTTACATACTAACTTATAAATATATTGGGGAGGAGAATGAGAAAAGATGGTTCAAGTGAAAAAACAAACAAACTGCAAGATTTACACAATTTTTTAAAAAAACTAGTCGGGATCTCCATACTCCTGAAGTTCCAAACTGCCCTAGTCAATGCAATGCACTGTTGTCCCTCTTCCAGCTGATGTTCTGATCATGGGTACCTCCAGGGAGTTTGGCATGTATTTGCACACAAGCCAAGGATTACTTTGAAGTACCTTCCATTTCTCACAGATGTTGTGTAAGGTCATATATTTTTGCCAGAAAATGCTCACAACTTGTGTGTGTGCGAGAGAGAGGGGGGGGGAGGGAGAAGGAGAGAAAGAGAGAGAAACAGAAGCTGTCAAGTTGCTATCCTGTCCCAATGGGTCACAAGTGTCTCACCAGAATGAAGTCTGAATCATAACAGTGAGGCAGAAATTCCAGATAACAAGCCAGAACGGAGTCCAAAAGAATGCTTGCTAATTAGCCAGATAGGTCAGTGATCTGTAAGGAAGTTGCTAGGAATATTTACAGCTGTCTTCACACAACGCAGAATTAATTCATGTCTATTATTTAGGAGCTGTTGGAATCTATGCAAACTGTCTTACTCTCTGTTGCTCCCTGTCTTTTCCTTCCTTTGATGACTGATAGAATCTTCACCTCTCTTCTGGGGCTTCAGGCCCCTCCTACCTCACTCTTGGAGACTAGTGCTACAAATTCTGAGTTTATGTCTAACTCAGAATCACTCAAGAGGCATGGCAACGTTGCAGTTACCGAGAGGACATTATTCTCCATTACCTTCAATGAAACTATCAAACATTGCCACAAGGATTTCAAATACCCAAATGCTTGCTTTACCATGTTTCTAGTTTGATTGAAGTGGGAATTTGACAAATGATGCACTTATCAGAATATCTGCTCATTTATCAACAACTGTATTCGCAACAAATGGGGGGTGTAATGAAAACTCATGTACAAATCAGAATATCAGAAGTGCTGCTGCATGCTACTACAATACATACCTCCTGAGAGTTTTCAGGGGAAATAGTGCAAGGCAGAAGCAGCAACTCCATGACCATTATAACTTCGACAAAAAATTCAGCTACTGTAGAATGGGCAACTCTGAACTGGTGGGCTGCAAGGTAACAAACACAACTGTTTGCTAGCATCCACAGAGTAGAAGTGACTGTATTTTCAATAGGAATGGCCCCCACATGATCTCTTTTTTCTGAAATTCTTGATAACATGCACTCACTAGTTTGGAAAATGTGGAGCAGACATGACCACACCGATATGACAAAATGCTCCCACCATGTCTCACTGTGGGTAAACCCACCAGTGACAAGGATATCTGGGCCCAGAAGGAATAGCCACAGCTGTGGTTAGAGCATCCAAATCAGTTTCAGAAACCCACAACACAGCAAGGTCATGCTTTTTGAAGAAATACCTATTTCTTGTAGCTGCTCTTTCTCGTGTTTTTTGTCCAGCACCTCACATGCCACAGTGGTGGTCTGTAGCAAAGCAAACACTACCAAGCATGACTCCCCTGTGCCTTCCATTTCAGTGAGACATAAACCAGTGATTGACCGATTACGACCAGGGCAACAATGGCGGATAGAACATATGCAATGGGTAAGGTAAACTGTAAGGCTGGTATGCACCTGTCCAGGTGAAAGGAACAGGGGGATTGATTACTGACAAAAATGAGTAAAATGAATATATATTGATATATTTGCTTGTATGACAGGAAGGGAAAAAATGCTTCAGCCATGGCTGTGTGGCCCAAAATTCCACAACATGTAATCGTAACAGGACCACCCTTTTACACAATTGTGAGCTCACTTAGAATAAACTAGCTGTGCCCGGCCACGCGTTGCTGTGGCGAAGTATCGTGGTATGGGAAATAAAGTATTGAGGAATTGGTGGTAGTTAAGGTAAAGGGTCCCCTGGGCTGAGTGGGTTGCTAGGAGACCAAGTGAGCTGAGCTTAGCCTTCTAACTGGCAGCAATTGGATAAAAACAATTATTCCTCTCCCTCTAATTAGGAATTTATTTTTCTTTTCTTTTTGTTGTATCAACCTAGAGGCATGGATGAGGGGTTGTGATGTCAATTTTCAAGGTTGTGGGGTGTTTACTTTTGTTGTTTTGTCCGCTGCCTTGATGCTATCACTCTTTTATATATATAGATGTATGGCTGGTAACACTGCTCTCAATTCTCTTTAATATCAATGTGCATATGGTGTTAATGGGGTCACTGTAGTCCAGGAAACTGTAAGTTTAAACAAGGGGGGTGCCTGTGTACTCAACCCTTAAGTCTTAGACAAATGGCTCAGCAGAGATGAACAAAACCAACATAGTAAACACTCCCATTTTTGCTTCCATACACCTGAAGACAGTGTCAGAAGTGACCTGAGAACATACTGCAAGTCACTTCTGGTGTGACAGAATTGGCCATTTACAGAGACGTTGCCCAGGGGATGCCTGTGGATATCCTCCCAGGAGCCTTCTCTCATATCCCTGCAAGCTAAGCTAACAGACGGGAGTTCACCCCATCTCGCCGATGTGAACCACCAACCTTCAGGTCAGCAACCCAACCTTCAAGTCAGCGGCTCCTTACCCGAAGACAGTGAGACACTGTGATGTTCCAGTGAATTAGAAATGTTGAGCACACTTCCTCAAACATATACCCATAAGTCAAACTGAATAATTTCTTGACTGTTTAATACTACAATCCTATGAATACTTAATAAGAGTAAAATGTGTTTGACATATTGGAACTTGATTCTGTAGTAAATACGCTTAGGTTTTCATTGTTATGCTGCAGTCCTTTGCACATGTATCTACTATAGGCCCGAATGAACATACAGTAATTGCACTTGGTTATGAGTAACAATTGTTCTGCAAATTTAATTTATCTCACTCTGAAGTTGTGATCTTAATTAGCTTGTTAGCCCTAACCAGAGTAAGGCCCACTGAATCAATGAGAACTTGATAAAAGCAAGTTGATAAGTTCTATTGATTCAATAGTTCTAAATTAGATAGGACTATTTGATTTATAGTTTTGTAATGCAGTTACCAAAATGGTAGATTTTAAAAAATGAAACCTGGGCTCAGATCCACATTATCACCATGCCACATGGAGTTACATGACCACTTCAGGTAGCAACAGTGGCAGTTTTTGGTTATTTGTTGCTATTTTCTGTCTTCTTTTCAAAGGGCCCTTCCACTCAGAGATAATCCACAATATCTGCTTTGAACTGTGTTGTCTAATCCACACTACCATATAATCCAGATCAGTGTGGATTTTATACAGTTATGTGGAAGGGGCCAAAGATGAAATTACATGCCTGTTTGCATGCCAAAGTAAGGCCCACACAGCCATATAACCCACAATATCAAGGCAGAAAATCCCACAATATCGCTTTGAACTGGATTATCTGAGTCCACACTGCCATATATTCCAGTCCAAAGCAGATAATGTGGGATTTTATTCAGCTGTGTGGAAGAGGCCGTAGTCAGGTTCCCAGTTTGAGGAGATACTTTTTCAGCTGCCAGCCCAGATAGCTTTGGTACTTGTTACAATGGTGGGAGCACTAACTTGTTTTTTTGCCTCAGAGAATGACCTCTTTTTCCACTGGAGAAGAATTAAGTTACCCATATTTTTCCTGTACTTGGCTAAAGAGTGGCTTAAGAATAACATTTTAACTTGATAGAACAATACCAAGTGAAATGATTAAATATCCCTTTGCTCAGCACTGCTGTTCTAATCCATTTTGAAGCATACTCCTCCACCAAAGGGAATGAAGCTTTCAAATGATAACATAGGCAGGCAACTGGATTCCAACATTCTCATATTAGCAGGGTTTGAAAAAGGTGTTATTTTGTGATTGCAATGTTGAGAATACCCCAGGCAGAATGTTCAAAGCTTTTTCCATTCTTCACTTATAAGGTTACTGGATGTGCTTCTTAAAATAATGGACAAGTAAATAATGGTGAAATAATATTCTGAAATTATAAGGAGACTTAAAAGCCTGCAATTCTGATAAATAGTTTTTATTTCAAAAATGTTTTAAGTGTACTACTAATCAATCTCCACTTATTATCATGTGAAATTTACAGGACATTCCCCAGTTTTCAATAGGATGTATTGCTTAGTAAGTGTGCATAGGATTGTAGCCTTATTATATTTGTTCAATCTATCAATATACATTTTATTTACAAAGGGGTCATTGACGTTTATGGTAGTTATGACAAATATTTAAAATACAGCATTTAAGATCTAATCAAATTCTTTTTAACATTAATAATACTCTATACAAAATGTACAATTTTCTCCACCCTAATACATAGTATTAGAAAGGAGATTCATTTTATTGCTGAGCATTTTATCGCTACCACTAGATGGCCTTCCTCCAATGCAGCATCAATGACTTCCATATTTCAATGACATCTCTTCTTTTTCTTCATATCATTATAAATATCTGCATTAAAAGGGAAAGGAGTTGTTGTCAGTGTTTACAACATATAAGATTGAAGACAGTTATCCTGCTTCATCCCTGCTTCATACAATAGCTATATTTACATAATTTTACTAGCTTCCTCAATCTGGCCCAATAAAATAGTGTGGTAATTATTTATAGATATAATTTTAATGAAAAGGTGATATCAGTATTAAAAATTCTGTCTGAACTGTATGAATAATAGTAAAGACCCTTCCAAAATGGACTCATATAACCAACTCTTTCTAAATGCTGCTTTCTACTATATTTAACTGCACATGGAAATATCCAAAAAGAATATACATAAAGTTGTTTGCTTTTGTAATATCTCTCTCCAAATGCACATGCAGAACACTTCTAAGCTAGAGGGGAAAGAGATCTCCAAAATACACATCTCTAGTTCCCAACATTAAAAGTAATGCCTGTTTTCCCATAGACATACAAGTATTCTTGGATACTCGAAATGAGACATAAGCACGAGAGAACTAACCAACTAACTGATTTTCTTTGACCAGCTCATATCTCTGTATCCTTACCTCACTCAGTAACACCCACATGGTGGAAGTAGAATGGATAGACAATCGAAGAGCTCGTATTCTTCCAAAAACTGGGCTAATGGTGCCTTCTGCCTTTCCTTTTTCAAATGTACCTATGTATACACGAAAACAATTGTTTTAGTATCAGCTATAACAAAACTGTTTTTCCAGTCCAGTCAATAGGAGTAGTTTTTGATATATTACATTAGGAAAAGGCAAAAACTGTAAGTGTTGAAATCTTAACTCTTGAAATCTTAATCACATAATTTCATTTAAGAATTAACATTCATTTCTTTAATAAAAGCTATTAAAACTGAATTATGAGAGAAATAAAAAGAACCATGGCTCCATCTATGCTGGCCATTTAATGCGGTTCCAAACTGGTATTGAAGAAAGTGGTTTTGCTGTGCAGATGATTACATAGAAACTTGTGGGACTACACAGTCAGAGGCCCAGATGGTGGTTACACAAAACACAAGTAACTGATGAGCATCGAGGGCTTTCTTTTGCATTGTTCTGTGGGGGTTTGTTGCCTGGCTGCCACAGTTTGAAACTAGCCTCAAACTGCATTAAATGGTCAGTACAGATGTTTATGTTTTTGTCACAAATCTATGTGTGTAATGATAAGAGTATATTATAAAAACTTGAAACTTTGTTTTCAAATTAATGACAAACAGTAATATGGATAAACCCAACAGCTGAAATCAGGCAAGCTGTTGAAGCTAAAGCCAGTGTGATGTAGTGGTTTGGCTGTCGGATTAGGACTCTAGAGACTAAAGTTCGAATCCCTGCTCAGCCATGGAAACCCTCTTAGTGACAAGTCACACTCTTTCAGCCTCAGAGAAGGCAATGGCAACTACCCCTGAAAGGATCTTGTCAAGAAAATGCCACAACAGGTTTGCCTTACGGTCATAGAATCATAGAATAGTAGAGTTAGAAGAGACCTCATGGGCCATCTAGTCCAACCCCCTGCCAAGAAGCAGGAAATCGCATTCAAAGCACCCCTGACAGATGGCCATCTGTCAGATTTAAGAAAACTCGTCTAGGTAATCCTGCTGCCAAACCAGTTAAATATAATGACGGGGGGAAGGCTATTGACAAAGACTGGAGTTCAGATTCAAACAAAATACATGCCAGGACCACTGAAAGGAAAAAGCTAAGAGTAGGAGAAATTGCATGCATTTTCCTTAGTGTTTTTGTGCTCCTCCATTTCCATATGCACTCCTTCATGAGTCTTCCAATTGTGACACTTAAACTTGAAGAATATATGCATCTTATCAATCATTTTAGATTTTACCTATTTCAAAATATCCATCTGAAGTTTTTACATTTTGTAGGCCTGCAGATTGTATGTCAATCTTCTGAAACAAATTAAAACAAAGCCAGTTTCAATTAATTTTCAGAAAGGAATAATCAGATTTTATTGCATACATTTCACGTTCACAAAGACCCAATATGTTAATTACAGCTAGGACAAAAGTGTGTTCTTTTATGCAGCCCAGTGTAGTTATTCACCTTCGCTTGTTTGGTGAAACTTGGGTGCATAATAGAAACCATTTGATACTACTTTTAACTGCCATAGCTAGCTACATCCTAGGGAATGCTGAGATTTGTAATTGAGTAAGGTTCTTAGAACTCTCTTCCAGAGATCTCTAATCTGCTCCTCCAATATATTGTACTATATGAGATCTTTAGAAGAGAGTCCTGCATGAAACTACGAGTCACAGTATTCTGTAGGATAAAGTGATGGTGGTTAAAGTTGGATCAAAGTGTTGTAATGGTGTAGTGAGGATGCATTCTATGAATGCTCCTAAAATTCAGCCTGTGTCATCTAGTACTGTTTCTGGTACCAAAAGTGTTTTGGATTTCAGAATATTTGCATAATTAATAACTTATGACCTAAGTCTAAACATTAAATTAATTGATGTTTCATATACACCTTATATACACATAACCTGATTTTGTAATAATTTTATGCATGAAACAAAGTTTGTGTACACCGAACCACTGGAAAGCCAGGGTGTCAGTATTTCAGCCACCCATGTGGACGATTTTGGATTTTGGAGCATTTCAGATTTCCCAGGGCCCTTCCACACAGCCATATAACCCAGAATATCAAGGCAGAAAATATCAGATATCTGCTTTGAACTGGATTATCTGAGTCCATACTGCCATAAATCCCAGTTCAAAGCAGAAAATGTCGGATTTTATTCAGCTGTGTGGAAGGGCCCCCAGATGAATGATATTCAACCTTTTCTAGGAAAAATAGGAAGACACCTGAATGCTACAGCATCAGAAAGGGCACTTGAAATTATTGCTTTAATATCTCCCCTATTTGCCTAAGATTTCATAGTAAGATTAGGGCTTCAACAGGATCAATGCCTTTGTATGACCCCGCCCACCGCCTCTTCCATAACCCTTTCCTATTCTTTGCTATGGCACACAGCAAACAGAGGAATTGATCAGCAACTGAAAATACTGGAGAGGTTTGGGGAGAATTCACCATGATTTATAGAAGTTCTAAGTACTGAGATGTATAGATCACCTGCAATCTAAGAGCACTCTGAGCTCCACCAATGATGGACCTGGAACTAACTTGGCACACAGAGCCCCCATGACCAGCAAAAAAAACTGGAGGTCTTTGGGGAAAATTCACCTTGATTTGAGGGAGTTGTAGTTCACCTACATCTAGAGAGCACTGTGAACCTAAACACTGATGGATCAGGAACAAACTTGGCACACATTCCTGATATGTTGACATTTGATTACTGAAGGGGTTTGGGGGGAACTGACCTTCCTTTCTGGGAGTTGCAGTTCACCCACAACCAGAGAAACTGTGACCTCCACCAATGATGGACCTGGACCAAACTTGGCACACAGAACCTGCATGACTAACTCAACCTACTGGAGGGGTTTGAGGGGACTGACTCACCATACTGGGAGTTGTAGTTTTCCCCACAGCCAGAGAGCTCACTGAACCCCAGCGATGATGCATTTAGAGCAAACTTACCCAACATAATAAACTTTAATTACAGATGGAATTTCTTGGGGTTAACCTGGCATGATGTCAGTTGTAGTTAATCCACAATCTTATGCATTTTGTACAATTAAAAATGTACTTTTTTAAATTACCTGGGCAACGCCGGGTGCCCAAGCTAGTAAAAATATAAAGTAAAGGAGGCACACATTCTTGGTCTGGAAGATTTTCAGGAGGAAAATGTACATAGGAAGCCCAGTTGCTTCTGTTCTCTAAAGTTTTATTTTGTTTGCTATTCTTTTTAATGTATAGGTGTGAGCAAGATCAACACCCATTAGTATTGCCAGTATTTTTTAAAGGCATGTGCCATTACAAACACAGTCACACTCTCTAAAAAGCTTGCTATCTTGGGGCAATGCACTAGAAGATACAAGATTTTGTATTTTATTATTAAACTAATAGAGAAGAGCTGCTATCTTAGTATACATGCTCTGCCCTACAAGTAATCTAAATGTATTGGGCTGTTTTTATTTCAAGGTAATCATAGTTTTGTAAAAGAAAACCAGAAATAAATATCTCCCCTTCCAATTTCTGCAATACATTTTCCCTTTCCAGTTAGTTTTCAGCATTTGATGGAAGCATGCACTTGATTAGCAAGACTGGGTGACAGTAGAGTAGAAGTCACTTTTTTAACAAGCTGAGAACAGCCTTGTGCGGGGAATAGGGACAAGTGGTTTATGTGAACTGGAGTACAGTACTTACATCATCAGGAAAAACATCTACAGTAGTATCTGTCAGCACATCGCCGGGATGTGCTGGATTTCCACTTCGAAATAAGTAGCTGAAAAATACATTATTTATATTCTTTACTAAGTCTTCTGTGCATGTGTAATGAAAAACAGTTGTGGAAAACTGAAACAAATGAAAGGAGCAATGGAACATTAGTTGTTTAGTCTTTAATGGGTCATTTTCTCTGTCAAAATTACCCTCAGAAGGATGCTTTTCTATCCATGGAAGAAATTAAGTTGCTCAGGCAGAATTACTTTAAAGGGGAATATCATTAAATTGAAAGTGCATCATATAGCCCCAACCTTTTTATATTCAATGGACGCCAAAATTGGAAGAGGATATAATCTCCGGCCACAGGAGCAAAAGCCCAGAAACAATCCACTCCTCTATAAGCCCTCAATAGATTAAAGTGCTGGAATACTTTTAGGCTTGTAGACACTTCTGCAGGAGGGTTGGCATGTGCTTTAAATAGTAAGCTTTTGGAAAAGTCTTTGTCCTATAAGACAAAAAAGTATATTCCTGACTCAACAAGGAAAATATTGTGTCAGATACTGGTAATTACTAAACAACAGACAAACTTCAATCATGATGCTCTTAATATATTAACTCTCTACATAAAAGTTGGCACATGTATGTATCTTTGTACCTCAAAGGTTCCTATATGTCTTGATGGATCTTGGCCAAACTTGGCACACATACGCTTTATTATCCAAATTAAATTACTGATTGGATTTCCACTAAAAAAAACTTCCTTTCAGGCCTTGGGCTCCCAAAAACAAATAAAAAGGTATGTCTATGTGTAGCACTCAGGTGTAACCACAAGAAGGCAGTTTATATATAGAAAGGATTGGCTACTGGCCTATAGCTATATATGTAGTGATAAAATGCAGCCACAAGAAGGAAGTATATAGTTAGAAAGGATTAGCTGTTGGCCTTCAATTAAAGTTTGTGCAGAACTAATGATAATTCTGCACAAACAAACTCTGAATGCTAAATACTATCTCCTAGGGCAGTGTTTCTCAACCTGTGGGTCCCCAGTGTCCCAGTTAGGGATGTCAGGCCTAGCAGTTGGTGATGGAAGGGGTTATTGTAAGTCTTAGTTCTACAGAGCTGAGTAATCTGTAAGTAGGAGTTACAGGGTGGAGGCATGCAAGAGATAGATTGCAACTGGGTTGTACTGGAGAATGTTCTTTGGGAGAAAAGTATTTGTCCTACTTTGGTTGTGGATGCTGCTGGTTCCCCCCCCCCCCCCAGGTTTGTGGATTTTCGGTATCCTGACCTATCTCCTGAACTCTTGGAACCTGGAACCTCTGGACTGGCCATTGACTATGGTATAGACTCTTGATCCTTGGACTTTACTCATTGAACTCTCGATGTTTGACTATTGGACTGGACTTTTTTTAACTATGGTGTCTTCTTGTATCTGCATTGGTGTTTGCTATCAGTTTTGTTTTGACTCTGTAGCTGAGTGCTATCTTTATGTTTTACGTTTGGACTTTGAAAATAGCCAGACAATAAGTGCTGCTTTAATTAAACAGTTTAACACAAGCTGGGTGTTTGTTTCGGTTCACCTATGCCAGAGTACCGCAGAGCCCTGGCATCGTGACACCCCGGTGTTTTGGCCTACAACTCCCAGAAATTCCAGCCAGTTTACCAGCTGTTAGGATTTCTGGGAGCTGAAGGCCAAAACATCTGAGTACCCACAGGTTGAGAACCACTGTCCTGGGGATTATGGGATATGGATCAGGACACCCAACAGCAAATAACAGCTGTGTTTAGCCTTTTCCTTAGGGCAGTGGTTGACAACCTGTGGGTCCACAGATGTTTTGGCCTTCAACTCCCAGAAATCCTAACAGCTGGTAAACTGGCTGGGATTTCTGGGAGTTGTGGGCCAAAACACTTGGGTTTCCTCAAGTTGAGAACCACTGCCTTCGGGTCACTACTAACCTGCACTGAGCTGCCATTTCTAGCTGGGGGTTATGAAATTACTAAATGCCATGTTCTACAGCCATAAAGATTGAAAGTCTTAATATGTCGCCCAATTTGATGCTGAACTAGAATAAAGAGGCTCTTTGTGTACTTAAATAGAGATCGCTCTCATTCAGATCAAAGTACTTATTTTCTTTGTTATCACTCCCTCCATACATTTTATCAACCCATTTCTAAAAAAGGGTAATAATCTAATAGCAGGCAGATGACTAGAGCTAGTATTTGTTTATTACAAAAAGCTGAGTTCTTGCATTCACAACTACTTGGTGGTAGGGAGTTCATATACCATATACCAATTTCTCTTGGAAATAGTATGGAACATGAACAAACACCCCCTACATAGCTGCATCATGGACTGAGAGAAGGAAGCAAAGCAAAAAAGACATCTTACTTTCAAAAACTGTATTTTTCCAGTTAAAGAAGAATGGATTCCAATATGCTGGAAGAGAGATGGCTTGTAACGGATACGCAAAGTGACCTTTTGCCTATCACAGTGTTTCTGGAACGGAAACCATTTTTGTCATAAACAGAAGAATCAGATAACCATGTTCAGGTTCAGTTTCTTCAAATATTTAAAATCTAGATGCTTATCACACTATACTGTTACAACACTATACTTATTCCAATTTAACTGCCATGGAAACCTCCTTTGGAATACTAGGGTTTCATTCACAGGTGACCAGTCCTCTATATTGTATTGCATTGCGATCGTGAATCTTCAGACACTGCAGATTTAGCACCACAAAATGCTCACAAGTATTTCCAGGAGAGAAAGAAATATCTCAGTTCTAAGGTATGAGGAAGCTACGTACAAAGTTTACTAACAGTGCACAATTTAGAAATAAAGAAATTAACGTATTGATTTCAACTAAGTAGTTGATTATTTGGTTATAGTCAGCTTGCTGGATTTGATAACAATACAATTGAAACTACCTTTGTATGAATTTAAGATTTTTAAGGGTTATTCGAATTGGCCGTTAAATCCATCCACACAATATCTAAGGTGTCTAGGAATAACTGAAACTTTTTTAAAAATACAATCATATCAAAGAAGAGAACATCAGATAAAACTGTAATAACTAACAGTCTTGAACTGAATGTACTAAATAACTATGTAGGATTGAAGAATTTCTATTTTAATTTTGCTCTCATTCCTCCTACAGTGCAGCAAATATTCATATTTATAGTGTTGAACTGTGATTTTTTCCCCCTTGTAGGCGACATATCTGTTAACACCAGTCTTTCAGGGAGATGGTTCAGTTAATTACTTTGATCTCATCTCCATCTGTCCCATAATCATTGGCGAATTCCAATTGCCAATGGTAATAATTTTGAAACTGTCATCCTCCTGCAAATTCAACTTACTTGTTTACAAATGTTGTACTTACTGCATCTTTCTCTGGATGGCAAACTTTAACTGAAAGCAAGTGATCTAGAAGCCAGTCAATTGGTTTATCTTGGTAGAACATCAAAAAGAATTCTACTATCAGTGGTAAATCTCTACACCGGAATAATTTTCCTGAAAAAGCATTAAAAGAGAGAGACAGAGAGAGAGAGAGAGAGAGAGAAAGGAGCAAATCATAAACACAATTTTATTTACAATGCAGGGTACACTGCAACAGTTATTTAACTTTCTCATTGCTAGTGGTTTAGATTCAGACTTTAGTTGTTCTAAGAGTAAACCCATTAAAATTAATGTGGATTAAATCTCATTGGTTTTGATACGCCTAACTAAACTTGCTATAACAGAACTTGGCAAGGCTGCTTGTATTTCACCAGCTCTAGGCTGGGGGTCCAACTGAAGATGGTCAATCTCTCTCGTGACCAAGTGCTAGTCCTGGACAAATGAGAGGATCAACACATGGTGTATAAGGATGAGAGACACTTTCTTAATGTTTGTTTTCAAAAAATATTGCACCACAATACCTTTACATTCGCAAAAACTGTTAAAGGAAGATCAAATATGCAAAACCAGTTAATGTTCCAAAGAATTGCTTATACTAGTGTTTACATTGTTTTAAGAGCATGCCTTGGACTCTATAAACTAGGCACCTCCGGCTTTTCTTTGTTTGTTTAAAGGTTTAAACAAATCAACTTAATGGAGGAAGTCAAATTTCTGTGCAAACTTACAGCTAATCAATTTTAACTTGTCAACATTTTTCATCTGCACCACAAGTCCAAGGCGATCAACTACCTTGAAGAATATGCAATCACTTATTTTATTTCTCAGATTTTGTTTCATTTGCAGAGTATTCTTCAAAGGCTTCCCACCTGGTCAGTGGGATAAAGGCATGCTTTGACTTAGGAATTCCCATGTATGCAATGGGTTTACTTTAACTGGGACTAACTGGAGTTCACAGGCTTCAACCCACACAGCATTCAAGAGGGATTGAAGACCTAGTTATTTAAACAAGTTTTTGACAGTGATAATTAGTCAACCTCTAGGATATGGATTTATGATAGCAAGCCCCTTTTAGCTTATAGGAATGACTGTCTTTTCACTTAATGCTCATAGTTTTATTGTTACTTTTTGTTATTTAATTGTGCTGTATTTTGTGTTTTATGTTTATTGATACGGTATTGTTTATTCAATTTTCTGTTGTTGTTGATGATGTTGATGATGATGATGATGATGATGATGATGATGATGATAATAATAATAATATCAGAATAACAATGTATTTGGGAACAATTTTGTGAGGTTTTTTAAACATTTATACCCCTGCCCTGTTTTTGTTTAACAACACTTGGGTGTTGTTGCTGTACTTACCAATAAACCCAAGATGAGAAAATTCAAGGACCAACCACTCCTGTGATTTCTGTTGCTCAATGAAGTCTTTTATTATCTCTATATATTCAGGCTTGGCTTCAACATCATCTTCTAGCTGGAAAAGAAATACAGTCTTCCTTGAGTGAGCCAGAAGTGGGATAGTCCTAAGTAATCCTTAACTATATTAATTTGAATTAATTCAACTAAAATCCTTTATGTATTTATTAAAACATTTGTAACCAAGATCAAGAGATGTCAGGGAAGTATATAAAACTTTATTTCCCCTTTTCCTTGAATATTTCTATGATTTATATATATTTTAGAAGGCCAATTGATTGAAAAAAATCAGAAAACTGTTTTACAAATTGGTATGGATGCTATAAAAGCTGCCGCAGTGAAACTGCACTCCCAGTATACATTCTTGACTTTTTGGCATTGTTACTGAATCAAGATGCTAAAAGCTGCTGTAGTTTTTAATGTTTTCATTTCAGTTCCCTGGGGAAAATGATAGAAAGCACTTTCTAACAGCTACTGGAAGGGAGCTTCTCAAAGATGCTTTCAACTTTGGAAATGCATAATTATCTCAGGATGAAACAGACCTAAATGGACACAGAAAATAATTACAATTCACCTCTGGTGAAGAGGGATTTGACTGCTTGCTCTTATGGCTCCCATACAACCATTATCTGTTCCTTGGCATGACCAAAGGTTTCCCAGGGGGCTGGAGAAAACATGAAGAACCGCATGCACTGAAAATGTTGATACCACTTTCTCTAAACCTGTCAGTTTTTTATGGATTAATAAAGCCTTTGCTGCATTTTTAAAAAAAGAGCAAAAATGGCATCTTTCAAAGTGAAAAGCTATGGAAGATGAAACACATTGAAGTTAATAGATGTTTTAAGAATTTTGCCTTCTAACACAACAAGGAGAGGTAGGTGCAATTAGTTCTGTAATAACCAATGTTTACAGGATTATATATTACAGAGACAGAGTACAAAAGTGAGATAGATTATGATTTTGATTCCAGAGCCCAAAGACAGTACAGTTTAATATGTTTAGCTATGCATGTAATATGTGAACGTACCTGTAAATAAAATTTTCCTTTTGGTTGGGCATACAGCATTAGGAAGCTATAATCCAAAATTTGTTTTGTTCGCCACCTAAACACAAGCAACAAGTTCTGCTTTTAAAGGAGAAGCTACATTGTATTTTATCTACTTTCTCTTTAGACAACATTAAAGAAAACCCATAATAGCCCATTTTTTTGATGCAGTTCAGACTGGACATTTATGATTTGCTAGATTTGGTCACTTGAACTGCAGGAAATACAATGGAAAGCGCTGTTGATCTTCTGGCTCTGTCAGTGTCCTTCAGTACCATTAGTCTAAAGGTGCTTCCAGGCAGAGGTAAAACCCATGCCGAAGTGGGTTTTAAAAACCCGTTTTGCTGTGAGTTTTTGTCCCACCAGCTGCCCAATACCCAGGCCTTCCTGGGCAGAGTGGCTACATGCTATCCTCTTAACTACAGTCTACCAGAATGGCATACAGCCACCCAGAAGTCCCCCCCCCTCCAAAAAAAACCCTTAAAAAGTACTCAAATATCACCCTAATGGCAGCCGATAAGTTTTTCTGTCTTTTAAGGGATTATTTTGGGATTTGGGTGGCGGGGGTGGATGCCCTCTCGAGTTTTCGGATTCATGGAGCCTGAAAAACCGAAATGGCTGTGTGGATTGGGCTCATACCTGGTAAGACCTGGATCTTACCAGGTGTCTAATTATAATTCACTTTTATCTGAGCCATGGTTTGGATGCCTCAGGTAAAAGTATTATGGGTTCTGTCTGGAAGGCCCCTTCTACACTGTCATATCATCCAGATTATAAAATCAGATAATCCACATTCTCTGCTTTGAATTAGATTATATGAGTCTACACTGCCATATAATCCTGTTATTGTATTTATTGTATCAGAAGTGAACCGAGGGTACAGTTGTAATGTATTTAAAAACACAAAGTTAAAAAATTGGCATTATACTAAATGTTCTTTGACCAGTAGCTGGCCACTGGTGCCTCTGGTCTTGCTCTAAGAAGGTCCTCCATTGTGCATGTGGCAGAGCTCAGACTGCATTGTAGTAAGTGGTCTGTGGTTTGCTCTTCTCCACACTCGCATGTCGTGGACTCCACTTTGTGGTCCCATTTCTTAAGGTTGGCTCTGCATCTCGTGGTGCCAGTGCACAGTCTGTTCAGTGCCTTCCAAGTCGCCTGTGTGCCCAGGAGGGAATCTCTCATTTGGGATCAGCCATGGCTTGAGGTTCTGGGATTTAGCCTGCCACTTTTGCACTCTCACTTGCAGAGGTGTTCCTGCAAGTGTCTCTAGATCTTAGAAAACTATTTCTTGATTTAAGGCGATATAATCCAGTTCAAAGCAAATAATCGGGATTTTATATGGCAGTGTAGAAGGAGCCTAAGTATCCTCTGCAACAATCTGTGAGTTGGCCATTTGAGGCACTGTGAGTTACGGTTAGCAGGAGGAGCTCACTTTTTGTATTTCCTGGATCCACTGACAACTGCAGTCCTCCACTCCAACTGGGCCAATACAGTAACAGAAACAAAAAAGATACTTTTGTGGCAAAAGCAGTAAGTTTATTAGGATCTGTATTTTAGTTGGGTTTTTTTTTTAATGTTAGAATAAAATAAACATTAGCTGAAGTTTGGAGACATGGATTGACAACTGCCCAGGGGATAATGTTGTAGGAAAAATCACATTATAGGTCCGTTTGTGGATTCCGCCTTAAAGTTTGATTCTTTAAGGTTGAAAGGGTCCATCAGTGCATGAGGTTTAAAATGCACCAAGATAACAGTTTGATGCTATGTTGCGTTATAATTTTATTTGACTGTGAGTTGCCTTGAAGAAACAATTTAAAGTGAATAAAACCACTTTTAAAAAAATCCTTTATAAAGTTCAGCCTAAGACGTCTATCATACCTTACTCTCTCCTTTGAATCTCCAAATGTTTGTTTCAGGTTAGACAACTCAGGATAATAGGAAGCAGGGGGAGTAATAACTTCAAGAAATCCAGAGCCAACCTCCTCTGGGAAGCTATAAAGAGAAACAAATAGAAAAAACATCATTCTCATCAAATGAAATTCTGTACAGAAGAACAGGCTACATATAGGAACTAGGAAACAATACAAACTTGTCTATGAACAGTAGGAGGAATTCTCTATTTTGAACAAAATATTTTAATTTAAGTGACATGTTGCAAGCAATACATTATTTTCCAGTTCTGTTATGTCTCCAAGAAGGGAGTCATACTTATCCTCCAAGTTGTCAAGCAAAAGATTTTAGAAATGCGCAGTAACAATTGTTACTTCCATTGTGCCAACAAAGTAAATGAATTAAGCATTATATGTACACATGGGCATTTGGGGTAGTATCATTCCATTAGCTCAAAAATAATATTGGGTATTCAAAGATTATAAATGCAAGTGAGAACTACACTGAAACAGAATTAACAGATTTAGCTGAAGTAATACATTTTTTCCTGTCTTTCTAATTTATGTTAAAATATAATTTGTCACAGATTGCAATACAGTAATCAAAGTTACCAACTGGTAAATATTTTCTATTACTGTGTTTGTCTTTTTAAAATTCATACATTTTATTTGCACATGCCATTTTTATAGACTAACACACTAGGAAAGACGTACTTGCTTCTGATGCTCTCTGTAATGCTGTTAGTATATTCTGAATCCACCTAGAAAGGTTAAAGCAAACATAAATATTTCTAATGTTATTTTCTAAGGAAGCATTTCATTAACACTTGCATGGGAAATCTCTCTCTGTGTGTTTATGCCTTCAAGTAATCTGTCAATTTATTAATGTCACAGGCTTTTTAAAGGTACGGAGTAGTCAGAGGTGACTTTGCCAGTTCTTTCCTCCTCCTTGGAATTTGATGCCTTTAGAATACTTTGTCTTTTTATGGGAAAACTGTATATTCCCTTTTTTATTAGCATTTTGGGGAAATTGATATAAAATTATAACTATTTTAAATATTAGAAACTGCATAGAAGGCAGCTACATTTCCCTTGTTTATATTGCATATACTGAGCAAACTGCATTTTTTTCACACAGCTATGTGTAAAAATAATCTCTTTACAGCTCTTAATTGGCAGCAATTAGTAGTGTATTTGTGATTAATTCTGAGTAATGAGAGGCAGTTGCGTTAATCACAAACTTTGGTTAAACCTTTGGTGAGAAAATTCACCAAAGCAATTTCTTTGCCTCAAGATATCCATTATAGATAATGTCCAAAAGCTCATTCTTGATGTTGGCATTTTAAATGAGAAATTGTGATGAGAAAACAAAGGGCACATTCCCATGACATAAATACACAGGGAAGTTGATGACTGCACATTTTGCTTAAATCCTAAAACTTGCCAAGATCACATTCTATGTCAGGACTTTTGGGTAGAAAGATCAATGGGTATCCCCACCAAGTATTCCAAAATGAAAACAAAGGCATCCCAAATTGATTGTTTTTTTCGTGTCAGGGACAACTTGAGAAACTGCAAGGCGCTTCTGGTGTGAAAGAACTGCCTGTCTGCAAGGATATTGCCCAGGATGTTTTGATGTTTTACCATATTTTTGGGAGGCTTCTCTCATGTCCCCACATGGGGAGCTGGAGCTGACAGAGGGTGTTCAACCGCGCTCTCCCCGGATTCGAACCAGCAACCTTCAAGTCAGCAACCCAACCTTCAAGTCAGCAGTCCTGCTAGCACAAGGGTTTAACCCATTGCACCACCAAGGGCTCCTAATTGATTGGTGCAATCAGTAGAATGAAGAAGAATGGCATGCTACCATCTCTATCTGATGTGGATGGTAGTCTGACACACCTGGAGGGCACATGGTTAAGGGACTTTTACTTTGGGAATCATCTTTGGTTAACTGTGTGGTTTATATAAAAACTAGCTGTGCCCGGCCACGCGTTGCTGTGGCAAAGTATGGTGGTATGGGAAATAAAGTATTAAGGAATTTGTGGTAGTTAAAGGGTAAAGGTTTGCCCCTGACATTAAGTCCAGTCATGACCCACTCTGGGGGTTGGTGCTCATCTCCATTTCTAAGCCGAAGAGCCGGCGTTGTCCGTAGACTCCTCCAAGGTCATGTGGAATGACTGCATGGAGCGCCGTTACCTTCCTGCCGGAGCAGTACATATTCATCTACTCTCATTTGCATGTTTTTGAACTTTAGGGTTGGCAGAAGCTGGGGCTAACAGTGGGGGCTCTTTCCTTCCCCAATTCAAACCTGCGACCTTTCGGTCCAGAAGTTTAGCAGCTCAGCAGTTTAACACTCTGCGCCATCAGGGGATATTATTTCCTAAAGCTTGTGAATATACAATATTTTTGATTTTTGTCTGTGTTAGCTGGCCCTGATTGTTTCCTTTGTGGAATTTCCCTGCTTTCAGAGTGTTGCTCTTTATTTACTGTCCTGGTTTTAGAGATTATATTGTTCTGTATTATTCTATCACAGTAACTATTTCATATTAAAGTAGAATCTCACTTATCCAACATTTGCTTATCCAATGTTGTGGATTATCCCACGCAGTCTGCCTTTTAGTAATCAATGTTTTTGTAGTCAGTGTTTTAAATTCATTGTGATATTTTGGTGGTAAATTTGTAAATACAGTAATTACTACATAGCATTACTGCGCATGGAACTACTTTTTCTGTCTAATTTGTTGTATAACATGATGTTTTGGTGCTTAATTTGTATAATGATTACCTAATTTGATGTTTAATTGGCTTTTCCTGAATCCTTTCTTATTATCCAACATATTCACTTATCCAACGTTCTGCTGGCCTGTTTATGTTGGATAAGTGAGACTGTACTGTATATTGATAATCTTATATTATCTGCTTAGAACTGGATTATATGAGGCCCCTTCTTCACAGCTGTATAAAATGCACACTGAAGTGGATTATATGGCAGTGTGGAGTCAAGATAATCCAGTGCAAAGCAGATAATATAAGATTATAAATGGGTTATATAACTGTGGAAAGGCCTTGAGTCTACACTGCCATATAATCCAGTTAAAATTAGATAATCTGTGGAAGAGGCCTAAGTGAGTCTTAACTCTGCCTGCCCCCTGGGCTGAGTGGGTTGCTAGGAGACCAAGTGGGCGGAGCTTAACCTTCTAACTGGCAGCAATTGGATAAAAACAATTATTCCTCTCCCTCTAATTAGGACTTTATTTTTCTTTTCTTTTTGTTGTATCAACTTAGAGGCGTGAACGATGGGTTGTGTTGTCAAATTTTGAGGTTGGGGGGCCTGTAGTTTTGTTGTTTTGTTGGTCGCCGGGATTCCATCACTCTTTTATATATAGATAGATAGAGAGATAGATAGATAGATATAGATAGATAGATTGTTAGATAGACAGATAAACAATAGTACTGTAGGCAAAGTCATGGTAACCTAAATGCCCTAAAGATACCATATCCCATCTGATGGAAGGTAAGTAGGAGCAGTCCAGGTCAATCTTTAGTCAATAAAAACCAAGTGTTGTAAGCTATATTTCAGAGGAATGAACTGGCAAAACCACTTCTGAGTATTCCTTGCCTATGAAGTTTATGAGGATACTATAATTTGACAAATGGCTTGGAGGCACATGCGCACGCACACACATGCATACTACTGTTTTATACATAGCTAAAGGTAAAGGGTTTCCCCTGACATTAAATCTAGTCGTGTCCGACTCTGGGGGTTGGTGTTCATCTCCATTTCTAAGCCGAACGTAGACGCCTCCAAGGTCATGTGGCCAGCATGACTGCATGGAGTGCCATTACCTTCCCACTGAAGCAGTACCTATTAAATCTACTCACATTTGCATGCTTTCAAACGGCTAGGTTGGCACCCCGCTCCTTTTGGTCAGCAAGTTCAGTAGCCCCGCAGTTTAATCCGCTGCACCACCCGAGGCTCCTTTATGCATATTATGTATTAATTTTATATAATCCCTTATTGCCAGAAATGGGATTCAGAAACTTTAATGAGGTTTATATTAAAATAAGTTATTCTATTCTACAATCATGACAGACATGTACAGACAGTCCCCAAGTTACGAACAAGATAGTTTATATAAGTTGGATTTGTATGTAAGTCGGAACAGGTACATTTTTAAAGTGCAACTCCAAATCTATCTATCTCTATCTATCTATCTATCTTTGGATAGTATAGGTGATAACCCCTCAGTGGTGTTTCTTCTGCTGTCTGCCCCTGTTCAGAAGATTTCCCCACATTTTCTATTCCTGTGATAATTGGATTTTGAAAAAAATTGTCTTGTTGTGGAAACAAGGATTGGTGATAATGCTTCAGTGGAGACCTGTTTTCCCTATGATGACTCTTTCAGTGAATTTCCCTTTCGAGAGGTAGATTTCCCTCACTTCCTGTTAACTTACCCCCATTCTTAACTATGAATCATTTATAAATTGGCTGTTTGTAACGTGGGGATTGTCTGTATGTGAGAATATGTTCTAGGTGGTGATTTGCATTGTCTTTGATTCAATAGACTCTGCCTGCACCTGAGATTATACACTCATGTATAGCAAAATGGGTTATTCAAAAACCATGTGTTGTCGAAGGCTTTCATGGCCGGAATGACAGGGTTGTTGCGTGTTTTCTGGGCTGTATGGCCATGTTCCAGAAACATTCTTTCCTGACGTTTCTCCCACATCTATGGCAGGCATCCTCAGAGATTGTGAGGAATATACCTCACAACCTCTGAGGATACCTGTCATAGATGTGAGCAAAACGTCAAGAGAGACTGTTTCTGGAACATGGCCATGCAGCCCAGAAAACACACAACAACCCTATTCAAGAACCCATTTTTACATGGTCTTACACCTATTGTACTGTCGATTTAAAACCACGAAGTTGCAGAATTGCCTGAAGGCTCAGCAGAAAATCCGATAGAAGTATTATGCTTCTCTAGTTTTTATGATGATACATACATTGAACAAGACACTAGAACTGCAATGTTTTCTGAGTTCTAGCATCTCATGACAGTTTTTAAAGAGAGAAACTTGTTGTCCCATTAAAAAATACTTCATTACAGTAGAGTCCCACTTATCCAACATAAACGGGCCGGCAGAACGTTGGATAAGCGAATATGTTGGATAATAAGGAGAGATTAAGGAGAAGCCTATTAAACACCAAATTAGGTTATGATTTTACAAATTAAGCCCCAAAACATCATATTATATAACAAATTTTTACAGAAAAAGTAGTTCAATATGCAGTAATGCTACATAGTAATTACAGTATTTACAAATTTAGCACTAAAATATCACGATGTTTTGAAAACATTGACTACAAAAATGCGTTGGATAATCCAGAACGTTGGATAAGCGAATGTTGGATAAGTGAGACTCTACTGTACTTCTACATTAAATCCCATTCCACCCTGTTCACCATCCCATCTTAACCAGGACATCCAGACATACGGTAAATGCAATTGGCATGATTTTTGGTGTATGGAATCATTGGTAATAAAATGTGGTAATACCCAATCTTGTCTCTCCGGGCCCTTCCATACAGCCCTATAACCCAGAATATTAAAATTGATAATCCACAATATCTACTTTGAACTAGATTCCACACTGCCATATAATCTAGTTCAATGTGGATTTTATACAGCTGTGTGGAAGGGGGCTCTGAAAGCTGTTGTGATGGACAGCAAATACAGCTTTCCTCTAATTGCAGCTCTAAACTGGAAACTATTCTGGTACTTCAATGTCACAGAGCTTTTGGAGTAGTGTACATAGCTAGCTACATGAAAAACAGGTCAGAGCTCAAGATCTTTCAGGAGTTATGCAGAAAATGAAATTTCAGCTGGTAAAGCTTACATGACAGTGTCATGCTTATTTTATAATCTCATGCAAACATGTGACAATGTCATGCTAATCTCTTACCTCGGCTATAAAGACAATTGCCACACAATTGTTCTTCTGCATTTCAGACATTCCAAAGAAAAGTGACTTGAGAGTGGTTATCAAATAATTTTTTTTTTCTCTTCGCACTGTTGGAATGCCCATTACTATAGACACTGATACAAAGAAATTATATGCGCTTAGTTTTTATAAGTGCAAAGAACAATTTCATGTAGTTAGTATATCACAAGAATTGAATTGGTGCAATAACATAATATCCTTGTTTTTAATATAACTCCTATATTTAGTCACATAAGTCAGAAGATGAGCATCAATCAGTTATTCAGTACCAAAAGAAACTGTTTATGTCACATGTTGGCCACAACTGTAAAGTTACACATGCTTAAGACCACCAATGTTCTGTAAAATTCAGTGTGTTCAGGGAGATTTCTCTCAGATAAATCTGTAAAAGATTTTAACTTTAAAGTAGTGGACTGTGACCAACTGTATGGTTGTAAATTTCCAATCAGGATCCTTCCGAATTTTGGAAATGTTCTAGTCCTAGTCTGCTACTTTATTGCACTTTTATGATTTAGGAATCTTTATCATGAGTCTGCAATATTCAATTTTACTGTGAAAAGAAACACAACAAGTACCCATATCACCACTCTTCTCAAAAGAAAAATGTGCATTAGATAAATAACAGAATCAATAAATAGCTACTTTGTCTTTTCTGACCTTATGTTTTTATAATAAAGAAATCAAAATCAACAAATCAACATTTCCACAAATTCATTTGTCATATTTTTCTTTTGTTAATTTAAACAAACTTTATTCCAAAATGAATTAATTTATACAAATTTTCTCATATGCTTTTAATATAACATAGAATTATGGGGGGGGGGGGGGTTGTTTCCCCAATTCATTGGTTTTTCATTTTCTGTTTCCCTTTCTTTTGAACTATGTTTCATTGTGAAAAAGTTAATTTCTCAGAGAAGGAAAGAATTCTTTTGCTACCCCAGTCATGTGCATTACACCAGGGATGAGGAATGCTTCCTCAGCCAATGTTTTGGACTTTAGCTCCTCAAAGCCCTAAACAGAGTCCAACCTGGCTGGTGCTAAAGCTCAAAACACATAGGGCCCTTCCACACAGCCATATAACCCAGAATATCAAGGCAGATAATCCACAACATCTGTTTTGATCTGAGGCCCCTTCCACACAGCTGAATAAAATCTCACATTGTCTGCTTTGAACTGGAATATATGGCAGTATGAACACAGATAACCCAGTTCAAAGCAGATATTGTGTATTATCTGCCTTGATACTCTGGGATATATGGCTGTGTGGAAGGGCCCTTAGCACATTGCCATATAATCTAGTTCAATGTGAATTTTATACAACTGTGTGGAAGAAGCCCTAGAAGGCTATAGCATCACAGCCCTGGATTAGGAGAATTTGATAGCAGATCTGCATTAAATTGGGTAACACATGGAGTTAACAAATGGCAGTGCAGTAGAATAACGTGTTGTGGCTGATGAATAGCTCAGGTTATTTGTGAATTGAGCCAAGGAGGGAGATTCCTTATCCCAATAATTTTGGGGGGAGATGCTCCTGGTAGGTTCACAAGCCACTCTTGTGCAATATGGCTTATCACCATTATGTCATCTTTGAGCAAATCAGTGATTTCAGTTACCAGATGCCAGAAACTGGGCTTATTATTTACAAATAGTATCCTCGTGCAAAACTGCTGGGCCAGTTCTACTGCAGACAGAAATAGCTAAATGGCTTGGTTTTTTTTTTCCATTGTAAGCGAATAGGAAATGTTGTCTTCTCTCTTATGAACCAGAATATGGCTTCCACACAGCCATATAACCCAGAAAATCCCACAATACCTGCTTTGAATTGGGTTATCTGAGTCCACATTGCCATATATTCCAGTTCAAAGCAGATATTGTGGGATTTTCTGCCTTGATATTCTGTGTTATATGGTGGTGTGGAAGGTCCTGAACTGCATAGAGCCCAAAAACAATAGTGTTTCCAGCTTCTGATAATCACAGATTGTTTAGGCAAACCCGCTTGCAAGGAGAGGTCAAGCTGGATCTATCTCTATCAATATACTGGTTTGTTACGTTATTTAGAATTCTGGCTTATTCTGACATAGCTGAATGTGGCATTGACTTTCAGCCTAACCTATCTCATGGACTGGTTAAAAGGATAATTATCATGCAAAAAAGAGAAAACAAAGGCATGTGTCTCTATATGTAGATGGTAAGCACACCACAAAGGTGCAGGAGGGGGCTGCTCGCTACTGAGAACAATGAGCAACAGCAAAAAATACAACCATCATATTTTTTAAGCTTTTAAAATACCCAGTTCCCCAATATTTTATGTGTATATGCCATAAAAATCTTCCACAACCAGCCCTCAGATATGCTTCCTTGAACGTGGCATGAAAGGGCAGCATATGTGAAATTGCCAATGTGATTTCCACTTACACCCAATTTACGGTGCAGCAATTTGGTTAAGAGAGCTACTGAGCTACATTTTTGTCTTAACAGATTTTGAGTATAAATAATTGTTTTAGGGAGAAGTTACAAAAATGTCATAACAATGTAGTATATTTTACATGCCTTCTGCAGGCAAAGGTTATATATTAAGGTATAGATTAACTGCTTTCATATCTTTCTTCCAATTAGCTCAGTGCAGCTTTCATGGCTCACCTCTTCCTTCTCGCTTTATCCTCACTACATCCCTACTAAATGATCATGTTGAGTAGGGAACATGATCAACACGAGGATGATCAGTGAATTTCCTAGCTCAGCAAGGAATAAAAAGTGAAGATATCCTAAGTCCACCCACTTTACAATGTAAGTGATGACTTTCCCATTTCTTTCTGTGTCACTACCATGCATTAGGTGGTAACACAACAATAAAGTTAACAGGGTAGTGCAAGAGTTCTGCCTGAGCGACAGAGTATAATGTGTCCACTTGCATAGTTCTACGTATAGATCAACAGGTACACAAACACAGGGGTACACAACATGAGATGAAATTAATAGAGACTTTTTACATGTCAGGAGCGACTTGAGAAACTGCAAGTTGCTTCTGGTGTGAAAGAATTGACGGTCTGCAAGGACGTTGCCCAGGGGACGCACAGTTGTTTTATCATCCTGTGGGAGGTTTTTTTCATGTCCCCACATGGGAAGCTGGAACTGTCAGATGGGAGCTCACCCCACTCCCTGGATTTGAACCTTTTGGTCAGCAGTCCTGCCGGCACAAGGGTTTAAACCAGTAGTACCCACAGAGAGTACTATTTCAGGAAATGCATACATCACAATTCTACTGCAAGGGACAGAAACAGGTTATATATTAATTCTATGTCTAACATTATTGAACATTAAATATTATTCTTACCCCCAGTCTTTCCGTGTCCAATTAGTACATTTGGATGGATGCTGTTTTCATGCTTCTGGAGATGCGGCAAATAGTAGTGGATATTTGTTAGATGTAACGGGAGCTTATTGGTGTGGTTGAACACTTTCTGCTTCATAGAGGCTTAAAAAGAAACATTCCAAACCCAAACCTTTAATTGTGTGCATAACATCTACCAAGTTTTAACTGTGACATGATTTTCTATTAAATGCAAACGGCATGCTTAAAGGTTGAGCCCGCCAACCATGAGCCACAAGTAAACTGACCACAGTCATTACCACAAGACAGAAATGCATTAGTGTGTATATATATAATACTAATTCTGCTATGCTAATAAAATAATACAGTGTTTGAAAAAGAACTCCCTAATTTTAAGTATAATTACGTTAAAACTAGGGAGTTCTTTTTCAAACACCCTGTATATTGTATATACATATAATATTAATAATATTATAATGTAATACAATATCATACTAATAATAATACAATATAATAATATTTTCTATATTACATAAATATTACTAATAATATTGCAGTATTGTGTTTTAGTACAATATAGTAATATGTTATGCCATTTTTTTTTCAAAATCAATTATCACAGGAACAGAAAGGGAGGTGAAATCTTTTGAATGGTGGCAAAACTAGAAAAACAAACATCACAGCGGTTTTAACCCTTCCCTGTGCTATCCAAAATTCATATATTTGGCCAGAGTTAAACTTAAGAACAAACATAGAGAACCTCTCTTGTTTCTAACTTGGGGACTGTCTGTACTCCAATAAAGTCAATGGATCATGCTATATTTGTGAAGGTACAAGTTTCTTTTCTGACTAACTCATGAAATAGCAATCATTAAAAAAGAAGAGTCTAGCACAAACCTGTAACGTTTACTGAACTCGCAGTTGTCACACCAATGATTTGTATGATTTCATTCAGAACATTGTACAGCTCATGTGATCTTTTTTTGTTTTCTTTTTCCGCATACATGAGTCCTTGGCGAAGTTTCAAAAGCTGCCTTTCATAAAAATCAGTTTTATGTCCTGTAATCGTAAATGTAAATTATTTCTGTCAGAGGATAAATTAATCAATGGACAAGAACTAGGGTTCAGGAGGCAAGCAGCAAAATCAAAATAGAAATATTCTTTTAAAAAAAACTGTGCCCAAGTCTTGTTGTATACAGTATATGCATGTCCTTTTGCAAATAAAATGAAGTATTCAGTTGTTGTGAGATTTCTGGGCTGTATGGCCATGTTCCAGAAGCATTCTTTCCTGACGTTTCGCCTGCATCTATGGCAGGCATTCTTGTGAGGTCTGTTGGAACTAGGCAAGTGGAGCTTATATAACTGTGGAATGTCCAAGGTAGGAGAAAGAACTCTTGTCTGTTTCAGGCAGGTTTGAATGTTTCAATTAGCCACCTTGATTAGCATTGAACAGCCTTGCAGCTTCAAGGTCTGGCTAATTACTGCCTGGGGGAATCCTTGGTTGGGAGGTGTTAGCTGGAATTCTCTGTTTTCCAAGTGGTGTTCTTTATTTACTGCCTGATTTTAGAGGGTTTTTAAAATACTGGTAGCCAGATTTTAATATTGCCCTAGATGCAGGCGAAACGTCAGGAAAGAATGCTTCGGGAACATAACCATATAGTCTGGAAAATTCACAGCAACTTAGTGATTTCGGTCATGAAAACCTTCGACAACACATCAAAACAAATTATTTTAGAGCATCTATCTATTTGCAGAAATAATAGCAGCATACATGTACCTATTTCTAGATCAATACTAATTCTTTTAAGTAAAATAAAAAACATGAGCTAGTTACATATCCTGATAAAGCTTTGTCCCCACCAGCAGGCTGACTGACTCAGAGTTAAGACTTTGTAAAATTAGACCATAGATTTACGAGTCTATTTTCCTTTATGTTTCCCTAAGGTGCCTTACAGGGAATCAGTTAAACACTGCTATTACAAAGCCTCACTGGTTTTTGAACAACAAGTACTAGTTAGCTGAATCGCATGTAGGTTTTGTCCTGAGGAAACTTCACTCATTGGCAATGAAAGCACTTCTAATTACAACACTAAATATAGCTGGATTTTTTTAAAGGTGTGCTAGATGTTGGGACCAATGCTTGTTCGTGTTAAAACAAACAAAATCAAAGCATAATGATTGATCACATATAAAACAGCCTTCCATCTAGAGTTGCTTCATAAATACTCCAAAGCACTTACTGAATCAATGCATTATTAATGTGCTGTATAAGTGTTTACTAATAGGTGCCATCCCAAGTCTGCCAATATCCCCCTCCCCTGCAGTCACCAGTCCTATCAATTTAGTTTTTTTTTTAAAGTGGTATGGTCCCACTCGGATGGTAGACTTCATTGCTTCTTTATCCCAATGACTTTATACCAGAGCTTTCCAAACATTTCATTGTGGCAACATATTTTTAGACATGCCGTCATACTGTCACACAGTAATTATTTTTTACTAGCAAACTGGAGGTTAAATGAAATTAGGGGTAATTCAGCTGCAATTTAATGAATCAATTTGTCAATTTATTTAAACCCTGGAATCAGGACTCAATAACTGATTCCAGGGGTCTACTCCTAACCAATGAGACTGAAACCACAGTATTCCCCACTTTATTTCCTCATAGAGAAGCCAGCATCTGTTAAACATATCAAAGCAGAGAGCCATCTAGTTTAGTGCTATAAGTGATCTTTTTCATTGAATAAAAACTCGTGCATCTTATAACTCAGTGGTTCACAAACTGTGATCCAAGGTCCACCAGTGGTCCCCAAGAACTAAAATATGGTCCGCGGCCTCACCATTACTACACTGTTGCAACTAGAGTGACTGGTCTCACGAAACCCTCTTATAGAGCCAAGGCAACAGGTATGTCGGGAGGGGAGAGGCTGACTACCCATGAAAGGCACGACAACAAGCCTCCTGACTGCTGCTTCTCCTCCCCCTCCCTCCCCCTGAGCGGAGCCATTCCATGTGGTGCCTGAAGTGGGGGTGCCTTGGCGTTTTCATTTTTAGGCCTGTTCCTGGGGATATTTGGTGATTCAGAAAATTGCATTGGATAGACCACATCAGCTCTAGATTATTAAATATGGTTTTCTGTGGGCGAACAGATGGCGACTACTGGATGGCATATGTTCTGTATCAGAAACTAGATATGAGGTAGTCTATTCAATGCAATTTTCTGAATCAGTACTCCAAATAACCAAACCAAATCTAAAGTTGACCAAAAACTGATTTGTAACCCTTTTGGTATTAATGTTGGAGAGTGGTCCTTGGTCAAAAAAGGTTGGGAACCACTTTTATAACCCAATGTGCATTTCCACTGGTCTACTTCGCAACTGGCCTTATTCCAAGTATTGCTTATGTGTATAAAGTTAACTTTTGGCAGGAGTAATAATTTAATTATTTTATCATAAAGCACAATAAAAAGGGCAGTGCCTTCCTATCCAGATAGAAACACAAGCATACAAAGTACACAGAAGTGGATTTTGCTTTTGTTTGACAAACTTGCAGGTGTACGCTGTGCACGAAAGCTCTAGATAAACACTATAAGCAGCAACATCATTAAAGGAAACTACTGCAGCTTTGGGAATATTTTTGTTCTGTTAACTGTCCCTGTAAACTGTCAAGACGGGAGAATATATCTATGATATATAAATAGATCTGCTGTTAAATACTGCCAGACAACAGAATATGGTTTTAAGACAGAACAATATTAATCATTCTTGGGAAAAGATAAGAGGTTGATATATGGATAATGTCTGTATGCTAATGATTGTTTGGTGGTGAAAAAGAATTCATTTCTTTTTTTTAATTGTAATTTTTATTGTTGTGAAAAGTGATATATACAGAGAAAGCGATGAAAACAATCGATGGGGAATAGTAAGGTGGGATTTGGGGGAATAGGGGTGTGAAAAGAGTAGAGAAAAGGGAGAGGAGAAAAAAAGTATGTATATGTATTTAAAAAATAATTAAAATAGAAAAGAAAAAAAGGCCAAAAAAATCCTCTTCTCCTCTTGAGAAGTTGCATTTCTGAGTTTGTTCTGTGGTCCTTGATATCTTCTGATTCCTCTTCTTGATCAGAAGAATCAAAAAGAATTCATTTCTTAAGAACGTATTCCTGACACTGCATGTAGGATATATGCCTGGGAAATTCTAGAACCATTATTAATATATTATGTTTAAAACATACTTTTGGACCCATCTACAAAGCCACAAGCCACATACATTGACACTGATCTAGAGTAGAGTACTCCAGATCAAGCACCGTGGGAGTATACACTGGTGAATGTGCATTGTATGGCCTTGAGTCACCCTGGTGTCTGGATGGAGTCCGCACAGTCCACCAAATCAGCTTGGTGTCACTGGATCAATACCATTACCTTCTTTCTCTTGTCCTCAACTTAGTGGAAACCACCACTAAGGTGAGGTGGCCATTGTTTGTCACATTCTCTGACACCTGCAGCCACTCCAACTATGAAACGACCCAACTGTTCACACCGCCACAAGTGTAAGTGAGCTCCAGATCTTCAAAGATGTTCCAGAACATTCACCAACATTTACAGGACAAATGGTCCTCATGCATCATATGGATGCCATGCCTATTATTAAATCCCATTCTGTCTCATTTGGACCAAGAAGATAGGCCTTTGATTTCGAGACCAATTTGTTAGAGGTCCAATGTATCAGTACACAAGGTTTGGTACAAAGAGCCCTTCGTGAGATTCCTCATTCCAGCCATATTTTTTAAAAGAAGGCACAATTCAAACACACTCACACCCAATAATCATGTGAGGGGTTTCTCCATTCACTATCATCTGCAGAAAAAGCTATTGTACTAAAATTAACACATGGAGTAAAATGGAAATCTACCCCATGAAAGACTATTTGGGCAACAGAGTCTTATGGTAGAAGGTGGGATTCCCCTTTCCACAGTAGACCTTCTGACTGTGCTTTATCCTCTTCCCCACTTCCCATTTGCACACATATGAAAAAATAGCTTAGTGGAGTGGGTGCAGGGATTTCAAGGCTGCCCAATCAAAACATTAAGCAAGAGAGATGTCTTACTTCCACAACAGATATAATCACTGTGGATCTGTATGGAACAAAATTCTCCAAAGTTGAGCTCACTGCCAATTGCAGAAAAACTATAGAGGCCAGGTACATATTCAACGTTCAAATTCACATTAATATTTGCCACTTGGGTCCTTTTTCACGATAAAATTATTGTGTTATTACTCCATGTTAGCTACCATGGCAATATTCTGTGGGAATCTGTGGTTTGTAGTTTGATGAGGCGCTAGAGCTCTCTAGCAGAGAATTCTAAATGCCCCTCTCTAAACTGCAAATCCCAGAATTTCATAGACTGTTGCTATGGCAGTTTAAGTGGAATCATAATGGCAGTTTAAGTGGAATCTGAAATTTTGTTTTGCTACAGAAATGTTTCAGAATATTATCTCCAATGCTATAATACACTGGTGGATGATCCATTATCTGCAGGCCTTTAATAAAAAATAAAATGTTCGTATCCATCTAAAAAAAAGCCACACAATTAATACTTCTCTTACTAAACTTCTTGTAATGAAACAGCATTAAAAGAATGCCTTCTTATATAATTAGTTCTTTAACATGCCATTTCGTTTTGTTTTGTTGCCTCACAAATATCCTACTCAGTTTCACCTAAGGCTCTTAAATGTTAACTCAAAGCTATGTTTTGAGAGATCTGTTTTCATGAAAAGAAGAGCAGTAATAAAGCATCCACTGTGGTTTGTGAATGTCTCATATAACACTTCTCAATTATTATAGACTTATCTGGAAGACTGACGGATTAGATTGTACACTATCCTATAGCCATTATGTGGTGTACACAATGTACACAATGACTATGCTGCCTAAGAGATTCTGGAAGCTGTATTCTCAAAAAGCTATGGTAACTTCTTTCAACCTTTGGTAACAACATCCCGGTCCTGACATGTGAAGAAGCTAAGATATTACTGCTCTGGTTCTTCCTTTGGTTAAATTAATTTATTTTCAATTTTACATAGTGTTTTCATAAGATAGGTTTTCAGGATAGTCACAAAACAAAAACAGTATGAAGAATGATATAAAACCATATACCGTATCTCTCTCTCTCTCTCTCTCTCTCTCTCTCTCTCTCTCTCTCTCTCTCTCTCTCTTTATATATATATATATATATATATATATATATATATATATATATATAAAACCCTTAGTAACAATTTGGTTTCTGAAACAGCGCATTGTTATAAATACTTGTCCTAACATAGGCCTGCAAACATCTGGGGGCGGGGATAAATTTGCAAACGGGTAAATATGCTTCAGTCCCGTTTGCAAATACTTATTGGTGTGTCCTGCAAAATGCTGAGCAAACAAATGGGGATTACATTTTCTAATAAGTTAGAAAGGCAAATCAGAACAAATAAAACAAGCAAAAGAATGAACAAAAAAGTGCTTTGTTGTTCTTTCTCATATTTGTTTAAAATGCCTATGTCAGCTTGACTTAAGATGTTACACCTGAACAGAAACTTTGCTTAGGGCACAAGAAGTAATCGTTTTGCACGCTTAGGAGGCACTATTTCCTCCTCTCCCATTTTATTTATTTATGTATATGTATATGCTTCCTTTCTTCTGGAGTGGGGCCCAAGGCAGCTCCTCTCTATACTGTCACTGATTGCTGCTCTCCTGCTTTTTAATTGAGCCCGTTGTATCTACTTGTGAAGCAAGGATAGAGGCAAGATAGCCTCCACTGCTCTCAGATTTTTAATCTAATCTACCCAAGGAGCCCCCGGTGGTGCGCTATGCAGTCATGCTGGCCACATGACCCTGGAGGTGTCTACAGACAACGCCGGCTCTTTGGCTTAGAAATGGAGATAAGCAATAACCCCCAGAGTCGGATATGACTAGACTTAATGTCAGGGGAAAACCTTTACCTAATCAACCCACCAATTCACTCCTGCCTGTTGTCAATGGATTGGGTACTTTGTTTCTCCATCTCTCATCATAATGGAACTTGTGGTATATGTTGAGGGTGCACCCAGACAGCAGGCCTGTTTGTAAACCTAGGTTTTCAATTCCTTCTGAAATATTGAAAGTGTGGAGGCTTGCTGTAGCCTGAACAAATATTGAAAATCTCAAGGGGAAATTGCTGAGATCTCCTTTGAAAAGCCCATTGGGTCTACACTATGGTGATCTAAACCATCTCACTCCTGATCTGGTGTTCACCACTTCGGATTGTCCCCAGGATATGGTCAGTGTAGAACTGCATTTAAAAATATGCATAATTGCAGCCCTAGATTAAGAAGGGTAACAAGAGTGTAGGGATGTATGGACAGGAAAACTCTAACCCTCTGTTGGATGGGGTCACACTGTCCTTCAAGGTGCAGGTTCGCAGCTTGGGAGTCCTTCTGGACTCATCGCTGAGCTTGAACCTCAGGTTTTGGTGGTGGCCAGTTGCGCCCGTACCTTGGGAAGTCAGATTCGGCCACAGTAGTCCATGCTCTCGTTACATCTAGGATAGACTACTGCAACATGCTTTACGTGGGGTTGCCTTTGAAGACTGTTCGGAAGCTTCAAATAGTCCAACGAGAGGCAGCCAGTTTAATAACTGGGGAGGCGTACAGGGAACACACAATTCCCATGTTGCATCAGCTCCATTGGCTGCCAGTTAGCTACCGAGCACAATTCAAAGTGCTGGCTTTGACCTATAAAGCCCTAAACGGCACTAGTCCAGTCTACCTGTCTGAACGCATCTCCCTCTATGAACCACCATGGAGATTAAGATCTTCTGGGGAGGACCTACTCTCGATCCTGCCACCGTCATAGGCACGATTGGCGGAGATGAGACAGAGCCTTCTCAGTTATTGCCCCTCGGCTATGGAACTCCCTCCCTGGTGAGATTAGATCAGCCCCCTCCCTCCTGTCCTTTAGAAAGATGGTAAAGACCTGGCTGTGGGACCAAGCCTTTGGGGCAATGTAATGAGGCAATAAAAGGAAACCTACTCCACTGACCGGAGCCAGCATGGTGCCCTGAGTTGGTTTAAACAGCTGATGTTAAGGTAGTTATAACTGATTTTAATGTTTAAAGTTTTTAATGTTTTAATGTTTGTGTATATTTATAATAATTTTATGTCCCAGCATGGAATGCATGCCATATATATGCTGTGCTCATCCCTGAGTCCCCTTATGTCACGACCCAGGCGGCAGAGGCACCAATAACCATACACAGAGGCCAGGATCTAACTAATATCTTTATTGAAGGAATATATAAAGTTAATAAAAACAAGTGTGGAAAATAGTCCAGAATTAGACCCTTCAGGAAAGGTCAGAATTAGTCCAAAAAAGCAATGTCCAATGAGAAATATTAAGGTCCAAAGTTGTAATCCAATAACCGAAACACTCACTTTGCCAAGCAAAGTGAGGGGAGATGACAAGGTCCTTTAGTCCATAAAACTTGAGCGTGGCTAGGAAATAACTTGATACTTGAAACAAGGCTTGAACGTGGAACAAGGTAACTAAGAACAAGAACAAGGTCCGTGGAATAACTTGGTAAAATCCGTGAAACAAGGCAAGGATTAGTCCTGGGAAACAAGGCAAAGTCCGTAGGTAAACAAGGCTGGGAAGCAAGGCGAAGGCTGGATAGCAAGGCAAGGCTTGAGCTGAAGCGAGGCTTGAATCGGAGCGCGCTGTCCAGACACAACTCGCTCCGTAGGCTGACGAATTGACTCCGCGAAGTTGCTACGCGGGCAAAACACCTATATAGAGTCCAACTTTCTCACCAGAGCGGTTCTCTGGGAATCAGAAACGAAAGCTAAACTCTGAGACCAGATGTTAAACTCCTTAAAGATTCTCACGAGAACCAATGTTAATTGGCAACATTCTTAGCTGCTATCCTCGCACTCCTGCGCGAAGCTGAATCCAAACTTCTCTGTTGTTTACAAAACTCCCGGCGCAAGAACACGGGAGAAGTAGGCTCTGGGGTTGTTTGACATACTTCTGGGGCACAACTTTCTTGCAGGTGCAAAGTTTCCAGATCTGCCTGGGAAAGATCTGGCTGAGAGGAATCCAGTTCAGACTGGGAAGGTAAAAAACCCAAGTTTTCATCTTCATCAGGAATTACAATGTCCTGAGCAGGACTACAAGGCCCATGGTTCATCACACTATCCCCCTCCTCAGGGCCCCTCCCAAACTGGGGTCCTCTCCCCGAGGCGCGAGGTCGCGGTTTGGTGGGATAGGTCAGATGGAAGCGACGGGTTAGATCAGGAGCATGGACTGTGGAGGCGTCTTCCCAAGAGCGTTCCTCAGGCCCAAAACCCACCCAGTCAATGAGATATTGTAGGCGGCGGCGATGAAAGCGAGAATCCAAAATGTCCTCAACCTCGAACTCCTCCTCCCCATTCATCAAAACAGGAGGGGGGGCCGGTTGGTCTGTATCAGGACGCACACCATCCGCCGGAAGGAGCAGGGAACGGTGAAACACTGGGTGAATGCGCATTGAACGCGGAAGTTGGAGTTTGAAAGTCACGGGGTTTAATTGCGCCACCACTGGATAGGGGCCAATGAAACGGGCATCTAACTTCCGGCATGGGCGGTGGGAGGGCAGAAAGCGAGTGGACAGAAAAACCCGATCTCCTACCTTGATTTCGGGGCCCGGCTGGCGGTGTTTGTCGGCGTGGCGTTTATAGTCCTCCTTGGCTTGGTCCAGTTGCTGGAGCAAAAGTTGTTGCACCGCTGTGAGTTCCTGCAGCCAATCCTCTGCTGCGGGAACTTCTGAAGTTTCAATGACAGGGGGAAAGAAACGTGGATGGAAACCGTAGTTTGCAAAGAACGGCGTTTCTTTTGTAGAAGCTTGAACTCCATTATTGTAGGCAAACTCAGACAGTGGTAACAGAGAAGCCCAATTGTCCTGTTGGTAGTTTACATAACAGCGAAGATACTGCTCCAAAGTGGCATTAGTGCGCTCCGTTTGCCCATCTGTTTGGGGATGATGAGCTGAAGATAAGCGAGAGTCTATGCCCAGTAGTTTTTGTAGTGCCTTCCAAAAACGAGAGGTGAATTGAGATCCACGGTCTGTGACTAAACTCTTGGGCAATCCATGTAGTCTGAAAACATGCTGAAGAAATAGATCCGCAGTTTCTTTGGCCGTGGGGAGGCCTTCGCAGGGAATGAAATGGGCTAACTTGGTGAATAGGTCCACCACCACTAAGATCGTGGTGAATCCACAGGAAGGTGGTAGGTCAGTGATGAAATCCGCGGAAATTATTTCCCATGGGCGAGATGGGGTAGGAAGGGGGTGTAAAAGCCCTGAGGGCTTCTCCCTTCGTATCTTGGAGCGCTGGCATACTGGGCAGGTGTTGACATATTTTTCCACATCCTTGCGGATCTTGGGCCACCAAAAATCTCTTAGGATCAAATGCATGGTTTTAAATAGTCCGAAGTGTCCTGCTGGTTTGCAGTCATGACACAGACGAAGCGCTTTTTCCCTGCCCGGTCCGGGTGGGATATAAACATGATTTCTATAGCAGAGCAGCCCATCTTTAAGCGAAAAGGGAAAATGCAGACCTTGGCGAAGTTGGTCCTGCGCCCAGGCATCTGCTTGCTGACTAGCCCTGATTTCTTGAGCACAGATGGGTCCTGGAGTAGGGGAAGTTGAACCAATGGGACTGGATTTGGTGTTCCCCACTGTGAGCGTGGCAAAGTTCTCAGGTTGTAGCAGTTGGGATTCAAAGGTCTCCTTGCGTCCTGCAGCGTATTCCGGTTTACGTGACAGGGCGTCTGCTTGCTTGGTTTGAGCTGGGGTCACGTAATGGATCTGGAAGTTGAAACGTTCAAAGAATAAAGCCCAACGTTGCTGCCTCTGATTTAGTTTGCGGGCAGTTCTTAGATGTTCTAGATTACGATGATCAGTGTGGACTTCAATGGGGAATTTGGCCCCTTCTAGCCAATGTCTCCAAGTTTCAAAGGCTGCCTTTATGGCCAGTAGTTCTTTTTCCCAAATGGTGTAATTCCTCTCTGGTGTGGTTAGTTGACGAGAATAAAAGGCACAGGGATGGAGGTGTTCTCCCACCGGTTGTAAGAGTACAGCCCCAATTGCCACATCAGAGGCGTCCGCTTGCACCACAAAAGGGGTTCCAGGATTTGGGTGCTGTAGAATTGGCTGGGAGGTGAATAGTTTCTTCAGTTGCTGGAACCCTTTCTCTGCTTGATCAGTCCAGCGGAAAGGCTGCTTTCCACGGATGCAGCTAGTGATGGGGTCGGACCAGCGGGCAAAATCTGGAATGAACTTGCGGTAGTAGTTCGCGAACCCCAAGAAACGCTGCACCTCTTTCTTGTTAGTTGGCGCCCGCCATTCCAATACTGCTGAAACTTTGGCTGGATCCATGGAAAGCCCTAGAGGCGAGATGCGGTAGCCAAGGAAATCTACCTCTTGTAGATCAAAAGCGCATTTTTCTAGCTTGGCATAAAGTCCATGATCCCGCAATCGTTGCAACACCATTTTGACGTGGTTCTCATGTTCTGATTGTGATCTGGAAAACACCAAAAAATCGTCCAGGTAGATTATCAAGAATCTGTCTAGATAGTCCTGAAAAATATCGTTGACAAAATGCTGGAACGTTGCGGGAGCTCCGCATAAACCGAAATTCATAACTCGGGACTCGAATAATCCGAATTTAGTCTGGAAGGCGGTCTTCCACTCGTCCCCTTCTCTGATGCGAACTAGATTATAAGCCCCCCGAAGATCCAGCTTGGTGTAGACCTTGGCTCCTCGAAGTCGGTCCAGTAGATCCGAGATTAAGGGCAGGGGATAGCTGTTCCGCTTGGTGATATTGTTCAATGCTCTGTAGTCCACCACCAAGCGTAATTCCCCTGACTTCTTCTTCACAAACATCACTGGGGAGGCGGCTGGGGATTGAGAGGGTCTGATGAACCCCTTGCGAAGGTTTGTCTCTAAGAATTCCCTGAGAGCTTCTTGCTCTGGTTCAGTCAGGGAGTAGAGATGCCCTCGCGGGATCGGGGCCCCCTCCACCAAGTCAATGGCACAGTCATAAGGTCTATGTGGGGGTAATTTTTCGGCTTCTTTCTCATTGAATACATCCCAATATTCGGAGTACTTCTTTGGCAAGGTGATGATGGGCTCGGAGTCTGTGGCATGGCATACCTTGGCTACGAGGCAATGGTTTTGGCAGTACGGTGAAGCAAACTGCAGTTCTCTGTTGGACCAGGAGATGTTAGGGTCGTGGAGTGTCAGCCATGGAATTCCCAAAATCACAGGGAAATGGGGAACCTCGGTAACAAAGAAGGAAATCTCTTCCATATGTTCCCTTATCCACATCCTGGTGGGTTCCGACCACTGGCTTACGGGGCCCGTCTTGAGGGGACGGCCGTCTATGGCTTGCACCACACGGGCATTCTTGAAATCATGATATTGTAATCCCAGAGAGTCGGCATACTCTCTATCGATGAAATTGTTGGTAGCTCCAGAGTCTATCATGGCGTGGATCATGACGGGTCCCCTTTTTGCTGACCATAATGTGACCACGAGAAGGAACAGGACCCCAGTTGGCGGCTCTTGGATGGATTTTTTGACCGGGTTGGCGAGCCTCTCTACACCCGGTCGTTGGCTTCCCCCGCCGGCTGTGTGCCAGTCGGCTCAGACGCCTTCGACTCCGTGGAGGACGCCGCCGCAAGACGGGCGGCAGGCTTCCCTTTGGCTGGGCACTCTCTGGCGAAGTGGCCCCCGTTCCCGCAGTACCAGCAGAGGTTCAAGCGTTGACGACGGGCCTTCTCGGCGGCATCTAGTCTGGGACGCACATTGCCCAACTGCATCGGCACCTCCTCGCCTCCTCTGGGGTATGGGGTTGGCGGCGGGGGTCTCCACACCGGACGTGGCTGAACACTGGCGGGAGCGGGGGGTTTTGCCCCGGCTCTACCGCCCTGGCCTCGAACCCATTGTTTCCTGTTGGCAATCATGACTTCAGCCCGTAAACATTGATCAATGAGTGCCTCGAGGGTCTGGGGAGGATCCACCTTGGAGATTTCTTCCAGCATTTCAATGTTGAGACCCTCCCGAAATTGTCCTCTGAGGGCTACATCGTTCCAGCCGGTGTTGTGGGCCAGCACGCGGAACTCGGCTATGTACTGAGACATGGGCCTGTCTCCTTGAAGGAGGCGCCGGAGTTTGTGACCGGCTGCCTCCAAATTGTCCTCGATTCCCCAGGTCTCCTTAAGGTGATCCAAGAAGCGTTGTGCTGAATTTAGGTGGGGGGAGGCTTGATCAAACAGGGCCGTCGCCCAGCTAGCCGCTGGTCCATCTAGAAGACTGTAGACC